>NC_091132.1:161036601-162236601 GCF_040183065.1 Periplaneta americana
TAGGATATTATATCATTCATGCCATTTAAGTCCGCAACGTAAACTGGAGTTTTCATATATAAAATAATCACGTTGAAATTATAAATATGTTCATGTTGTCATTATTTAAATAAAGCAGTAAAACCAACAACAAACTAGGGTCTCGTATATTACACTCACCTCTCAGTTGAGACTTCATTCTCTTCTGCTGTTACTTCCAGTTTGACCTCCTTCACTTGATCCAACTCACAAAACTCTTCCTGTAGCAGAAGATTACGTAAAACAGACACAGAGCACAATAATACATGAAAATCAGGCAGTAAAAATGTTCAACTCATCCAATCTTTAAAGCAAAGTCAGTAATGGAAACATTTTGTGAAGGATGTGAGCATCCACTTTGACACTAATGGATTACCAGCAAGTACGGTACATGATTCAAATAAACTAAACAGTGCTAGTAAAACAATTAAGTCAAAAATTGGATAGGGTAAAAGTTATCACTAGGATGACAGTAGCCGCTACATAAGCCAGAAAGCAACAGTGAGTGAAGTATCAGTCAATAGAATTCATAAACTGCACTAACCTCAGCTTCATTCTTAGGCATGGGAAAGTCAACTGGCAGTGCAGTTTCCTCAAATGGGATCTCCGATTTCATGTCATATCTGTGGTCTATGCATTCAGTTTTTATTTTAGTGACGTCAAAATCTAATAAATTTCCTTCCTGCAATATAAAGAACAAAATAATTAGACAAAACAGTATAAAAGTTGTTCACGAAAACTCGTGACTATTTATAAAGTCCGTCCATATTTTTAATAATACTAATATAAATAAATGCGCTACAATCGCGCATGTACCTATTGCAAAATAAATAGTAAAATAATTTATCAGAAAACTGTTGTAGCGCAGCATATACGAGTAAAAGAATATATTTATTCTATGGTATCTGTTGTCAGTACGATCAGAAGGATCCACAACAAAATATAAAGGTTAATGTTATTCTAAACAGGCTATTATTGATTCAGTTTTAAATTAATTAAATGATCTTCTAAAAATCTATGCAAATGAGGAAGACTTCAAGACTTTTGTCCTGAATTTATGTATTCACACCATTTTGTGAGTATGTGTGTTTTATGTGAAATAAAATTCCGTTTGTAACTTCACATTCACAATTTTCAACTTTCATCTGGTGGAAAAAAGAAGAAGTAATTACAAATGAATGCGCTCCCTAGTTATAAATGACGCATTTAGATAATAAATAGTAATTGCTCTCAATATACCTCAGATAAAGGCTTCTTCTCTTCTATATCTGCGATACCACTTGTCCGTATACACAGTGGGTCGGATGCGGGTTCCATCTTGATCACGTCCATTACGACTGAAATAGAAAATGAAGTAACATAAGTTAATATGTAGTATGTGAAATACGCAGACAGGCTTACTAGCTTGGCAATAAAAAGTCCACATCTGCGTGGTGTGTGTATTTCTCTGCACGCGCCACAACACACAAAAGTTACCACAAATAAAAAAAGAATGTGTACGACAGTATATAATTATAAGCATGTGATACTAGGAATAAGTTACAGTAGTTGCCTAACAAATAAAATCAATGATTTCACGATAGTGTTTGTCACTAAGTTCTGTATATGATTTAGTCAAATGGATTCGTTTCGGCCATTTTCAACAAAATGCAGATGACTATACTAAATAGTTTCGGACGAGTAAAGTACGAAATAGGCGAAGTGAAGATAGAAAACAACAGACATGAAAAGACACAGTATAGAACAATGGAAGATAAGTGTATGAGTCGCTTAAATTATGTGAAGTGTAAGAATATAATGTAAAGTTGGTAAATTAATTAGTGAAGTGATGTAACTAGCAAAATGATCGAGAAGTATGAATTAGCCATGTTACATGTCAGTTAGGACTAAGAATTAGTAAGGAATATAGCATCAGGTGGGATAGAGATTACGGAAATATAGAGGGTGTTTCAAAAATACGGGGCATAATTTCAGGTATGTATTTCCCACATGTAGACAATCAAAATAGTTCATTACAACATGTGTCCGGAAATGCTTCATTTCCGAGTTATGGCCATCACAACATTCAAATTCACTGTAACGTTTTTCTTCCCGCAGGTCGTTGTCATTACAGAAGATGTTCAAAATATCCACCTCCTGCTTGAATACAGACCTCACATCGATGTCTCAGTGACCTGCGAACACGATCCCAAACTCCAGGAGTATTGCGTATGTCCTCAGAACATGCCACAATTCGATTCCGAAGGGATTCCAAATCAGGCACCGGAGACGAATAAACCAATGATTTTAAATGGCCCCACAAGTAGAAATCGAGAGGGTTCAGATCAGGTGAGCGTGGAGGCCAAGCAATTGGGCCACCTCTACCTATCCGTCGATCAGGAAACCTTCGATCTGAGTACCGGCGAGCCGTACGACTGAAGTGTGCAGGAGCGCCTTCATGCAAGAAGTGAATGTGTTGACATTTATCAGTGGAGTGTCTTCTAAAACATGAGGTATGGTGTTTTCCAGGAAGTTTGTGTACGCCAGCCCCGTAAGTCTGTTTACAAGTACATGGGGTCCAACTAATCGATCACCAATGATACCGGCCCACATGTTGAGGGAGAACCGCACCTGGTGATGAGATGGAACAGTTGCACGTGGGTTTTCATACGCCCATACAGTACATGCTGATTGTGGAAATTTGTTATGCCATCTCGTGTGAACTGTGCTTCATCTGTAAATAATACTAAGGCAGGAAATTTCGGATTTACACCACACTGCTGCAAGAACCACTGACAGAACCTAACTCGTGCAGGGTAATCTGCTGGTGACAGGGCCTGTACACGTTGCAAATGATAAGGATACATTTGATACTCTTTCAACAGTCTCCAGACAGTCGTATGAGGAACATTGACTTGCAACGCTACCCTTCGTGTGCTGATAGAAGGAGTCATGTTCACAGACTCCAGAATCTCCTCCTGTACTTCTGGAGTTGTAGATCTTGGTGGTCCCCTTCCCAAACGAGGAGAGTTAAATTTTCCATACTCGCACAGACGGTAATGGAGACGTACAAATGTCTTCCGATCTGGACATTGTCGCTGTGGGTACCTCTCCTGGTACAAACGACGAGCCAGCACAGCATTGCCATCTGCCTTACCGTACATGAAGTGTATCTCTGCCAGCTCTTGATTTGAATACATGTCGCACAGTCTTACGTCTACACAACACTGAATGTAACCTTCGCCTCGGAATGAACTGTCAGAGTGCCCTCTTAATGCCTCCTTTGACGGCAACGACTTGCGGAAAGAAAAACGTTTTGGTGAATTTCAATGTTGTGAAGGCCATAACTCGGAAATAAAGCATTTCCGGACACATGTTGTAATGAACTATTTTGATTGTCTACATGTGGGAAATACATACCTGAAATTATGCCCCGTATTTTTGAAACCCCTATATATATATATATATATATATATATATATATATATATATATATATATATATATATATATATATATATAATATGAGTATAAGAAGTAAGAGATAGAAGTGTAATGAAAAGTATGTGTCTTGAAAATAGAGACAGAATAAAAAGTAAAAGAAAGATTGTTTGGAATAGACAAATTAGTTTAGGATAGGTTTTAGAACGATATATAGTGTCAGATGAATAAAGTACGAAATAGATGTAGTGATAACTAAAAGATTGGACACAAAAAGGACACAGCATTGGGTAAAGAAAGATAAGTACATGAGTCATCCAATAAGTTTATAATTCACAACTTATATCCAAATTTAAACCAGCAGGAAATAACTCAAGTGAAGATAACATAGTTCCCATGTTTCTGTGAAATTACCGATCTGTCTACCTACTTAGTGATACACAATATAAATGATTACCGATTTCTATTACACAGGGAACTTGACAATATCTTATTTACTGTGCCACCATATTACCATCTACGAGAGGAAATCATATCTTGCACTTCAATTGGTTCTTGCCTTCATATCCCTTCCAGCAGTCCGTCATTATTGTGGTTTGAGCGGCGACATGTTTCCGAATAACACCAAGAAAAGTATCTTTGTCCCTCTTTATTATTCGGACAAATCTCCAATCGCACTTCCTTCGTCTCACGATCTATCATGCCCAAAACCCGAGAACCCTCCACAATACGACCACCAGCCTAAAATTTCCTACGTCCAATCTTGCATTCATCAATTTCTACTATATGATTCGGCCCTCCAATTCTAGGTTCGTTCTTCTAACGGCGATCCACATTGTCTGAAAGAAAATAACACTTATAGCAAATAAAAGCCTACAAAAACCTAAACTAACCTAACCTAACGCATCATAAAAGTCTAAACTAACCTAACCTATTTCACTAAACTCCAAAACTAAACTAACCTGTCAATAAAACCTAAACTATCCTAACCCAACATTGCACAGTTTCGTATATGCAAAGCATAAAAAAGCCTAAACTAACCTAACCCAACTTCTCAACAAAATCCTAAACTAACCCAACCTAACCTGCCACATATTTGCCTACACAAGGCATAAAAAAGCTAAAACTATCTAACGCATAATAAAAACCTAAACTAACCTAACTTAACCTAAATCCTAAACAAACCTAACCTAACCAAAACCCTAAACTAACTTAACCTAACCAAATTTCTAACCTAACCTAACATAAACAAACCTAACTAAAAAACTAAACTAACCTAACCAAAATCCTAAACTAACCTAACCTACCCAAAACCCTAAACTAACCTAACCAAAACCCTAAACTAACCTAACCTAACCAAAATCGTAACCTAACCTAATCTAAAGAAAACCCTAACCTAACTTCACCTAACCTATCCTAGACCCTAAACTAACCTAACCCAACCAAAATCCTAAACTACCCTAACCTAACCAAATTTCTAACCTAACCTAACATAAACAAACCTAACTAAAACTCTAAACTAACCTAACCAAAATCCTAAACTAACCTAACCTAACCAAAACCCTAAACTAACCTAACCTAACCAAAATCGTAACCTAATCTAAACTAACCTAACCTAAAGAAAACCTAACATAACCTCACCTAAGCTATCCTAACCAAAACCCTAAACTAACCTAACCTAACCAAAATCTTAAACTAACCTAACCTAATCAAAACCCTAAACCAACCTAACCTAACCAAAATCCTAACCTAACCTAACCTAAAACCCTAACCTAACCTAACCAAAACCCTAAACTAACCTAACCTAACCAAAATTCTAACCCAACCTAACCTAACCTAACCTTATCTAACCTAACCTAACCAAAATCCAAAACTAACCTAACCTAACCTAAACCCTAAACTAACCTAACCTGTCACAGATAATTATGCTTCGCATCATAAAAGTCTAAACTAACCTAACCTGTCACTAAAATCCTAAACTAACCTAACCTGTCACTAAACTCCTAAACTAACCTAACCTGTCACTAAATCCTAAACTAACTTAATACGTAACGCATCATAAAAACCTAAGATAACGTAACCTGTCACTAAAATCCTACACTAACCTTATCTAACCTAACCTAACCAAAACCCTAAACTAACCTAACCTAACCAAAACCCTAAACTAACCTAACCTGTCACAGATAATTATGCAACCAATTATAAAAGTCTAAACTAACCTAATATGTCACTTAAATCCTAAACTAACCTAACCTGTCACTAAAATCCTAAACTAACCTAACCTATCACTAAAATCCTAAACTAACCTAACCTGTCACTAAAATCCTAAACTAACCTAACCTATCACTAAAATCCTAAACTAACCTAACCTGTCACAAATAATTACGTAACGCACCATATAAACCTAAACTAACCTAACCTGTCAATAAAATCCTACACTAACCTTATCTATCCTAATATTATTTCAATGTACCGAAGTACATATGATATTTCCATGCAGATATTCTGCGTCATCATATGATACGTTCCATTACTCTTTCATCGTTATCTATCCTAAGCTAACCTGTCAGTAAAATCCTAAACTAACCTAACCTGTCAGTAAAATCCTAAATTAACCCAATCTGCCATAACAGTTCATTTTCTTACCTCTACACACTTCCCTCAAGTATGAAAACCAATCCGTGATCGTTGACTCCGCTACATCTGGTACATTCGTCTCATCGCACTCCCTTATTGTTTGGGAGTACGAAAACTTCCCACAAAGTGGACACTCCATATTTGCGGGAAGCAGACCTTTCTCCCGGCACCACTGTTGCGCTTCATTTTCACTATTGATAATGCTCAGCTTTCTAATATTAATACGATCACCTACTGCAGCCATTTCCACAACTACGAATTCCCGCTCGAACATTAGAAACTAGCGCGAAACATTCGTTATGTTATATCGATAGCTATGAATTTATACATTTTAAATACCCGCGTAACCATCCCGCTGCAATATTGCAAACTAGCGCGGAACGTTCGTAATGCCTCGTAAGTTATGTTGGTATGACATGTAAGATGGCTCAAAGTGCAGGAAGAGAATACGCTCAATCCTCGTTCAACCCAAGTTTTAAATGTAAATGTGTACCTGTACCCCAATGTTTTTACAGTAATATGCAAAGAATTAAAAACATACCTCTAAGAGAAGCCGATGTACAGCACAATGGACTGTAAGCCATGCAGGAAAGTTTTTGGACGTCGTATCCTCCTAACTTTTTGTGTAATACAAAGCAACATTACTGTATATTGCCCACTGGTCATTGAAACAATCACATTTACATACCTGTTTTCAGCTGTCACTGGTGAAGTATAGAATAACAAGATCTATACGGAAAATTTATATTAGAATATTCCTTACAAAATGTAATTGAGATAGCTTGAGAGCAATTCACATAGAAGACCGTGACGCATTGGTTTCTGGATTACTTATGTCCAGTAATGTGAACATTGTAACCTGGATACACAATACCTCTATACAAATTCATCCTGCCTAAGGTTTTCCTAAACCTCTCAAACAAATATCAGGATGAACCTTAAAACAAATGGGCCACGAACCTACATTCCTTTAGCCCTAAAGATTCCGCTGATTTTGTAAACAATTTTCGACATTGATGCACTGGCTTAGCTTCATATACAGTAGAATCTCTATTATCCGCGGTAATTAAGGGGATGAACTGAACGGTTGATCGAAAAAATCGGATAATCCGTACCTTGAAAGATTTTGTAATTTCCTCCATGATCTTGTATTTAACTCGCCAGGTAGTGGATCAGAAGTTCACTAATTTAAGTCTGGTTGTAAACGACAGGTTTTTAAGCGGCAAAGAAGTCCTTTGTAATAACTGTCTCAGGAAAGATAGGAATAAAGGAGGACTCATGTTGTAGATTTACATACTTTTTTTTTACATATTATTATTTTTTTTTATTAAATCGCGCAGTTGTAGCTCCAATCTCGTATTCTGATGCGAGATGAGCTACAGTTCCTCTTTTTCAAACCATTCAAATATTTCCATTCTTTTTCGATACTTAGGATAATATTAAAATGGATTTGAGGGAGATGGGATATGATGGTAGGCACTGAATTAATCTTGCTCAGAATAGGGACCGATGGCAGGCTAATGTGAAGGCGGCAATGAACAGCCGGGTTCCTTAAAAACCGTAAGTAAGCAACCACAACACATTTTCTCTTGACTTCCGTGGAAGACATTTTATATATAATTTATATTATAGAACGGCAATTCGAATAGTAGATAATGCTGTGCAACTACAAAGACTTGTAATAACACCCTCTAGCAAAAACATATGTAGAACCTACTAATATGATGTACAAAACAGTATTTCATATAAGAAAAAAAAAAGAGCGAGGAAATAAACATTCGGATAATCCGCCAATCGGTTAATAGGGTGACGGATAATCGGGGTTCTACTGTATTAGCCTGATACTTGAGAGAGTTCCTCGACTTTATTCGCACAGGGGACTTTTACAGTTCAGACTTACAAATCCAGGTGTTCGTTCTGGCGGTCTTCGCTGTCTTCGAACTTCATACTTGTCATATGAGCGAGTTTACTGGACTCCACTGGTACTGTCAAGG
This sequence comes from Periplaneta americana, assembly GCF_040183065.1. NCBI lineage: Eukaryota > Metazoa > Arthropoda > Insecta > Blattodea > Blattidae > Periplaneta > Periplaneta americana. The sequence goes on from NC_091132.1 coordinate 161,044,670, forward strand.
GACAAAGTACGTTTTCAATGTGCAGACTTACATCTGCCGGCGTTTCTTCTTGTGATCCTTACGTCAGCTTCTCTAACGACTTCCCCCCCCCCCCGCTGTTATGTGGCAGCTATTGCGTCACGTCTATTTTCGGCTGTTTCCCCTTCAACATTTTTTTTTTTTCAGTGGAGCAGCGAAACCACACTGAGACAGCTGGCGAACAGGCTTGGAGTTTACATATTCAGTATTTCTCAGCCCCAAACTCCATTGCATTTTTAAGTTTTTCCTCCCTTTCCCACTCTACTCAATTCGTCCACGGCTATATACAAATGCAGCAAAAAAAAAAGTGACGTGTTACTTCCATAGCATTCCCACTCTTCAATTGCATATCTCTCTCTTCCAATTAATGTGGCGAATGGATGTTTGCGCGAAAGAAGAACTTCTTTCAATAAAATGTCTCTTGAATTTTACTATTGCTTGCTGCATTCGGCTGTAAATCAGGAGTGGACGCAACTTCTGAAGAAGGAAATTCTTCTGACTTCAAGTTTAGGTTTGCCATTAGCAGTAGAAGCAGAGCATAGTGCATTGGAGATCACAGTATCACTTTCTAACATCCTTTGACGTATTTCAAAAGAAGAAAGAGCGGGAAAAACAGGTACGGGATATAATCATTTTGAGGTCGATTTACTTAGAGTTAGGAGTGTCTCAATACACCTGTAATTAGCTACAGATTCTCCACATTTCTGTCTTGTAGCGGCAGATAAATGTCTAGTATATATTTGATTACGTTGCTATATGCAGAGCATTGGGAATATCGTAAATAAAGCATTTTCGTAATTGAGCCGTTCAGAGCAGAAGTGGTGTAAGTCAAATCCGGGTAATGAGGGTTAAAGTAAACATTCTGTAAAATACAGCGCTAAGTAGCAATTAATATGTCCTTCGTGCTCATGAAACCGTCTAAATAGTGAAATTAGTATATAAAATTAGATAAATTATATATTATTATTATTATCATTATTATTATTATCAATTTAACCCTGCGTTAGTGTGGCACGGTGTCAGAGACCGACCTTAGAATAAATTTACTGTTCTTTCCCCATCCACTCAAGGACAGGGGTTGTTATTATGTATAGCTTCCTATTTTATTGCCCTTTACATACCAGAGCAAGGCCAGTTAACAAAAGATCCCTTTTCCAAGTAAGACGAGGCGATTCGGTGTGAGAGACTGACCACACTGTTGTCGTAACTTGGAGATCGACAAGCAGGTATATATAACTTCCATATATATAAATACAATTTTATATAATAATGTTCATCTTTGTTGATTTAATTACAATAACGATAATTACAAGGAGGTAAAGTGTAAAATTAGCATATTGATGAAATATAATAAAATAGGATATAGGCCAATCTCAAGTTCATCACATTATTATTATTATTATTATTATTATTATTATTATTATTATTATTATTATTATTATTATTATTATCATTATTATTATTATTATTATTATTTTATATATGTATGTTGTTCTAGATGTAATGAATTATGAACAAGAAAGTCGAATTCAGAGGCTACTAGAAAGTATTCATATTCCGAACATGAACCAGTATCAAATAACGAATCAGACGCTGAGGAAGACTATATCATAGAGGCGAGAGAAGATGATTCAGGAAGTGAACATGAGCTAGACGCTGAACATTATATTGTATTGTAGGAAAAAATATAATGCATCCCTTTCAAAGGTCCCACATTTCAATTAATCATTGCTAACAAAAATATGCGGAATTATGAAATGAGACAGGTAATAAAAGAAAGAGAAACTCAAAGAAGTTTCATTGTCACACATTAATACACCCCCTACATGTACATTATTGGTAGCACGAACATCAAGTCTGTATTCGTTTTCGTTCCACGTTCTGTCAAACAAGTCCACTGATACTGTTACAATATTGGTCACAGATACGGGTCCGAAAACTAGAATATCTTGTAGTGGAGTCGCAAACACATGGTCTCTTACAATAAGGGACACCAGTACAATAAATTTCATAAGGGTTACACCACGTTAGTCAACTCTCAGTAAGCTTTCATCACAGTCTACTATATACAGTCGCGAAGCTTGAGGTGTTTTTTTGCTAATCTCGTGATAAAGCGCTCCAAGTGGTTAGCAACTAGAAACAATGGTCGACTTTGGACTGTGTCGCATTTCTATCGAGTGATAGCTCATTGCGTATTTCACATTGATGCTTGTGAAATGTTCGTTATTGGTTGTAATGAAAATGTTAATGGCTAAAATACAATAATTTTAATAATAATATGGGACAAGGAGGAGACGTTTGTAGTGCTATAAACTGTAGCAACAGTACGAGAAAGAGGCCAGAGTTATCCTTTGTCCGATTTCCGAAAGATTCAGAAAGGTTCCTGGGTTTCCACAGGAATGCTGCGCAGAAACAAAACTCTTAATTTTGAAGTTCTTTGTGACTGTTAGAATACATTATATCCTTAAATTTCACAATGAAATGTTTCAGTCTAACCGAAGGGACATCAGATACCGGTTAAAGTTCTGTCACTTAGGCTGCTAAATTTCCAGAGTAATAGAGGTTGGGTCTACTTTTTTTTTTCAGAGGATATATTTTTAATTGTAGCTATTAATTTTGTTATTATTTTATGTGTTATTTTACTAAAGACGTAGAAAATTAAGTTTGTTTTAATGAAATTTATTGATCACGTTTTATTTTCAATTCTGGTGAGATTATTATTGCTTAGGCCTATTTTTTTCAAAGTATATGTTTTTAATTATAGCTGTTAATTTTGTAGTTATTTTTATTTGTTGCTTTACTACAGACGTAGAAAAAGTCTGTTACAATAAAATTTATTGATCACATTTTATTTCCAATTCTGGTGTGATTATTATTGCTTAACCTCATCCCACTTTGTTAACTACGTAAGCCTACACTACAAGTACCGGTACACGTAAGTTACTCCATTAATTCATATTTCCATTATTATTTTTTTGTAAATGGAAACGCAAATTAATATTTATTGGTTTCATAGTTAATTATCGCAATAATCTTGAATGAGTGAAGCTATTATAGTAAATTTCAGTTCGTTTTGCACAAACAAAAATTATATTACTTATTTCTTGCAGGTATCTTCGAGTTTATGGTGGAATTTAATATACTTCATTAAAATAATAAATTAACTTCATGGATTTAATATTTCAATAATGGAAGGAAGGTATTAATTTTTCAAAAAGAACGCGACAACGAAAGTGTAACATATTTTGTTGTCTGCTAGGAGAGAGATCTGCGATGATGAGGCGATAGTAGCGATCCTAGTGGTGGGCAACTACCCATGTTTGCATTTTTACTACATATTGAGCTTCGCGACTGTATATAGTAGATTGTGCTTTCATTTTTAATGAGCCTCTCTGTCCACAGTCACCTGACTTTGCCTTATTCTTTTTCAACTCGAGCATGCTATTTTATACGATTGTTTCGAAATTCGAAATTACACATGTGCTATAACTTTTTCTATCTTTTATTCTCGTGATGTCTAAAATTTTTATAGTTTTTAATTTTGTCACTTATAATTAGAGAAAACTGCAATGGAACATTGCTGATTCCATTTCGCAGTAAGCGTCATCATGAGAAAATCTGATTGGTATTACCTCTAACTTGGTATTCATTGTCTTGCGAATGTTAAACTAGTAACAATTCCATTCATTTTTATATGTTGAGTAGAACTACTATCAAGAGCACTACCTACAAACACTTGAAGTAAATTGGAATTATTTCCTCGCCATTTTGTCCAGCATGCAGTTATCAGTTCTTTTACGTGCTGTTTTCCAATTCCGTTCCAGGACACCACGTGTTAAAAACTTTACCTCCCCTGATACCCCTCTCCAACCTGCAGTCTTATGCTAGACGTCATAGGGAAGTAGTAATTTAATACAGTGCTTCGCCCGACCTCATGCTAAAGAGTAAAGAGCATGGAAGACATCACAATATCCTCAATTACTTCAATTTTTACTTCCTATTTTAAATACTAAAATACAAATTTTGATTAAGACATAATATCATTGTTCCGCAGTATGTATAACTGTAACAAGTTTTTGTCTTCCACGAAACTTAACGAACTTCGGCTAAAGAGTCGCCTGACAGAGAATAATTTATTACTTTCAGTTTTAAGGACTGCAACTGCTAAATAATATTATCTCACATAGGGAATGCTACATCCAAAAATAATCGTTAAATGTGAAGGGTCCGCAGCAGGTCCATGAAGTGAGAAAAATGAATTTTTTTGTGATATAATAAAATGTGTTTCAACATTGCAATTGCAACGAACAAGCAATCAAGTAAAACCTTAGGAAGTAACTAGCTTTCCTTGTTGTTCAGTTTGTACATTGACGTTCAAAGACATCTGACGTACGATTTTATGATCATTTAAGCGAACATTTTACCCTCGGGATAAGTTAGAAGCAAAGACAAAAAAAAAATAGAAACAAACTTTGAAACAGTATCGCTAGTTATCAATAGGTTGCACGATTATTAGGGCGCTTATAAAGTGTTGGGGAAAATGATGACGTAGTCAAGCATAAATTATTATTATAATTGACAATATCAGGGATTTCCCGCTAAACCCAGTGTTGTTACACAATCAGCAGAGGGGGACGAAATATTGATTTCTATAATACGGGTATATTTGTCCAGTACGATTTACAACACCGATTATTGTCTTCGCCATTTATTCAAAGAAGCAATAACTATGGAAGCCACACTTACACCAACAAATTATCGTTCATTATTGATTGTTGGGTCAGTTATCTTTGAACATCAGCGTGCACGTATTCACGTACCAGTATATGGTTCATTCTTTCAATGTTTTGTGACACATTATAATTCAGGTACAAATAGAATATAATTTCGCCCTGGATAAATATATTGCTGGTGACTGGTAAATCCTGCCCTGTAACGAATTTCACCCACTCCACTTCTAGCAGTCCGCATGCTATTGAACAAACACGTGACAAAGAGGGGTAGAGGGTAGAGAACAGACTGCCCTGCTGCTGCTACTATTGATAAAGGAAGCATATTACTCACCGGTGAATCAGAATGGTGTTGCTTCAATTATATTAGCCTCAGAAATCGTTTTAGCTGTATTTGATATCAGCCATCCCATTAACTGAACACATTAACCTGTTCAAATATTTTATTTACTATTACACATTACTTGCTTATTTTCTGTTACAAAAAAAGGGCGCTGTTAAAAAAAAATAGCACTACATGAACGGTTGGATACACTTAGATAAATCACACGAGAAATGCCGAAATTCAAACATTAACTAAAATGACATATTGCAAGAAAGGGACGAATTCACATTGCATATTTCTGACAACAAAATCAGAAGGAAAATAAGTTTGAAAAGATTTCTAAGACCCTTGGTAAATTACTACGTACATTAGTTCGCCGAAATTAACTATTTCATCAAACATTTGTTGCAGATGGTAATTAAAACAATATTGGAAACTTGGACTGCAGTGTCCTAAATGTAATATATCAAATAGCAAATACACATTAAAGCTATCTGAGGGTATTCTGAAAATGATTATAACTACAGCTAAATAGTAAATACTAGTTCGCTAATATGTAGTTTAATTAGTAACGGGAAAACGTTATGCCTATCCAGTAGCAGTCCTTTCAACAGCATTAAATGAATTAACACACTTCTTTAATAAATTGCGAGTTAATCACACTCTTCGGTAATTTCAAAACAGTTTCGATAAGCTAACTGCAAGTGCCAGCCAGCACTTTGCTGTAAAAATAGAATAAAATAATACTTTTAAGAAGTCACGTTGTGAAAGTAGCTAGCAATAAATTTTCACAAGAAAGAAGTGTAGGGTCCGCAGTTACGAAAACGTGTGCTTCCCAACTAGGCAGTCCGTGGTTCCATTCCTGACGTGGGCTGAAATTTATCTCTATGCCACAGGACTCGGTAGGTCTTGCACTTGTCCTGTAACGTCTCCACGACGGTCCTGTATTGTGAGAGATACTAGTTCTGAGATATGTTATCCCCTACATCTCGTTGGCTTGTTGAGTCGGTTAAGGCGGAGATAAAACAAGACAAACAAAGAAGTTGTGTACGAAGACCTGCCAGAGGATAGCGAGACTCCCTCGAATCATTAAGAAATGGACAAAGGGCTAAAGTAACGAAGAAGTTCATTACGCGTCATTATCAGTAATTATCAAATCAGGCTTGGCATTGGAATCAGATAAACAAGGCAGAGGGAGTCGGATGTTAACACCGAATGAATAAGTCCAAGGCGACATTTATTATTACTAAAAACTTGAAACAATTACAAAGAAGAACACACTAACTAAACTAAATTGTTATAACAAAAATTAAACTAAACTAAATAGCTATTAATATATTACAGAACGTAAAAGCGAAAGATCACCAGATCAAATGTTTTCAACACGTACAACACGCAGGCAGGCAAGACTGAGGCTCTGTTCACCTGACAACCATAAACTGATTGACAAACTCTTGCTACTGAAACGTGTGGTGGGTGGGGAGCAATTTTCACCCCTAACTTCTCCAAGTTCTAGGGTCGGATTTCCCAGTCACTAACAGTATAATAAGATGCGAAACTGCGGTCAGCACAATCTGGCGGCGGGGGGCTGAAATAAGATGATCAGCGCCAAACGTCGTAGATGGTGAACATTATAACTACGTGTTGGGTACATTACCCGCAGTTCTCTATTTATCCGTTCGAGATATTGCTCGAGGAGACGAGATGGCAGACAGAAACTTGCTAATAAGTGAACATAAAGTGATACGTGTGTGTATGAGCAGTGTATGTTAAACAGTGATGTTTATGGACGTTGTGAAAATAGTGTTGTTGAATGTATTGTAAAGTAATAGTAATATATAATATAATAAATTGAACTATCTAAGTAGTTCTTGCAGACTTTTCCATTGCGCTGTACACTAAATACCCAAAGAATACAATCCCAATTATCTAACCTTTTGCTTTATTTTTTGTCTCTGTCTGGTTATATTTCAATCGGGTAGTGTAAAATAGATCGTCTTTTTTTATCTTCCTGTTGGCTCCGGTAAGAATTTTCAGTAGAAGATGCTGTGAGGAATAAAAATGTAAACGTTTTATTTTAAATTGGGTTAGTTTTGAATATCGATGAGAGTGGGAGGGAATACTTTCTGCACAGTTTAACACTTTCGTCACCAGGTGCGCTGCTAAATGCATGCAGTAATTACTCTTTTCGCCACTTGGTGCGCTGCTAGATGTAATAACGCCCCTCCCACCAGCAAGTGACAGCAGGATCAATTTCTACAACAGAGCCTCTACTATGTGCCACGGGAAACTCAGTAAGTTTCGCATCCTATTATATATTCATGCATGATTTCGCCTAGAAGAACATGCTATATCATTTAACCATAAGTACTCTTAATTTATAAGCAAATAGTCATAAAATCTTAAATAAATTTCACAAATATTGCAACTTAAAAATTTTAATGCCTTATTTCTTGTCTTTTGTAGAATATGTTATATAAATTCATTACACTTAATTTACTGCTGATTATTATTGTGCATGAAGTATATCAGGCACTAATAATATAAACTGCCTCATTCATGTGATTGTGATTTCTCCTACAACTACAATACCTTAATTTCTGTCAATTTTCTACATCCCTGCCTGAACGCTAGTAGTCATAGTACTAGTAGTTGCAGCATGGAGTCAGTTACAGTGAAGCATGCGGCTATGCCGTAACTTCAGAATCATAAGTAGCCGTGGGATACAGAGTTAAGAGAGTGAATGGCTTTACAGCTAAGAACTATACATTAGTTAATAACAACACCAACATGTTTCTTGTGTGAATGGGACAGTATGGCTAGGTTTATGTATTACAAGAGGAGACAGTGGCCAAACAGAAAGAAATCATAAATTAGAGAAACAACGTTGCTCAACTACAATTGTATGTATTATTGTAGTACAGTAGTATATCTGGTGTTATGGAAGTGAAAGACTGATGACCTTAACTACACCACAATGCATGAACGAATGAACAGATGAACGAACGAATAAACAAAGAAACAAACAAACGAATAAATAAATAAATACATAAATAAATGAATGAATAAATAAGTAAATAAATATATACATAAATCAATAAATACATACATGAATAAATAAATAAGTAAATACATAAATAAATAAGTAACTACATAAATAAATAAATCCATCAATCAATGAGTATATAAATAAATATATCCAGCAACTAATCAATGAGTAAATAATTAAATAAATAAATAAACACATCCATCAATCAATCAAACAATGAGTAAATAGACAAACAAATAAATAATTAAATAAAAGGAGCAAATTAATTTTACACAGTGACATTGCAACCATGATTAACACTTTGCAGAAAATATTACCGTACTACATAATTTCCTACAGTATTATTAAGACTTCAATTACAAACTACTGTACGAATTAAGTTGGAGGGTTTCGAGACCTTGAGCTGCAATATGACTGTAAAGGCCCACTTCTTGCATGTCCATCTATTTTTTTCCTGAAAATCTACGCATTTTGAGTGAAGAACATGAACAAAGTTTTACCAGTACATTATGGTAACCAGATACCGAGGGAAGTGCGATTTTGAACCTTTTTCAACATGTGGCACAGGAAAAATGTAACTTTAAATCCTGTAGCGCAGTCATGTAATCTAAAGCTGTTTTCTCCAAGCAGGAGGGGAATTTTGACAGTTTAAGAAGGGAACGAGTACTATATGCATTAATATATAGAATAAAATATTTTAAATTTTATATGACTTATTTTTGGTCAACATATGGAGGAATGATAATATTCTGAATGGTGAAAAGGTGCAAAAGATGTTGAGAACAGAATCAAAATACATATTATTCACAAACTGAACTAACACAACTTTTTTATTTTTATGTTTTTTTTTTTTTTAAGTTTATGATAGAAATGCAAAATTTAATGAGAGAAAATTATTACAATGCAATATCAGTATCAAACAAACCGTATTATGAATGTTTTCTTAACTTCATATTTAGAAGATACGAAAAGATACAATATTATTACATGTTTTGATAAGATATGAATCCACGAAACATTTCTGTCTATAATAACAAGTGAAATACGATAGATTTTAAGGTTGGCATTTCACTAATCTGGCTATCCTAGATGCGCATCTGTCATTCTCTTCTCTGTTGCTTGCACGCCGACACTTTGTTCACTCAATGTTGACTTGTGCCATATTTGAGATTCTGTCGCACACCAATGGATCACTTGAGAATGCACAGCCACGCTGGTGGAAAATGACTGTTATAGAGTAACTATTTGAATACTTATAATAGAAGAAATTTTCTGTGAACGATTAATTCAATAATTTCTAGTCACGAATTTGGTGGATTTTGTAAGTGGTTTCCAACAATTTAACAACTGCAAAGGTTATCCAGCGTCTCAGTGAATTGATGATAATGCCAGCGAAATGTGTCTACGGTTAGTGCCGAGAGTTAACCAGCATTTTCTCTCAATGTGTTAAGGGGTAATACCCGAAAAAACTTCAAACAGGTAACTTGTCCCAACCTGTATCTGGACACCGATTTGCTAGTCTCACAGTCAGACATGTTAATTGCAACTCCACACTTCTGAACGAAATTGGTACAATCCCCATTTTTCTGATAATATCTAATACCAAGTCATTGTATGACTTCAAATTTTTACATTACCAGGTATATAATGATTCGGTTAAGTTCGCTTTCTATAGTACATCTATGCTCATTACATTTTCTTCCAGCTTTGCTCCATAAATTCTGCCAGGCAAAATCATCAAGTATCCAATTATACTAAAGCTCCAGTACAGAAAAATTCCTTTTCTATGACAATATTGATTATTATATCGTAGAGAAAAAGTTGGATAGAAAATTGGTTGAACAATTTTGTGAACTTCATACCTTTCCCGAGAATTTTAACTAAGTTGTAGTCTAGTCATAAGAAGTAAAGGAAATTGAAATACAGTGTTTATTTCTAATGATTTTAAAATTGGCAAAATGAAGTTTCAAAATTTACGTTTCTCTATCTGTACTAAAATTAACTGCAGTTCACTTACAGATTAAGGGTAAATAAAATATACAACAGTCTCATGTATGCTGCATCTGCATGTATTTATCACAACATTTTGCAAAATTTAGAACCTATTCTGCAATCCACTCAAAATCAACTATATAATTTATCGTAAACTTACAAAATATCTTCTCTCTATGCGAAAGATAATATTCTACAAGAGATACATTGCAACTACGTAAATACTTAAAAACAAAAGATGAAAAATTGAAGTCACGAGGCAATGTATGTACATACATCTAAAACAATATCTGTTAGTTGGAAACGGTAAAATGTATTAAGAATTTTAGACGACACAGAGTACCGGTACACAAAAAGAAGCAGTGTCCTCAAACACCATAGATTATGCAACAGAAAATTACGTTCACATGCGTAAAACAAACCGAGATACTACTCCAGAATTAGTTCCCTGCAATATGACATATCTCGTAACACTAAATAGTGATAAGTGTTTTTCTGTCTCTATCATAAAGTAAAAGACACTGCAAACACTGTTGTAAAGAGGTAGCGTCTCTCACAAAAACACAAGAAGAACAGAGTTCATTCCTTGTGCTGCACTCACCTCAGGTTCACGTTTCACCACAGGGAACGAAATTGCCACTGGATCTTTCTCTCATTTTACCTCTGATACGAGATCATGGCACTGGTTGCCATATTCCTCCTTTATACCAGTCACATGATGATCCGAGAAATTCCGTTCCTGCAGTACAAAGAGACATCTTAAATGAGCAATTTATTACAGGATATTAGAAGATGACTTCTAACGTTACAAGCTGCTGTCTATATATCTGCATGCAACAGCTTGATATTATGAGGAATAGGGCCACAATTCATAAGCGAATGCAAATTAATCATGCAGAAATATTATTTACACATGGTATGAAGGTCTGTAATAATACGAAAAGCAAATCGTGCATATTACGGCCATTCCTACATATAATATACTACTGTGCATGTATTGTAGCATGTTTCCAACATTGTTTTGTGTTAAACGCAAAATTTGAGTTGCTTTGCAAAAAAATAAACAAACAAATGAATAAGATAAATAAAACAATAACATATTTCAAATGTTATAAGAAACACTTTAATATATAATTTTATTGATGCTTATTATGAAAAAAAAAACATGAAAAGGAAAAATACTTTGACACTTTTTTTTACTCTGTGGGAGAATTACGAAATATTTCTGATTCATTGAATCTTACTGAGGAGGAGAAAAAAAAGCATTCCCTTGAATTTCAAAGCTAATTTCAGTATAATTTCATCATTTTTCATGTACGCATTCAGCACTCGGGTTTTCCTTTACTTTGAAAATAATGCTTATATCTTAGACAAGAAAAATGCTTAGAAAATTCGTCGCCTTTCCCGAGTTTAGTATCTAGTTGGAATCCACCCACAATCAGTTCAAGTAAATTCAAAACCCCTATTTCTATTTCTAATAATTTCAAGATTTGTCAACTGAAATTATTAACTTTACGTTTATATACCTATATTAAAGTTGAATGTACTTCATTGACAGAACAAATATTACTAAAAAATAATACCTTGATGTATGCTGTACCTATCCCTATGTAGCAGATCATTTTGCAAAATTTAAAGCACCTTCTTGAATTCACCCAAATAAGCCCAGCAATTGTACTGTAAAGTTACAAAATATGTTTTCTATACTGACAGCATAATTTGCTACAAAACAAATATCCCACAGACGTAAATACCTAAAAGAAAAATGAAGACGGGTGATAATATATCTGCATACATCTACAGCAAAATCAATCATCATTTTAAAGCGGAAAAACGTACCGAGAATATTAGACAAAGACATAGAGAAAGCAAAAACAAATTAAGTCAAGTACAATACAGTATCAAAGTAATAGACTGTGGGAATTTGTAGATATGGCAACCATTACGACTGAGTATAACAAGCAATATCGTTCTCGAATTTAAAACAAAAACGAGACAACAATGCAACCAGACATAAATAATAACAAACAGAAACGAGATTGTTCTGCCACGGTCACACACTAAAAGGCGCTGCAAGTATTGTTGTAAAGAGGAAGTGTCCATTACAAACAAAACACAAGAAAAACACTGGAAGAAGAATAGACAGTGCATTCTTTGTGGTGCACTCACCTCAGGTTCACGTTTCACTACAGGAAAGGAAATTGCCACTGGATCTTCAACTTTTATCTCAGAAGTGAGATCATGACTCTTGTTCAAATATTCCTCCTTTGAACCAGTCACTTGCTGATCCAAGGAAGTCCGGTCCTGCAGTACCAGGAGAAATCTTGAGCAATTTATTATATGGTGTTAGCACAGTTTAGTATATACAGTTGCGAAGCTCAATACTTGATAAATATGCAGACATAGATAGTTGCTGACCAGGATCGCTACTATCGCCTCGGTACAGACCCTTTCCCGAGCAGACGATGAGGCATGTTCGGGTTTTCAATTTAAGTATATGGAGCTCAGTGAAATATTATGTTTTAACTTTATTGCGTATCATTGCTAAGTTTTATATAGTGTAATGTGTCCATAAGTTCCGTTTACTTCTTAAAGCATAATTTAATGCAGAAATAATTACAAAACCTTGTTATTTTAATTTGAAGAGAATTTTACATGTAACATAATCTATTCGCATCAACACTTTAAGTTTAGAATGGAAGCTATTTTGAAGTTTAATAAAAAAGAATTTATATTGTTATTTTAATTTAGCACAGCTACCTTCCTTAATTGTAGATAGAAAATTTACCATGCCACACCTATGAAATTAGTGTATGTACGATTGTGTTACTTCGTCTCTTAGGAAGAAGATAAATACAATAATTCAGTAAATACTCGATTGTAGTATTGACGTGCAGAAAAATTGAATGTGCGGCGTATCATACATGACATTATGCTTAATTATAATGTATAATTGCGAATATAGGAATATTCAATAATAAACTACAATTTCCATATGACATAACATAGGCCTACGTATATAATGGCAGGGCATTGGAGAGTTTGTAAATCTAGTTCCTCTAGTAATACCGCTGTGAGCTTACCGTATTTCAATATAGTCAAGTGTCCGAAGGTCAATAAGGCAGAATTCATAAAGCGGTGGAACTAGCGCTGAGGTAGTTCCTGCGATTTCGAAAGTGAAAATCGTTGAATTTATAAGAGAATTTATGTGGAGGTGCAGGTGATGGTATAAGCAAGGCATAATAAAACCCAAATTAACCAAACCTAACCTGTCACAGATCCGTATATGCAAGGAGTATGAGTACAAAGGAACTATTTCTGCGCTAGTTTAGTTTACTAACATAGTACATTAATCAGACTTCAGATCGGAGTACCGTAAGAAACGAATAAATAGAACTGAAGTAGAGACAAATTACATTTACAAGTTATCACACATAACTTTATGCTTAATTAAAATGTATAAATGCGAATAGTGGAATATTAGTACAGTAAACATAACCTATAATTGCAACATATCAAAATATCCGTGCGCTGCAACTGAAAATTATTGCATCGAGCATAAATGAATGTACAAGAATTTCGCAATATTTAATCCAAATGAAGCCAGATATTACACATAAGAACAACGAAATTTTCACACCAAAAATAATATTACACCTTAACTCGCAAGTGAAATATGTCTGAAGTGTCTCATAATCATTGTTTTAAATTTATTCATGCAATTACACTACATTTTAGAGAAATGTATGTTGCTCTTTATGCATTGCAACTAATTTATATGGTTGAAACAAAGAACACATCCTCAAACACCCGTACCCTCCTATTCTATATTTGACTTATCAATAATTGAAAGCGAAAAATTATTTATAGTCTTAGATAAACAGAATAAAATGAAAAAAATTCGTGACCTTAAGCATAATATCAAGTACCCACATTGCGCGAATGTGTAGCTTGTCAACCATTAAAAATAAGGTGTAACTGTAACTTCGTTTTTAAATTTGAAATATAAAACCAGATAACAGTTCAACATTACACCTAAAAAGCACTCCAAATGATGTTATTAAGAGTGTGTCTATGATATTCAAAATTCAAAATAAGCACTAGAAAAACATAACACATTCCTTGCCCTCAGCTCACCTCTAGTTTATTTTTCAACATTGGGAATGAAATTGGCATCGGATCTTTAGCAACTTTCACCTCATGTGTGGGAGCATGTCCCTAGTCCAAATATTCTTCGGAGTAATACATCTTGCGTAAGCTTATGTATAACAATCGTTTAACTCTTGCATGTTTCCAATTATCGTTATGATTAAAGAAAGTTAGGGCCAGCGTTGCCAACACTAGTTTGCAGACATACACTAAACACTAAAAAAAATACTAAATATAGCATTAAACTCACTGGATTTTTAGATGTATATTACATATTTAAAATAGTGCGAATTCGGCTATTTCTTTGAAACGGTTCATATCTGAAGCATCTTTATAGACGACTGAAAAACATCACACCAAAAACCTATAGATTTCCAACTGTCAAAAACACTCTGTTGGCGTCACTGGTCAAGGCTGGCCAAAGCCTTAAGGAAGTATTTTCAAGGCGGCCGTGTTCAGAGAGATGATCGAGGTTCAGAATGGCAGTAATTTCATGTTTTACTCCTCTTTGCAATTATTATTTATGGATAATAATTTTTCTTCCATTATTGCTTTTTAATACTAATAAATAGTAAGAGCTCATAACAGCTTATCGGTAAAACCCCAAGAATCATTGACTGTTTTTTCATACATAGGGAGAGTAGGCATACAAATTGTCCCCTATTTTCCTGGACAGTCCAGGATTTTGACAATTGCGTCCACGTCAGGACATAATTTGCACATGCATCAAAATGTCCTGATTTCAGGCCATATTAGACATGACAGCTGATTTTCGTTCCTATCATATTGTTGGATTTAGTCTGGATTGGAAGATTTTTCCTAAAGTTAAGACAGGTATTACCACAGTCTACAGAATACTTTATGAGCCATGTATACTTTGTGCTCATCTTAGGGACTTTATGCAGGATAGAATCAGTGAAATGTGTCGTAGTTCCAGTGTAGTGAGTAAGTTGTCAGCGAAATGAGTGTAATGTTGAAAGGTACTTGTGCAGATATGAACGTATCATACTCGTGGGTTTTAGTTCGATCTTAGTTTTAAGATACAAATTAGAATATTTCAAATGTTATTTTAAGTGATCGTTTCATTTACTTTAGTATATTCCCCGTTGTTGTTGTTGTTATTATTATTATTATTATTATTAGTATTAGTATTAATTATTAGTATTATGATTAATTGTATTTTTAATTAATAAGTTTATTATTGTCATTATTGAGTGTAATTAGTTACCACTGCCACCGGCTATATACCCATTGCAGTGTGAATAAATACATACATACTTTAGCTTGGCGCCATTCAGTATTACGTCCACTGCGTTCTCATAGGAGGAGAGTGAAAACAGTTTCCTTGGGGGGGGGGGGAAGCAAGATTAAAGAATTCCCATAGAACGGGGTTATGGGGGACATCGTTTATCTCCGTAGATTAACTGCGTATGTAGATGAAATTTTTGGGGATCATCAGTGCGGTTGTAGGCGGAATAGATCGACTATTGATCACATTTTTGTATTCGACAGATATTGGAGAAAAATGGGAGTATAAGTGTATAGTACAAGAATTATTCATAGATTTCAAAAAGGTATATGGCTCGGTTAAGAGAGAAGTTTTATATAACATTCTTATTGAATTTGGTATTCCCAAGAAACTAATTTAATTAAAGTGTGTCTCAGTGAAACTTACAGCAGAATCCGTATAGGCCAGTTTGTATCTGATGCTTTTCCAATTGAGTGCGGGCTAAAGCAAGAGATGCACTATCACCTTTACTTTTTAACTTTGCTCTAGAATATGCCATTAGGAAAGTTCAGGATATCAGCCAGGATTTGAAACTGGACAGTTTACATCAGCTTCTTGACTATGCGGATGGCGTGATTATGCTGGGAGAAAATACACAAACGATCAGGGAAAACAGGAAAAATGTACTTAAAATAAGTAAAGCGATAGTGTGGAAGTAAATCCCGAAAAGACAAAATATAAGATTATGTGTCGTGACCAGAATATTGTACGAAACGGAAACATAAAATTTGGAGATTTATCCTTCCAACATCTTGGAGCAACAGTAACAGATATATATGTCACTGGGGAGGAAATGAAACGCAGAATAAATATGGGAAATGCCTGTTACTATTCGGTTGAGAAGCTTTTGTCATCCAGTCAGCTTTCAAAGAATCTGAAAGTTACAATTTATAGAACAGTTATATTACAGATTGTTTATCTATGGTTGTGAAACTTGTGGCCAGTTTTTTCAAGTATGTTTAATTTGGCTTAACAAATGTTAAATTAACAGTTGGTTTATTTTTAACGTTTTGTTAAGATTTTTTTCATTTTTTCAACATAATTTTGTTTAAAATAACCAACAATTAACTTTAACTGTCGTTAATACTATTCTAACTACTCAACAGCAGTTGGTAATGATTTTGCATATGTAAGACAACTTCTTATTGGCTGATATTATTATTATTATTATTATTATTATTATTATTATTATTATTATTATTATTATTATTATTATTATTATTTAAATTCTGTACTGTAGAGTAAGTCATGAAACATGTGTAAAATCGTAACCTGTTACAGTAGCCATGATTCATACTGTACAGAGAGTTGATAAATGAAAGTTGCATTGACTACTATTGCATAATAATAATTATTATAAGTATTATAAGTATAATGCTAAATATGAATTTCTGTTTAGAAAAATCTCAGCATTATGACCACCAGGTGATAATAATTACACGAATGTGTGTGTAGTCAACTGTACACAAAACCCCGAGGAGAATTCCGTAACATATAAAATACCCTAATTCAGGTCCATGTATAAATTATATGTAATTTAGTCCTAAAGAAGCAATTGCTGCTGAAACATTTTATTATTTACTCACTGCGTATTTTGAAGCACTATTGACATCAGCTATAGTTGAAGAGAAAGTAACATAGAATCTAAAGTTAATAGTAGCTGGTGAATTGGAACAAGTGGCCTATTTCTGTTTGTAGGATATTCAAATCTGACTTCAATTTCTTGCCACGTTGAGATCGCACATTTCCTCAATATTAAATGGATAATAGCTCAGCATCGAAATAAGCGTCAGTATGATAATTAGTTGACTTATAAAGATTATCTTCCCTATATTAATATTCCAAAATATCTTTTAAATTATATATTACCAGTCTTATGGCCGGTTTCACAAAACTTCATTAAGGTTTTAATGATTCATTAATGTATTTACTGGTTCATTAAATCATTTTTATATCTCACCAAGCATCTTTAGCCTAACAAACCAGTAAAACTATCATTAAATTTAGTGATAGAAATTTCCGTCTTTAAATTTTTAATTATTCATTAGTTGCAATATAAAATGGCGGAACGTTTCGACGCACAATTGTTATATCTGGAACTGCTCGAAAATTGAGAGTCAAATGGAGATAATGTTAAGAATTTAAAAACCGATAATTTTGAAAATCTGAATGACACAAAAATTCACAAAAGATACTGCGTCACGAAGATTGTGGTACTGGTACTCAAAATTTTAGAAGAAACTAATCATAGGTTAGAATATCATAAAAACGGCTGAGACAAAGCTGAAACTAGTCAACTAGGTAACACACAAGTGAGTTTTATTTTAAGACATGAAAGTGATTATTATAACTACATACCAGTACCTAAGAAATATTAGTAAATTAATACATATTGTGCGTTCAAACATAACAAAACTTAATTGGTATATTAACTTTCTTTTATTAGAATTATATTATAGCTAGCTATGTTTGCATTCGCTTTAAAATAGAAGCGAAAGTGCTGGATTCTTGGAATTTATAATCGTTTCCTTTCCGATGGAAATTTAATATTCCAGCAGGATAATCACCCCTCGCATACCGCCATAAACGTTCAAAGACTGTTCACGGAAAAGCATGAAAAAGAGGAGGATTGACAAATATCGACACATCCCACCTCAAAATCCAGATCAGTTCTGGCTTCCTGGGTAGATTTCGCTAAGGACCAGAACTATTTCCGCGATCTGGTGGACTGAATGCCCCGAAAATGCCAGGCAGTGATTGACGCCGTTGGCATGTGAACAATGTATTAGATCCACATCTGTATTTCTTTTATTTTCTTTAATTTGTTTATCTTTGTTTTATTTCGGGAAGAAAATTGATCTCCCAAGAGTTTTTAATTTCTGCTACTGGAGCTAGAGTTGCGAAATAATTCATTCCACTACACAAAATTAAAAAAATGAAGAAAGGTAACATGTATAAAAATTAGTTACGTTAATAAAAAGAAAGTTGTCACCGAGAATCGAACACGGGCCTCTGGGATGGCAAGCCAATTCGCTACTGACTGCTGCATCGGAAAGTCATGACGTAACTTGCGCGACGTGGCACATATAGCTGCTCGGTTGAAGTCTACGGTGACAGCACACATATAAACGTATTCGTGTAAATATTTTAATGTTCAGTACTAGTTAATATTTCATTTGGACTGATTTACTGAAGCTTGGTGAAACCGGCCCTTACTCTAAACATTCCTCAAAGAGAAACGTAACATGTTATTTTCACAACTTTTGTCTGAACAGCTGTAGTGTTATCCATCATGTTGAAATGTTTGTTAAATGAGTTAACGGCCTGATATCCTACATTTAAAGTTAACAAACAATTAAGAATCTGTTAAGCCAAACTTGTGTTGGACAATTGGAAAACTGTATTTAACAAACTGTTGAAGGTTTAACAGTCGTTAAGTGTTCTAAAATTACTTGGACAAACCGGCCATTGGACTCTCAATTTGAGAGAGGAACATAGGTTAAGGGTATTTGAGAATGAGGTGGTTAGGAAAATATTAGGGGCTAAGAGGGTAGAAGTTACAGGAGAATGAAGAAAGTTACACAACGCAGAACTGCACGCATTATATTCTTCACCTGACATATTCAGGAACATTAAATCCAGACGTTTGAGAAGGGCATGGCATGTAGCACGTACGGACGAGTCCGGAAATGCATACAGAGTGTTAGTTGTGAGACCGGAGGGAAAGAGACCTTAGGGGACGCCGACAGGTAGATGGGAGGATAATATTAAAATGGATTTGAGGGAAGCAGGATATGATGATAGATTTGGTTAATCTTGCACAGCATAGGGATCGAAGCCTGGCTTATGTGAGAAGGGGCAATGAACCTGCGGGATCCTCAAAAGCCATTTGTAAGTAATTACATCAATATAAAGGATTCCTAGTTTCCAATAAGTTAACATATCAAGAATTTATATTGGTATTCAATTTGTCTTGTGATTTTTGTAATTTTTTATACTTCTATTTTTCTACTGATAGGTGGAAATAATTAGATCATTAAAATTGTGAGTAAGGTTTGGGTCCCTAATTTTTACTTACGAAAGTTGGCAAGCCTACCGATAGAATATCGATGACGCGATACCTATACGACGTCTTCTGCGATGACTGTATTTTAAAATATCAATTTAATCGGGTGCTACCACAGCTCTCTTTTCTCCAACCTTACACTGCACTTTCTTCCATACATACCTGCTCTACTTCTCTCTTTTCCATGTACATACATAATTCTAAAGATTACTTTATATTAAATAGAATACCTAAATTATGTTTAAATATGCCGGGATTCGATTCCAGAAGCTTTTGTTTAATGAACCAACATCACAGCCATTATTCTACGAATTCGATCGTGAACAAACCTTTTAAAATTATGTTTACGCACAATAAATTAACATCAAATACTTCCAAATGTATGAACATATAACATTATTATTACCGGTATATAGTAGAACTGAATTCATTAGTTTCCTATTATCTTTATTACAGTTAATATGCCAAATTGATCACTAATTAGTGTGCTTTCTAACAATTTATAATATATCTTGAGTATATACCTAGATTATTTTCACGTGTTAATTAACTAGATTTCCCTTGTTGAGTAGTTAATTAACACGAGAAGGCAATATAAGTGCTACGTATTCCTAATGTATAATATTATAAAATCTAAGAAGTGACTTATATTTGGTTTAAGTTCATCTTACATTCAGTCATGGACGAACTTTAATAAGGAGGCAATTTATAGCAGATATGTAAGTAGTGCCTAATGATATTTTATTATAGCTCACGTCAAGTAAAGAGTGAAGCGATGCTTGGACAGCGTATTGATAGAATTTCTAATTGAAAACATCTGTACTGCAATAGCTGACAAGCTGAACATTTTCAACTGTGTTCGTAAATAAAATGGGGAATTTGGATAAACGACAGATGTATTGTATGTGTATGACGTGTTTATTGATTATTACAACAAATTGAAAATAATCAACTGCATTCTTTTTATCCATACCAAGTATGTAAAAGAATTTATTGTAACACTAAGTAACAATTCTATGAGAAAAACAATGGAAATATAACCTAATACAAAATTTGGTAGGAACAGTGAAGATGTACTCTTAATGTTTTAATGCATAATATTGTATTTCATGGAAACATTTTTTCCTCCAATTGTATGGCAAGAAAAAGTGACGTAATGAACTTTTCAATATATTTCAGGCAGAAGACTAAACAATATCTGAGAACAAATTGCTTAGTAGACAGGTATACACGCGACAACTAATATTATATAATATTATAAATAAAAATACTCAATTACTCACAGCAAACATAATTCCTGTTGAGGATGTTGCTTTTCCCCAAACAGCAACAGGAATGATGAGGTACGTAGAAGAATAATGCTCATTGTATTTGTGTTTTAAATCTTCCAATTTTACATTATATTAAAGCCGATCCACGTGTAACCAGATAGTCTTTTGAGCTTATCTTTACACATGAAACACATTCCAAAATTATCACAGCTGAAAGGCATTTAATGCCTTCCTCTTTCTTTCCACATAGATCAATATTGTTAATGTAGTTTATTGTCTGATATCTTCTTCTGCCCCCAACTCATCTCCGATTCACGATTCCTCCCAGTATATCCATCACTAGGCAGTTTCTTCTCAGCCAGTGACCCAACCAATTCCTTTACCTCTTCAATTTCAGTATCATTCTTTCTTCACTACTCTTTCCAACACAGCTTATTTCTTAGTCTGTGTGTCCCTTTAACACGATCCATTTTCCTCCATACATATTTTTAACGCTTGTATTCGCTTCTCTTCACTTCGTAGCAATGTCCATGTTTCTGCTCCAAACAATCTCACACTCCATCCAAGGCACTTCATTGGTCTCTTACTTACTTCTCTTTCTACAGGTCCACAAAAGATTATCCTTTTCCGAACTAAAAGTTCGTTGATTATTTCTATCCTCAATTTCATTTCCTAGTAACAGCTCATGTTACTGCTTATAGTACACCCCAAGTATTTGAAGACGACCACTTGTTCTATTGCCTCATTTGGAATTTCTCTGACAATGGTCCTCCTCCTATTTGAATTTATGCTTATCCCATACTAGTGTTCACAGCTGTCATTGAGATCCAGTAGCATATAGCTTAGTATCGTCTCCTCTGCTGCTAACAAGGCCATATCATCAACAAATCTGATGTACTTTGCTCTTCTTCCTGCTGCAGTAAATGCTCCCTGGTTCTGAAAACATTTCTTCACATACAGGTTAACCCACTACAAAATCTAACACACAGAATTCTTTAAGAATTGATTTCTGATGGTAATCTAGTCAGACACACGTAGCATAATTCTAAAAGTGATTCTATTTAATTTGTGAGTTAGTTAGTCACAATGGATGATGAAGAAACATTCTTGCTACAAAATATACGAGAAAATAGATTTATGATGACAAGAGAGTGAATTAACCTTCATGTTTGCTGCAAGTTTCTCGTTAATTACGAATGCTCACCTTTCATTATATATATTTAAACAGTACTTCAGTTCTCGTTTTAGTTGTCGTTCCCGGTTAATTGTGAACCAAGCCCAACAGTTTAACTTACAGGACAGAGACAAACACATTCCACAAACACCGCATTACCAAGTCATTTCGTCGGTACATTCGAAACCATATTTAAAATAATCTTCCTAAGGAAATACGTTTCAGAGATCAGACTTCAAAGGCTTCTCACTTAAAGGTGTTCAATGCGTCATAGGCTACCTGAGCGAAGAAACGTTTACTACAAGAATCGTATTAGAAAAGGTTATTACCAATATACTTGAGCACATGAATACTTAAACTACACCTACTATCGAAACTCAATTGACGTCACTCAAAATGAAAATACATTTGAAAAGTTTCTCGCCTGTATGCTGCCGTTCATGGTTTCTTACGATAGTCGAATCTGAAAAACACTAAACACGATTTTAATATTTGAAAGATTTATCGGTTGTGTGCTGCCGTTCATGGTTTCTTAGGATAGTCGAATGTGACAAACAGCAACCACGAATTTAATATTTGCAAGATTACTTGCCTGTGTGCCGGCGTTCATGGTTTGTTAGGATAGTCGAATCTGAGAGACATATACCACAAACTTGACATTTGAAGGGTTTCTCGCCTGCGTGCCGTTGTAGATGTGCCTTTAAGATACTAGAATTAGAGAAACCCCCACCACAAACTCACATTTGAAAGGATTCTCGCCCTTGTGCAGGCGCACATGCGCTTTCAAGCGATGTGAGCACGAGAAACACTTACCACAAACATCACATTACAAAGTTTATCACCTGTGTGTATGGGTAAATGTACTTTCAAGTTGCCGGAGCACGAAAAACGCTTAGCACAAAATTCATATTTGAAAGCCTTCTCCCTGTGTGCAGTCGTCCATGTATTCTTAAATCAGTATACTTACAAAAACTCTTACCACAAACATCAGATCCGAAACGTCTCTCGCCTATTTGACGGCACTCATGAATTTCTGAGGTATCTGACAATGCGAATGACTTACCATAAAAATTGCATTTTAAAGCTTGCTCGCCTGTAGGCATGTGTTTATATTTTTTTTATGCAACTCGATTTAAAGAAACGTTATCCTCAAACATCAGGCTAGAAAGGTTTCACGCCTGTGTGAAGGCGTTCGTGGCTCCTTAAATGACCAGACTGCGAAAAACACCTGCCACAAACTTCGCATTTGAAACGTTTCTCGCCTGCGAGAAGGCGTTCATGGCTTCTTAAATTACAAAACTGCGAAAAACACTTGCCACAAACATTACATTTGAAAGGTTTCTCGCCTGTGTGCCGACGTTTATGGCGTTTTAAGTCACCAGGTCGCGAGAAACAACTGCCACAGACATCGCATTTGAAAGGTTTATCGCATGTGTCAAGGCGTTCATGCTTTGTTAGATTACTTGACTGCGAAAAAAACATGCAACAGACATCGCATTTGAAATGTTTCTCGCCTGTGTGAAGCCGTTCATGCTTTCTTAGATGATCGGCCTGCAAAAAACACTTTCCACAAATTTTGCATTTGAAAGGTGTCTCGCCTGTGTGAACACGTTTATGCTTTTTAAGTCACCAGGTCGCGAGAAACACCTGCCACAGACATCACATTTGAAAGGTTTCCCGCCTGTGTGATGGCGTTCATGGTTTCCTAGATGGTCGTCCTGCAAAAAAAACTTTCAATCAACGCATTTGAAAGGTTTCTCGCCTGTGTGAATGCGTTCATGCCTTCTTAATTCACAAGACTGCGAAAAATTCTTGCCACAAACATCGCATTTGAAAGGTTTCTCGCCTGTGTGACCAAGTTTATGGCTTTTTAAACCGCCCGGTCGCGCGAAACACCTGCCACAGACATCGCAGTTGAAAGGTTTCTCGCCTGTGTGAAGGCGTTCATGGGATCTTAAATGACCAGAATGCGAAAAACACCTTCCACAAACTTTGCATTTGAAAGGTTTCTCGCCTGTGTGAAGCCGTTCATGCTTTCTTAGATGATCGGCCTGCAAAAAACACTTTCCGCAAATATTGCATTTGAAAGGTGTCTCGCCTGTGTGCAAACGTTTATGGCTTTTTAAGTATCTCGGTCGCGAGAAACACCTGCCACAGACATGGCATTTGAAAGGTTTCTCGCCTGTGTGAATGCTTTCATGGTTTCTTAGATAACCAGTGTGCGAAAAACACAACCCACATATATCGCATTTGAAAGGTTTCTCGCCTGTGTGAAGGTGTTCATGGTTTCTTAGATGACCAGTCTGCGAAAAACACACGCCACATACATCGCATTTGAAAGGTTTCTCGCCTGTGTGAAGGCGTTCATGGCGTCTGAGATGATCAGTCTGCGAAAAACACCTGCCACACACATTGCATTTAAAAGGTTTCTCGCCCGTGTGAATGCGTTCATGGTTTCTTAGATGACCAGTCTGAGAAAAACACCTGCCACAGACATCGCATTTGAAACGTTTCTCGCAAGTTTGGATTCGTTCATGGTTTCTTAGATGACCAGTCTTTGAAAAACACCTGCCACACACATTGCATTTGAAAGGTTTCTCGCCCGTGTGAATGCGTTCATGGTTTCTTAGATGACCAGTCTTTGAAAAACACCTGCCACAGACATCGCATTTGAAAGGTTTCTCGCAAGTGTGGATGCTTTCATGGTTTCTTAGATGACCAGTCCTTGAAAAACACCTGCCACAGACATCGCATTTGAAAGGTTTCTTGCCTATGTCCGTGGATAAATGGTCGTTCAGTTTTTCCGCAGTCGAGAAACATTTTTTAGACGATTCCAATTCCAATTGCTTCTCACCTTCACCAGTCCGCACAGCTTTTCCGATGGAATCTGAATTCTTGGGTGTCTCGCACACAGTCTCGTTCTCTTCAAGAGAAGGATTGTCCAATTCCGATGATACATTCCTCTCATTCGTAGACGCAAGCCTGAAGTAAATATACTATCAGTCTATGAAATAGTCGCAGCAAATATACATTCAATTATAGTATATTAAAAAAACAACCTATTTCATGAGAAGGATCAATACGATTAAAGATACAAGTTTGTAATTAATTTATGAGTAACACAGGAAGTATCAAAATATCTCAACTATTTGGATTTCACCTGTACAATAAATTTAATAAGGATTACACAACGTTAGTCAACTCTTGTCACCCTTTTTTTAACAAACCTCTCTGTTCAAAGTCCCCTGTCTCTGAGTGGGCTAAATTATGCGATTATTTGGAAATTAGGGATTGCAAATGCCCAATATCTTTTTGTAGTTCTTATTACTGTCATATATATATATATATATATATATATATATATATATATATATATATAATCTTTATAGTTTTTAATTTTATCAATTTAAAATTAGGAAAATTTGTAGTGCAACATTACTGATTCCATTTCATAGCATGCGTCATCATGAGAAAATTTGAATTGGTATTATCTCTAACTTGCTATTTGTTGTTTTGTAAAAGTTAAACTACTAACAATGCTTTCAGAGATCTGGAACAATGTAATTCATAATTGTGCAAAATTATAAGCATACTAAATAATTATCTTTAAGCTTAAATGATAAGTATTCTCGTACTCAACGATATAAGAGCATTAATTGACTCAATTGAGAGAAATATTTGAAATTTCTGTAGTAAATGTAAGACTTGAATACTCTTCTATTGAATGCATTTTGTCTGATAAGTAGCTTTCACCTCATACGCGGATGTTATTTCAAGTTATATATCAGAAATAAACGGTTGCGCGCCAGGCAGCGAAACAGGGTGGCCCGGGTTCGAATCCCAATTGGTCGGCAGTATGTATAGCTGTAAGCAATTTTTTCTTTCACGAAACTTAACAAACTTCGATTGACAGACAATAATTTATTTATGTTCTGTTTTATGGACTGCAACTGCTAACATAATATTGCCTGATATAGAGAATGTTATATCGAAAAATAATAATTAAATATGAGGCGTCTACAGCAGGTCCTTCAAGTGAGAAATATGTACTCTTGTGATATAAGAAAACTTGTTACAACATTGCAATTGCAACAAACAAGCAATCTAGTAAAAGCTTAGGAAGTAACTAGCTTTCCTTGTTGTTCAGATTGTGCATTGACGTTAAATAACATCTGAGCTACGATTTTATGATCATGTAAGCGAATTTTTTACTCATGTGATAAGTCAGAAACAAAGTATGGAAAAATCAAACAAACTTTGAAACAGTATCCTTCAGTCTCAAAAGGTTGCACCAATATTGGGGTGCTTATAAAGTGTCAGGGGAAAATGATGACGTAGTTCAAGCATAAATTATCATAATTGACAATATCTGCGGTTTTACGCAAAACCTAGTGTAGTTTTGCAATCAGCAGAGGGGGATGGAAAATTGATTTCTATAATGCTCGTATTATATGTCCAGTACGATTTACAACACCGACTATTACCTTCGCCATTTGTTCAAAGAAGTAATAACTACAGAAGCCACACTTACACCTACAAATTATAGTTCAGTATATATTAGTATGGTTAGGTATCCATGTATTCACGTACCAGTATATGGTCCACTGTTCCAATGTTTCGTGACACAATATGATTCAAGTACAATAAATTATATTTTCGCCTAGAAGAATTTGCTAAATTATTTTACATGAGGTACTGTTAACTTGTAAGCAAACAGTCATAAAATATTAAATTCATTTCAGAAATATTCCAATTTTTAAGTAATGTTGATGGCTTATTTTGTAGAAGTTGTTATATAAATTCATTACACTTAATTTACTGTTGATTACTATTTTGCATTACGTATCTCAGGCATTAATAACATAAACATCCGTGCCTGAACACTGAGTACTCACACAGTTACATCCAGTCTGTTACAGAGAATCACGTGGCTATCCTGTAACTTCAAATTCATAAGTTGCTGTGCTGATTTCGTGACAGCACTGCTCTAAACTCACTATGTGTGAGAAATAATGGAGACTAGAAGAGTTAATGGCTTTCGAGCTAAGAACTATGCATTAGTAAATAACACCAACATGTCTACCCACTAGAAGAGGAAACAGTGGCCAAACAGAAAGAAATCATAAATTGGTGAAACAACATTGTTCAAGTATAGTTATATATATTATTGTAGTACGGTAGTACATCTGGTGTTATGGAAGTGCAAGAATGATGACCTTAACCACAGCAAAATAAATAAATAAACAAAGAAACAAACAAATAATTAGATAAATAAATAGATAATAGAGAAATAAATAGATAAATAAATAAATATATATATATATAAATACGTAAAAAGTAAATAAGTATGGAAGTAAATAAATAAATAAATAAGTAAATAAATAAATAAATCAGTAAAGAAATAAATAAATAAATGAATAAACAACTAATTAAAAAATAAAATAAATAAATAAATAGGTAAGTAAATAAGTAAATAAATAAATAAATACTCAAAAAATTAACAAATAAATCAACAAATATGTAAATAAACAAATAAATAAAGAAACAAACAAATAAACAAACAAATAAAGAAACAAACAGACAGACAGACAAACAAACAAACAAATAAATAAATAAGTAAATAAATAAATAAAAAATACATAAGTAAATTATTAAACAAATAAGGAAGTAAATAAATAAATAAGAACATAAGTAAGTAAATAAATAAATAAACAAACAAATAGCCGAAAAAAAATAAATAAATAAATAAACATAAAAATGAACAAATAAGCAAACAAATAAGGAAACAGACAAACAAACAAGTAAATAAATAATTACATAAATAAATAAGTGAATAAAGAAGTAATTAATAAGGAAGTGAATAAATAAATACATAAATAACTAAATAAGTGAGTAAATAAGCAAACACATAAATAAATAAGTTAGTAAATAAAGAAGAAATTAATAAGTAACTAAATAAATACTTAAATAAATAAACAGATAAATAAATAAATAAGCAAATAAGTAAATAGGTGACGATATAAGTCAATAGATAAATAAATAAGTAAATAAAGAAGTAATTAATAAGTAAGTAAATAAATAAATAGATAAATATATAAACAAATAAATAAGGAACCAAGTAAATAAGTGAATAAATAAGTAAATCAGTTAGTAAATAATGAAGTAATTAACAAGTAAATAAATAAATAATAAAATAAATAATTAAAAAGGAAATAAGTAAATAAGTAATTAGATAAGTAAGTAGGTAAGTAAATAAGTATGTAAATAAGTACGCAGATAAATAAGTAAATAAGTAAGTAAATAAATATAAAAATATATAAATAAATCAATGAGTAAATGGATAAATAAATAAATAATTAAATAAAACGGGCAAATTAATGTTCCACAGTTACTTGGCAACTGTGATTAACGCTTTGCAGAAGAATGCTTGGAATGGACTCTAAATAGTACGGTAGTACACAATTTCCTAGGGAAATATAAAAACTTCAATTATAAGGTTCGTTCCAACAACAGTCAGGAACCGTCCGTAAACATCGTGAGCATGCGCAGTACAGAAAAAGCGTTCCAACAAACTCCGAACCAGTCCTGAACCGGAAACATGTACTGCAGTCGGGGGTTCCAACAAGCTTTTGACACGGGTTTGGAACGGTCAAAAATAGTCCGTGGATTGAGGCATGTACGGAAAAGTACGAGAGACGCGCATGCGCATAAGCTCACCAACGTCTCCTGGATACTGAAGAAAGACATCATCGACTGTTCACATCATTGAGGTTAAAGATGAAAAGTGACAGTACAGACGAATAATAAAACTAGAGATTTAATTTAAATTTTCGCCAAAAAGAAAGGGAATGGAAATTATTTGGGTATTGAAACAGTTAATTACAATTTTAACATGCAGCTTTGAATAAAAGTATAATAAATAACGTACATACATTAATAATTAAAAAAAGAACTATTTTTAGATGAGAGTCCCCCAGTACACGACACTGAATTATCGGAATTCTTGCCTTCCACATTTTTTTTCATCTTTTTATAGAAAATGATCGAAATTCTATTTTCTGCAATTAGAATTAGCTGCGAAACGATAATAATTAAGCATCCCGTTCTTAGCAAAGATGATCACAGTTATAGCATCTCTGGATTTAGTACATAACGATCCGCGAAAGCGTTCCAACAGCATCCAGTCCAGTATCAATCCCATAGCAGATGCTCGACTAGCGCATGTGCATAAGATGGTACAGGAACCGTACAAGAACTGATCCATGAACCGCTTGTTGGAACGAACCTATAAACAAACTGTAGATATTAAGTCGGAGGTCTTCAAAACTCTGGGCTGGACTATGAGTGTAAAGGTGCACTACTTGCATGTCCATCTATATCACTTTACTGAAAATCTACGCATTTTTACTAAAGAACATGAAGAAAGGTTTTAACAGTACATTATGGCAACCAGATACAAAGGGAAGTGGAGTGTGAATGTGATGACTAATTATTGCTGGATGATTCAGACAGACAATTCTTCTGAAGTTGCTTCTAAACAGTCAAGCTATCAGACACTTCAAACACAATGGTCTCTACTTGAAGACTCGCACACCACACTCACCTTTGCGTCAAAACCTCGTTGTCCTCGGCCGTTACTTCCACTCTTGGCTCCTCACTCACTGCGTCCGAGTCACTCTGCTCTTCCTAAAAATACAGAACAAATAAAACAATAAGATAGCACAATTTACATTAAGGAAAGCGCATCGAATTTAGATGTCACAGAACTGCAGTTAAATTGTATTAGGCCTAGTAGAATTTTAGCAAATAGAAGACAATTCTTGGGGCACACTTTTCATGGGGCAATTCTTTCCCTTGTAGATCTGTGGTTTTGAACCTTTTTCAACATGTGGCACAGAAAAAATGTAATTTAAAATCCTGTAGCGCAGTCATGCAATCTTAAGCTGTTTCCACAGGCGGGGGGGGATTTTGACAGTTTAAGATGGGAACGAGTACTATAAAATGCAAATAAATGAGATAAATGTACATGCATTAATATATAAAATAAAATATTTTAAATTTTATATGACTTATTTTTAGTCAACATACGGAGGAATGATAATATTCTGAATGGTGAAAAGGCGCAAAAGATGTTGAGAACAGAATCAAAATACATTTTATCCACAAACTGAAGTAACACAAATTTTTTATTTTCATGTTCTTTTTAGGTTTATGATAGAAATTCGAAATTCAATGAGAGAAAAATATTCCAATGCAATATCTGTGTCAAACATACTGTATTATGAATATTTTTTTAACTTCATATTTAGAAGATACGAAAAGATACAATATTATTACTTGCTTTGATAAGATATCTAACGCAGGAAACATTTCATTTTATAAAAACAAGTGAAATACGATTGATTTTAAGGTTGGAACTTCACTAATCTGGCTATCCTAGATGCGAAACTGTCATTCTCTTCTCTGTTGCATGGACACCCACACTTTGCTCACTGAATGTTGACTTGTGCCATATTTGATATTCTGTCGCACAACAATGGATCACTTGAGTATGCACAGCCACTCTGGTGGAAAATGGCTGTTACAGAGTAACTATAATAGAAGAAATTTTCTATGAACGATTAATTCAATAATTTCTAGTCACGAATTTGGTGGATTCTGTAAGTGGAAATGTGTCTACGGTTCAGTACCGAGAGTTAACCAGCATTTTCCCTCAATGGGTTAAGGGGTAATACCTGAAAAAACTACAAACAGGTAACTTGTCCCAACCTGTATCTGGACACCGATTTGCTAGTCTCGAAATTGTTACAATCCCCATTTTTCTGACAATGTCTAATACCAAGTCATTCTATGACTTCGATTTTTTACATTACCAGGTATATAATGATTCGGTTGAGTTCGCTTTCTATAGTACTTCTGTCTCAATACATTTTCTTCCAGTTTTGCTCCATAATTTCTGCCAGGCAAAATCATGAAGTGTACAATTATACTAAAGCTCCAGTGCACAAAGATTCCTTTGCTACGGCAATATTGATTATTATATGGTAGACAAAAAATTGATTAGAAAATTTGTTGAACGATTTCGTGAACTTCATACCTTTCCCGAGAATTTCAACTAAGTTGTAGTATAGTCATAAGAAGTAAAGTAAATTCAAATACTATGAATATTTCTAATAATTTTAAAATTGGCAAAATGAAGTTTCAAATTTTACGTTTCTCTACATCTACTAAAATTAAATGCAGTTCACTGACAGATTAAGAGTAAATAAAATATACAACAGTTTCATGTAGGCCGTATCTCCATGTATATATCAGAACATTTTGCAAAATTTAGAACCTATTCTGCAATCCACTCTAAATCAACAACATAATTTATCGTAAAGTTACAAAATATCTTGTATCTATGCGTAAGGTAGTATTGTACAAGAGATATATTGCAAACACCTAAATTCTTATAAATAAAACGGTAAAAAACAATGAAGTCACGAGATAATGTATGTACATACATCTAAAACAAAATCTGTTATTTCTAAACGGTAAAATGTAATAACAATTTTAGAAAAAGGCACAGAATAAACAAAAAGCAGTGTCCTCAAATGGACTCGGGGAATGTGTAGCTTGGAAACGATTAAGAGTATGCTTAAAAGCAATTCCGTCTTCACATCTAAAACAAACCGAGATAACACTCCAGAACTAGTTACCTGCAACATGACTTATCTTGTAAAATTAAATAGTGATAAGTGTTTTTCTGTCTCTATCATGATGTAAAAGGCACTGCAAACACTGTTGCAAAGAGGTAGCATCTCTGACAATCAAAACACAAGAAAAACACTGAAGAACAACACACAGTGCATTCCTTGTGCTGCACTCACCTCAGGTTCACGTTTCACCACAGGGAACGAAATTGCCACTGGATCTTTCTCACATTTTACCTCTGATACGAGATCATGGCACTGGTTCACATATTCCTCTTTTATATCAGTCACATGCTGATTCAAGGAATTCCGTTCCTGCAGTACAAAGAGATGTCTTAAATCAGCAATGTATTACAGGGTATTGGAATACGACTACTATCGTTACAAGCCGCTGACTATATATCTGCATGCAACAGCTCGACATTATGAGGAATGGGGCCAGGATTCATATGCGAATACAAATTTTTCATGCAGAAACATTATTTAGACATGTTATGAAGGTCTCTAATTATACGAAAAGCAAATCGTGCATATTACGGAATTCCTGCAAATAATATACTATTGTGCATATATTGTAGCATATTTTCAACATTGTTTTGTGTTAAACCCAAAATTGGAGTTGGTTAGCAAAAAAGATTAACAAATAAATAAATTAATTAACAAATAAATAAATAAAATAAAACAAAAAGGCTTTCGTTGACTGCACCGGATGGCAAAGAAGTACGAGGCGCATCCAGTAAGTTTCCCGATTTTTTCCCCTTGAAAGTAAACGTAATTAGCGGTGTCAATTGCACATGCGTAACAGATCTGACGTATCAATCATATGCCAGCCGGACAGGTCCCGCCTGGTGCCAGTAGCGTGGCAGCAGTGGCCCGAAATGGAAATTCTTATTCCTTCTCCCACCGCCTGCGAGGTTCGGTCGGTGATAAAGTTCTTGAATGCACAAAACATTGCGCCAATTGAAATTCATTGGCATCTCTGTCAGGTCTATGGGCCGAAAATCATGAGTAAGCAGATGGTGCGTCGCTGGTGTAGGCAGTTTTCCGAAGGTCGTCAAAGTGTCCATGATGAAGAGTGGAGTGGGTGACTGTCACTCATCAATGATGATCGTGTTGAGGTGGTGCGGCAGTGCATCATGGAGAACTGTGGCTTCACGATTACGGAGCTGAGCAGCCATTTTCCGCAGATATCGCGATCTTTGTTGCATGAGATTGTCACTAAGCACCTGCTGTTCAAAAAAGTGTGTGCCAGGTGGGTGCCGAAAAACCTGACACCCGGACACAAAATGCAACGTTTAGGAGCAGCACTGACATTTCTGCAACAGTATCACGATGACGGCGACGAGTTCCTCGACAGGATTGTCACGGGCGATGAGACTTGGATTTCGCACTTCACCCCGGAAACCAAGCAGCAGTCAATGCATTGGCGGCATAGTGGATCTCCGGTGAGGACGAAATTCAAACAGACACTGTCGGTACGGAAAATGATGTGCACGGTGTTATGGGACAGGAAGGGCATTCTGCTCATTGACTTCCTTCCAAGAGATGAAACAGTGAACACTGACCGTTACTGTGAAACACTGCGAAAATTGCGACGTGCCATTCAAAACAAGAGGCGTGGAATGCTTACTGCAGGTGTTGTGCTCCTCCATGACAATGCTCGACCACATACGGCTCGGCGCACAGCAGCTGTTTTGATGGAATTTGGCTGGGAGTTGTTTGATCATCCACCCTACAGTCCTGATCTTGCTCCCAGCGATTTTCACGTCTTCTTGCACCTCAAGAAATTCCTGCCCTCCGGTGAGCGTTTTGGCAACGACGAAGAACTGAAGACGTCTGTCACATGCTGGTTCCATTCACAGGCGGCAGAGTTCTACGACAGAGGGATACAAAAGTTGATCCCATGATACGACAAGTGTCTCAATTCTGATGGTGGCTATGTTGAAAAATAGCTGAAACATTGCTGTACCTGTTGCCAATAAATGTTTTCCTGAAAGTGTATGTTCTTTTTTAATAGGGAAACTTACTTTCTGGATGCGCCTCGTACTTAGGTACGAAGGGAAACTGTGATTAAAATCACTGTCTGCTTTTGATCCATTTCTGAGCTTATAATCTCAGAGCTAACATCCATATTCATTTTCTTTGTTTAATTCCTGTGCATATGCCGATAAGAATGTTTTGTTTCATAATTTCTGCCCAGCAAAAGTACGGTATGAACAGAAACATCATTTGATATTTATGTATTTTATCATGGCAAAAGCACGGTCGTGACGGATTAGATGTAATCCTGTTCAAAAACTGCAATCATTATCTACATAATTACCATCAATTAACAAAAAATGTGACATCACCTAAAAATTTTTCATTCAACATGCCTTGAATTTCAAATAAAATCTATTGATTCTTTATCAGGGGGAAAGCAATTGTTCATCCTATCCCATTATCTCCTGGGTTAGTTGCTTTATGAGTGACGTATTAATGGTATCACTTATGAGGTTAAAACCTGTCCTCGGACAGTTGACTAACAAACAAAAATTATTTTTTTATCATTTAATTAACTCTTAAATTGCTGTCACTTCTATCTGTCACAGTCATGGCAGATTCCATGCACTGCTAATCATTAAAATAATCCAAGACCAAATTAATAAAATGGTCAGCACAAAAATAGGAATGAAAAAGTAGAACAATTGATAGTTTTCTTACATTCATCTAAATTACATTTAATCCTACATTCTCTGTATATGCTACATTTCCATCTAATCTATTTCTTTGGCAAACACATCGCATTCATTGCAAGAATAAAATTATTTCGTTAGTAAAGGTAAAAATAATTTCAGGTATTTCTTTACATAATCTTCATAGCTTTATACCAGCAACCAAATACTGAACATCCACAATACACTCTAGTCAAAGCTTTTATCATTTCTTCCCACATAACTTTCACTCTGTTATGTGTATTGATACTGATGGTTAGTGTCCATCAATACATCAATATTGTGAGGGCAACTATGTACACTATGTGTATTTATCCGAACTTCTTATAATTGTTCTCTAAACTCAGGTAAATAAACTATATTACTTAAAACATGACAGCAGTCATGAAAAAAAATATATATTTCTTTGGTCAAGACAAAAAATTGAAGTTTGTTTGGAAGTTACATTACCGCCATGATTAAAAAGCAACATGGTGGATATGTTAAAAAACATGCAATCTGTGCTCCTATCAATATACAAATCAATATGAACTTTAATTGCAAACGATATAAGAGACACTTTAATACATAATTTTATTGATGCTCATTATGAAAAAAACATCTGAAGGAAAAATACATTGATACTTTTTTTCATTCTGTGGGAGAATTTCAAAATATTTCTGATTCACTGAATCTTACTGACGATGAGAAGAAGAAAGCATTCCCTTGAATTTCAAAGCTACTTTCAGTATAATTTCATCATTTTTCATGTACGCATTCAGCACTCGGGTTTTCCTTTTTTATGAAAATAATGCTTATATCTTAGACAACAAAGATGCTTAGATAATTCGTCGACTTTCCCGAGTTTAGTATCTAGTTGGAATCCACCCAAAATCAGTTCAAGTAAATTCAAAACCTCTATTTCTATTTCTAATAATTTCAAGATTTGTCAACTGAAATTTTTAACTTTTAAGTTTCTATACCTATATTTAAGTTGAATGCAATTCAATGACAGAACAAATATAAGTAAAAAAAATACTTTGAGTATGCTGTACCTATCCCTATGTAGCAGATCATTTTGCAAAATTTAGAGCACCTTCTGGAATTCACCCAAATAAGCCCAGCAATGTACTGTAAAGTTACAAAATATGTTTTCCATACTGGCAGCATAATTTTCTACAAAAGAAATATCCCTGAGACGTAAATAACTAAAAGAAAATTGAAGACAGGTGATAATACATCTGCATACATCTACAGCAAAATCAATCATCATTTTAAAGTGGCAAAAAGAACCGACAATATTAGACAAAGACATAGAGAAAGCAAAAACAAATTAAGTCAAGTACAACACAGTATCAAAGTAATAGATTGTGGGAATTTGTAGATATGGCAACCATTACCACTGAGTATAACAAGCAATTTCGTGCTCGAATTTAAAACAAAAACGAGACAACAATGCAACAAAACATAAATAATAACAAACAGAAACGAGATTGTTCTGCCACGGTCACACATTAAAAGGCGCTGCAAGTATTGTTGTAAAGAGAAAGTGTCCATTACAAACAAAACACAAGAAAAACACTGAAAGAAGACCACACAGTGCATTCCTTGTGGTGCACTCACCTCAGGTTCACGTTTCACTACAGGAAAGGAAATTGCTACTGGATCTTCAACTTTTATCTCAGAACTGAGATCATGACTCTGGTTCACATATTCCTGCTTTAAACCAGTCACATGCTGATCCAAGGAATTCCGTTCCTGCAGTACCAAGAGACATCTTGAGCAATTTATTATATGGTGTTACCACAGTTTAGTATATACAGTTGCGAAGCTCAATACTTGATAAATATGCATATATATAGATAGTTGCAGGCCTCCAGGATCGCTACTATCGCCTCAGTACAGACCCTTTCCCAAGCAGACGACAATGCATATTCGGGTTTTCTATTTCAGTGTATGGAGCTCAGTGAAATATTATGTTATAAGTTTATTGTGTACCATTGATAAGTTTTATTTAGTGTAATGTGTTCATAAGTTCCGTTTACTTCTTATTGCATAATTTGATGCAGATATAATTACAAAACTGTGTTATTTTAATGTGAACAGAATTTTACATGTTAACATAATCTATTCGCATCAACATTTTAAGTTTAGAATGGAAGCTATTTTGAGGTTTAATAAAAAAGTATTTATATTGTTATTTTCATTTAGCACTTCTACCTTCCTTAATTGTAGATAGAAAATTTACCATACCACACCTATGAAATTAGTGTACGTACGATTGTGTTACTTCGTCTCTTAGGAAGTAGATAAATTCAATAATTCAGTACGTACTCGATTGTAGTATTAACATACAGACAAATTGAATGTGCGGCGTATCATACATTACATTATACTAAATTATAATGTATATTTACGAATATAGGAATATTAATAATAAGCTATATTTTCCATAGGACATAATATAGCCCTACATATGTAATGGCAGGGAATTGGAGATTTTGTAAATCTAGTAGCTCTAGTAATAGCGCTGTGAGCTTACCGTATTTCAATATAGTCAAGTGTCCAAAGACCAATTAAGCAGAACTCATAATGCGGTGGAACTAGCGCTGAGGTAGTTCCTGCGATTTGGGAGGTCAAAATCGTTGAATTTATAAGAGAATTTTTGTGGAGGTGCAGGTGATGGTACAAGCAAGGCATAATAAAAGCCAAAACTAACAAAACCTAACCTGTTCCAGATCCGTACATGCTAGGATTATTTAAGTACAAAGGAACTACTTCTGGCTAGTTTAGGCTGCTAACACAGTACATTAATCAGACTTCAGATTGGAGTACCGTAAGAAACGAATAAATAGAACTTAAATAGAGACAAATTGCATTTACAAGTTATCACTCCTAAGTTTATGCTTAATTATAACGTATAAATGCGAATACTGAAATATTGGTACAGTAAACATAACCTTTAATTGTAACATATCATAATATCCGTGCGGTGCAACTGAAAATTACTGCATCGAGCATAAATGAATGTACAAGAATTTCGAAATATTTAATCCAAATAAAGTCAGGTATTACACATAAGAACAACGAAATTTTCACACAAAAAATAATATTACACCTTAACTCGCAAGTGAATTATGTCTGAAGTGTCTCATAATCATTGTTTTAAATTTATTCATGCTATTACACTACATTTTAGAGAAATATATGTTGCTCATTATGCATTCGAACTAATTTATATGGTTGAAACAAAGAACATATTCCCAACCACCCCTACCCTCCTTTTCTATATTTGACTTATTAATAATTGGAAGCGAAAAATTATTTATAGTCTTAGATAAAGAGAATAAAATGAAAATGAATTCGTGACCTTAAGCATAATATCAAGTACCTACATTGCGGGAATGTGTCGCTTGGCAACCATTAACAATAAGGTGTAACCTGTAACTTCGTATTTAAATTTGAAATATAAAACCAGATAACAGTTCAACATTACCCCTAAAAAGCAATCCAAGTGATATTATAAAGAGTGTGTGTGTTATTCATAATACAAAATAAGCACTAGAAAAACTCAACACATTCCTTGCGCTCCACTCACCTCTAGTTCATTTTTCAACATTGGGAATGAAATTGGCATCGGATCTTTATCAACTTTCACCTCATGTGTGAGAGCATGTCCCTGGTCCAAATATTCTTCGGAGTAATAAGACATCTTGCGTAAGCTTATGTATAACAATCGTTTAACTCTTGCATGTTTCCAATTATCGTTATGATTAAAGAAAGTTTGGGCGCGCGTTGCCAACACCAGTTTGCAGAAATACACTAAACGGTTAAAAACACAAAAAATATAGCATTAAACTCACTGGATTTTTAGATGTATATTATATATTTAAAATAGTGCGAATTCGGCTATTTCTTTGAAAGGGTTCATACCTGAGGCATCTTTATAGACGAATCAAAAACTTCACACCAAAAACCTTTAGATTTCCAAATGCCAAAACGACCCTGTTGGCGACTCTGGTCACGGCTGGCCAAAGCGTTAATAAGGTATTTTCAAGGCGGCCGTGTTTAAACAGATGATCGATGTTCAGAATAGCTGTAAAGTCATGTTTTACTCCTCTTTGCAATTATTATTTTTTGGATGATTATTTTTCTTCTAATATTGCTTTTTAATACTAATTAATAGTAGGAGCTGATAATAGCTTATCGGTAAAATCCAAGAATCAGTGACTGTTTTTTCATACGTAGGGATAATGGGCTTGTAAACTGTCCCGTATTTTCCTGGACAGTGCAGGATTTTGACCATTGCGTCCAACGTCCCGACATAATTTGCACAAGCATCAAAATGTCCTGATTTCAGGGCATATTAGACGTGCCAGCTGATTCTCATTTTTATCATATTGTTGGATTTAGTCTGGATTGGAAGATTTTTCCTTACAGTCTCATACAGACGTGCTTGCAATATGTGACGAAATGGAGAAACGACTCTGGTTCTAGTACCGGTACGCATGTAATTCTAGTTGATTTCTCAATGCAATGATCATACCAAGATCATAAAGTTAAGGCGGGTTTTATCACAGTCTACAGAATACCTTATGAGCAATATATACTTTGTGCTCATCTTATGCACTTTTACTTTAGGTTGGCGCCATTCAGTATTATTTCCAATTCGTTCCCATAGGAGGAGTGAGAACCGTTTCTTTGGGCCGGGGGGGGGG
The DNA here is from genome assembly GCF_040183065.1 of Periplaneta americana. Classification (NCBI taxonomy): domain Eukaryota; kingdom Metazoa; phylum Arthropoda; class Insecta; order Blattodea; family Blattidae; genus Periplaneta; species Periplaneta americana. The sequence continues at coordinate 161,083,838 of NC_091132.1, forward strand.
GGGCAAAGCAAAAGCAAAGAATTCCCATAAAACGGGGTTATGGCGGACACAGTTTACCTCCATCCCCCCTTATAGCTTGATCGTTTTGCACTATATCGGAATATGATCATTAAGGGGGGATATACAGGTTTGAGGGTAAAAAAATGTCAATTTTTTTTTTTATTTTTTTTAAATGAAAAGAATTTTTTCGCAATCTTTATTATTTTCGGAATTATGACCAAAAATGTGTAAGCGCGTCATTTATTTGTACCTACTTAGCGCTTTAAATCTGATGGTGCCACGTCTCCTCTCACCAGTCAGTGTAATGTGGATATTTTCGCTGGTGTTTTGTGTATTCTCATACTTGTAGTGCTTCTAATCTTTGCCTTGATACTTCATATTGAATTTCTCTATTGCAAACAGGATGCTGAATTTTGTAGGAAGCCATCCTTTTTAAAGTTGTTGTTCTCTACTGTTGTTTGTTGATGGTGAATGCTTTCCGAGTTAATTTTTTCACTGTTGTGTAAAGAATTATTTCTGAATTTATCTACAAAGCTTCAGAATGGGTAAACGAAAGGCTGGGTACTATACAAAGAAAAAGAAATTCGTTGATAATCGGTTTACAAACAAAATAAGTGCAAGAGAAGAACCACGTGTTTCACGTAACCTGTGCAGTGCTTCAGAAAAGAAATTTGCAGCGAATGAGGAAGAAATTGCTTGTGATGTTGATAGTGTCAACATGATTTTTAATGTAAATATACTATTTAGGATCCTAGAAAAGTGTCTGCAGTGTGTTTGTGGAGCTAGTGTACATATCAATGTAAATAAAGTAGTAGGTGTAGCGTGTAGTGAATGTGTAAGTGTAGAATCCTTTGAAAATTGTACAAAGTTAGGCACAAAAATTAACATATTTTATTCAATAAATACACAAGTTATAAATGCTATGAGATGCCTAGGACAAGGTTTAGTGGGGTTGAAAGTTTTTTGCGGACAGATGGATTTGCCAGCTCCTGTAAAACAAAGTACTTATGACATCGTAACTAGACATATCTTGTCTGCTACATCTGCAGTTGCAAATGAATCGGTAATAAAAGCTGCAGAAGAAGAAGTAAGCCTAACAAACTCCAGAGATATATCTGTTTCTTGTGATGGCACCTGGCTGACTAGGGGACACTCTTCACTGCAAGGGGTATGTACAGTGATTGGTGCAAAATCAGGAAAAGTTCTTGATACACAAGTGTTGTCAGTATCATGCAAGGGTTGTGATCGATGGAAAAATAAAACTGACACTGTAGCTTATAGTGAATGGTGGGAAAGTCATGAGTGTAAATGCACTATAAACCACAAAGGCTCATCTGGTAACATGGAAGTAGAGGGAATGAAACAAATTTTCAATCACTCTCTTGCAAAACACAATGTTCGGTATGTGAACTACATAGGCGATGGAGACACGAAAAGTTATAAGGCAGTTTCAGAATCACAACCCTATGGATCTGGTGTTACCATTAAAAAAAATGGAATGTGTAGGCCATGTCCAGAAGAGAATGGGGACTAACCTGAGGAAAAAGAAGAAGGATATGGCAGGAAAAAAACTCAGTGATGGTAAACCAATTGGTGGTAAAAACAGACTTACTGATGCTGTTATCAACACACTAACTGTGTATTATGGGAATGCTGTAAGGGCAAATAGTGAGTCTGTTAATGCTATGAGACAGGCTATATGGGCCATTTGGTATCACAAAAGTTCAACTGACAGCAATCCTGTTCATAACTTCTGTCCTAAAGGTGAAGATTCATGGTGTCCCTATCAACGCGCAGTACATGAGGGCACCATCAGCCAGTACCGGCATAAAAACAATATACCACTTGGCATCATAAACTCTATAAAGCCAGTATTTAAATCTTTGGTTAGTACTGAGTTGCTAAACAGATGTGTTGGTGGATATACTCAAAATAAGGTCCACAACTGTGGAGTAACGGTCAGCGCGTCTGGCTGCGAAACCAGGTGGCGCGGGTTCGAATCCCGGTCAGGGCAAGTTACCTGGTTGAGGTTTTTTCCGGGGTTTTTCCTCAACCCACTACTAGCAAATGCTGGGTAACTTTCGATGCTGGACCCCGGACTCATTTCACCAGCATTGTCACCTCCATATCATTCAGACGCTAAATAACCTAGATGTTGATACAGCGTCGTAAAATAACCCAATAAAATTAAAAAATACTCAAAATAATAACGAATCGTTGAACTCTAAAATTTGGAAAATTTGCCCCAAAACTGATAGAAGAATAGTGGAAATTGCTGTTTATGATGCTACCATGACCTTCAATGATTGTATGCAAGCAAGAATGAAGGTGCTACAGAGGCTTGGTATCGTCCCTGGAAAGTACTGCCAGGCTTCAGTGAATGAACTGAATGAGAATCGTCTCCATTCCGCCAACAAAAGGGTCCTGGAATCAACAAAGGAGGCAAGAAGATGCAGAAAGAAGCTGCGACTGGAAGAGGAATCCAGAAAGGCCAGTGAGGAAGGTCTAGTTTATGCAGCAGGAGAATTTTAATATCTTCCCACACATTAGGCATGTTTACTGCTCATTTCTCACAACTTTTATTTTTCAGAACAGTTTTAATGATAACTCGACAAGTTTTTGAGATATAGCAGTGAAATTTTGTATGCAACTCTCTTTCATACTAGTGAACAATACTACCTACAGTCATTGCTTAGACAGTTATAGTTTATTTTTAAAAAATAAAAATTTATGTAAAAATAGATGAAAATTTGAACTCTCAGAAGAAATTGAAATTAAAAATATTTGTGTACAGATATTTCAACGATTGTAGGTAGTTTTGTTTATATGACATTTACGAATAATGAAAAAAAAAATCACTAAAAAATATTAATATTTATGGAAATTATCTTTAAAATACCAAATCAGTGCACTAGAAACAACAATCTAATTCTGATGATTATTAATATTGGCAATAGTTACAAAAAATTTGAAAATGGTGTAGGATAGTAGAAGTAGTGAGTATTGAGCATACCAAAATAGAAGATGAAAGAATGAATTGTTACTGAGGAAAAAACTTATATAAATTGTAGTCATTTTAGTACTGAAACCTGTATATCCCCCCTTAAATAAAAGCATTTTCGGGGAAGGGCGTGTTTCTTGGAGTGTTACATCCATATCCGCAATTTTTTGGACCGAGTTCAATAGGGCTTGAACTATAGGTCTACTACAAATTATAATAGGGCATAACTCAAAAGAATCTCTCTCTTTTTTTCTCTCGTACAGAAACACATGAATACCACAATAAAAATTTTGTAACTATGCAAACAGAAACCTTTTTATACAAAGCTTACCTTCCTGAAGATATCATATGAAATATAAACTCTATTCTATTTAATCTCGTCTTTAAATTTACACATTATACCGGGTTTGTTTCTGCATTGTTGTGCAGTGGAGGCCAGAACACCTGCAGACTTCTAACCCAGGAGTACAGACTGTTAAAAAATAAACATTACACTGCTTCCATTCCTCAAATGAGGTATAGAAATTCTTATACATTCAGAAATTTAAAATAAATATTATAGTCCACACACATTATCTGAAAAATTTAATTATCAATTGAAGCACAGAAAGATAATCATAACCAAAGCAAAAAAGATTTTTTTTTAATTTTCTAATATTAATGGAAAAAAAAAAGTTGTGACAAGTTTCGGGGGTAGTACCCACATAGCCCCCCCATAACCCCGACTATGTTTGTTTCACTAGATGCGTCATTAATTGTTTTCGGCGGAAAGGTGAAAAAAAAAAGAAGGAAAACAAACGCGAGGACAACAACAAAGACTTGTAAAATACCATAGACCCTCAAGTGTGATAAGTTGTGATAGCTCTGATGTAATTTTCTGCACGTACTTTAAGTTAGTTCGCATTAGTTCAGGTTACGTTAAGTTAGGTTAGTTTATATTAGGTTAGTAATAGCGTGTGGGAAAATATCAAAGATACAATCAAATTGCAGCTGAGCAGAGGATAGGTTATTATGAAACTAAGAAAAAGAAATCGTGGTTTGATGAAGATTGTTGCATGGTAGTAGAAAGAAGGAAACAGGCAAAATTGAAATTCTTACAGGATACAGTTGAGGAGAATAGAGATCATTATTTCAATGAAAGACGGAAAGCAAGTCGTATATTTACGAATAAAAAGAGAGGCTACTTGAAGGAAAAACTGAACAAGGTAACAACAAATAGTAAGAGTAAAAAGATTAGAGATTTATAAAAGGGTATAACAGAATTTAAGAACGGACATCAGGCAAGGGTAAACGTGATCAAGGATGAGAATGGTGACTTGCTCGCAGACTCTCATTCAAACCTGAACAGAAGAAAAGCTATTTTGGGCAACTACTAAATGTACATAGGCCAAGTAGAAATGATTTAGACGAAATTAAAATATAAACTGTTGAGCCATTTGTACCGAACTCACACTTTCCGAAGCCGAAATGGCGGTAGAAAAACCTCAAAAAGTACAAGTCTCCAGGTATCGATCAAATTCCAGCAGAACTAATACAAGAGGGTAAAAGCGCATTTATCTAGCCAAATTTATAAACTCCTACTTGCTATTTGGCAAAGGAAATTGTACAAGAACAATGGAAAGAGTCCTTTATTTTACTGATTTTTAAGAAGAGGAACAAGACTGTGGTAACTTTCGAGGTATATCACTTGTGTTGACGTCGTACAAAATTTTATCCAGTTTTATTTTGAGAAGATTAATTCCGTATGTAGATGAAAGTACTGGGGATCATCTGTGCGGTTGTAGGAGGAATAGATCGACTATTGATCAGATTTTTTGTATTCGACAGATATTGGATAAAAATGGGAGTATAAGTGTATAGTACAAGAGTTATTCATAGATTTCAAAAAGGCATATGACTCGGTTAAGAGAGAAGTTTTATATAATATTCTTATTGAATTTGGTATTCCCAGGAAACTAATTTAATTAAAGAGTGTCTCAGTGAAACTTACAGCAGAATCCGTATAGGCCAGTTTGTATCTGATGCTTTTCCAATTGAGTGCGGTTTAAAGCAAGGAGATGCACTATCTCCTCTACTTTTTAACTTTGCTCTAGAATATGCCATTAGGAAAGTTCAGGATAACAGCCAGAATTTGAAATTGGACAGTTTACATCAGCTTCTTGACTATGCGGATGACGTGAATATGCTAGGAGAAAATCCACAAACGATTAGGGAAAACAGGGAAATTTTACTTGAAGCAAGTAAAGCTATAGGTGTGGAAGTAAATCCCGAAAAGACAAAATATAGGATTATGTTTCGTGACCAGAATATTGTACGTAAGGGAAACATAAAAATTGGAGATTTATCCTTCGAACAACTTGAAGCAACAGTAACAGATATAAATGACACTGGGGAGGAAACGAAACGCAGAATAAATATGGGAAATATCTGCTACTATTCGGTAGAGAAGCTTTTGTCATCTAGTCTGCTGTCAAAAAATCTGAAAGTTACAATTTATAGAACAGTTATATTACAGGTTGTTTCTCTATGGTTGTGAAACTTGGACTCTCTCTTTGAGTGAGGAACCCATATTAAGGATGTTTAAGAACAAGATTGTTAGAAAAGTATTTGGGGATAAGAGGAATGAAATTACACGAGAATGGAGAAAGTTACACAACGCAAAACTGCACGCATTGTATTCTTCATCTGACACAATTAGGAACATTAATTCCAGACGTTTGAGATGGCATGGCATGTAGCAAGTACGGGCGAATCCAGAAATGCATATAGAGTGTTAGTTGGGAGACGGGAGGGAAAAAGAACTTTTGGGAGGCCTAGACGTTGATGGGAGGATAATATTAAAATGGATTTGAGGGAGGTGGGATATGATAGATAGTGGATTATATATATATTACTTTTCAACTTGTCATGTGAGTTTGGTAATTTTTTGTAATTCTAAGTTTCTATTGATAGGTGGAAATAATTAGTTCAATAAAATTATCAGTAAAGTTTGGGACCCTAATTTTTACTAAAGTTGGCAAGCCTAGTGATAGGAGATCGATACCTATAGGACGTCATCAGCGATGACAGTATTTCAAAATATGAATGTAATCGGGTGCTACCGCAGCTTTCCTTTCTCCCACCCTACACCATTTCACTGCCCTTTCTTCGATACATATCTTCCTCTAATTTTCTCTTTTCCATGTACTTACTTTGTAGATTAAATTATTGGGGATCATCAATGTGGTTTTAGGCGTTTTTTTTTCTTTCAGAAATGTATATTTATTTAAGTACCAGGTCGCAAAATGGACCCATGCCTTTTACAAGATGTATGTAACCTAATACATGATTCAGTATAAAAAATGTATATAATTTACATTCAACACTTTCACCAGGAGTGAAGTGTTTTACAAGAAATCACTCATACATTAAACACTAGAAATTACTAAACTATTGAACAGTGGAGTTGGATGTATTTTTACAGATTGTATAAATTTGGTTCTGGCATTTTTAAATAGCATTATATTTAGTGACTCATATAGTTGAGAGTTACTGATGTCATAGTCTGCTCCCGTGATTGTCCTACATACTGATCTTTGTATCCCGTCCAGTCGTTTAATATGACGTATATGTGTATTTGACCAGATTTCGCAAGCATATAGCGTGTATGAACGGATCAGACAAGTGTATAAAAACTTTGATTTTTAAGAGAGATCCGACTTTTGAAAAGAGGGTACAGCAGCATGAAACGTTGAAAATCTCTGTCTCTGATTATACCTATATGTTGTCTATAAGTCAGTCTTCTATCAAGATAAACGCCGAGATATTTTGCAGCCGAATTGAAAGGTATGTTTTGTTGTTGAACTGTGAGTTCTTCTGGTAAGTGTGGGAATCTTTTAGTGAAAACCACTGCCTGTGATTTAGTTCCATTAATCTTTATTCGCCATTTTGTTGACCATTGAGTAAGTAAATCAAGAGCTGCTTGCATTTGTTGACAGACGAAAATAATATTATAATGTCTTGTATAGAGAACTGTGTCATCTGCATAGAGCATATGTAAGCATTCAGGTTTCTTTGGAAGATCATGTACGTAAATGGAGTATAAAGTAGGTCCCAGAACTGATCCTTGAGGGATCCCAGCTTCAATGACTCGAGAACTTGAAAGTGACGATCCACATCGAACTCTGAAGGTTCTGTTGTATAGGTATTTAGAAATGAATTGAATGTAGACATTAGGTATGTTAAGTTTAAGAAGTTTATATAATAACCCATCGTGCCACACGGTGTCAAAAGCTTGCTCAACATCAAGAAAAGTAGCAACAGTATGCTGTTGATGATTGAAACCATCTTGAATGTAAGAAGTAACGGTTCCTTGGTACTGTGTAAATTTTTGAAGCCAAATTGTTCATGATGAATGTGCTCAGGTGTGTTTAAGAGTGGATTAAGGCGAGACAAAAGTAGCCGCTCAAGAATTTTACCAAAATAATCCAAGAGACTGATTGATCTGTAATTTTGTGGCAATATAGCATCCTTTCGTGGTTTAGCAATAGCTGTAATTATTGCACATTTCCATTCTTGAGACAAGTAGATCAATCGAAAACAAGAGTTATAAAATTTAGTAAGGTGTACAATAGCTCGCTTAGAGAGTCGTTTCAATGCAATCGGCTTTAAACCATCTGGTCCAGCAGCTTTGTATTATGGTTTTGACTTCGTTTGGAGTGACATGGAGTATGGTTTCTGCAGGCTGTTGTTGATGGATCTGTTCTGCTATTGTTGTGATCTCATAATTGTTTATAGGATCAGATGGATGTTGATGTGGTTGAAAATGTTGTTGAAAAGAATTTGAAAGTACTTCAGCTTTTGCTTGAGGATCATAGACCATCTCTCCATGAGCATTTTGTAGAGGTGTCCCTCCTGAATGGGTAGTTTTTCCAAGAAGATTTTTTGTGAAGGTCCAGAACTCTTTCCCCCATGGTTGTAATGATTCTATCTTATCTGCAAAATCTGTAATTATATGTATCTTGTGTTTACGTCTGATGGCTCGCTGGTAGCGATAGAATGCTCGTTTAGCTTGTGGATCTCTGAACTGTTGCCATCTCTTTCTTGCAGTATTTTTAGCTTTGAGTAGTGGTGTTAAATCATCGATTGTATCGTTTGTTTGCTTCATAGGAGACGAAGTCGTAGTTTCTTCAAGTGTAGAAGTGATACTGTCAGTAAGAAGTTTCACTGCCATGTCTATATCCGTTGGCTGGTGAATAATTGGGTTTGCAGGAATGCATAAGTGAAGTCTTTTGGTGTATTCGTCCCAGTCAGTATTCCTCGATAATGGTGACTTAAATGGTTGTCGAAGGATTGGAGAACTAAAAGTCAGAAGAATAGGTACATGATCGGAGTCAAGTGCTTGTAGACATACTTGTTTTTGAGGAATTTGTTTTGTCTTGTAAAGACAAATGTCAAGAACATCAGGTTGATGTGTTGGAACCCAGGGATAACGAGTAGGTTCTGCTGGCCCAGTAACTGCATAATTATGTTGAGTGGAATGATTTAGTAATAATTCCCCCTTAGGTGTAGTGATGCGGGAGTTCCATATATGATGCTTTGCATTGAAATCACCACATATAATGTAATTTGTATGTACAGAAACAAGAGAGGTTAAGTCTGCCTCATACATCCGATAATATGGTGGATAGTAAGCAGATGCAATTAACGTTTCTACTCCATCTAGTTTTACATAAACGCCAGTAGCCTCCAGAATGTTGAATGTACGCAGAGTAGCAAGACGATGTGGTATTGATTTCTTAATAGCAATTGCTGTACCACCACCTTCTCGTTCCAATCGATCAGAGCGATAAATTATATAATTACGTAGTCTGAATTTCGTATGTGGCTTTAAATGAGATTCAGTGATACATGCCACATCAATACTATGTATATTTAACAATTGCTTGAATTCGTACAATTGATTGCTTATGCCATTGGCATTAAAGTCTAACAGAACCAGATCTTTGAGTAATGATGCGGATTTAAGGGCCATATTCAGATTCTTGGTTTGTAGTGTAAAGTGCAAAGCCTATTATTATAAAAAATTTTGATATAGGGTCACTTGCAGTTTTTAGACGCTGTAAAGTGTGCTGGAAGATATTGAGCATTTTCTTAATATTTAGGCCTCGCATTAAAGTTATAATATCTTTGAGTGATTCTGAACCAGAAGAAGAATTAAATGTGTTTTGAGATGCATGAACATATATGGGATCTGGTTTTGGTAATGTAGGAAAGTCAAACGACTGCCACACAGGGGGCGTACTCTCCTTAATTGTATTTCGTTTGTTTCTAATCTTTTGCTGTAGAACAGCTCGTTTTGCAACTTGTATTCGACACTGTCCATATCTCGCTGTATGGTTTCCATTACAGTTTGCACATTTTGGCAGAGTTGAAGGACCCTTAATTGGACAGTCTGCAAATAAATGACTATTGCTACATTTAACGCATTTGATTTGTAAATTACATCTCTTGGAAGTGTGGTTAAATCCCTGACATCTGTGGCACTAAATCACATGTGATTTTGGTTTGTATGTTTCTATTTTTATTATGTGATGTTCTATATCTTTTAATTGAAAAATTGTCCTTGAATGTTCGTTATTGGGTAAGGTAACTATCCAGACTAGTATTGGACGTCTTTGTGTACTTCCATCCTCTGTCAAGATAGGGACAGATAATTGTCGAACATGTTCAATCGAATATGATAATTTTTCTAGTTCTGTTTTCAATGTTTCTGCTTCGACGAATGTGGGAAGTCGTTTAATAACTACTTGAAGCAATTTGTTTTCTCTAGGCTCATGAGAATAAAATTGTATATTTTCAGCTATAAGAGTTGAATATAGCTTATCATAGTCAGACTTATTGGCAGTGTAATAACTTATACCTTCGGGTGTATAGCTAATTTTCATGGGTTTTGTGAACAATGATTGTAATTTATTATTTTGGGCAAAGAAGTTTCCATCTGGTAATTTACTCACTGTTATCGGTGGCATTCTTGGCTGTTTTGTGTGTTGAGGCTTATCTCTTGGTGTTGTTTCTTGATTAATAAGTAGTTGTGAAGTTCCTGTGTCAACACTATCAACTGTAATTTCAAGAGAGGAAAACCGATTTTGAGAGTTACAGAAGGATGTACTATATCTTCAAGTTTTGAAATAGAAGATTCTGAAATGCTAGATGTAGCAGGATTTGGTTTCATCTTTTTAGGTTGATCTTGCTCTTTTGTACCATTACGCATTCGTGAATAAGTCTTCAGATTCGTAGGAAGCTGAAATTTAACGCTCTCTGACGACACGGTATTAATTTTATTTTGTGAATCACTCATAATATTTTGAATGCGTGGCCCTTCTGCCATGTAAAAGTTTACACTGTCAGTAACACAAAAACTTAAATAAAATTAAAAGAATGAAAAAAAAAAAGGACAACAAACAGCAATTCCTTTACACTGAACACTATAATATATTTAAACTTTATGTTGTTTCTATATTCCTTAAATATTAAATTAAAATGATAACTTAGGCAAAATGTGCGCGTTGTTTACTTTCCCACAGCCTTGAGAGCTTGGTCCGTCGATTAGTCCTTTTAGGCGTAATAGATCAACTAGATATTTTGTATTCGACAGATAATTGAGAAAAAATGGCAGTACAAGGGTAGAGTGCATCACTTATTCATAGATTTCAAAAAGGCATATGACTCGGTTAAGAGAGAAATTTTATATCATATTCTTATTGAATTTGGTATTCCCAAGAAACTAGTTTAATTAAAATGTTTCTCAGTGAAACTTACCACAGAGACCATATAGGGCAGTTTATATCTGATGCTTTTCCAATTGAGTGCAGGCTAAAGCAAGGAGATGCACTATCACCTTTACTTTTTAACTTTCCTCTAGAGTATGCCATTAGGAAAGACCAGGATAACAGTGATGGTTTGGAATTGAACTGGTTACATCAGCTGCATGTCTATGCGGATGACGTGAATATGTTAGGAGAAAATCCACAAACGATTAGGGAAAACACGGGAATTTTTCTGGAAGCAAGTAAAGAGATAGGTTTGGAAGTAAATCCCGAAAAGACAAAGTATATGATTATGTCTCGTGGCGAGAATATTGTACGAAATGAAAATATAAAAATTGGAAATTTATCTTTTGAAGAGTTGGAGAAATTCAAATATCTGGGAGCAACAGTAACAAATATAAATGATACTCGGGAGGAAATTAAACACAGAATAAATATGGAAAATGCCTGTTATTATTCGGTTGAGAGACTTTTATCATCCAGTCTGCTGTCGAAAAATCTGAAAGTTAGAATTTATAAAACAGTTATATTACCGGTTGTTCTGTATGGTTGTGAAACTTGGACTCTGACTTTGAGAGACGAACATAGGTTAAGGGTGCAAATCAAGATTTTCAGGTATAACTCCCTGTAAAGTTGATTTGAATAATTTCGAGGGAAAAATTGTTCCGGAGCCGGGTATCGAACCCGGGACCTTTGGTTTAACGTACCAACGCTCTACCACTGAGCTACTCGGGAACTCTAACCGACACCGATCCAATTTTTCCCTCTATATCCACAGACCTCAAAGTGGGCTGACAACCGTCAAGCAACCAACTTCGAGTGCACACTAACTCCGTGTGACTTAAATTGTGGTTTTCTGTTAACGAACAGTGACGTGTATTATGCAAATCAAGATTTTCAGGTATAACTCCCTGTAAAGTTGATTTGAAGGAAAAACTGAACGAGGTAAAAACAAATTGTAAGAATAAAACATTCGAGATTTATATAAGGGTATAAAGTAATTTAAGAACGGATATCAGGCAAGGGTAAACGTGATCAAGGATGAGAATGATGACTTGCTTGCAGACTCTCATTCAATCCTGAACAGATTGTAAAACTATTTTGGGCAACTACTAATGTACATAGGCCAAGTAGAAATGAATCACACGAAATTCAAATACAAACTGTTGAGCCATTTATATCCGAACGCAAACTTTCAGAAGTCGAAATTGCGGTAGAAAAACCTGAAAAAGTACAAATCTCCAGGTCTCGATCACATTCCAGCAGAACTAATACAAGAGGGTAAAAGCGCATTATCTACCGAAATTTATAAACTTCTACTTCCTATTTGGGAAAGGGAATTGTACAAGATCAATGGAAAGTGTCCATTATTGTATTTATTTTTAAGAAGGGGAACTAGACTAACTGTGGTAACTTTCGAGGAATATCACTTATGTTGACGTCGTACAAAATTTTGTCCAATATTTTTTTGAGAAGATTATCTCCGTATGTAGATGAAATTATTGGGATCAACAGGGCGGTTGTAGACAAAATAGATCGACTATTGATCAGATTTTTTGTATTCGACAGACATTGGAGAAAAATGGGAGTATAAGTGTATAATACAAGAATTATTCATAGATTTCAAAAAGGCATATGGCTCGGTTAAGAGAGAAGTTTTATATAACATTCTTATTGAATTTGGTATTCCCAAGAAACTAATTTAATTAAAGAGTGTCTCAGTGAAACTTACAGCAGAATCCGTATAGGCAAGTTTGTATCTGATGCTTTTCCAATTAAGTGCGGGCTAAAGCAAGGAGATGCACTATCACCTTTAATTTTAACTTTTCTCCAGAATATGCCATTAGGAAAGTTCAGGATAACAGCCAGGATTTCAAACTTGACAGTTTACATCAGCTTCTTGACTATGCTGATGACGTTAATATGCTAGGAGAAAATCTACAAACGATAAGGGAAAACACGGAAATTTTACTTGAAGCAATTAAAGCGATAGGTGTGGAAGTAAATCCCGAAAAGACAAAATATAGGATTACATTTCGTGACCAGAATATTATACGAAACGGAAACATAAAAATTGGAGATTTATCCTTCCAACATCTTGGGTCAACAGTAACAAATATAAATGACACTGGGGAGCAAATGAAACGCAGAATAAATATGGGAAATGCCTGTTACTATTCGATTGAGAAGCTTTTGTCATCTAGTCTGCTATCAAAAATTTTGCAAGTTAGAAGTTACAGAACAGTTATATTACCGGTTTTTCTCTATGGTTGTGAAAGTTGGACCCTCACTTTGAGTGAGGCACCGATATTAAGGGTGTTTGAGAATAAGATTCTCACGAAAATATTTGGGGCTAAGAGGGATGAAGTTACAGGAGAATGGAGAAAGTTACACAACGCAGAACTGCACGCATTTTATTCTTCACCTGACATAATCAGGAACATTAAATCCAGACGTTTGAGATGGGCATGGCATGTAGCACGTATGGGCGAATCCGGAAATGCATATAGAGTGTTAGTTGGAAGACCAGAGGGAAAAATACCTTTGGGGAGGCCGACCCGTAGATGGGAGGATAATATTAAAATGGATTTGAGGGAGGTGGGATATGATGACAGAGAGTGGATTAATCTTGCACAGCATAGAGATCGATGGCTGGCTTATGTGAGGGGGCGATGAACCTGCGGGTTCCTTAAAAGTCATTTGTAAATACGTAATTACATCAATATAATGGATTCCTAGTTTCCAACGAGTTAACATAGAAGGAAATTATATTGCTTTTCAACTTGTCCTGTGAGTTTGGTAATTTTTTGTAATTCTAAGTTTCTATTGATAGGTGGAAGTAATTAGTTCAATATAATTGTTAGAAACGTTAGGGTCCCTAATTTTTACTCAAGAAAGTTCGCAAGCCGACTGATAGGAGATCGATATATATACGACGTTATCAGCGATGACAGTACTTCAAAATATGAATTTAATCGAGTGATACCGCAGCTCTCCTTTCTCCGAGCCTACACCATTTCACTGCCCTTTCTTCCATAAATACCTTGCTCTAAATCTCTCTTTTGCATCTACTTCATTTTACTGACTACTTTATATTAAATAGGAATGACTGAATTATCTTTAAATATGCCGGGATTCGATTCTAGAACCTCTCGTTTAATGAACCACTATCACAGCCATTATTGTACGAATTCGTTCGTGAACAAACCCTTAAAAATTATGTTTACGCACAATAAATTAACATCAAATACTTCCAAATGTATTAACATATGACTTTATCATTTCCGGTATATAGTAGAACTGAATTCATTGGTTTCCTGTTATCTTTACTACAGTTAATATGCCAAATTGATCACTAATTAGTGTTAATGTAGTTTATCGTCTGATATCTTCTTCTGCCACCAACTCATCTCCGATTCACGATTCCTTCCAGTATATCCATCATTAGGCAGTTTCTTCTGAGCCAGTGACCCAACCAATTCCTTTACGTCTTCAATTTCAGTATAATCCTTTCTTCACTACTCTTTCCAACACTGCTTATTTCTTATTTTGTGTGTCCCTTTAACACGATCTATTTTCCTCCATACATATTTTTAATGCTTGTATACGCTTCCCTTCAATTCGTAGTAATGTCCATGTTTCTGCTCCAAACAATCTCACACTCCATCCAAAGCACTTCATTAGTATCTTACTTCTCTTTCTAGGGGTCCACAAAAGATGATCCTTTTTCTACTAAAAGGTTCGTATCCTCAATTTCATTTCCTAGCAACAGCTGATGTTACTGCTTATAGTACACCCAAAGTATTTGAACAAGACCACATGTTCTATTTCCTCATTTGGAATTCCTCTGACAATGGTACGCGTCTTCTTTGAATTTATGCTTAACCCATACTACTGTTCATAGCTGTCATTGAGATCCAGTAGCATATAGCTTGTATCGTCTCCTCTGCTGCTAACATGGGCATATCATCAACAAATCTAATGTACTTTATTCTCCTTCCTCCCGCAGTAAATCCTCCCATGTTCTGAAACATTTCTTTTTTTTTAGTAGGTTATTTTACGACGCTTTATCAACATCTTAGGTTACTTAGCGTCTGAATGAGATGAATGTGATAATGACGTTGAAATGAGTCCGGGGTCCAGAACCGAAAGTTACCCAGCATTTGCTCATATTGGGTTGAGGGAAAACCCCGGAAAAAACCTCAACTAGGTAACTTACCCCGACCGGGAATCGAAACCGCGCCACCTGGTTTCGTGGCCAGACGCGCTGACCATTACTCCACAGATGTGGACGAAAACATTTCTTCACATACAGGTTAACCCACTACAAAATCTAACACACAGAATTCTTTAAGAATTGAATTCAGTTGGTAATCTGGTCAGACACACGTAGCATAATTCTAAAAGTGAGTCTATTGAATTTCTGAGTTAGTTAGACACAATGGATGTAGAAGAAACATTCTTGCTACAAAATATACGAGAAAATAGATTTACGATGGCAAGAGAGTGAATTAACGTTCAAGTTTCCTGCAAGTTTCTCGTTAATTACGAATGCTCACTTTTCATTATATACATTTAAACTATATTTCAGTTCTCGTTTTAGTTGTCGTTACCGGTTTATTGTGAACGAAGCCCAACAGTTTAACTTAAAGGACGGAGAAAAACACATTCCATAAACACCGCATTGCCAAGTCATTTCGTCGGTATATTTGAAACCATATTTAAAATACTCTTCCTAAAGAAACACGTTTCAGAGGTATCAGATTTCAAAGGCTTCAAACTTAAAGGTGTTCATTGCTTCTTAGGCTACCTGAGCGAAGAAACATTTACTACAAAAATCGTATTACAAAAGGTTATTACCAATAAATTTGAGCACATCATTAGCTAAACTACACCTACTACCGAAACAAAATTTACGTCACTCAAAATGGAGATACATTTGAAAGGTTTCCCGGCTGCGTGAAGGCGAACATGGTTTCTTAGTTTAGTCGAATGTGAGAAACATAACATTTGGAAGGTTTATCAACAGTGTGTAATCGTAACTGCATTTTCAAGTAAGAGTAGCGCGAGAAACACTTTCCAGAAATATCATATTTGAAAGACTTCTCTCCCATGTGAAGACGTTTATGAGTTTTTGGAATATTCGATTGCGAAGAACACTTATCAAACACATCATATGTCAAACGTTTCCAGCCTGTGAGCAAGCGCTCATGCACTTTCAAGGTATCGCAGCGCGAGAAGCACTTATCACAAACATCACATATGAAAGGTTTCTCGCCTCTGTGAGGTCGTAAATGCACTTTCAACTTACCCGAGCGTGAGAAACACTTACAACAAACATCACATTTCAAACATTTCTGGCCTGTGTGCCGGAGATCATGATCTCTCAGGGTAGTCGAATTTGAGAAACACATACCACAAACATGACATTTGAAAGTTTTCTAGCCTGTGTGCCGGCGAACATGTCTCTTTATGATACCAAACATTAAGAAACCCCTACCACAAACATCACATTTGAAAGTTTTGTCGCTTGTGTGTAGTCGTAAAGGCACATTCAAGTGATAGGGGCGCGAGAAACATGTACCACAAACATCACATTTGAAAGACTTCTCTCATATATGAAGACGTTCATGGTGTTTTAGAATATGGGATTGCGAAAAACACTTACCACACACATCGCACCTGAAAGGTTTTTCGCCTGTGTGGACGCGCACATGCACTTTCAAGTTACCGGAGCGCGAGAAACATTTACCACAAACATCACATTTGAAAGGTTTCTCCCTAGTGTGTAGGAGTAGATGTCTCTTTAAGTCATTAGACAATGAGAAACCCTTTCCACAAACATCACATTTGAAAGCTTTATCGCCAATGTGTAGTCGCAAATGCACTTTTAGGTAACAGGAGCGCGAGAAACACTTACCACAAACATCACATTTGAAAGGTTTCTCGCCTGTGTGAAGTCGTAAATGCTCCTTTAAGTTACCGGACTGCGAGAAACACTTACAACAAACATCACATTTGAAAGGTTTCTCGCCTGTGTGTACTCGTAAATGCTCAATCAAGTAACCGGAACGCGAGAAACACTTACCACAAACATCACATTTGAAAGGTTTCTCGCCAAAGTGTTGCTGTAAATGGGTCTTCAAGCTACTAGACTTTGTGAAACCCCTACCACAAACATCACATTTGAAAGATTTATTGCCTGTGTGTAGTCGTATATGCACTTTCAAGTTATATGAGTGCGAGAAACACTTACCACAAACAACACATTTGAAAGGTCTCTCGCCAGAATGCAGGTGTTCATGCAGTTTTTTTGAAGTTAATTGCGAGAAACCCTTACCACAAATACCACATTTAAAAGGTTTCTCGCCAGAGTGCACACGTTTATGGGCTTTTAAATAAGAAGACTGCGACACACATTTACCACAAACATCACATTTAAAAGGTTTCTCGCCAGAGTGCACACGTTCATGGGTTTTTAGGTGACCTGTTTGTGAGTAACACTTACCACAAACATCACATTTGAACGGCTTCTCCCCTTTGTGCAGGCGTTCATGTATTCTTAAATCAGCCGACTTATAAAAACATTTCCCACAAGCATTGCATTTGAAAAGTTGCTCGCCTCTATGACGGCACTCATGAATTTTTAGGCCACTTGAAAATGCGAATGACTTACTACAAACACTGCATGTGAAAGGTTTCTCGCCTGTATGCAAGCGTTTATGACTTTTCAAGTTAGCCGGTCGCGTGAAACACTTGCCACAAGCATCGCACTTGAAAGGTTTCCCGCCTACGACCGTCGATAAGTGCTCATTCAGTTCTTCCGCAGTCGTGAAACGATTTTTAGACGATTCTAATTCCAATTGCTTCTCACCGTCACCAGTCCGCACAGCTTTTGCAGTGGAATTTGAATTCATGGGAATCTCGCACAAAGTCTCGTTCTCTTCAAGAGAAAAACTGTCCAATTCTGATGATACTGTCCTCTCATTCGTAGCTGCAATCCTGAAGTAAATGTACTATCAGTCTTTGAAATAGTCGCAACAAATGTACATTCAATTACTGAATATTAAAAAAAAAGCTATTACAAGGCAAAGGTGAATTACGATTAGAGATACAAGGTTGTAATTAATTTATGAGTAACACAGGAAGTATCAAAATATCTCATCAAAATATCTCAACTATTTGGACTTCACCTGTACAATAAATTTAATAAGGATTACACCACGTCAGTCAACTGTTGTCAGGTTTTCCTTTAATAAACCTCTCTGTTCGAAGTCCCCTGTCTTTGATTGGGCTAAATTATGCGATTATTTCGAAATTAGGGATTGCAAATGACCAATAACTTTTTCTACCTCTTATTATTGTGATATATAAAATCTTTATAATTTTTAATTTAATCAATTTAAAATTAGGAAAATATGCAGTGAAACGTTACTGATTCCATTTCGTAACAAACGTCGTAGTGAGAAAATTTGAAATGGCATTATCTCTAACTTTGTATTTGTTGTTTTGCGGAAGTTAAACTAGTAACAATGCTTTCAGAGCTCTGCAAGAATGTAGTTTACAATTGTACAAAATTATAAGCATACTAAATAATTATTTTTCCGCTTTAATGATAAGTAAACTCCTATTCAACGACATAAGAGTCAATTGAGAGAAATATTTCAAATGTCTGTAGCAAATTTAAGACTTGAATACTCTTCTATTGAATGCATTATGACTGTCGAGTAGCTTTCACCACTACGCGGATGTTGTTATTTCAAGTTATTTATCAGAAATAAACGGTTGCGCGTCTGGCAGCGAAACAGGGTGGCCGGGGTTCGAATCCCAATTGGGGCAAGTTATTTGGTTGTGTTTTTTCCTGGGTTTTTCCATTAACGCAACATGAGCAAATGGTGGGTAACTATAAGTGCTGGACCATGGACTCATTTCACCAGCATTAGACTCATTTCACCAGCATTATCACCTTCATCTCAATCAGACGCTAAATAAGTGAGATGTTCATAAGCATCTTAAAATAACCTAGTAAGCAGATGGAAATACATATGATACACATGGGATGCAAGTACACACAGGAGGGAAACAGGATGAGCCTGCAGAGAACAGGCAAGAACCAAGGAATGTGAACTGTCCAAGATGTTATGTTGGTTCTCTACGGTACAGACCGAAGGGTAATGGCAGACCTCTTCATAAGCTGCAATATGACAGAGAAAATTTCAGCTCAAAACCTAGCCCTGACTGGATGGGAAAAAAAAAGATGACATACACAAACGTTCACAATAGCGAAAGGAAAAGAAGATTTTTCGTCTCTTTTCGGGGTCATGGTAATTTCAGTGACATTCTATAATACAAGAAAAAAATATGTTGTGCTGCTGTCATCACCAGCAACGTGGTATGTGTTGTTCAAAGCGAGACAACCTTTTGAAGCCATAAATAATACTCGATTGTAAAAGAGCGAAAGCAGGGTTGGATACTATAGACAAGATGGCTAGAGAGTACAATACTTGTGAGGCAGTATGTACGTCTGTTGTGCAAGTTAGAGCATGTTTGCATGGAAGCATTTGGTACACACACTCCATAGAATGAAGGCTGCATTAGCCAATGTATCAGCTGGAAATGGAAGGAAAAGTGGACACTGCCACATGCGCACAAGTTTGCCACACAGGAAACTGACCTGAAGCTCCTGATGGTATACGAGATTAAGACACATGGCTTCTATGCAGGGACTAACAGAAAGGCGGGAGATAGCAAAGATTGGAGCACAGCAGGCGTTCAAACCTTACCGTCCTCTGATATCCATCTGCTACCTGCAATCTTGTGCTAGACGTGATAGGGAAATAGAAATTTCATGCAGTGCATCACTCGACCTCATGCTAAAGAGTAAAGAGCATTGAAGGCATCATCACAATATCCACAATTACTTCAATTTTTACTTCTTATTTTAAATACTAAAATACAAATTGTTTCGGAAATAATATCAATGTTCGGCAGTATGTATAGCTGTAACCAGGTTTTATCATCTACGAAACTTAACAAACTTCGATTGACAGACAATAATTTATTTATGTTCAGTTTTATGGACTGCAACTGCTAAGGTAATATTCCATGATATAGAGAATGTTATATCCAAAAATAATCGTTAAATGTGAAGCGTCTGCAGCAGGTCCTTCAAGTGACAAAAAAGACTCTTGTGATATAAGAAAACGTGTTTCAACATTGGAGTAGCAACAAATAAACAATCAAGTAAAAGCTTATGAAGTAACTAGCTTTCCTTGTGGTTCAGTTTGTACACTGACGTTCAAAAACATCTGATCTACGATTTTACGATAATGTAAGCGAATTTTTCTCTCAGAGGATAAGTCAGAAGCAAAGATACGCAAAAAACAAACAAACTTAGAAGCAGTATCCCTCGGTCTCAAAAGGTTTCACCATTATTGGGGCGCTTATAAAGTGTCAGGGAAAATGATGAGTTATGTCAAGCATCAATTATTATCATAATTGACAATATCTGGGGTTTCATGCTAAACCTAGTGTAGTTTTGCAATCAGAGAGGGGGATGAAATATTGATTTCTATAATGCGGGTATTATTTGTCCAGTACGATTTACAACACCGACTATAACCTTCGCCATTTGTTCAAAGAAGTAATAACTACAGAAACCACACTTACACCAACAAATTATAGTACAGTATAGATTAGTAGGGTCGGGTATATATGTATTCACGTGCCAGTATATGATTCATTGTTCCAATGTATCGTGACACAATATAATTCAAGTACAATACATTATATTTTTGCCTAGAAGAATATCCTATCTTATTTAACATGAAGTACTGTTAATTTGTAAACAAATAGTCATTAAATCCATATCAGAAATTTTCCAATTTTTAAATAATGTTGATGCCTTATTTCTTTGGATTTTGTAGAAGTTGTTATATAAATTCATTACACTGAATTTACTGTTGATTACTATTGTGCATGACATATCTCAGGCATTAATAACATAAACATCCGTGCCTGAACACTGAGTAGTCATACAGTTACATGCAGTCTGTTACAGAGAATCACACGGCTATCCCGTAACTTCAAAATCATAAGTTGCTGTGCTGATTTCGTGACAGCACTGCTCTAAACTCACTATGTGTGAGAAATATTGGAGAGTAAGAGAGTTAATGGCTTTAGAGCTAAGAACTATGCATCAGTTAATAACAACACCAACACGTCTACCCACTAGAAGAGGAAAGAGTGGCCAAGCAGAAAGAAATCATAAATTGGTGAAACAACGTTGTTCAAGTACAGTTATATGTATTATTGTAGTACGGTGTATATCTGGTGTTATGGAAGTGCAAGAATAATGACCTTAAATACAGCACAATACATGAACAAATGAACAGAATGAATGAATGAATAAATGAATGAATGAATGAATAAATAAATAAGTAAGTAAATAAATAACTAAATAGTTAAGTAAGTAAATAAATAAATAAATAAATATTTAAATAGAGTAGTAATGAATAAGTAAATAAATAAGTAAATATTTAAATATATTATAACAAAATAAGTGAGTAAATAAGTAAATAAGTTAGTAAATAAAGAAGTAATTAATAAGTGAGTAAATAAATATATGACTAAATAAATAAATAAATAGATAAATATATAAATAAGCAAATAAGTAAATAAATAAATAATAAAGAAATAAGTAAAAAAATACAAAAATAAATAAATAAGTAAATAAATAAAAAATAAAAAAATAAATGAGTAAATAAGTAAGTAAATAAAGAAGTAATTAATAGGTAAATAAATAAATAAATACATTATAACGAAATAAGTAAATAAGTGAGTAAATAAGTAAGTAAATAAGTTAGTAAATAAAGTAATTACTAAGTAAGTAAATAAATAAATAGGTAGATAAATAAATAAAATAAACAAATAAGTAAATATGTAATTGAGTAAGTAAGTAATAAATAAGTAAAAAAAATGAGTAAATAATTAAGTAAAATAAATAAGTAAATGAATAAATAATTGAATAAAAAAATTAAATAAATAAATAAGTAAATAAATAAGTAAATATTTAAGTAAATAAACAAGTAATTAACAAGTACATAATTAAATAGATAAGTAAATAAATCAGTAAATAAGTAGATAAGTGGGTAAATAAGTAAATAAATAAGTAAATAAAGAAGTAGTTAATAAGTAAGTAAATAAATAAATAAATCAGTAAATAAGTAAGTAGATAACTGAGTAATTAAATAAGTAAATTAGTACGTAAATAAATATATAAATAAATAAATCAATGAGTAAATGGATAAATAAATAGATAATTAAATAAATCAGGCAAATTAATGTTACTCAGTTACTTTATGACTGTGATTAATGCTTTGCGAAAGAATGCTTGGAATGGACTAAAATAGTACCGTAGTACATAGTTTTCTAGGCAAATATAAAAAACTTCAATTATAAACAAACTGTAGATATTAAGTTGGAGGGCTTCAATACCCTGGGCTGGACTATGAGTTTAAAGGTGCACTACTTGCATGTCCATCTATATTACTTTCCTGAAAATCTACGCATTTTTACTGAAGAACATGAAGAAAGGTTTTAACAGTACATTATGGCAACCAAATACAAGGGAAGTGCAGTGTGAATGTGATGACTGATTATTGCTGGATGATTCAGAGAGACAGTTCTTCTGAAACTGCTTCTGGTCAGTCAAGCTAACAGACACTTCAAACACAATGAACTCTACGTGAAGACTCCCACACCACACTCACCTTTCCGTCAAAACTTCGTTGTCCTCTGCTGTTACTTCCACTCTTGGGTACTCATTCACTGCGTCCGAGTCACTCTGCTCTTCCTAGAAATACACAGCAAATAAAACAAAAAGATAGCACAATTTACATTAAGAGAAGCACATCGAATTTAGATGCCACAGAACTGCATTGAAATTGTATTACGCCTAGTAGAATTTTAGAAAATAGAGGACAATTCTTGGGGCAGACTTTTCGTGAGGCAATTCTTTCCCTTGTCGATCTGCGTTTTTGAAAATTTTTCAACATGTGGCAAAGAAAAATTGTAATTTAAAATCCTGTAGCGTAATCATATAATCTAAAGCTGTTTTCTACAAGCAGGAGGGGAATTTTGACGGTTTTAGATGGGGACGAGAAGTATAAAATGCAAATAAATTACATAAATGTATATGCATTAATTTATAAAATATAAAATATTTTAAATTTTATGAGTCAACATATCGAGGAATGATAATAAGCTGAATAGTGGAAAGGCACATGGTGCAAAAGATGTTGAGAACAGAAACAAAATGCATAATATTCACAAATTAAACTAACACAACTTTTTTATTTTAACTTTTTTTTTAGGTTTATGATAGAAATGCAAAATTTAATGAGAGAAAATTATTCCAATGCAATATCTGTGTCAAACAAATTTATTTCCACTCAACAATAGGATTTATTCTACCAACAATACTTCCTTTCTACAATTCGCCTTGAACGCTCTCGTCAACAATTGGATTTTCACTCAACACAGTATTCGTTATAGCACTCCACCGACGACAATGACAATTTACTTGGACTATTACAAACAACAATGAACTGTTAATCTTAACTAATATTTACAAAGCACTATTTACAAATCAGAACTATCAGTTTTCAGTTCTTCTAGCTCAGTCACTCGAGTTCACCGTATCTCGAACCACAGACCTTCAGAGACAGTTCACTCTACTCGAACTCAGGTCCCTCCAACTGCGGTCCACTGCACTCGAACTCAGGTCCCTCCAACTGCGGTCCACTGCACTCGAACTCAGGCCTTCGGATGCTGAAACAGTTGCGGACGCACACTCGAGCCGAACTCCGGTACACAAGGCTGGCTTGCTTGCTCTGTTCACTGGCTTACTGACTGAACTAATCATGAATGACTGGAACTCTCGTTCCTTCGCGCCCGTAATTTATAACCACAGCGACGTAGCCTCGAAAGTTCCACGCGTCTCTAGAGATGGCACTCCAGAAAAATCCAGAGCCCTCTCCTCTCTACCAGCACCAGATGCGCGCGCACTCTCTCTCCACTCTCTCGCTGCGTAGGCCCTTTCCCCTTTCCCCACCGCGCGCCGTCCCTAGTGCTCCGTGAAGCCCGCGCAATCTGCTTTCTTGCGGGACGCTGGTCGTGAGTTCTAATCTCACGTCGCTGTCACAGTATTATGAATGTTATCCTAACTTCATATTTAGAAGATACGAAAAGATACTATATTATTACATGTTTTGATAAGATATCTAATCTAGGAAACATTTCTGTTTATAAAAACAAGTGAAATACGGTAGATTTTATGGTTGGTATTTCAATAATCTGGCTAACCTAGATGCGCATCTGTCATTCTCTTTTCTGTTGCTTGCACACCCTCACTTTGTTCACTGAATGTTGACTTGTGCCATGTTTGAGATTCTGTCGCACACCAATGGATCACTTGAGTATGCACAGCCAAGCTGGTGGAAAATGGCTGTTATAGAGAACTATTTAGATACTTATAATAGAATATATTCTCTATGAACGAATAAGTCAATAATTTCTAGTCACGAATTTGGTGGACTTTGTAACTTGTTTACAACAATTTAACAACTGCAATGGTCATCCAGCGTTTCAGTGAAGTGAAGGTAATAATGACAGCGAAATGTGTCTACGGTTCAGTGCCGAAAGTTGACCAGCATTTTCTCTCAATGGGTTAAGGGGTAATACCTGAAAAAACTTCAAACAAGTAACTTGTCCCAACCTGTATCTGGACACCGATTTGCTAGGCTCACGGTCAGACATGTTAATTGCAACTCCACACTTTTGAACGAAATTGGTACAATCCGCATTTTTCTGACAATGTCTAATACCAAGTCATTGTACGACTTCGAATTTTTACATTACCATGTATATAATGATTCGATTGAGTTCGCTTTCTATAGTACTACTATGCTCATTAGATTTTCTTCCATTTAGTCCATAAACTCTCCCAGGCAAAATCATTAAGTATACAATTATACTAAAGCTCAAGTACACAAAGATTCCTTTGCTACGACAATATTGATTATTATATCGTAGAGAAAAAATTGGATAGAAAATTCGTTGAACAATTTTGTGAACTTCATACCTTTCCCGAGAATTTTAAGCAAGTTGTAGCCTAGTCATAAGAAGCAAAGGAAATTCAAATTCAATGTTTATTTCTAATGATTTTAAAATTGGCAAAATGAAGTTTCAAAATTTACGTTTCTCTGTCTGTACTAAAATTAACTGCAGTTCACTGACAGATTAAGGGTAAATAAAATATTCAACAGTTTCATGGATGCTGTATCTGCAGGTATATATCACAACATTTCGCTAAATTCAGAACCTATTCTGCATTCCACTCAAAATCAACTATATAATTTATCGTAAACTTACAAAATATCTTCTCTCTATGCGTAAGATAATATTCTACAAGAGATAAATTGCAACTACGTAAATACTTCATTGAATCTTACTGACGAAGAGAAGAAAAAACCATTCCCTTGAACTTCAAAGCTACTTTCAATATAATTTCATCATTTTTCATATACGCATTCAGTACTCGGGTTTTCCTTTCCTATGAAAATAATGCTTATATCTTAGACAACAAAAATGCTTAGAAAATTCGTCGCCTTTCCCGAGTTTAGTATCTAGTTGGAACCCACCCACAATCAGTTCAAGTAAATTCAAAACCTCTATTTCTATTTCTAATAATTTCAAGATTTGTCAACTGAAATTTTTAACTTTACGTTTCTATACATATATTTAAGTTGAATGAACTTCATTGACAGAACTAAAATAAGTAAAAAATAATACTTTGATGTATGCTGTACCTATCCCTATGTAGCAGATCATTTGGAAAATTTAAAGCACCTTCTGGAATTCACCCAAATATGCCCAGCAATGTACTGTAAAGTTACAAAATATGTTTTCTATACTGGCAGCATAATTTGCTACAAAAGAAATATCCCAGAGACGTAAATACCTAAAAGAAAAATGAAAACAGTTGATAATATATCTGCATACATCTACAGCAAAATCAATCATCATTTTAAAACGGTAAAACGTACCGAGAATTTTAGACAAAGACATAGAGAAAGCAAAAACAAATTAAATCAAGTACAATACAGTATCAAAGTAATAGACTGTGGGAATTTGTAGATATGGCAACCATTACGACTGAGTATAACAAGCAATATCGTTCTCGAATTTAAAACAAAAACGAGACAACAATGCAACAAGACATAAATAATAACAAACAGAAACGAGATTGTTCTGCCACGGTCACTCACTAAAAGGCGCTGCAAGTATTGTTGTAAAGAGGAAGTGTCCATTACAAACAAAACACAAGAAAAACACTGGAAAAAAGAACACACAGTGCATTCTTTGCGGTGCACTCACCTCAGGTTCAAGTTTCACCACAGGAAAGGAAATTGCCACTGGATCTTCAACTTTTATCTCAGAAATGAGACCATGACTCTGGTTCACATATTCCTCCTTTGAACCAGTCACTTGCTGATCCAAGGCAGTCCATTCCTGCAGTACCACGAGATATCTTGAGCAATTCATTATATGGTGTTAGCACAGGTTAGTATATACAGTTGCGAAGCTCAATACTTGATAAATATGCAGACAAAGACAGTTACAGACCAGGATCGCTACTATCGCCTCAGTAGACAGTTTCCCGAGCAGACAATGAGTATGTTCGGGTTTTCAATTTCAGTGTATAGAGCTCAGTGAAATATTATGTTATAACTTTATTGCGTGTGATTTCTAAGTTTTATTTAGTGTAATGTGCCCATAAGTTCCGTTTACTTCTTATTGCATAATTTGATGCAGAAATAATTACAAAACCTTGTTATTTTAATTTGAAGAGAATTTTACATGTTAACATAATCTGTTCGCATCAACATCTTAAGTTTAGAATGGAAGGTATTTTGAGGTTTAATAACAAAGAATTTATATTGTTATTTTAATTTAGCACATCTACCTTCCTTAATTGTAGATAGAAAATTTACCATACCACACCTATGAAATTAGTGTATGTACGATTGTGTTACTTCGTCTCTTAGGAAGTAGATAAATACAATAATTCAGTACATACTCGATTGTAGTATTGACGTGCAGAAATATTGAATGTGCGTTGTATCATACATGATATTATGCTTAATTATAATGTATAATTCCGAATATAGGAATATAAATAATAACGTACGTATATAATGGCAGGGCATTGGAGAGTTTGTAAATCTAGTTCCTCTAGTAATACCGCTGTGAGCTTACCGTATTTCAATATAGTCAAGTGTCCGAAGGTCAATAAGGCAGAATTCATAAAGCGGTGGAACTAGCGCTGAGGTAGTTCCTGCGATTTCGAAAGTGAAAATCGTTGAATTTATAAGAGAATTTATGTGGAGGTGCAGGTGATGGTATAAGCAAGGCATAATAAAACCCAAAATTAACCAAACCTAACCTGTCACAGATCCGTATATGCAAGGAGTATGAGTACAAAGGAACTACTTCTGCGCTAGTATAGTATAGTAACATAGTACATTAATCAGACTTCAGATTGGAGTACCGTAAGAAGCGAATGAATAGAACTGAAGTAGAGACAAATTGCATTTACAAGTTATCACACGTAACTTTATGCTTAATAATAATGTATAAATGCGAATTGTGGAATAGTTGTACAGTAAACATAACCTATAATTGCAACATATTAAAATATCCACGCGCTGCAACTGAAAATTACTGAATCGAGAATAAATGAATGTAGAAGAATTTCGCAATATTTAATCCAATTAAAGTCAGGTATTACACATACGAAGAACGAAATTTTCACAATAAAAATAATATTACACCTTAACTCGCAAGTGAAATATGTCTGAAGCGTCTCATAATCATTGTTTTAAATTTACCATTAATTCATGTAATTACACTACATTTTAGAGAAATGTATGTTGCTCTTTATGCATTCCAACTAATTTATATGGTTGAAACAAAGAACATATCCTCAAAGACCCATACCCTCCTTTTCTATATTTGACTTATCAATAATTTAAGGCGAAAAATTATTTATAGTCTTAGATAAAGAGAATAAAATGAAAATGAATTCGTGACCTTAAGCATAATATCAAGTACCTACATTGCGGGAATGTGTAGCTTGGCAACCATTAAGAATAAGGTGTAACTGTAACTTTGTTTTTAAATTTGAAATATAAAACCAGATAACAGTTCAACATTACCCCTAAAAAGCACTCCAAGTGATGTTATAAAGAGTGTGTCTGTGATATTCAAAATACAAATTAAGCACGGGAAAAACACAACACATTCCTTGCGCTCCACTCACCTCTAGTTCATTTTTCAACATTCGGAATGAAATTGGCATCGGATCTTTAGCAACTTTCACCTCATGTGTGAAAGCATGTCCCTGGTCCAAATATTCTTCGGAGTAATAAGACATCTTGCGTAAGCTTATGTATAACAATCGTTAACTGTTGCACGTTTCCAATTATCGTTATGATTAAAGAAAGTTAGGGCGAGCGTCGCCAACACCAGTTTGCAAAAATACACTAAACGGTAAAAAAAAAAAAACCCCCACGAAATATAGCATTAAACGCACTGGATTTTTAGATGTATATTACATATTTAAAATGGTGCGAATTCGGCTATTTGTTTGAAAGGGTTCATACCTGAAGCATCTTTATAGACGACTCAAAAACTTCACACCAAAATCCTTTAGATTTCCAACTGCCAAACCCACCCTGTTGGCGACACTGATCACAGCTGACTAAAGCCTTAATAAAGTATTTTCAAGGCGGCTGTGTTCAGACAGATTATCGATGTTCAGAATGGCTGTAATTTCATGTATTACTCCTCTTTGCAATCATTATTTTTAGGATGATTATTTTTCTTCTATTATTGCTTTTTAATACTAATTAATAGTAAGAGCTGATAATAGCTTATCGGTAAAATCCAATAATCAGTGACTGTTTTTTCATACGTAGGGATAGTAGGCTTCCAAACCGTCCTGTATTTTCCTGGCCAGACCAGGATTTTGATCATTGCGTCCAACGTCCCGACATAACTTGCACATGCATCAAAATGTCCTTATTTCAGGGCATATTAGACATGACAGCTGATTTTCGGTTTTATCATATTGTTGGATTTAGTCTGGATTGGAAGATTTTTCCTTACAGTCTCATACAGACATGCTTGCAATATGTGACGAAATGGAGAAACGACTCTGGTTCTAGTACGCATGTATTTCTAGTTGATGTGTCAATGCAATGATCATACCTAGATCATATCAAAGTTAAGGCAGGTTTTTATCACAGTCTACAGAATACTTTATGAGCCATATATACTTGAGCTCATCTTATGCACTTTAACTTTAGCTTGGCGCCATTCAGTATTATGTTCACTTCGTTCACACATTGGCGGGGAAGAGAATTGTTTCCTTGGGCGGGGGGGGGGGCAAAGCAAAAACAAAGAATTCCCATAAAACGGGGTTATGGAGGACATCGTTTACCTCCCTCACCCCTTATAGCTTGATCGTTTTGTACTATATCGGAATATGATAATTAAATACAAGTATTTTCGCGGAGGGATGTGTTTCTTACAGTGTTACATCCATATCCACAATTTTTTGGACCGAGTTCAATAGGGCTTGAACTGTAGGTCTACTACAAATTATGAAGGGCATAACTTAAAAGAATCTCTGTTTTTTTTCTCTCGTACAGAATCACATGCATACATCAATAAAAATTTTGTCACTATGCTAACAGAAACTTTTTTATATAGAGCTTACCTTCCTGAAGATATCATATGAAATATAAACTGTATTCTATTTAATCTCGTCTTTAAATTTACACATTATACCGCGATTGTTTCTGCTTTGTTGTGCAGTATGTTATTCGTACATCTCCAAGAGGAGGTCTGAACACCTGCAGACTTCTAACACAGGAGTACAGACTGTTACAAAAGAAACATTCCACCGCTTCCATGCCTCAAATGAGGCAGAAATTTAAAATAAATATTATAGCCAGACACATTATCTGAAGACTTAATCGTCAATTTAAGAACAGGCACTTAATCATAAACAAAAGAAAAAAATATCTTTTATTTCTATTTTCTAACACTAATAGAATACTGCTTCTTTGAGGCTTGAAAGTAATGTAATTTTCCCTAAGATAGGTTACTAGCCTTATCGTTATGTAGTCCAGTAGTGGGGCTGCCACTTTTAAGAGTTCTGACAAGTTTCGGGGGTAGTACCAACATAGCCCCCCATAACTCCGGCTACGTTTGTTCCACTAGATGCGTCATTAATTGTTTTCGGCGGAAAAGTGAAAAAGAAAAAAAAAATTACACATTTACGATAGATATAGATATCAACGAGGACAACAACAACGACTTGTAAAATACCATAGGTCATCAAGTGTGATAAATTGTGACAGCTTTGGTGTAAATCATGTAAACGTCTGTGTTTTCCGAGGAGAGAGGCTGAAATCTTTTGTGTACCGGTACGTAGGTTAAATTAGTTCGGAATAGTACAGGTTACGTCAAGTTATGTTAGTTTATATTAGGTTAGTAATAGAGTGTGGGAAAATATCAGAGATACTAACATTTTGCAGTTGAGCAGAGCATATATCATTATGAAACTAAGAAAAAGAAACCGCGGTTTAATGAAGATTGTTGCATGGTAGTAGAAAGAGGGAAACAGGCAAAATTGAAATTCTTACAGGATCCAATTGAGGAGAATAGAGATAATTATTTCAATGAAAGACGGAAAGCAAGTCGTATATTTACGAATAAAAAGAGAGGCTACTTGAAGGAAAAACTGGACAAGGTAACAACAAATTGTAAGACTAAAAACATTCGAGATTTATATAAGGGTATAACAGAATTTAAGATCAGATATAAGGCAAGGGTAAACGTGATCAAGGATGAGAATGAAGACTTGCTTGCAGACTATCATTCAATCCTGAAAAGATGGTAAAATTATTTTGGGGAACTACTAAATGTACATAGGCCAAATAGAAATGATTCAGACGAAATTCAAATACAAACTGCTGAGCCATTTATACCCGAACTCACAGTTTCAGAAGTCGAAATTGCGATAGAAAAACTGGAAAAGTACAAGTCTCCAGGTATCCATCAAATTCCAGCAGAATTAATAGACGACGATGGAAGCGCATTATCTAGCGAAATTGATAAACTTGTACTTGCTATTTGGGAAAAGGATATTGTACCAGAACAATGGAAGGGGTCCATAATCGAACCTATTTTTAAGAAAGGGGAGCAAGACTAACTGTGGTAACTTTGGAGGAATATCTCTTATGTTAACGCCGTACAAAATTTTGTCCAATATTCTTTTGAGAAGATTAACTCCGTATATAGACGAAATTATTGGGGATCATCAGTGCGGTTTTAGGCGGAATAGATCGACTACTGATCAAATTTTTGTATTCCACAGATATTGGAGACAAATGGGAGTATGGGTGTATAGTATATCAGTCATTCATGAATTTTAAAAAAGCATATGACTCGGTTTAGAGTGACGTTTTATATAATATTCTTATTGAATTTGGTATTCCCAAGAAACTAGTTTAATTAAAATGTTTCTCAGTGAAACTTACCACAGAGACTGTATAGGGCAGTTTATATCTGATGCTTTTCCAATTGAGTGCGGGCTAAAGCAAGGAGATGCACTATCACCTTTACTTTTTAACTTTGCTTTAGAGTATTCCATTAGGAAAGTCCAGGATAAGAGAGAGGGTTTGGAATTGAACGGGTTACATCAGCTGCTTGTTTCTGCAGATGACGTGAATATGTTAGGAGGAAATCGACAAACGATTAGGGAAAATACGGGAATTTTACTTGACGCAAGTAAAGAGATAGGTTTTGAAGCAAATCCTGGAAAGACGAAGTATATGATTATGTCTCGTGACGAGAATATTGCACGAAATGGAAATACAAAACTTGCGAGATTTATCTGTTCGAAGAGGTGGAAAAATTCGAATATCTTGGAACAAACAGTAACAAATATAAATGACACTCGGGAGGAATTGAAACGCAGAATAAATATGGGAAATACCTGTTATTATTCGGATGAGAAGCTTTTGTTATCTACTCTGCTGTCAAAAAATCTGAAAGTTAGAATTTACAGAACAGTTATATTACCGGTTGTTTCTCTATGGTTGTGAAACTTGGACTCTCACTTTGAGTGAGGCACCGATATTAAGGATGTTTGAGAATAAGATTCTTAGGAAAATATTTGGGGCTAAGAGGAATGAAGTTACAGGTGAATGGAGAAAATTACACAACGCAGAACTGCACGCATTGTATTCTCCACCTGACATAATCAGGAACATTAAAACCAAACGTTTGAGAAGGGCATGGCATGTAGCACGTACGGACGATTCCGGAAATGCATATAGAGTGTTAGTTGGGAGACCAGAGAGAATGTGACCTTTGGGGAGCCCGACACGTAGATGGGAGGATAATATTAAAATGGATTTGAGGGAGGCGGTATATGATGATAGATTCGATTAATCTTGCACAGCATAGGGATCGAAGCCTGGCTTATGTGAGGGGCAATGAACCTGCGGGTTCCTCAAAAAGCTAAGTAATTACATCAATATAATGGATTTCTAGTTTCCAACGAGTTAACATATCAAGAATTTATATTGCTTGTCAAATTGTCTTGTGATTTTTGTAAATTTTATATTTCTATTTTTCTACTTATAGGTGGAAATAATTACTTCAATAAAATTGTTAGCAACGTTTGGGTCCCTAAATTTGGCAAGCCTACCGATAGAAGATCGATGACGCGATACCTATACGACGTCATCTGCGATGACAGTACTTCAAAATATGAATTTAATCGAGTGCTACCGCAACTTTCTCTCACCGTACACCATTTCACTGCCCCTTCTTCCATACATACCTTGCTCTATTTCTCACTTTTTCATCTACTTACTTTATTCTACAGATTACTTTATATTAAATAGGATATCTAAATTATGTTTAAATATGCAGGGATTCGATCCTAGAACCTTTCGTTTAATGAACCAATATCACAGCCATTATTCTACGAATTCGATCGTGAACAAACCTTTTAAAATTATGTTTACGCACAATAAATTAACATCAAATACTTCCAAATGTATGAACATATAACATTATTATTACCGGTATATAGTAGAACTGAATTCATTAGTTTCCTATTATCTTTATTACAGTTAATATGCCAAATTGATCACTAATTAGTGTGCTTTCTAACAATTTATAATATATCTTGAGTATATACCTAGATTATTTTCACGTGTTAATTAACTAGATTTCCCTTGTTGAGTAGTTAATTAACACGAGAAGGCAATATAAGTGCTACGTATTCCTAATGTATAATATTATAAAATCTAAGAAGTGACTTATATTTGGTTTAAGTTCATCTTACATTCAGTCATGGACGAACTTTAATAAGGAGGCAATTTATAGCAGATATGTAAGTAGTGCCTAATGATATTTTATTATAGCTCACGTCAAGTAAAGAGTGAAGCGATGCTTGGACAGCGTATTGATAGAATTTCTAATTGAAAACATCTGTACTGCAATAGCTGACAAGCTGAACATTTTCAACTGTGTTCGTAAATAAAATGGGGAATTTGGATAAACGACAGATGTATTGTATGTGTATGACGTGTTTATTGATTATTACAACAAATTGAAAATAATCAACTGCATTCTTTTTATCCATACCAAGTATGTAAAAGAATTTATTGTAACACTAAGTAACAATTCTATGAGAAAAACAATGGAAATATAACCTAATACAAAATTTGGTAGGAACAGTGAAGATGTACTCTTAATGTTTTAATGCATAAAATTGTATTTCATGGAAACATTTTTTCCTCCAATTGTATGGCAAGAAAAAGTGACGTAATGAACTTTTCAATATATTTCAGGCAGAAGACTAAACAATGTCTGAGAACAAATTGCTTAGTAGACAGGTATACACGCGACAACTAATATTATATAATATTATAAATAAAAATACTCAATTACTCACAGCAAACATAATTCCTGTTGAAGATGTTGCTCCTTCCCAAACAGCAACAGCAATGATGCTGTACGTAGAAGAATAATTCTCATTGTATTTGTGTATTAAATCTTCCAATTTTACATAAAAGATTTGCACATCATATTAAAGCCGATCCACGTGTAACCAGATAGTCTTTTGAGCTTATCTTTACACATGAAACACATTCCAAAATTATCACAACTGAAAGGCATTTACACCCTTCCTCTTTTTTCTCCACATAGATCAATATTGTTAATGTAGTTTATCGTCTGATGTCTTCTTCTGCCCCCAACTCATCTCCGATTCACGATTCCTTCCAGTATATCCATCACTAGGCAGTTTCTTCTCAGCCAGTGACCCAACCAATTCCTTTACCTCTTCAATTTCAGTATCATTCTTTCTTCACTCACTCTTTCCAACACAGCTTATTTCTTATTCCGTGTGTCCCTTTAACCCGATCCATTTTCCTCCAGACATATTTTTAACGCTCGTATTCGCTTCTCTTCACTTCGTAGTAATGTCCATGTTTCTGCTCCAAACAATCACACACTCCATCCAAAGCACTTCATTAGTCTCTTACTCACTTCTCTTTCTAGAGGTCCAAAAAAGATGATCTTTTTTCGAACTAAAAGGTTCGTTGATCATTCCTATCCTCAATTTCATTTCCTAGCAACAGCTGATGTTACTGCTTATAGTACACCCCAAGTATTTGAAGACGACCAATTGTTCTATTGCCTCATTTGGAATTACTCTGACAATGGTCCTCGTCTTATTTGAATTTATGCTTATCCCATACTAGTGTTCACAGCTGTCATTGAGATCCAGTAGTCTCCTCTGCTGCTAACAACGCCATATCATCAACAAATCTGTTGTGGTTGATTCTTCTTCCTCCCGCAGTAAATCCTCATATGTTCTGAAAACATTTCTTCACATACAGGTTAACCCACTACAAAATCTAACACACAGAATTCTTTAAGATTTGAATCCTGATGGTAATCTGGTCAGACACACGTAGCATAATTTTGAAAGTGATTCTATTGAATTTCTGAGTTAGTTAGACACAATGGATGATGAAGAAACATTCTTGCTACAAAATATACGAGAAAACAGATTTATGATGATAAGAGAGAGTGAAGTAAACTTCAAGTGTCATGCAAGTTTCTAGTTAATTACGAATGCTCACCTTTCATTATATATATTTTATCAGTATATCAGTTCTCGTTTTAGTTGTCGTTCCCGGTTAATTGTGAACCAAGCCCAACAGTTTAATTTTCAGGACAGAGACAAACACATTCCACAAACACCGCATTACCAAGTCATTTCGTCGGTGTAATCGAAACCATATTTAAAATAGCCTTCCAGAAGAAACAGGTTTCAGAGATCAGACAACAAAGGCACCTCACTTAATGGTGTTCATTGCTTGTTAGGCTATCTGAGCGAAGAAACATTTACTACAAAAATCGTATTACAAAAGCTTATTACAAACAGACTTGAGCACATAATTAAACTACTCCTACTACCGAAACACAATTGACGAAGATACATTTGAAAGGTTTCTCGCCTGTATGCTGCCCTTCATGGTTTCTTAGGATAGTCGAATCTGAAAAACACCAACCACGAATGTAATATTTGAAAGATTTCCCGCTTGTGTGCTGCCGTTCATGGTTTCTTAGGACAATGGAATCTGAAACACACAAACTACGAATTTAACATTTGAAAGATTTCTCGCCCGTGTGCCGGCGTTCATGGTTTTTTAGGATAGTCGAATCTGAGAGACATATGCCACATATATCACATTTGAAAGGTTTCTCGCCTGTGTGCACGCGCACATGCGCTTTCAAGTGATGGAAGCGCGAGAAGCACTTACCACAAACATCGCATTTGAAAGGTTTATCGCCTGCGTGTATGCGTAAATGCACTTTCAAGTTGCCGGAGCACGAGAAACACTTACAACAAACATCACATTTGAAAGGTTTCTCGCCTGTGTGCCGACGTTCATGGCTTTTTAAGTCACCCGGTCGCGAGAAACCCCTGCAACAGACATCACATTTGAAAAATTTCTCGCCTGTGTGAAGGCGTTCATGGGTTCTTAGATGACTAGACTGCGAAAAACACCTGCCACAGATATCGCATTTGTAAGGTTTCTCGCCTGTGTGAAGGCGTTCATGGTTTCTTAGACCGTCGGACTGCAAAAAACACTTTCCACAAACATCGCATTCGAAAGGTTTCCCGCCTGCGTGAAGGCGTTCATGGCTTCTTAATTTACAAGACTGCGAAAAACACTTGGAACAAATTTCGCATTTGAAAGGTTTCTCCCCCGTGTGAAGGCGCACGTGGCTCTTTAAGTCACCCGGTCGCGCGAAACACCTGCCACAGATATCGCATTTGAAAGGTTTCTCGCCTGTGTGAAGGCGTTCGTGGCTCCTCAGATGACCAGACTGCGAAAAACACCTGCCACATACATCGCATTTGAAAGGTTTCTCGCCTGTGTGATGGCGTTCATGGTTTCTTAGATGATCGGCCTGCACAAAACACTTTCCACAAGCTTCGCATTTGAAAGGTTTCTCCTCTGTGTGAAGGCGTCCATGGCGTCTTAGATTACCAGACTGCGAAAAACACCTGCCACAGACATCGCATTTGAAAGGTTTCCTGCCTTTGTGAAGGCGTTCGTGGTTTCTTAGATGACCAGACTGCGAAAAACACTTTCCACAAACATCGCATTTCAAAGGTTTCTTGCCTATGTCCGTCGATAAATGGTCGTTCAGTTTTTCCGGAGACGAGAAACATTTTTTAGATGATTCTAATTCCAATTGCTTCTCACCTACACGAGTCCGCATAGCTTTTCCTGTGGAATCTGAATACTTGGGAATCTCGCATACAGTCTCGTTCTCTTCAAGAGAAAAACTGTCCAATTCCGATGTAACAGTCCTCTCAATCGTAGCTGCAATCCTGAAGTAAATGTACTATCAGTCTATGAAATAGTCGCAGTAAATATACATTCAATTATAGAATATTAAAAAAACAACCTATTTCATGAGAAGGAGCAATACGATTAAAGATACAAGCTTGTAATTAATTTATGAGTAACAGAAGAAGTATCAAAATATCTCAACTATTTGGATTTTACCTGTGCAATAAATTTAATAAGGATTACACAGCGTCAGTAAACACTTGTCGGGTTTGTTTTTAATAAACCTCTCTGTTCAAAGTCCCCCGTCTTTGAGTGGGCTAAATTATGCGATTATTTCGAAATTAGGGATTGCAAATGCCCAATATCTTTTTGTAGCTCTTACTATTGTGATATATAATCTTCATAGTTTTTAATTTTATCAATTTAAAATTAGGAAAATTTGCAGTGGAACATTACTGATTACATTTCGTTGCAAGCGTCATAATGAGAAAATTTGAATTGGTATTATCTCTAATTTGCTATTTGTTGTTTTGCGTAAGTTAAACTAGAAACAATGCTTTCAGAGCTCTCTACCAATGTAATTTACAACTGTACAAAATTGTAAGCATACTAAATAATTATTTTTCCGTTTAAATGATATTCTCGTACTCAACGATATGAATGCATTAATTGATTCAATTGAGAGAAATATTTGAAATGTCTGTAGCAAATTTAAGACTTGAATACTCTCCTAGTGCATGCATTATCCCTGACAAGTAGCTCTCACCTCATACGCGGATGTTGTCATTTCAAGTTATTTATAAAAAAATAAAAGGTTGCGCGCCTGGCAGCGAAACAGGGTGGCCCGGGTTCGAATCCCAATTGATCGGCAGTATGTATAGCTGTAAGCAATTTTTTCTTCCTCGAAACATAAGAAACTTCGATTGACAGATAATAATTTATTTATGTTCAGTTTTATGGATTCCACCTGCTAACGTAATATTACCTGATCTAGAGAATGTTATATCCAAAAATAATCGTTAAATATGAAGCGTCCGCAGGTGGTCATTCAAGTGAGAAAAATGTACCCTTGTGATATAAGAAAACTTGTTTCAACATTGCAATTGCAACAAACAAGCAATCAAGTAAAAGCTTAGGAAGTAACTAGCTTTCCTTGTTGTTCAGATTGTACACTGACTTTCAAAGACATCTGAGCTACGACTTTATGATCATGTAAGCGAATATTTCACTCACAGTATAAGTCAGAAGCAAAGATACGCAAAAAACAAACAAATTTTGAAACACTATCCTTCAGTCTCAAGAGGTTTCACCATTATTGGGGCGCTTATAAAGTGTCAGGGAAAATGATGACGTATGTCAAGCATCAATTATTATCATAATTGACAATATCTGCGGTTTCACGCTAAACCTAGTGTAGTTTTGCAAT
The DNA here is from genome assembly GCF_040183065.1 of Periplaneta americana. Lineage (NCBI taxonomy): Eukaryota > Metazoa > Arthropoda > Insecta > Blattodea > Blattidae > Periplaneta > Periplaneta americana. The sequence goes on from NC_091132.1 coordinate 161,122,100, forward strand.
CAGCAGAGGGGGATGAAATATTGATTTCTATAATGCGGGTATAATTTGTCCAGAACGATTTACAGCACCGACTATTACCTTCGCCATTTGTTCAAAGAAGTAATAACTACTGAAGCCACACTTACACCAACAAATTATAGTTCAGTATAGATTAGTAGGGTCGGGTAGATATGTATTCACGTGCCAGTATATAGTTCATTGTTCCAATGTTTCGTCACACTATACAATTCAAGTAAAATAAATTATATTTTTGCCTAGAAGAATTTGCTATTTAATATAGCATGAGATACTCTTAATCTGTAAGCAAACAGTCATAAAATATTAAAATCATATCAGAAATATGCCAATTTTTCAGTAATGTTGATGGCTTAATAAATAATAAATAAATCAATGAGTAAATGGATAAATAAATAAATAATTAAATAAAACAGGCAAAATAATGTTACAAAGTTACTTTGCAACTGTGATTAACGATCTGCAGAAGAATGCTTGGAATGGACTCAATGTAGTACCGTAGTACATAATTTTCTAAGGAAATATAACAACTTCAATTATAAACAAGCTGTAGATATTAAGTTGGAGGGCTTCAATACCCTGGGCTGGAATATGAGTGTAAAGGTCCACTACTTGCATGTCCATCTATATTACTTTCCTGAAAATCTACGCATTTTTATTCAAGAACATGAAGAAAGGTTTTAACAGTACATTATGGCAATCAGATACCAAGGGAAGTGCAGTGAGAATGTGATGACTGATTATTGCTGGATGATTCAGACAGACAGTTCTTCTGAAGCTGCTTCTGGTCAGTCAAGCTAACAGACACTTCAAACACAATGAACTCTACGTGAAGACTCCCACACCACACTCACCTTTCCGTCAAAACTTCGTTGTCCTCTGCTGTTACTTCCACTCTTGGGTACTCATTCACTGCGTCCGAGTCAGTCTGCTCTTCCTAATACAGAGCAAATAAAAAATAAATAGCACAATGTACATTAACAAAAGCGCATCGAATTTAGATGCCACAGATCTGCATTTAAATTGTATTAGGCCTAGTAGAATTTTAGCAAATGGAGGACAATTCTTGGGGAAATTTTTCGGGGGGGGGGGGGGAATTCTTTTCCTTGTCGATCTGCGATTTTGAAAATTTTTCAAGATGTGGTATAAAAATGTGTAATTTAAAATCCTGTAGCGCAGTCATATAATCTAAAGCTGTTTTCTCTAACAGAAGGGGAAGGGAAATACAAATAAATGAGATAAATGTATATGCATTAACATATAAAATAAAATATTTTAAATTTTTTATGACTTATTTTTAGTCAACATACGGAGGAATGGTGAAAAGGAGCAAAAGATGTTGAGAACAGAATCAAAATACATATTATTCACAAACTGATCCAACACAACTTTTTTTTATTTGTTTTTTTTTTTTTAATTTATGATAGAAATTCGAAATTTAATGAGAGAAAATTATTCCGCTGCAATATGAGTGTCAAACATACAGTATTATGAATGTTTTCTTAATTTTATATTTAGAAGATACGAAATGATACAATATTATTACATGTTTTGATAAGATATCTAATCCAGGAAACATTTCTGTTTATAAAAACAAGTGAAATACGGTAGATTTTATGGTTGGTATTTCACTAATCTGGCTAACCCAGATGCGCATCTGGCATTCTCTTCTCTGTTCCTTGCACACCCACACTTTGTTCACCGAATGTTGACTTGTGCCATGTTTGAGATTCTGTCGCACACCAATGGATCACTTGAGTATGCACAGTCACGCTGGTGGAAAATGGCTGTTATAGAGAACTATTCAGATACTTATAATAGAATAAATTCTCTATGAACGAATAAGTCAATAATTTCTAGTCACGAATTTGGTGGATTTTGTAAGTGGTTTACAACAATTTAACAACTGCAATGGTTATCCAGCGTCTCAGAGAAGTGAAGGTGATAATGTCAGTGAAATGTGTCTACGGTTCAGTGCCGAAAGTTAACCAGCATTTTCTCTCATTGGGTTAAGGGGTAATACATGAAAAAACTTCAAACAAGTAACTTATCCCAACCTGTATCTGGACACCGATTTGCTAGGCTCACGGTCAGACATGTTAATTGTAACTCCACACTTTTGAACGAAATTGGTACAATCCCCATTTTTCTGAAAATGTCTAATACCAAGTCATTGTATGACCTCGAATTTTTACATTACCATGTATATAATGATTCGGTTGAGTTAGCTTTCTATAGTACTACTATGCTCATTAGATTTTCTTCCAATTTAGTCCATAAATTCTGCCAGGAAAAATCATTAAGTATACAATTATACAAAAGCTCCAATACACAAAGATCCCTTTGCTATGACAGTACTGAATATTATATCGTAGAGAAAAATATTGGTCAGAAAATTCGTTGAACAATTTTGTGAACTTCATAAATTTCCCGAGAATTTCAACTAAGTTGTAGTATAGTCATAACAAGTAAAGGAAATTCAAATACAATGTTTAGTTCTAGTAATTTAAAAATGGCAAAATAAAGTTTCTAATTTTACGTTTCTCTACCTGTACTAAAATTAAATGCAGTTCACTGACAGATTAAGAGTAAATAAAATATACAACAGTATCATGTATGCTGTATTTGCATGTATATATCAGAACATTTTGCAAAATTTAGAACCTATTCTGCAATCCACTCAAAATCAATTATAAGTCGTAAAAAAATTTACAAAATATCTTCTCTCTATGCGTGAGATAATATTCTACATAAGATACACTGCAAATACGTAAATACTTATAAACAAAAGGCGAAAAAAAATGAAATCACGAGATAATGTATGTACATACATCTAAAACAAAATCTTATATTTGTAAACGCTAAAATGTATTAAGAATTTTACACAAAGACACAGATAAGACAAAAAGCATTGTCCTCAAATGCACTGGGGGGAATGTGTAGCTTGGAAACGATTAAGAATATGCATACAAGCAATTCCGTTTTCATATCTAAAATAAAACGAGATAACACTCCAGAATTAGTTCCCTACAACATGACATATCTTGTAACACTAAATAATGATAAGTGTTTTTGTGTCTCTATCATAAAGTAAAATGCACTGCAAATACTGTTCTAAAGAGGTAGTATCTGTAACAATCAAAATAAAGATAAACACCGGAAGTAGAACTCAGTGCATTCCTTGTGCTGCACTCACCTCTTGTTCGAGTTTAACCACAGGGAACGAAATTGGCACGGGATCTTCCTCACATTTTATCTCTGATAAGAGATCAGAGCTCTGGCCCTCATATTCCTCTTTTATGCCAGTCACGTGATGATCCAAGAAATTTCGTTCCTGCAGTACAAACAGATGTCTTAAAAGAGCAATTGATTACAGGGTGTTAGAAGATGACTTTTAACTTTGCAAGTTGTTCTCTATGTGACGGTATGGCACAGAATAATAAATTATAACTCACAGCTTGTGTTTTACATTATGATGAATAAGCCCAGGATTTATATGCGCATGCATATTTTGATGCAAAAACATATTATATATGTCACTAACGTCTGTGACGATGAATACGCAAAGTTAACTGTGCATAAGTTTTTTAATATTTTGGGCATTACTGCATATAATATAGGCTACTACTGTGCATGATATTGTAGCAGTTTCAACATTGTTTAGATTAACAACAGTATTTGCGTAGTAGCGTAAAAAACAATAAGACACTGGATTGGTTTTGTTTGACTATACTCGAAAGCTACAAATCCCTTGTGTATGAAGAGAAGCTATTGAAAAACCACCACTGCTTGCTTTTGTTTCATTGAACTACTGCACAAAAGAAAATATTCCCAAACATCGCTACCTTACTGATTCTAACATCCCTAACCCCCTTTTCTATGCTTGGCTTATCAATTGAAACCGAAAAATGATTTTGAGACTTAGACAAACAAAGAGAAAAAAATGAATTTGTGTCCTTAAGGATAATATCAAAAATCTACATTGCGGGAATGTGTAGCTTAGCAACGATTAAGAATAAGGTATAACCTGTAACTTCGTTTTTAAATTTGAAATATAAAACCAGATAACAGTTCAACATTAGGCTTTGCTACAACATGACAAATAAAAAATATATTGTCATCAAATTTCTTCTATCTCTATTATCACACACTAACAAGCACTGGGAGTAATATTATAAAGAGATAGTGTCTGTGATAATCAAAAATACAAAAGAAGCACTGGAAGAACACAGAGTGCATTCCTTGCGTTCCACTCACCTCTGGTTCACGTTTCACCATGGGGAACGAAATTGGCATCGGATCTTCATCAATTTTCACCTCATTTGTAAGAGCATGTCCCTGGTCCACATATTCTTCAGAGTAATAAGACATCTTTGCGTAGGCCTACGTATAACAGTCGTTTAATTGTTGCACGTTCTACCCTAATTCATCGTAACCAACGAGTTATAATATTGATACTCGTTGATCGTTACGATACAAGGTGATCAGGGATGACTAGATACTTAACGAAGTTTTTTCAGACGGACGTGTTCAGACAGACTATCGAGGTTCTGAATGGCTGTAAATTCATGTTTTATTCCTCTTTATAAATATTTAAGGTCCAAGAATCAGTCCCTTTTTTTCCTTACCGATAGGGTTATTTTACAACGCTGTACCAACATCTAGGTTATTTAGGGTCTGAATGATATGAAGGTGATAATCCCGGTGAAATGAGTCCGTGGTCATTTCTGACCGTTACCACAGTCTAATACATACAGTCACGAAACTTCAACACTTTTTCTGCCAACATTCGCGACACTAGCGCCCAAGCGGCAGGCAAGGCACTGGTCATAGGTTCGTTCAGCCAGCACGTGCTTTAAAGGGATGCGAGATGTTATAATAACGTTTTAATCATGCATCGGAATAAAGGCAATGTGTGCAATGACGAAAATTGCAATAACAAGTTTAAATCTCCGAATTTGTTGTTCTTCAGATTCCCTAAAGACCAAGAGAAAATCATAACTCAGTCATAACCAATAATCCACGTTGTAGGTAGCCTACATATTGTGTTCTATAAAACATTTATTAGTTATCAGTTACCTATTTGTATGTCAGGAAGGAGAGTTTAAATAAAAACAAAGTAAATACCTATTACAGTATATTATTTTTTTGCAGAAATCATATGTGTAAATGTGTAACCATTCCGATTTTGAATAATGTATCTACAGTTTTTAATGCAAGTAATTCCATAATGTTTGTATTCGTGTTTTTTTCTTTATATTTTTCAAAAGTTGAATGTTATATCCCATTCAAGTAGGGATTATGGTGTTAATTTTTTCAAGAATTCATGGCGTATTATAATCCTTTTGCAAAATATTAACTTCTCGAAGAAATCCAGACTGTGTCGATAAATTTCTGATGTGTTGGTGTAGATTCATGTGGCAGACGTATTAAGTTCTCAAGAAATAAAAGAGCCTTTTTAAATTTAATATAAAAAGCAATCTTTTCTGTAATAATTTGCATGATTGTTATTGGTGTTGATTTTACATTCCCAGTGATTATTTGAGCCGTTCAGAGCAGAAGTGGTGTAAGTCAAAATTAGGTAATGAGGTTTAAAGTAAATATTATGTAAAATACAGCGCAAAGTAGCAATTAATATATCCTTCGTGCTATTCACCGACTACTAATAGTTTAAATAAATTCAATATTAACTGCTACTTTGCGCTGTATTTTACAGAATGTTTACTTCAACCCTCATTACAAGGCTCTGTCATTACCCATTTTGACTTACACCACTTCTGCTCTGAAAATAAAATTAGGCCTACATTTTCTGAGTTAATTGAAGTCACAATTTTTTCAACAAAATTGTGTGTTCATTTATTTGTTCTCACCTACGTCATATTAACAGTAAGTGGATGCAAATTACGTATTATATAGGTAGGATAAGTTAAAATTAAGCTTATGTGTGAAAACTGGAAATGTAATGTAAAATGCGGTAAACTTGCCATAAACATTTAAATCGTAATATCAGCACTATTTGTCACTCAAAATAATAAAGGAAATACCGGTTCTTAAGAAATGAAAAGTAATGAACTTCATAAATCAATGTCTGTCATATTAAGGTTTAAATCTTCCCCTTTTTTATTTTCAAGTTTACCTCAGCGGCCGAGTTTACCCCAATTTGCGGTATGGAAAATAGTTAATTTCTCAGGAAATAGGGAGAGGAGTCCACCACGCGATGTACCCTACGAGATATGCCCTACAATTTTGACTCTTCTCACAGGAAATATAGAATTCTAATGATTCATAAATATATTTAGGAATGAATTGAATTAACCATCCACGTACGAACAATTATATTATTTCAAACTATGATACATGAACAGGGCCATGATTCAGTTGTAAGGAGCAGAAAGAATTACGTTTATCCCCAGCTTCTGAAACTTGTAGATTAACTGCGTGTGAAATTCTTCTAGGATTCTAAAGTAAAATTAATAAGAATCATATACACTTACTGTATAGCATAAAAATATAAAACAAATTACGCAAAACCCGTTTTCTGATGTGTTATCATACGTCGTGTGCACAATTTTAACTTGCCTGCCGCTAGAGGGCTACTGTCGCGCCAGCTGTCAAATGTTGGCATGTTTTATACGTATGAGTTGCGTGACTGTAAGTATTAGACTGTGCCGTTACTCTACAGGTGTGGATTCTCTCATCCATATCCTATAGTATCTTTTCCTCTTCTGGTAACGTCATAGCATGAGCAAATCTATTGCTCTTTACTCTTCTTCCTATTACTATTTAGGATGAGATGATGTCACTTACCAGCAACCAGGGGAAACGATAAATTTTTTATACAGGAATACCCTGAAATTAACGTAAAATCCACAAATTTTTTAAACTCAAGCCCCTTCCTCCCAATATTAAATTAAATGCTAAAATGCCACACAATGTGTGCATATGCAAGTATCATTCGAACATGAATATTGGAATAAATGTTTTTTAACATTCTCAGGTGGTTGTGAAATATATAAAGAAAATTGGAAAATAGGCCTAGTGTGTGGGAATGAAGATATGGAAATATCAACGGAACATTATAAAGTAATAATAAAGATCCTATCAGAATCTAAACTACTGAACAAAATACGAGACACATGCTTTCAAGGAGATGTTAAGATAGTTAATCTGTTTCTTGAGCTCAGCTATCATACATATTACAGGCCAATGTTAGCTGGAATATAGTAGACTTTCTTTAACGCTTGTTATTATATTTGTGAAGTTGGTATGCTTTGGCCGGATGCACGATAATTATATAAAATATGTACATTTCTCTCAATGTCTAAATAGTGTTTAATTATAGACTGTCCTTGTTATATTTTCCTTTGATTGAGGTTCTGGCTGTTATGTACATCTATTATCAGGCAGTACATCTCACTTGACGATATGTGTCAGAGGAAGGACAATTGATTGCATCCATCTGAAGACTGATTAGAATAATATGTAACTAATCGGCAGTGTATACAATAGTGGGGGAAAGGAACTGGCTACCCTGCCCCATTGTCTCCTGACGTAGTTGCCTCATAAGTGGTGTCTTTTTATAATGCTTGAGGTTTAGACCTGTCTTCGGACAGTTGATTAAGCAACATTAACGGTAATATTCATAAAACTTTTTGTTGCTAATGCTGATAGTTTCGGTATTAATATACCTAAAGTACCTATTTTCAGCATTCGTGGCATGTAATTTTCACTCTGCAACCTTTGTGGAACTTATTTGAAAGTGTAAGATTTGAAAATTACGTCTTGATTTCGTGATAAAATAAATAACAAACAGAAATGCTTCAAAAATTTGTTATGTCCCACCGCTAATGGTAACGAAATGCTTTTATGATAAATCATTACACAATATATAAATGCAATTTTTTAAATATGACTGCTTCTTAATCAACAAGGTCTAGTTTTGAAGGTGAAACAGAAGAACCTTCAAAATGTTCACAAGCAGAGCAGAACTTTTATATGTTTATATTTGCAAAGATATAAAGGTCAGAATTTTTCCCACCAGTAATAAAATTCGCTTCATATAATTACCACTAATAAATCTATATATATATATATATATATATATATATATATATATTCATCACGTATGTTACAGTTAAATAGAGACCATAAGATTTGAATGAAACAGTTTTGCTCTAACGTTTAAATTTTTTAAAGATTATTCATGCCAGATCAATTAAACTAATTCTGAGAAACTGTTCCATCCGAAATTATGAAAATTGTTTGAATTCAGGACGTCTTCTGCAGAAGTATGGCAAAAATTGTTATCACAGGATTATTTTCACAGATGATAAAAATTTCACCAATGACTAGAGTTCCAGACGGGAGTATGATAAACTCTATGACTCGATAGTTATTAGAGAACAAAAATTCTTTCCAGCGCCGAAGATCGAACCCGGTTCCCTGGTTCAAAGTACCAAGTGCTCTAACCACTGAGCTACGCCGAAGCTCAATCCACAACACCGCATTAAATCGCCCTACACTAGTGTTTTTCACTTTGTAGCATGACTTCAAGTTCGACATATATGTTGATATTTAAATTAAGTCAAGTGGCAATATACAAGGAGCACACTCAACTGAGTCAGTTGATGATCGGGATTCCACAGTAATATGCACTGTTGGGCGAAGAATCTACATAAAGATTAATTTTTGGTACTACAAAATCACTCAATTGAGTGCGCCCCTTGTATAGTGGTAGCTGAATAAATATATATGTCAACATATATGTCGAACTTGGAGTTAGGCCACAAAGGGAAACCCACTGGATGAGAGGGGAATCGATCCGGTGGTGAGGATTGAATATACGACGAGAAAATAGATTTATGACAAGAGAGTTAAACACCTTTCAGTTTCTCATTAATTGCAAACGCTCAAATTTCAATGTATTTATCAGTATTTCCGTTCCCGTTGTAGTTTTCCTTCCCGGTTTATTGTGCACTTGACAGTTTTATCTTACAGGACAGAAAAACACATTCCACAAACATCGCATTACCAATAGATTTTAGTACATGAATACTTAACCTAGAGTCGACCTGGTTGGCAAGTTGGTATAGCGCTGGCCTTCTATGCCCAAGGTTGCGGGTTCGATCCCGGGCCAGGTCGATGGCATTTAAGTGTGCTTAAATGCGACAGGCTCATGTCAGTAGATTTACTGGCATGTAAAAGAACTCCAGCGGGACAAAATTCCGGCACATCCGGCGACGCTGATATAACCTCTGCAGTTGCGAGCGTCGTTAAATAAAACATAACACTTAAACTAGAACTACTAGCGAAACACAAATGATGACCGTCACATTTGGAAGGTTTCTCGGCTGTGCGCAAGAGTTGATGGCTTTTACGTCTACAGGACTCACAGACTCACCCAAGCTGAACATCGCATTTGAGACGTTTCTCGCCTCTGTGCTTGTGATCATGGACTCTTCTCCCATGTTTCTGCCCAATACAATGCCAAACTGCATACAAAGCACTTCACTAGTCTCATCCTTAGTTCTTTTTCCAGAGCTCCACGAAAGATGCTCTTTTTTTTTCTATTAAAAGATTCCTTGACAGTTGCTTTACTCAATTTGAATTCCTGGAGGCTAGTCATGTTGCTGCCTACAGTACACCCCAAGTAAATGAGGCTGTCCACATGCTCTACTGCCTCATTTAGAATTCGTAAGTTTACATTCTAAATTTTTCTTCCTATGACAATGGTCCTCGTCTTATTTGAATTTATACTCCTCCCATACTACTGCTCAGAGCTGTCATTTAGTTCCAGTAACATATCCCCAGCGAATAGGGATTATAAAGAATGCACACTGAGCGAATTTTCCTGTGTTTTGTTTCTCTGTGCGCCGGCGGTTAGTTCCACTTTCAAGCGCTAGAGTTTAGTTTAACCTTCCTATTGTGAATGGGTCTAAATGACCCATTGCATTTACTAAATTTAACACAAAACATACAAAAACAGCGATAATGTGACAGGGCTTTGAGTAATCCTAAAAAACATCATCACGAATATTTCTTATTACTTTTATCCACAAAAATATAATACTTCGTCATATTTTTCACTTTGACACATTTATTGTGTTTGGGTCATTTAGACCCAGTCACGGATTTTGATTTTAATTATGAGTTACGTAATGTTGTTGTGTTCCGATACACTCTCACACACCTACACATACTCTCTCTCACTCTCACACACCCACACATAGTCACACACACACACTCTCTCACTCACACACTCACTCTCACACTCACACATTCACACACACTAATATTAGCCGGTGTGTACAGATCTGCTGGATAATCACTTCAAGAACTGTGGGACAGTATGTATGGTAGACCTTTTTTTCTGTGCAACATTATCACTTCAATTTTTCCATATTACTAGAAGGGTTTCTCAGGTATGACAACAAATCAGTCCGACCAGTTAGATGACGTCATGATAAATTGGCTGCTATTATATCTTTTGTTCTAAATATTTGTGGAACAAATGCCAAAAATGTTCTTACCCTACTAAGATGTCACAGTATATGAGAAGTTGGTGCCATTTCGAGACAAATGTCCCTTCCGCCAGTACACACTTTCAAAATCCAGAGGGAAGTATGGTACAAAATTGTGATGTAAAAACAGCATAATATGTTTGTGCAGCAGAAGTGTGCAAAGCGAAGCCAGAAAGCGGACCACGAGAAACAAACCAAGACAGAAATGTTGGTAGCATTGAAAAGATTGATCGAAACATCACCACGGACAATTTTTTCACCAGCTATATTTTGGCCGGTCCCACTCTGTGGCGTCGTGGTCTAATGCATCCTGCCTAGGATTCGCGTTACGGAATGCGCGCTGGTTCAAGTCCTCATGGGGGAAGAAATTTTCTCATGAAATTTCGGCCAGTGTATGGGACCGGTGCCCACCCAGCATCGTGATGCACTTGGGGAGCTATGATAGGTAGCAAAATCCGGTTATGCAAACCAGCTATAACGGCTGTGGGTGCTCATCAGCTAACCACACGATACCTCCATTCTGGTTGGATGATCGTCCACCTCTGCTTCGGCATGTGGCCATGAGGCCAGCAGCCCTCTGGTCGGTCTTGGCCCTTCGTGGGCTGTAGCACCACAGATTATTATATTTTGGCCGAGGAACTTCTCAAGAGGAATCTAACGTTAGTCAGAACTCTGAGAAAAAACAACCATAAGATATGCAGCTGAAATGCACGAGACCAGGGTGTCCAAGCATTTTCGGATTTCAGTCCGATGTAACTATCGTGTCGTATGTGTCTTAGAAGAATAAACCAGTGATTTTGCTGTGCACAGATTATTGCTACTGCATTCTATCTTCAGAAGAGCACAGAAAGCCTGAAATCATATTACATTACAACAAAACGAAGGAAGGAATTGACACCACAGATAAACGTGCCTGTACCTACTCTTGCAAAAGGTGTACCAAAAGATGGTCTGATTGTGTATTTTATAATGTACTCGATATTGCAAGAATAAATTCTTATGAATTATATGTTCATGCAAGTACAATCCCAATAAATTGTACAGATGGAGATTGTTCCTGAAGGAATTGGACTAAAATTAACACAAGCAATGCGAGAAGAAAAGGATGAGAAGAAGCCTGCCTCAGAAGATAAAACTAAGTTTGGAAAATGTTCCAGGAACGAGTTCAGGAGAAAGTGCAACAAAAAGGAATGTAGACCAGGAAAAAAGACCAAAAGACTGTCAAAAATATAATAGGTGTAAAGCATTCCTCTGCCAAGATCATGGAAATATTTTAGGCCTATTACAACATTTGCAAAGACTAAATTGGTCATTATTTCGTGTTCACACATTGGAAAATAAGACATTATTTGCTTTTTTTGAACCAAGGCTTAAATAAAATAAAATGTTTTACTATTAGATCCATTTTTCAAATCCTGGGTCAAACTGACCCATTCACATGTGTGACAAAGTTTCAAACATAATAGGAAGGTTAATCGAGTATATGATAATAATTTAGAATAGAGTTGAGACACAGGATCCAAACATCATCGCCTACCTTATTGCTTTGCTTCAAATAATTTCAAATTAACAGCTTTTCCTTATTTCTCAGTGACAAACTAGTTGTAATAATAAATTTGTTATATTTTACATATAATAAATTATATTATAAAATAACATAATACTTTATAAAATTATGTATCAAATTCGTTTAATATTTGTATACAATATAATATAGGTATATGGTTTTACTTCTTACAGGAGTTGTGTTCTTCCATTTTCAGCGCGAACAAATCATAACATACTATAATTGTTGTTTGGGTCAACGTCTCAACTCTCATTGTAAAGGAACTCTAGTGTCTACATTTTACAGTTAATGACGGATTTATTATTTCATCGCTCCAATTTGTTTTATTTCAGTGCATAATGTATCTAGATATATTCATTGTACGAGGCGCATCCAGAAAGTAAGTTTCCCGATTTTTCCCCTTGAAAGTAAACGTAATTAGCCGTGTCAATTGCGCATGGGTAACAGATCTATGACGTTTCAATCATATGCCAGCCGGACAGGTCCCGCCTGGTGCCAGTAGCGTGGCAGCAGTGGTCCGAAATCGAAGCTTTTATTCCTTCTCTCGCCGCCGCAATGCGCCAATTGAAGTTCATCGGCAGCTCTGTCAGATCTATGGGCCGAACATCATGAGTAAGCAGATGATGCGTCGCTGGTGTAGGCAGTTTTCCGAAGGTAGTCAAAGTGTCCATGATGAAGAGCGTAGTGGGCGACCGTCCCTCATCAATGATGATCATGTTGAGCTGGTGCGGCAGTGCATCACGGAGAACCGTCGCTTCACGATTACGGAGCTGAGCAGCCATTTTCCGCAGATATCGCGATCCTTGTTGCATGAGATTGTCACTAAGCACCTGCTGTTCAAAAAAGTGTGTGCCAGGTGGGTGCCGAAAAACCTGACACTCGAACACAAAATGCAACGTTTAGAAGCAGCACTGACATTTCTGCAACGGTATCACGATGACGGCGACGAGTTCCTCGACAGGATCGTCACGGACGATGAGACTTGGATTTCGCACTTCACCCCGGAAACTAAGCAGCAGTCAATGCATTGGCGGCTTAGTGGCTCTCTGGTCAGGACGAAATTCAAACAGACGCTGTCGGTACGGAAAGTGATGTGCAAGGTGTTCTGGAACAGGAAGGGCATTCTGCTCATTGACTTCCTTCCAAGAGGTGAAACAGTGAATGCTGACTTACTGTGAAACACTGCGAAAATTGCGACGTGCCATTCAAAAGAGGACGCGTGGAATGCTTACTGTAGGTATTGTGCTCCTCCATGACAATGCTTGTCCACATACGGCTCGGCGCACAGCAGCTGTTTTGACGGAATTTGGCTGGGAGTTGTTTGATCACCCACCCTACAGTCCTGATCTTGCGCCCTCTTGTAACACACTATACTCAGTTTGATCCACAGTGCTGAAATGAATATAAAAACTAATCAGTCTGCGCTATAATCAAAGACACATGACACAGTTATCAATAGAAAGGACAAGGCGTCTGCAACTAATAGAATAGCTATTCAGGGATTCCAAGAAATCAGAGTGGACATTAATATGTGCTAGTCTACATGCATAAAGATTATGAAAGTAAAGCTCCAAGGAACGAAAATTGATACATTCAACGGAGATATTAAAGCACTTTCACCAGGAAAGACAATCCGTTATCTACGGGTGAAATTTGCATATGAAATTGTTTTCGATCCACAAACTACGATGAAACATCCGAAATGTAAATTGGAATCGTTATCTTCCCCTTCCCTTCTCCAGTTGAACCAACAATTTTCTGTCCGTAATTTCGCAATCTGTTCAACACTCATTTACATTTTCCAAACGATCCCCTTTAAGGGTATATGTACGTGAACGACCACAAATATTATCAGAGAATGAAGGCTCTAAATTTCTAAAATTTTAAAATGAAATGAACTCACAATTGGACAAAAATTACAAGGTTCCACAACAAGTCTTATTGAAACTTAAATATCTGATAAAAGTACAAAAAAGTTACTAATTATATTTTTAAGAATACACTTTTTACTTCAAATGAAATTTTCCAAAATTTGACAATTTTCACAGATATTATTATTTTCATAACTCCACAACCATTAGAGATACAATTCCGAAATATTGTACACTGATTTAACATGAATTTATGTAAAAGGTAGACTACAATAATGCCCATTTCTTTGAAAATAGAAAAATTAGGTCACAAAACATTATGTAAATTTTAATATATTTTATATAGGACAAATAAAATATTAACTGTATTAAAATAAACAACTCTACATGTTTGAGAGCAGTCTACTTTTCAGGAAAAAGTGTTTATTACATACAGAAAAAATATTAAAGATGTCAGAGAGACCATAAAAACGTTATGGTTACAAAATGATGTAACTGCAGAATTTTTTTATACTCTGATAAAAGTTGCTTACAAATAGCTTTTATGGAACCCGCTGGTTCATTGCCGGCCTAACATAAGCCCGCCATCGGTCGCTATCCCATGCAAGATTAATCCAGTCTCTATCACCATATCCCACCTCCCTCAAATCCATTTTAATATTCTCCTACCATCTATGTCTCAGCCTCCCCAAAGGTCTTTTTCCTTCCGGTCTCCCAACTAACACTCTATATGTATTTCTGGATTCGTCCGTACGTCCTATATGGCCTGCCGATTTCTAACGTCTGGATTTAATGTTCGTAGTTACATCAGGTGAAGAAAACAATGTGTGCATTTCTGCGTTGTGTAACTTCCTACATTCTCCTGTAACTTCATCCCTCTCAGCCTCAAATTACTCTGAGAAAACTGATTTGAAAAATATTAGTATTTTTTTTTATACTTTTATTAGATATTTTAGTTCTAATAAGTCTTGTTGTGGTACCTTGTAATTTTTGTCCAACTGTGAGTTCATTTTCTTATAAAATTTTAGAAATTTAGAGTCTGAATTTTCTGATAATATTTGTGGTCGTTCACGGACATATACCCTGAAGGATTCACCTCACATTCCTAGAACTCACATAAGATGCTCCGGAGTATCCTTAAAGAAATTCTACAACTTCCTTCCGACCTTCCAGATAAATTGATCTATATTGAAAACAAGTTGTAAGGTATCGGACTCTTCCGATCTCGATGGGAATATGTACTACAACATTTCAATTCCCTACGCACTCTCCAGAAGTACGCCAATTCGAATAGGGCTACAATAACTGAGATCTTACTCGAGAGAGTACAGACGCCCTGAGTACACTCCACCTTCTACCAGACGACACCTTATTTAATCTCGAAGAAAGTTTCCTTGAAGTACGGAAAGTCAGATGAAGATTACGGGAACTTGACTTCAAAAAAAGAAAATGCTGTGAACTACCCCACTAAGGAATGGGCGTTGAACTCTTTGCGGAACATTCCTCTGCTAATCGTTGGATAACGCAGCAGTTTCGTGCCATACCTGGAAGGACCATGGACAACTGCTGCTGCCATTACTGCGGCACCAAGATATAAACTCTCCCACACGTACTCGGGTGTTGTCCATATGGCGAGGCTTTACACAATACCAGAAACCACAAACTAAGAAGTGTCATTGATCAAGCACTGCGTAATATTGGGTTGACTGTTTTCGAAGAGTTTCATGGTTATAAACCACCAGCAGCATTGTAGGCTAGATAAGATCGCTTTCCAAGACCATCGGATAGGTTTGATAATTAACCATACAGTTCATTTGGATATATGCTAGAGCCAAACACAAGATGTTCATAAGGAAAAACCATTAATATATAAGCCAACAATCCCGTATTGTCAAGAGAAATATCAACTACAGCAGATAGAGGTAACAGACTTGAAGGTTGCAGGAAGAAAATCCATACCAAATCAGCCTTTTGAGTTTTGCAAGCCCTTTCATTTGCTATCATCTGTAACATAATTACCAAGGTTTGTTTACTTTCATTGAAAGGTTAGATTGCATTGTTAAGAAATAACCTCAGATAAGACATTGAACATTGGTTTTATAATTCAGAACGAATTATTCATGTAAATTGTAGTATTCAAAATTTTGCATTGTAAATGGTTACACTTTATCTTCTAGACAGACCCTGTTTAGAGAAAGTGTTGGATAATAATAATTCATGAATCAGATATTAATACAGGCGAATATGCTTTCTGTTGGTGTCCTGGTTTTTAGACTTTTTTTGTGTTTATTTGCGGAGCTGATTACGAAAATGACACGGGATAGATCACAGCACTTTATTTCTTAGATATTGTTGACATTATACATTATTAATATTAGGTGCCCTACACAAAACTGCCTTCATTTATACACCGACGGATCCTTGATCTCCTGAGAACAAGGTGCCGGTGTGGGTGTTACGTGCTGTCTTTTCTCAATTTATAGATCTCTTGGATATGGAACAACAAGTTTTGATGAAGAAATCATTCCAATAAGCGAAAGCCTCAGGAATCTTCTATGCCACATCAATAAAATTAAGAATGCAGTTATATTGTCAGATTCCAAAGCAGCTATTCTATCAATAGTCTCTGAATACACACCTTCATCTCAAACAGCAGAAATAACTAAAATGCTCTCTCAATAAAAGAACTGTATTCCAACGGATACCATCCCATTGTGGAATCCTGGGAAAAGAGAATGCGGATGCTTTAGCAAACAAGGGCAGCACTGCTACTTACAGACCTGTTACTAAATCTACATATCACTCTGTGAAAAGATTTATTAAATCTACATACTTAGACTTTAAGAAACAAAATTTGATAAAACAATCTCAAGGGAAGAAATGGACTCTCTGCATCATAATCCACAGTTAATTCCCGATTTACCACGAAAATCGTCTGTAGCTGCATTTAGATTGGCAACAGGCCATGATTGTTTGGCCAAGCACCTGCATAGAATTGGAATATATCAGTCCCCTAACTGCCCGTTGTGCAATTCAAACCAAGAAGTGGATTCGGAACAAGACAAAATCTGTGCTTCAGTGGTTTACCATGATAACATCTTTGAAAAATATTGGAGTGCAAGAGGGCAAATGACTTTATTGTCAAACGCCTGACATTAAAAAACAACAACAACAACAACATATTATACAATAAAAAATTTTAAATTATGATTTAGTAGATTATTCGTAATTACATACATTTTTATCACGGTTTTAGATGACTACATAATTTCGGATATCATCTTTTATAGGCAGCCGCTTTTTGGAGTTTGCTTTTCTGTTGCATAGGTTGTGTTTTTGTGTGCATACAACTTAGTATAGTTATGATCGGATAGCTGGTTTGCAGAATTATAGAGTTAATCATATCTTTTAATTTTTGAAGATGGAGCATCACAAAGAAATGCCCAATTCTCAACAGTCGTGCTTGATTCATCCCCACATGTTTCCTATATACTTCTGGGAGTAAACACTAAAAGTTAGCAGAAAACCTATTTCCATGTCTGTGAATGCAGTACATCTATGTTATCTTGTTGTCTAGAGGGAGATCGAAATGATCCCATAGGTCATATCCTGACCTACCTTCAACTATGAGAACTGCACCGCACTCTGATAAGGTATCTATTCCACTCTTCCAGAAGCTATCACAGTTCTCAGTAGATGAATATTATCTGTCTTTACGTGTGATACAGCACAAAGTAAAGAAAGTGGGGACAGCGACAGTGATTTTCAAACTTCATATTTTGAATGGTTTGACCAGGACGACTTGAGTGATTGTAACATATCCATTTAAGGATAATTTATTAACATATCAAAACACAATTTCTCAAAATTTAATCGACAGTATAATTTCTCTACATTCGAAAGTTCAATTTACTAAAGGAGATGAATTAGATAATAAATAAAACAAATTACTCTTGACTGCTACAGCCTACAAAAATAAAAAAATAAATAATCTTGCTGAAATTCTAAAGCAGTTCCTATGAAACAGACCTTGTAATTTTGGAACAGTTCTCAAAGACGATTGGAACTTCACAATATTCTGTGTTTTTATTCAGTTCAAGACGAAGTCCCGTCCCTTCTTTGTCACTTAAGACATTATTCTCTGTCTCATAATCAAAAAAGCCATGTATGATAAATTTTCTTGCACTTCGTAATATGAAAATGTGTAGTCCAGTACGAGCACAGACACGAAAATCTGCAGATGGTTGCTGTTGAAAAAAGTAACTCAACCTGTAAGTACAGAAGTATAGACAGGCAAAACTTGTCACAGCTTTTGCAGCACTCGAATTGTGCAGCACGAAAAACAGACGACTAGCAAAATGCACAGGGATTGCAGCCGCAGTAGAATTGTTGCCAATCAAAGTAGTGACGTGATGGTACCCCAAAAGAGATCATTGTTGTCGAAGGACAGCAGAATAATAAAGCAGCAGATATAGTACGAGTTATACTGTGTTGCTTTTTATGGTAATGATAATTTTAGTCGATCTTATTTCAGTACCAAGATATACAGAGGCGTTCATAAGATTAACTACAAAAATATAGTAGATAAAAATAATATCACACATGACAAATTTATTTCCTACGTCTTCATTAAATGAAGTACAGAAACAATGGACGAAGCAAAACAAACACAATGTACTTACCTGTCAGTCAAAGTTTCATTCTCTTATGAAGATGAGTCTTCTAACTGTGCCTGGTGAACTGTGTCCTCATCCAAAAAATCTTCCTGAAAAAGTGAGTAAATAATGAAGAAAGATTTAACAGACCATATCAGTCACTGGTTTCCTATATCATACACCTCACTATTTAAACCCAGTGAATACAATCTAACTTTTTGATATTGCTATAATGACTTTTACACAAAATCCAATTGCTTTCCTCGATCTCCATTGATTTACAGCCTTCATGTATCCTTGTTTAAATTCAGGATATTTGCGTTTATTGTAACCCATGAGAATCAAGTTTCAACATTGGAAATATGTGCTTATCATGTATAAATTACCTGCAAGAAACGTAACCACAAATTGCAGCAACATTTGAAGTAAAGAACAGTAAAAAGATTATATATTGGAACACTAATATATTTCGCTGTTGAAAGCTTTATTAGATCGAAATTCAGATTCTAACAGGACATAGCAGCAGAAAGTAAAAGTATTGCTACCAAAGTTACAAATAAATTTCTAATTCAGATAACGAAGTTTATGAGATTCACGGTCTTTTTTCCCTGGACATAAGACTCCTCAAATAATTCCCGCCACCCGATCATTTTTCCCTAAAACCACTTTACCCAATTGTTTCTCCCTATATACATTTTCCTTGTTGCCTCGTAACCCAATAAAAATTTGGCTACGTTGTCAGTGAAATTTATTACCAAATATAAAAAGTTTTACCATTTTATATAGTGCGAAATGATGACCCAGTGTCCTTAAATATTCTCAAATCCTGTCTTCCTCCTCTGTAATGAACAACAATGGAAAGTATTCTTTGCTGTACTTGTTAATCCTAGAGATAGTTGATTAATAGCTGTTTATGTGTCACTTTTTTCTTTTTGAGTCTCTGCGAGAGCTACATATAAGGAAGTGTGATGTTTTCCCAAAATTGTTTGTGCCATGCTTCAAAACCGTTATTGGTGCAATGTTGACCATGAATTGTTGCATAATAGTCCCACTGTTCTGGAGGGTATCTCAGTTGGACATGGCGTATTCTTCCTCTACTTGGTGTACCGGTGATGTATGTAGTTTTGAAGTACACTGCAATTTCACTAAGTTCTTCAGGTAATTACTGAAACAAGTTTTCTGAAGCATCTAAAACATCTTCAATTGGTATGAACATTGAATTGACTCCCGTTCTTAATGATGTATTTTAGGGAACATTGACTGGCACAAGTGGAAAAAGCAGCAAGAGATTTGGTATTAGAAAAAAACTGTAAGTGCGGAGTTTTTAATGGCAACCTCAAAATCGAACATAATTTTGGCTGGGGGGAGCGTAAACTGCATTCCAAACCTTTCAACTAAAGTCTCACCATCGAATAAGGATTATAAAGAATGGACACTTTGCGTCGGTACCTTTGATGTAGTCGGACTGATTTCAATGACCTTCAAGCCAGCTAGAGCGTGAGATTCTGCTTTCTCCCTAGAGTTGGCGCCAGGGGCGGCTTTCGAAAAGGGGCTGCGGAGCTGCAGCACCCCCAGACATTTGTGGCTCCTGTCCCGTTTTATGTTGTGTAATACATATATTATACAGTCTCTATTTAGCGGCTCGAATGTTTTAAAAAATTTCGCTCTCAATGACATGCACGCAATCGTTAGTGACAGTGGCGTATACTGGTTTAAGGGTCTGGGCTACTGCTGACCCTATTATTACGCAAAATATATTTTAAAATCCCTATAATAAAATTCCTTACCTATTTATATGTGAATTCCAGACGTCTTGATTGGGACGAAAATACTTTGATGACTTCGTCATTGAAATTACAGTTGGGCTGGTATCCCTGGTAGTCCGCAAAATACGCCCCTGGATAGTGAAGTCACTTCCTCCCCTGGTGCTGCCAGAGTGAAACCAGAGACAAGGACTATAGGGTGAAGCCACTTCCTCCCCTGGAGCTCCCAGTCTCGTCTCGGATGCTTTGCGCGTTAGTTTTACCCTTCCTCCCTGCTGTCCCTTGCCGTGAATCCACAACTGAGTTTTCTTATATCTTTCGAGTTTTTCTCTTAAATCACTCAATGTTTTTGGTTTAGGTACTCGATCCCTCCTATGCTCTAAGAGTCCTTTTTAAATGTTCTCTTTCTGGTAAATGAAATGAAACGTCACATGCAACTCTCGGTGATTCCATTCGAATCAATTATGATGGAGTTACCTCGGGATGTTCCTTAGCTGTTCCCTTTAAACGATGGTAAGTTCTCAATGAACTTTCTCGTGATCACATGAAAAGGCATGATTTCCCTCTTCAAGTGTAATAATTGCATTCCCAGAGCCATTGGTTATGGTAATTGTTTTGCATTCCGGTTTCCTGTAACATGTCCAATACTCATTCACCTCTCTAGAATTTATCCTTTGATACACAGTACGTGCCCACCCCAATATGAGGTTATAATTTGAGAAACGTTGGGCTTTTTATTTCTTAATTTATAAGAGCGTTTGATATTCCACTTGAAAAGTTTTAACTGCTTACAACTGTTTCCATGGAGAGAAATGTAAATGTTATAAAATTGTATGAATTAGTTGAGAGGATAAACGGTATAAGGGACAAAAGGTTTTTGCAGAAAAAAAAACTGCTAGAAAAAAAAAGTCTTAGGGAATAATTGTTGTAGGGAAAAATGATATAGTGAGAAAACATTTTAGGGAAAAATTCCTTGAGAAAAATGACCGGGAACGATGTTATGGAGACCCAATTTCGTAGGAATCGATATGAATGCCGATTTTGTAACTGCAAGTTCAGAACATTATAAAATATTTGGATATGTAACACGCGCTGTCAAACAAGTTGCGATATTATTAAACAACAACAATAATAATAATAATAATAATAATAATAATAATAATAATAATAATAATAATAATAGTAGTAGTAATAATTATAATAATAATAATAATAATTATTATTATTATTATTATTATTATTATTATTATTATTATTATTATTATTATTATTATTATTATTATTATTATTTTCCTATAAACTTACTTTTTAACAAAGTTAAAGGACTTCCAAATCTTCTGCGAGTTTTGTATAAGCCTTTACATTTGTTTGAACCCATAATTCAATGTCTGGCATAGTAATTGCTAGATGTAAAAGAAAGAAAAAAAAATTCGTAAACTTAAAATGAAATCTATTTTAGGCAGAAGTATTTCCAGTGCATTCGAGATAATTCTCTGTTCCCTGCCAGAAATATAAGTGCAAATGATTATTATTATTATTATTATTATTATTATTATTATTATTATTATTATTATTATTATTATTATTATTATTATTATTTTATTGCAAATCTAAAATGAAAACTGGCCAATTTGTGAATGTACCGGTAATTGATAATAGGAAACAGTTAAAACAATTCGATAGTATTAAACAGTCCTATATTAAAATATGCATATGTGTATACTGCCAGTGAACCACTTACATCAACTTCAGATTTCACCGCATGAAAGGTAAAAGGGAGTGGTGTGGTGTCTTCAACCTTTATCTCTGATTTGATAAACTAACTCTCATCCACGCATTCTGGCTTCATGCTGGATACTTCTAGATGCGATAAATGCTCGTCCTACAGAACAAAAATTCATCATGAATAATTCTATTAGTTATTTTAAAGATGACTTTACGTGGAACAGTCGCCAATCTGCTTCTGCATGGCAATCATTGACTAACATATGCACGTCACTAACAGATGCAGATTTGAAAACAATGTACTTTAAGCTTTTCCACATATTTAATAAAAGTCACAGTTTTACTTGTCAATAAGTGGTAGCATGTACTCCATAAATACTAATCAAATGAGTGAGAAAATGTTACTGTTGTAGGACATCGGAAAGCTCCTGGCCTGAATACAATTATGTCTTACAAATTATAATTCAGAATAAAATTTTGGTAATTTCCCAGAAGACGGGCAAAATCCAACATGGCTGACGAAAACTACCAAAAACGTTCTGCCAACTATGAAGTTCAAATGCCACCAAACATCACAAAATCGAAGACGGAAAATCAAACAAATATTTATATTTTTAAAGAAGAATAAACCCTTCAAAAAATGAAAATATGTTTAATTTTCCAACTTCGGATTTTTTTGGTGTTTGGTGGCATTAGAACTTCATAGTTGGCAGTACTTTTCTGGCAGTTTTCGTCAGCCATGTTGGATTTTGCCCGTCTTCTAGGAAATTACCAAAATTTTATTCAGAAGAACTGTCTGCCTGAATCATCCAGCAATAATCAGACATCACATTCACACTGCACTTCCCTTGGTATCTGGTTGCCATAATGCACTGTTAAAACTTTCTTCATGTTCTTCACTCAAAATGCGTAGATTTTCAGGAAAAAAAATAGATGGACATTCAAGAAGTGGGCCTTTATAGTCATATTGCAGCTCAAGGTCTCGAAACTCTCCAACTTAATGTGTAGAGTTGTTTGTAATTGAAGTCTTAATAATACTGTAGGAAATTATGTAGTACGATAATATTTTAAGTCCATTCCAAGCGTTCTTCTGCAAAGTGTTAATCATGGTTGCAATGTCACTGTGTAAAATTAATTTGCTTCTTTTATTTAATTATTTATTTGTTTGTCTATTTACTCATTGATTGATTGATTGATGGATGGATGTGTTTATTTATTTATTTATTTATTTATTTATTTATTTACTCATTGCTTGATTGATGGATATATTTATTTATATACTCGTTGATTGATGGATTTATTTATTTATTTATGTATTTACTTATTTATTTATTTATTTATTTACTTATTTATTTATTTATTTATTTATTTATTTATTTATTTATTTATGTTTTTATTTATTTATTTCGTCATTGATTGATTGATGGATTTATTGATTTATTTATGTAATTACTTATTTATTTATGTATTTACTTATTTATTTATTCATGTATGTATTTATTGATTTATGTATATATTTATTTATTTATTTACTTATTTATTCATGCATTTATTTATATATTTATTTATTTATTCGTTTGTTTGTTTCTTTGTTTATTCGTTCGTTCAACTGTTCATTCGTTCATGCATTGTGGTGTAGTCAAGGTCATCAGTCTTTCACTTCCATAACACCAGATATGCTACTGTACTACAATAATACATACAATTGTAGTTGAGCAACGTTGTTTCTCTAATTTATGATTTCTTTCTGTTTGGCCACTGTCCCCTCTTGTAATACATAGATCTAGCCATACTGTCCCATTCACACAAGAAACATGTTGGTGTTGTTATTAACTAATGTATAGTTCTTAACTGTATAGCCATTCACTCTCTTAACTCTTCAATATATCCCACGGCTACTTATGATTCTGAAGTTACGGCATAGCCGCATGCTTCACTGTAACTGACTCCATGCTGCAACTACTTGTACTATGACTACTAGCATTCAGGCAGGGATGTAGAAAATTGACAGAAATTAAGGTATTGTAGTTGTAGGAGAAATCACAATCACATGAATGGGGCAGTTTATATTATTAGTGTCTGATATACTTCGTGCACAATAATAATCAGCAGTAAATTAAGTGTAATGAATTTATATAACATATTCTACAAATGACAAGAAATAAGGCATTAAAATTTTTAAGTTGCAATATTTGTGATATATATTTAAGATTTTATGACTATTTGCTTATAAATTAAGAATACTTATGGTTAAATGGTATAGCATGTTCTTCTAGGCGAAATCATGCATGAATATATAATAGGATGCGAAACTTACTGAGTTTCCCTTGGCACATAGTAGAGGCGCTGTTGTAGAAATTGATTCTGCTGCCACCTGCTGGTGGGAGGGGCGTTATTACATCTAGCAGCGCACCAAGTGGCGAAAAGAGTAATTACTCCATGCATTTAGCAGCGCACCTGGTGACGAAAATGTTAAACTGTGCAGAAACTATTCCCTCCCACCCTCATCGATATTCAAAACTAACCCAATTTAAAATAAAACGTTTACATTTTTATTCCTCACAGCATCTTCTACTGAAAATTCTTACCGGAGCCAACAGGAAGATAAAAAAGGACGATCTATTTTACACTACCCGATTGAAATATAACCAGACAGAGACAAAAAATAAGCAAAAGGTTAGATAATTGGGATTGTATTCTTTGGGTATTTAGTGTACAGCGCAATGGAAAAGTCTGCAAGAACTACTTAGATAGTTCAATTTATTATGTTATATATTACTATTACTTTACAATACATTCAACAACACTATTTTTACAACGTCCATAAACATCATTGTTTAACATACACTGCTCATACACACACGTATCACTTTATGTTCACTTATTAGCAAGTTTCTGTCTGCCATCTCGTCTCCTCGAGCAATATCTCGAACGGATAAATAGAGAACTGCGGGTAATGTACCCAACACGTAGTTCTAATGTTCACCATCTACGACGTTTGGCTCTGATCATCTTATTTCAGCCCCCCGCCGCCAGATTGTGCTGACCGCAGTTTCGCATCTTATTATACTGTTAGTGACTGGGAAATCCGACTCTAGAACTTGGAGAAGTTAGGGGTGAAAATTGCTCCCCACCCACCACACGTTTCAGTAGCAAGAGTTTGTCAATCAGTTTATGGTTGTCAGGTGGTCAGAGCCTCAGTCTTGCCTGCCTGCCCTGCGTGTTGTACGTGTTGAAAACATTTGATCTGGTGATCTTTCGCTTTCACGTTCTGTAATATATTACTAGCTCTTTAGTTTAGTTTAATTTTTGTTATAACAATTTAGTTTAGTTAGTGTGTTCTTCTTCGTAATTGTTTCAAGTTTTTAGTAATAATAAATGTCGCCTTGGACTTATTCATTCGGTGTTAACATCCGACTCCCTCTGCCTTGTTTATCTGATTCCAATGCCAAGCCTGATTTGATAATTACTGATAATGACGCGTAATGAACTTCTTCGTTACTTTAGCCCTTTGTCCATCTCTTAACGATTCGAGGGAGTCTCGCTATCCTCTGGCAGGTCTTCGTACACAACTTCTTTGTTTCTCTTGTTTTATCTCCACCTTAACCGACTCAACAAGCCAACGAGATGTAGGGGATAACATATCTCAGAACTAGTATCTCTCACAATACAGGACCGTCGTGGAGACGTTACAGGACAAGTGCAAGACCTACCGAGTCCTGTGGCATAGAGATAAATTTCAGCCCACGTCAGGAATGGAACCACGGACTGCCTAGTTGGGAAGCACACGTTTTCGTAACTGCGGACCCTACACTTCTTTCTTGTGAAAATTTATTGCTAGCTACTTTCACAACGTGACTTCTTAAAAGTATTATTTTATTCTATTTTTACAGCAAAGTGCTGGCTGGCACTTGCAGTTAGCTTATCGAAACTGTTTTGAAATTACCGAAGAGTGTGATTAACTCGCAATTTATTAAAGAAGTGTGTTAATTCATTTAATGCTGTTGAAAGGACTGCTACTGGATAGGCATAACGTTTTCCCGTTACTAATTAAACTACATATTAGCGAACTAGTATTTACTATTTAGCTGTAGTTATAATCATTTTCAGAATACCCTCAGATAGCTTTAATGTGTATTTGCTATTTGATATATTACATTTAGGACACTGCAGTCCAAGTTTCCAATATTGTTTTAATTACCATCTGCAACAAATGTTTGATGAAATAGTTAATTTCGGCGAACTAATGTACGTACTAATTTACCAAGGGTCTTAGAAATCTTTTCAAACTTATTTTCCTTCTGATTTTGTTGTCAGAAATATGCAATGTGAATTCGTCCCTTTCTTGCAATATGTCATTTTAGTTAATGTTTGAATTTCGGCATTTCTCGTGTGATTTATCTAAGTGTATCCAACCGTTCATGTAGTGCTATTTTTTTTTTTAACAGCGCCCTTTTTTTGTAACAGAAAATAAGCAAGTAATATGTAATAGTAAATAAAATATTTGAACAGGTTAATGTGTTCAGTTAATGGGATGGCTGATATCAAATACAGCTAAAACGATTTCTGAGGCTAATATAATTGAAGCAACACCATTCTGATTCACCGGTGAGTAATATGCTTCCTTTATCAATAGTAGCAGTAGCAGGGCAGTCTCTTCTCTACCCTCTACCCCTCTTTGTCACGTGTTTGTTCACAGCGTGCGGACTGCTAGAAGTGGAGTGGGTGAAATTCGTTACAGGGCCGGATTTACCAGTCACCAGCAATATATTTATCCATGGCGAAATTATATTCTATTTGTACGTGAATTATAATGTGTCACAAAACATTGAAAGAATGAACCATATACTGGTACGTGAATACGTGCACGCTGACGTTCAAAGATACCTGACCCAACAATCAATAATGAACGATAATTTGTTGGTGTAAGTCTGGCGTCCATAGTTATTGCTTCTTTGAATAAATGGCGAAGACAATAATCGGTGTTGTAAATCGTACTGGACAAATATACCCGTATTATAGAAATCAATATTTCGTCCCCCTCTGCTGATTGTGTAACAACACTGGGTTTAGCGGGAAATCCCTGATATTGTCAATTATAATAATAATTTATGCTTGACTACGTCATCATTTTCCCCAACACTTTATGAGCGCCCTAATAATCGTACAACCTATCGATAACTAGCGATATTTTTTCGAAGTTTGTTTCTATTTTTTTTGTCTTTGCTTCTAACTTATCCCGAGGGTAAAATGTTCGCTTAAATGATCATAAAATCGTACGTCAGATGTCTTTGAACGTCAATGTACAAACTGAACAACAAGGAAAGCTAGTTACTTCCTAAGGTTTTACTTGATTGCTTGTTCGTTGCAATTGCAATGTTGAAACACATTTTATTATATCACAAAAAAAATTCATTTTTCTCACTTCATGGACCTGCTGCGGACCCTTCACATTTAACGATTATTTTTGGATGTAGCATTCCCTATGTAAGATAATATTATTTAGCAGTTGCAGTCCTTAAAACTGAAAGTAATAAATTATTCTCTGTCAGGCGACTCTTTAGCCGAAGTTCGTTAAGTTTCGTGGAAGACAAAAACTTCTTACAGTTATACATACTGCGGAACATTGATATTATTTCTTAATCAAAATTTGTATTTTAGTATTTAAATTAGGAAGTAAAAATTGAAGTAATTGAGGATATTGTGATGTCTTCCATGCTCTTTACTCTTTAGCATGAGGTCGGGCGAAGCACTGTGTTAAATTACTACTTCCCTATGACGTCTAGCATAAGACTGCAGGTTGGAGAGGGGTATCAGGGGAGGTAAAGTTTTTAACACGTGGTGCCCTGGAACGGAATTGGAAAACAGCACGTAAAAGAACTGATAACTGCATACTGGACAAAATGGCGAGGAAATGATTCCAATTTACTTCAAGTGTTTGTAGGTAGTGCTCTTGATAGTAGTTCTACTCAACATATAAAAATGAATGGAATTGTTACTAGTTTAACGTTCGCAAGACAATGAATACCAAGTTAGAGGTAATACCAATCAGATTTTCTCATGATGACGCTTACTGCGAAATGGAATCAGCAATAATCCACTGCAGTTTTCTCTAATTATAAGTGACAAAATTAAAAACTATAAAAATTTTAGACATCACGAGAATAAAAGATAGAAAAAGTTATAGCACATGTGTAATTTCGAAACAATCGAATAAAATAGCATGCTCGAGTTGAAAAAGAATAAGGCAAAGTCAGGTGACTGCGGACAGAGAGGCTCATTAAAAATGAAAGCTTACTGAGAGTTGACTAACGTGGTGTAACCCTTATGAAATTTATTGTACTGGTGAAGTCAAAATTGTTTAATCAGTTTTGATACTTGCAGCATTACTCATAAATTAATTACAAGCATGTATCTCTAATCATAATGTACCTCCTCATGAAATAGTTTTGTTTTGATTTGACTATTGAATAATGAATTGTATACTTGTGACTATTTTCTAGACTGATAGTATATTTACTTCAGGATTGCAGCTAGGAATGAGAGGACTGCATCAACAGAATTGGCCAGTCTTCCTCTTGAAGAGAACGAGATTCCTAGGAAATCGGGTTCCTCGGGAAAACCTGTGCGGACATGCGAAAATAAGAAGCACTTGCAATTACAGTTGTCTAAAATATGTTCCTCGACTGCAAAAAATTTGAACAGTCCTTCATGTTTGGCCGTAAGCAAGAAACGTTTCAAGTGTGACGTTTGTAGTAAGTGTTTCTTGCGGTCGGGTGGTTTAGAAAGGCATAAACGCGTGCATACAGGGGAGAAGCCTTTCAATTGTAAATTCTGTGGTAAGTGCTTTTCAGAGCTGACTAATCTAAACACTCATCAACGCCTGCACACTGGCGACAAACCTTTCAAATGTGATGTTTGCGGTAAGTGTTTCTCGCACTCGGGTGGCCTTAAAGACCGTAAATTTGTGCACTCTGGCCAGAAACCTTTTAAATGTGAATTTTGTGGTAAGTCTTTCTCGCAGTTGAGTCACCTAAAATCCCATGAACGTGTGCACTCTGCCGAGAAACCTTTCAAGTGTGATGTGTGTGGTAAATGTTTTTCGCGGTTGGATTCCCTAAAACTCCATCTACGTGTCCACTCTGGCAAAAAACCTTTCAAATGTGATGTTTGTGGTAAGTATTTCTCGCGGTTCGGTAGCCTAAAAGCCCATGGACGTGTACACTCTGGCATGACACCTTTCAAATGTGATTTTTGTAGTAAATGTTACTCCTATTCACCTGATCTAAAAGTCCATAAACGCCTGCATACTGGGAAAAACCTTTCAAATGTGATATTTGTGGTAAAACGTTCTATATGTCACGTAAGCTAAAGTTTCATCTACGTCGACACACAGGAGAGAAACCTTTCAAATGTCATGTTTGTTGTAAGTGTTTCTCGTATTCGTCTAGTCTCAAACGCCATGAACATGTGCACTCTGGCGAGAAGCCTTTTAAATGTGATGTTTGTGGTAAATGTTTCTCGCAGTCTGCTAAACTAAAAGTGCATGAACGCCTGCATACTGAGTAGAAACCTTTCAAATAGTAGCCTAAAAGTACATCTGCGCCGGCACACAGGCGAGAAACCTTTCAAATGTGGTGTTTGTGGTAAATGTTTCCCTAAGAGGAGACACCTAGGTGTCAATGAACGCCGGCACAGAGGTGAGAAACCTTTGAAATGCAAAGTTCGTTTTTAGTGATTTTTTTAGTCTTGTAGTCTTAGAAAGCCGTCAACCCTCGCACACAGCCGAGAAACCTTGTAAATGTTACGGCCGGCAATTGTTTCGCTCGTACGTATAGTTTAAGTATTCATGTACTAAAATCTATTGGTAAGAACCTTTTGTAAATTGATTTTTGTGGTAAATGTTTTTGGCGGTCAGGTAGTCTTAAAAGCCATTACGAACTATGGGCGAGGAGTTTTCCAAGTCTGATAGGGCTATTTCTAAAAACGTGTTTTTTTTTTTTTTTTTTAATCTGTTTTAAATATTTTTTCAAATATACTAATGAAAAGGTTTGGTAATGCGATGTTTTTTTGGAATATGTGTTTTCTTTGTCCTGTAAGATAAAACTGTTATGTCTACAAAAAACCTGGAAGGAAAGCGACGACGAGAACAGAAATACTGTTAAAATACATTGTGCAAAGAACGTGAAAGTTTATTTACTCTTTTCTCATAAATCTATTTACTCGTCGTATATATTTTAGAGCAAGGATGCATGTTCATCCATCGTGTCTCACTAACTCAGAAATTGAGTAGAATCACTTTCAGTGTTATGCTGCATGTATCTAACCAGATTACCACTAGAATTGACTTCGTAAGGAATTCTGTGTAAACATTTTGTATTAGTTTAACCTGTGTTTGAAGAACTCTTTTCAGAACATGGGAGGACTGGCAGTAAGAGGAATAAGAATAAAGTTCATGAGATTTGCTGATATGGTATTGTTAGCAGAAGAGGAGATGTTACTAAGGGATGTCCGCGTATAGATAATTATACGGCATGGACACTTCGCGTCGGTGCTTTGATGTAGCAGACCTGATTTCAATGGCCTTCAAACCAGTTTGAGCGTGAGATTGTCCTTTCTTCCGGTATTTGTCATTGCCATCGCACCAGCTAGCATTCGAAACAGCAGAAATATACCACATACAATTAATACATCTAGGTACATTATGCACTGAAATAAAATTAATTGGAGCGATGAACTAATAAATCCGTTATTAACTGTAATATGTAGACACTAGAATCCCGTTACAATGAGAGTTGAGACGTTGACCCAAACAACAATTATAGTATGTTATGATTTGTTCGCGCTGAAAATGAAAGAACACAACTCCTGTAAGAAGTAAAATCATATACCTATATTATATTGTATACAAATATTAAACGAATTTGATACACAATTTTATAAAGTATTATGTTATTTTATAATATAATTTATTATATATAAAATATAACAAATTTATTATTACAGCTAGTTTGTCACTGACAAATAAGGAAAAGCTGTTAACTTGAATTCATTTGAAGCAAAGCTTTACTGGATTATGCAATAAGGTAGGCGATGATGTTTGGATCCTGTGTCTCAACTCTATTCTAAATTATTATCTTATCATGTACTCGATTAAACTAACCTCTAGCGCTTGAAAGTGGAACTAACCGCCGGCGCACAGAGAAACAAAACACAGGAAAATTCGCTCAGTGTGCATTCTTTATAATCCCTATTCGCTGGGGATATGTTACTGGAACTAAATGACAGCTCTGAGCAGTAGTATGGGAGGAGTATAAATTCAAATAAGACGAGGACCATTGTCATAGGAAGAAAAATTTAGAATGTAAACTTACGAATTCTAAATGAGGCAGTAGAGAATGTGGACAGCTTCATATACTTGGGGTGTACTGTAAGCACCAACATGACTAGCCTTCAGGAATTCAAATTGAGCTAAGCAATTGTCATGGAATCTTTTAATAGAAAAAAAAAAAGAGCATCTTTCGTGGAGCTCTGGAAAAAGAATTAAGGGTGAGACTAGTGAAGTGCTTTGTATGCAGTTTGGCATTGTATTGGGCAGAAACATGGGAGAAGAGTCCATGATCACAAGCACAGAGGCGAGAAACGTCTCAAATGCGATGTTCAGCTTGGGTGAGTCTGTGAGTCCTGTAGACGTAAAAGCCATCAACTCTTGCGCACAGCCAAGAAACCTTCCAAATGTGACGGTCATCATTTGTGTTTCGCTAGTAGTTCTAGTTTAAGTATTCATGTACTAAAATCTATTGGTAATGCGATGTTTGTGGAATGAGTTTTTCTGTCCTGTAAGATAAAACTGTCAAGTGCACAATAAACCGGGAAGGAAAACTACAACGAGAACGGAAATACTGTTAAAATACATTGAAATTTGAGCGTTTGCAATTAATGAGAAACTGAAAGGTGTTTAACTCTTTTCTCATAAATCTATTTTCTCGACGTATATTCAGTCCTCACCACCGGATCGATTCCCCTCTCATCCAGTGGGTTTCCCTTTGTGGCCTAACTCCAAGTTCGACATATATGTTGACATATATATTTATTCACCTACCACTATACAAGGGGCGCACTCAATTGAGTGATTTTGTAGTACCAAAAATTAATCTTTATGTAGATTCTTCGCCCAATAGTGCATATTACTGTGGAATCCCGATCATCAACTGACTCAGTTGAGTGTGCTCCTTGTATATTGCCACTTGACTTAATTTAAATATCAACATATATGTCGAACTTGAAGTCATGCTACAAAGTGAAAAACACTAGTGTAGGGCGATTTAATGCGGTGTTGTGGATTGAGCTTCGGCGTAGCTCAGTGGTTAGAGCACTTGGTACTTTGAACCAGGGAACCGGGTTCGATCTTCGGCGCCGGAACGAATTTTTGTTCTCTAATAACTATCGAGTCATAGAGTTTATCATACTCCCGTCTGGAACTCTAGTCATTGGTGAAATTTTTATCATCTGTGAAAATAATCCAGTGATGACAATTTTTGCCATACTTCTGCAGAAGACGTCCTGAATTCAAACAATTTTCATAATTTCGGATGGAACAGTTTCTCAGAATTAGTTTAATTGATCTGGCATGAATAATCTTTAAAAAATTTAAACGTTAGAGCAAAACTGTTTCATTCAAATCTTATGGTCTCTATTTAACTGTAACAAACGTGATGAATATATATATATATATATATATATTAGTGGTAATTATATGAAGCGAATTTTATTACTGGTGGGAAAAATTCTGACCTTTATATCTTTGCAAATATAAACATATAAAAGTTCTGCTCTGCTTGTGAACATTTTGAAGGTTCTTCTGTTTCACCTTCAAAACTAGACCTTCTTGATTAAGAAGCAGTCATATTTAAAAAATTGCATTTATATATTGTGTAATGATTTATCATAAAATCATTTCGTTACCATTAGCGGTGGGACATAAAATTTTTTTTAAGTATTTCTGTTTGTTATTTATTTTATCACGAAATCAAGACGTAATTTTCAAATCTTACACTTTCAAATAAGTTTCACAAAGGTTGCAGATTGAAAATTATATGCCACGAATGCTGAAAATAGGTACTTTAGGTATATTAATACCGAAACTATCAGCATGAACAACAAAAAGTTTTATGAATATTACCGGTACCGTTAATGTTGCTTAATCAACTGTCCGAAGACAGGTCTAAACCTCAAGTATTATAAAAGACACCACTTATGAGGCAACTACGTCAGGAGACAATGGGGCAGGGTAGCCAGTTCATTTCCCCCTCCATTGTATACACTGCCGATTAGTTACATATTATTCTAATCAGTCTTCAGATGGATGCAATCAATTGTCCTTCCTCTGACACATATCGTCAAGTGAGGTGCACTGCCTGATAATAGATGTACATATGAGCCAGAACCTCAATCAAAGGAAATATAACAATGACAATCTATAATTAAACACTATTTAGACATTGAGAGAAATGTACATATTTTATATAATTATTGTGCATCCGGCTACAGCATACCAACTTCACGAATATACCAAGTGTTGAAGAAAGTCTACTATATTCCAGCTAACATTGGCCTGTAATATGTATGACAGCTGAGCTCAAAAAACAGGTCTATCTTAACATCTCCTTGAAAAGCATGTGTCTCGTATTTTGTTCAGTATTTTAGATTCTGATAGGATCTTTATTATTACTTGATAATGTTCCGTTGATCTTTTGATATCTTCATTCACACACACTATTTTCCATTTTTCTTTATATGTATTTCACAACCACCTGAGAATGTTAAAAAAAATATTTCTTCCAATATTCATGTTCGAATGATACTTGCATATGCACACATTGTGTGGCATTTTACCATTTCATTTAATATTGGGGGAGGGGGGCTTAAGTTTAAAAAATTTGTGGATTTTACTTTAATTTCAGGGTATTCCTGTATAGAAAGTTCATCCTTTTCCGTGGTTGCTGGTAAGTGACATCATCTCAACCTAAATAGTAATAGGAAGAAGAGTAAAGAGCAAAAGATTTGCTCATGCTATGACGTTGTTACCAGAAGAGGAAAAGATACTATAGGATATGCATGAGAGAATCCACACATGTGGTGTAACGGTCAGAAATGACCCCGGACAAATTTCCCAGGGATTATCACCTACATATCATTCAGGCGCTGAATAACCTAGATGTTGGTACAGCGTCGTAAAATAACCCTATCAGTATGGAAAAAAAGAGACTGATTCTTGGACCTTAAATATTTACAAAGAGGAATAAAACATGAATTTACAGCCATTCAGAACCTCGATAGTCTGTCTGAACTAGAGGTGGGGAAAAAATAACGTAACACTTATTTTGGAACCGTTCCTTGTTTGGAACTGTTTCAAAAAGTAACAGCACCTTGGAACACTATGTTCCAAAATAACAGTGTTGCTCTGTGCTAGTCAACGAGTTAGATAATTCGTTGGATCTAGTACGAAATACTTGCGGTTACAAATACTTGTTTCACTTTGGAACTACATTATGACAACGCCTGTTCCACAGAACGGAACATGTTTGTTACTATTGAAAGCAGTGACGCCAACTTTCGAAAAACAGTGGGTGGGCTTAAACATTTGACGAGCCTTATGTTAAATAAATCTCACAACACGATAAATTATTGGGTGGGCTCGGATTCCACGAGCCCATATAAGTTGACTGTTTCAAAGCATAATTTGGGAATCCTTTCGTCGTAATGAAAAACATGTTGGAAACTAAAGTAAAAGATAAATAGTAAAGATACGAAGATAGTCTTTAAAACATGTACACATTATCTTGGAACTGATGTTAATTAAGTAGAGGATTCTATTAAATAACATAATGCCTGTATTATAGTAACTATATTGTGAATTTTATCAAGGGAGATGAAAAAATATAGGTTATGTTTTATTTCCAAATATTTTACAGTTTTAGTTTCCTTACCAATTCTTAAAGTTAAACTAAAATCTGTTGAAACTTGGCTGTATAATTGAAGTTCTTTTGTTTTAAAAAAAAGTACAACGGTAAATTTTCAATATATTTCATTACAATGAGATTCCTATTCTTCATGACGGTTCATTATTAATATGAATTTTAGCACTGCCGAAATTATTATAGCTTTTATTTCCGCATTTTTGGAGAAATTGAACACTACTGTGACCTTCAGCTAAGCAGAAGAGGAAGAATAGGTTAGGTTATATTTACCACTGGGATCCATTTCGAGTTCGTGACCAATTTACAAATAATTTAAAATTACATTACATTTCCTGCTTCGAATAAACCTGATCTACGAATTCAATTTAGCATTAGAAAAGATTTCATTTCCAGGAATTCACATCTCGACTCATTATGACATCGTACTGCATTACATGGCATACAGGGAAGTATGTGATCATTTAGCATCCGTACATGTTCCTAAATACCACTGTTACATTACGTACTAGTAGTACGTGGCTCTTCCACTGTTACTCCTGTTCCAAAAAAATACTTGCTGTTACAAAAATACTCGATGTTATGGAGCTACATTATGAGTCATGACTATAAAATAACGCAACGGCCTGTTCCAAACCATCACTGTTACATTACATACTAGTAGTACTGTACCTGTTATACAAAATACATGCTATTACATGTTACAATGGGCCGTAAGAATAAAGTGGAGCATATCCTTTTCCTCCTCTATTTTGAAGGATGTGCTTCAGAGTTTAAGAATAAAATGCAGAGTACAACCTTCTGCTACTGATGACGTAATAGGAAAAGAGCACTTGCTTCACAGGAAGAAGCATTTGCTTCGAGCGCAACCTTTTGCTTCAAAATTAGAAAAAAGATAAGAATAAAGTGAAGCATATCCTTCAATTATGAAGCACATCCTTCTCAAAAGTGAAGTCTGGTCAGTAGCAGACTCATCTCTGTGGTTTACTGACATGGCTCAATTACCTGTCTTTTTGCATCGTCAAAAGTGGTACAAATTACGTCGGTGTGCCGCTAGTGAGCATTATAAGAGCTTATATAGATTTACTGAAGAAAATGTTCAATGGCTTGCATCTCATTTTCTATTACTCGTAAATTGAGCTCTGCCTGTTATGCATTAAGATCCTTATCTACTATTGGTGATATAAACTTACTAAAAAATGTCATACTTTGCATATTTTCACTCTGTAATGAAATATGGATTAATATTCTGGGGTAACTCGTCTGAAGCTAAACACGTTTTTGTTTTACAAAAGAAAGCTATAAGAATAATGGCCGGTGTGCATAAAAGGACCTCATGTAAAAATATTTTCCGAAACTTAGAAATCTTGACTTTACCTTGTGAATACATTCTTTCCCTAATGATGCTGTATATTAAGAACCAAGATAAATTCAGTACTAATCAAGACATTCATCATTTTAATACAAGACATAAATCAGATCTTCATCTACCCTCTGTTAGTCTAAGCTGTTTTGAAAAAGGAGTTTGCTATTCATGTATAACAGTCTTCAATGCACTGCCTAATTATCTTAAAGATTTGAAGAACAACGAGAAAAGGTTCAGAAAAGAATTAACCAAATTTCTATATACTCATACCTTCTACACAATTGATGAATTGTTTATGCTTGTGAATTGAATTATTCTACTTAAATGACATGTACAATTTTATATAGCTCAACTAAAATATGTTTTTATAGTGACTTAATCTGTTTACTATGTATTGTATTTTTTGTTTAGCATAACTGATGAATTGTATGTACTGTAAATTGAATAGTATACTGTATAGGTCAACTGATGAATTGTTTAAGCTTATACTACTTCATATGAATTGTATAGCTTAACGAAAATAAGTTTGTAAATTGAACTAATTTGATTGTATATGTTTGTATAGTTTGGCTGATGAATTGTATATGTTCTTAAAATGATTACTAGTCTGTGTAGCTCTACTGATGAATTGTATATAGACCTACTGTAAATTGAATGGTAATATGTATAGCTCAACTGATGAATTGTTTATGATTATAAATTGAATTAATCTACTTGATATTAATTGCACAAATTTGTATAGCTTAATGAAAGTATGCTACTTTGTATTGTATATATTTGTATAGATTTGGCCGATGAATTGTATATGCTTTAAATTGAATAGTAATCTATATACCTCTACTGATAAATTGTTTGTGTTTGTAATTTGAAGTAGTTTGCATGATATGTATTATCAATTTCTGTATATCACAACTGGTTGAATTGTTTATGCCTTAAATTTAATTAAATTGTTTTGTATTATAATATAGCTCAACTTATGAATGATCGTTTGCGTTTGTAAATTTAATAATCTGATTGGCTATGTATTGTATACTTTTAGTAGAGCCATCGATGTTGCTCAGTCGACAGACTCGCAGACTCGCAGAGCTGCGTTCGGGCTTGGGTTGGATCCCCCTTTGGACTTTGGTTTCTTCGGAGGTTTTCCCCAGCCGTGGGACTGAAGCCGGATGGTCTATGGCGAGTCCTTGGCATCAACCCCTTTGATTTGATTACCTGGTTGGGTTTTTCCGAGGTTTCCCCCACTGAAAAGGCAAATGCCGGGTAATATTTTGGCGAATCCTCGGACCTCATCTCATCTCACTACATCTCGCCAAAATGTAAAAAAATTGTACAAAATTGTAAAAATTGTAGAAAATTAGTAAATTGTAAAACTATAAAAATTTGTAAAAATTGTAATTGTAATATTGTAAAATGTTGACATGTTCCACATCTTAAAGCTTCATTGCTCATGTAAGATCTATGGAATAAAATAAATGAATAAAATGAAGGAGAAACACAGGAGAGAAGAGGAGGGGCACTATCATCGGAAATGAAGATGAAGATTTTTCTGTGGTACATGGCTGATCCGGGGTTCCAATCAGGTATTGCAAAAGAGATGGGTATACATCAGACAACTGTGAGTAAAACTGTTATTAGTGTATCTAAGAAAATCATGGAAAAAGCTAACATATGGATCAAGTTTCCGTCATCATTGCAAGACATAACTGCTGCAAAGGCTGAATGGTTACAGAAATTCAATTTTCCGAGTGCTATCGGTGTAATAGACTGCACTCATGTGCGTATCCCTAAACCAACACAGCATGGTGATGAGTATGTTAATAGAAAGGGTTTTGCTAGTATCAACGTGCAAGCTACATGCAATGCAAAAGAATGTTTTATGAGTGTTGTAGCTAGTTGGCCAGGGTCAGTTCATGACTGTAGAATATGGAAAAATTCATCAGTGCGTGATGTGGTAAGTGGTTTTAAGAACACTGTCCTGTTGGGTGACGAAGGGTACGGCTTAGAACCATGGCTCATGACACCATATCGAAATGCTGTACAGAATAGTCACAAAAATTTCAACAGACTTTTAAAGAAAGAAAGAGTTATAATAGAACGTTGCTTTGGTCAACTTAAAAGGAGGTTTCCTATTCTACAATACGTCTGCAGAGTTGCTCCCTCTAACGTTCCAACCATCATTGTTTGTTGCTTTGTGTTGCACAATGTGGCGAAGTATCTACATGATGATGACTTTACAGACGATACACAGGATTTAAATGAAGGTGACAGTGATGAAGAGCAAGAGGAATGTAGCACTGAAAGGGAAATTTTAATGAGAGGACGTGAGGAAAGGGAACAAATTGCAACTCTAATAGGAAATGAACTTTAAATGTGTTCACTGAACTGCACTGCACTGATACCGTTACTACGTATTTCACTGATGTAATCTCTGTGCACAAAATTAACGTAGAAACTTAAAATATCACTGTTTCTCATACTCGTAATATATTTAATATAAAATACTGTATTATAGACACTGTTAATACACAATACATATGTTAGAACGAATTTAGATTTACGTAAAATAATAACTGTTTAACACTGTGTTGTAGTTAGTAATATATTACACCAGTACTGATATAGAT
This sequence comes from Periplaneta americana, assembly GCF_040183065.1. Classification (NCBI taxonomy): domain Eukaryota; kingdom Metazoa; phylum Arthropoda; class Insecta; order Blattodea; family Blattidae; genus Periplaneta; species Periplaneta americana. The sequence continues at coordinate 161,161,183 of NC_091132.1, forward strand.
GTGGACATGTAATCTGATATGTTACAACATATATTACGAGAAACACAATTATAAAAATAAACTTGAAATATCACTGTGTGGAGAATAGTACACTGTTATAATATCGATGTAATGTCACTGCATACAAATTAGCGTAGGAACTTAAAATATGACTCTTTCTCACACTTGCAACATATTTAATATAAAAAAACTGTATTATAGACACTGTTAATACACAATATACGTAGATATTAGAAGGAATTGAGATTCACGTAAAATAATAACTGTTTATCACTGAGTTGTAGTTAGTAATATAGTATACTGGTACTGATTTAGTTGTAGACTGTACTTAAGCTTACTTACAAACTTACAAATGGCTTTTAAGGAACCCGAAGGTTCATTGCCGCCCTCACATAAGCCCGCCATCGGTCCCTATCCTGTGCAAGATTAAGCCAGTCCCTATCATCATATCCCACCTCCCTCAAATCCATTTTAATATTATCCTCCCATCTACGTCTCGGCCTCCCTAAAGGTCTTTTTCCCTCCGGTCTCCCAACTAACACTCTATATGCATTTCTGGATTCGCCCATACGTGCTACATGCCCTGCCCATCTCAAACGTCTGGATTTCATGTTCCTAATTATGTCAGGTGAAGAATACAATGCGTGCAGTTCTGTGTTGTGTAACTTTCTCCATTCTCCTGTAACTTCATCCCGCTTAGCCCCAAATATTTTCCTAAGCACCTTATTCTCAAACACCCTTAACCTATGTTCCTCTCTCAGAGTGAGAGTCCAAGTTTCACAGCCATATAGAAGAACCGGTAATATAACTGTTTTATAAATTCTAACTTTCAAATTTTTGGAGAGCAGACTGGATGATAAGAGCTTCTCAACCGAATAATAACACGCATTTCCCATATTTATTCTGCGTTTAATTTCCTCCCGAGTGTCATTTATATTTGTTACTGTTGCTCCAAGATATTTGAATTTTTCTACCTCTTCGAAGGATAAATCTCCAATATTTATATTTCCATTTCGTACAATATTCCCGTCACGAGACATAATCATATACTTTATCTTTTCGGGATTTACTTCCAAACCGATCGCTTTACTTGTTTCAAGTAAAATTTCCGTGTTTTCCCTAACCGTTTGTGTATTTTATCCTAACATATTCACGTCATCCGCATAGACAAGAAGCTGATGTAGCCCGTTCAATTCCAAACCCTGCCTGTTATCCTGAACTTTCCTAATGGCATATTCTAAAGCGAAGTTAAAAAGTAAAGGTGATAGTGCATCTCCCTGCTTTAGCCCGCAGTGAATTGGAAAAGGATCAGATAGAAACTGACCTATACGGACTCTGCTGTATGTTTCACTGAGACACATTTTAATTAATCGAACTAGTTTCTTGGGAATACCAAATTCAATAAGAATATCATATAATACTTCCCTCTTAACCGAGTCATATGCCTTTTTGAAATCTATGAATAACTGATGTACTGTACCCTTATACTCCCATTTTTTCTCTATTATCTGCCGAATACAAAAAATCTGATCAATAGTCGATCTATTACGCCAGAAAACCGCACTGATGATCCCCAATAATTTCATCTACGTACGGAGTTAATCTCCTCAAAAGAATATTGGACAAAATTTTGTACGACGTCAACAAAAGTGATATTCCTCGAAAGTTACCACAGTTGGTTTTGTCCCCCTTTTTAAAAATAGGTACAATTATGGACTCCTTCCATTGATCTGGTACAATTTCCTTTTCCCAAATAGCAAGTACAAGTTTATAAATTTCGCTATATAATGCACTTCCACCCTCTTGTATTAATTCTGCTGGAATTTGATCGATACCTGGAGACTTGTACTTTTTCAGATTTTCTATCGCAATTTCGACTTCTGAAAGCGTGGGTTCGGGTATAAATGGCTCAGCAGTTTGTATTTCAATATCGTCCCGATCATTTCTATTTGGCCTATGTACATTTAGTAGTTGCGCAAAATAGTTTTTCCATCTGTTTAGGATAGATGGAGAGTCTGCAAGCAAGTCACCATTCTCATCTTTGATCACGTTTACCCTTGGCTGATATCCGTTCTTAAATTCCTTTATACCCTTATATAAATCTCGAATGTTTTTATTCTTACTATTTGTTTCTACCTCATTCAGTTTTTCCTTCAAGTAACCTCTCTTTTTATTCCTAAGTGTACGACTTGCTTCCCGTCTTTCATTGAAATAATTATCTCTCTTCTCCTCAACTGGATCCTGTAAGAATTTCAATTTTGCCTGTTTCCTTCTTTCTACTACCATGCAACAATCTTCATCAAACCACGGTTTCTTTTTCTTAGTTTCATAATAACCTATGCTCTGCTCAGCTGCAATTTTGATACTATCTCTGATATTTTCCCACACGCTATTAACATCTAATTCTTTCTCAACTTCGTCGGAACTTTCTAAAGTGGCAAACCTATTACTGTAACCTGACTATAACATATTTAACGAGAAACACAATTAAAAAAATAAACTTGAAAATATATGTGTGGTGAATATTACACTGTTATAATATCGATGTACTGTCACTTCACACAAATTAGCGCAGGAACTTAAAATATGACTGTTTCTCACACTTGCAACATATTTAATATAAAAAATAATAACTGTTTATCACTGAGTTATAGTTAGTAATACAGTATACTGGTACTGATATAGTTGTAGACTGTAACCTGACTGTAACATATTTAACGAGAAACACAATTAAAAAAATAAACTTGAAAATATCGCTGTGTGGTGAATATTACACTGTTATAACACTCAATTACTGTAGGAAATTGTGATTTCTCTCAAAGCAAGATTGTAAACGTAAATAGGTACAGTACTGCTGAATTTCTTCTTTATAGTCTACTTGTAGATTTCTATTTCTACAAGATGGTGTATATTTTGGCACTTTCATCCTTGGACCTATCTTCCTGCGGTTGCTTGGCTTCCTCGCTAATCTTCTGGTTAAGAATGTCTATTATCATGCGTTCCTTCTCTGTTTGAATTCTTGTCAGTTTTAACTGCTCCAACAATACAAGCCTGTGTAAATCATTAGTGCTGAGTATTTTTGTTTCCTCTGTTTCTGGTAAATTTAATTTAGGTTTTTTTGTGGGTAGCGGTCTGGTAAATGAAACCTCGCTGGGCATTGGTGACGATGACCTTGTATCTAGAGGTACAAGAGGATGATTTGTAGCACCTGCAAACAGAGATGTGAAAAAAATGTAAGAATGAAATAAAACTTCATATTGATGTTAAATTATATTGCAGTGCTATGTTTCAATAAAATATGTGATTAGCTGTTTCAGAATTCAAATTCTAATTGCTAGTCTTAATTTCACTTAAACCAACAGACGTAAAATTGCAAAAAAGTGGTTCCCTATTGCATAATTACTTCCAATTAGCCCTTTTCAATAAATACAACTTTCGCAACAGAATAACTGTAATTAAAATTACCTGGTAATTTTAAAGATCTAAACTCAGTGTTTGATGAGGGAGAAGAAGAAGAAGAAGAAGTGGATGGACAAGGCCCCACACTTACAGCTCCTGAAAACAAATTAAAAAATATAAGTAGACTTACCGGCATGTAATTTTAATTTAAAATGTAATTTTGACTTTAAATACACATGCGTTTAATATATAGATTACAAAATAATTACATCAACGATTAAAAAACCATGGTAATAGATGGTATACATTTACCTGGAATTTTGCTGATTACAGGATTTGTGTCACCTTGTAGCAGAGTGAATAGTTCTTTCTCCCAAGTATTCAAAATTATTGGCTTGTTTCCTGTTCTATTCTTGTCGGTTTTCTTCTTGAGACTTGTTTTCATGTGATTAATTTTTTTTTAGTAGTTGCCTAGAATTTATTGGCGTGCCGAAATTTTCTTCGAATAATTTTATCATATCCTTAATTGCTGCCTCCTTTTTCCTTTTCATTTCCGGAACTTGTGATTTTTCTAATATTTCTGGATACTTTCCTAAAGTTGTCGCTAGAAATATCATTGTATTTTCAAGAGGGACAGAGCTACCGTCGTCTGAATCAGAAGACTCCATTTTAAAAACACAGAATCCCTACTCAGTACTGACGGAAGTGACCATGGTTTATTAGCATCAGAACGAAAGTTGCTGTGCTATCGAGAGGCTTACCATTGCAGCTTATCGTTTTCCTTTATGAAACCGAATGCTCGTTATCAGTTGACAAAGAGCGCCGACAAATACACAGTAGTGAAACACGAAACGCCAAACAATATACATGACACATTCAGGAGCACATGCTCCTGTCTTAGAAGCAGAAGGTCAAAGGATAAGGTAAAGGTTATTCTTACAATTCGAAGCATATGCTTATACTTCAACCTTTTGCTTCGAAGCACATCCTTGTACTTCAACATCTTGCTTCGAAGGAAATCCTTCAATTTTATTCTTATGGGCCAATATACTCGATGTTATGGAACACGGCCGACTTGATGCTCCCTTCGCTTTCAAAGATGGAGCGAAGCTAGGATCAAATCGGCCGTGTGTGTAACTACATTATGACAACCGTTGCAGCAGTGTTATCAATTTAGCAACTTTGTCACTAGATCTGGCTACTTTTAACAATTTTCAGGGACAAAATCAATACCAACTTTTAATTCTGAACTGCATAAATATAACGTAACTAGTTTCGTGGTGTCAATACTGTCAGTATGACTTCTGGACTTTCTCATGGCCCTCGACTTATACTTTTGCCTTTTTTACCCAAATGTTTGCATAAACTACTTTGACTAAAGGGTTTTAACAAAAATAAATTTTGTCACACGCTTCACAGAATGACATAACTGAATTTAGGGACTTGACTTTGGAGGAGTTTCGTTCATTCCTGGTGTGTTTTATTTTGCTACACTTTCCACATCAAATTATATATATATATATATATATATATATATATATATATATATATATATATATATATATCTGTTATGGTAACAACATGGAGTCAGGCCACAAAGGGAAAAACACTGGAGGAGGGATTCGATCCGGTGCTCTGGAACGAACTTCGGCGTAGGCTATATAATATATGGTGGTACTATTATTTTGGAACTGTTATTTGGAACCTAGTATTTTCTTGGAACTGGAACAGTTGGAACTGTTACGAGAAAATAACAACTTTTTCCACATCTAGTCCGAACACGTCCGTCTGAAAAAACTTCGTTAAGTATCTAGTCAGCCCTGACCACCTTCTATCGCAACGATCAAAGAGTATCAATATTATAACTCTTTAGTTACGATTAATTAGGGTAGAACGTGCAACAATTAAACGACTGTTATGCGTTGGCCTACGCAAAGATGTCTTGTTACTCTGAACAATATGTGGACCAGGGACATGCTCTTACAAATGAGGTGAAAATTGATGAAGATCCGATGCCAATTTCGTTCCTCATGGTGAAACGTGAACCAGAGGTGAGTGGAACGCAAGGGATGCACTCTGTGTTCTTCCAGTGCTTATTTTGTATTTTTGATTATCACAGCTACTATCTCTTTATAATATTACTTCCATTGCTTGTCAGTGTGTGATAGAGATAGAAGAAATTTGATGACAATATATTTTTTATTTGTCATGTTGTAGCAAAGCCTAATGTTGAACTGTTATTTAGTTTTATATTTCAAATTTAAAAACGAAGTTACAGTTATACCTTATTCTTAATCGTTGCTAAGCTACACATTCCCGCAATGTAGATTTTTGATATTATCCTTAAGGACACAAATTCATTTTTTTTTCTCTTTGTTTGTCTAAGTCTCAAAATCATTTTTCGGTTTCAATTGATAAGCCAAGCATAGAAAAGGGGGTTAGGGATGTTAGAATCAGTAAGGTAGCGATGTTTGGGAATATTTTCTTTTGTGCAGTAGTTCAATGAAACAAAAGCAAGCAATGGTGGTTTTTCAATAGCTTCCCTTCATACACAAGGGATTTGTAGCCTTCGAGTGTAGTCAAACAAAAAATATTATGTGCTGACACCAGAACAATCCAGAGTCTTATTGTTTTTTACGCTACTACGCAAATATTGTTGTTAATCTAAACAATGTTGAAACTGCTACAATATAATGCACAGTAGTAGCCTATATTATATGCAGTAATGGCCAAAATATTAAATAACTTATGCACAGTTAACTTTGCGTATTCCTCGTCACAGACGTTAGTGACATATATAATATGTTTTTGCATCAAAATATGCATGTGCATATAAATCCTGGGCTTATTCATCATAATGTATAGCACAAGCTGCGACTTATAATTTATTATTCTGTGCCATACTGTCACATAGGGAACAACTTGCAAAGTTAAAAGTCATCTTTTAACCCCTGTAATCAATTGCTCTTTTAAGACATCTGTTTGTACTGCAGGAACGAAATTTCTTGGATCATCACGTGACTGGCATAAAAGAGGAATATGAGGACCAGAGCTCTGATCTCTTATCAGAGATAAAATGTGAGGAAGATCCCGTGCCAATTTCGTTCCCTATGGTTAAACTCGAACAAGAGGTGAGTGCAGCACAAGGAATGCACTGTGTTCTACTTCCGGTGTTTATCTTTATTTTGATTGTTACAGATACTTCCTCTTTAGAACAGTATTAGCAGTGCATTTTACTTTATGATAGAGACAGAAAAACACTTTTCACTATTTATTGTTATAAGATATGTCATGTTGTAGGGAACTAATTCTGGAGTGTTATCTCTGTTTGTTTTAGATAAGAAAACGGAATTGCTTGTATGCATATTCTTAATCGTTTCCAAGCTACACATTCCCCCCAGTGCATTTGAGGACAATGCCTTTTTTTGTCTTATCTGTTTCTTTGTGTAAAATTCTTAATACATTTTACCGTTTACAAACATTAGATTTTGTTTCAGATGTATGTACATAAATTATCTCGTGGTTTCATTTTTTTTTAACCTTTTGTTTGTAAGTATTTACGTATTTGCAATGTATCTTATGTAGAATATTATCTCACGCATAGAGAGAAGATATTTTGTAATTTTTTTTTTAAGACTTATAATTGATTTTGAGTGGATTGCAGAATAGGTTCTAAATTTTGCAAAATGTTCTGATATATACATGCAGATACAGCGTACATGATACTGTTGTATATTTTATTTACTCTTAATCTGTCAGTGAACTGCATTTAATTTTAGTACAGGTAGAGAAACGTAAAATTAGAGACCTTATTTTGCCAATTTTTAAATTACTAGAACTAAACATTGTATTTGAATTTCCTTTACTTGTTATGACTAGACTACAACTTAGTTGAAATTCTCTGGAAATTGATGAAGTTCACAAAAGTGTTCAACGAATTTTCTAACGAATTTTTTTCTCTACGATATAATATTCAGTATTGGCATAGCAAAGGGATCTTTGTGTACTGGAGCTTTAGTATAATTGTATACTTAATGATGTTGCCTGGCAGAATTTATGGAGCAAAACTTGAAGAAAATGTAATGAGCATAGTAGTACTATAGAAAGCGAACTCAACCGAATCATTATATACCTGGTAATATAAAAATTTGAAGTCATGCAATGACTTGGTACTAGACATTGTCAGAAAAATGGGGATTGTACCAATTTCGTTCAAAAGTGTGGAGTTGCAATTAACATGTCTGACCGTGAGCCTAGCAAATCGGTGTCCAGATACAGGTTGGGACAAGTTACTAGTTTGAAGTTTTTCAGGTATTACCCCTTAACCCATTGTGAGAAAATGCTGGTTAACTTTCGGCACTGAACCATAGACACATTTCGCTGGCATTACTACCTTCACTTCACTGAGACGCAGGATAACCATTACAGTTGTTAAATTGTTGTAAACCACTTACAAAATCCACCAAATTCGTGACTAGAAAATATTTAATTATTCGTTCATAGAAAATTTCTTCTGTTGTAAGTGGTTAAATAGTTACTCTATAACAGCCATTTTCTACCAGCTTGGCTGTGCATACTCAATTGATCCATTGGTGTGCGACAGAATCTCAAATATGGCACAAGTCAACATTCAGTGAACAAAGTGTGGGTGTGTAAGCAACAGAGAAGAGAATGACAGATTGGCATCTAGATTAGCCAGAATAGTAAAGTGCCAACCTTAAAATCTATCCTATTTTACTTGTTTTCATAAACAGAAATGTTTCCTGGATTAGATATCTTATCAAAACATGTAGTAATATTGTATCATGTCGTATCTTGTAAATATAAAATTAGGAGAACATTCATAATACTGTATGTTTGACACTCATATTACAGTGGAAGAATTTTCTCTCATTAAATTTTGCATTTCTACCATAAACCTAAAAATAACAAATAAAAAAGAAGTTGTGTTAGTTCAGTTTGTGAATAATATGTATTTTGATTCTCTTCTCAACATCTTTTGCGCTTTTTCACCATTCAGAATATTATCATTCCTCCGTATGTTGACTAAAAATAAGCCATATAAAATTTAAAATATTTTATTTTATATATTAATGCATATACATTTATCTTATTTAATTGTATTTCACTTCCCCTTCTGCTTGGAGAAAACAGCTTTAGATTACATGACTGCGCTACAGGATTTTAAATTACACATTTTTGTACCACATGTTGAAAAATTTTCAAAATCGCAGATCGACAAGGAAATGAATTGCCTCACGAAAAATTTCCCCAAGAATTGTCCTCCATTTGCTAAAATTCTACTAGGCGTAATACAATTTAAATGCAGTTCTATGGTATCTAAATTCGATGCACTTTTGTTAATGTAAATTGTGCTATCTTTTTTTTATTATTTGCTCTGTATTAGGAAGAGCAGAGTGACTCGGACGCAGTGAAAGAGGACCCAGGAGTGGAAGTAACACCAGAGGACAACGAGGTTTTGACGGAAAGGTGAGTGTGGTGTGCGAGTCTTCACGTAGAGTTCATTGTGTTTGAAGTGTGTGTTAGCTTGACTGTTTAGAAGGAGTTTCAGAAGAACTGTCTCTCTGAGTCATCCAGCAATAATCAGTCATCACATTCACACTGCACTTCCCTTGTATCTGGTTGCCATAATGTACTGTTAAAACCTTTGTTCATGTTCTTCAGTAAAAATGCGTAGATTTTTAGAAAAGTAATATGATGGACATGCATGCAAGTAGTGCACCTTTACAATCATATTCCAGCCCCGGGTATTGAAGCCCTCCAACTTAATATTTACAGTTTGTTTATAATTAAAGTCTTTATGTTTCCCTAGAAAATTATGTACTACGGTACTACTTTGAGTCCATTCCAAGCATTCTTCTGCAGAGCATTAATCACAGTTGCAAAGTAACTATGTAACATTATTTTGCCTGTTTTATTTAATTATTTATATATTTATCCATTTACTCTTTGATTGATTTATTATTTATTAAGCCATCAACATTACTTAAAAATTGGAATATTTCTGATATGATTTTAATATTTTATGACTGTTTGCTTACAGATTAAGAGTATCTCATGCTATATAAAATAGCAAATTCTTCTAGGCAAAAATATAATTTATTTTACTTGAATTGTATAGTGTGACGAAACATTGGAACAATGAACCATATACTGGCACGTGAATACATATATACCCGACCCTACTAATCTATACTCAACTATAATTTGTTGGTGAACGTGCGGCTTCTGTAGTTATTACTTCTTTGAACAAATGGCGAAGATAAAAGTCGGTGCTGTAAATCGTACTGGACAAAATAATACCCGCATTATAGAAATCAATATTTCATTCCCACTCTGCTGATTGCAAAACTACACTAGGTTTAGCGTGAAACCGCTGATATTGTCAGCTATGATAATAATTTCTGCTTGAACTACGTCATTCTCCCAGACACTTTATAAGCGCCCCAATAATGGTGCAGCCTTTTGAGACTGAAGGATAGTGTTTCCAAAGTTGTATGTTTTTTGCGTATCTTTGCTTCTGACATACTGTGAGTGAAATATTCGCTTACATGATCATATAGTCGTAGCTCAAATGTCTTTGAAAGTCAGTGTACAAACTGAACAACAAGGAAAGCTAATTACTTCCTAAGCTTTTACTTAATTGCTTGTTTGTTGCAATTGCAATGTTAAGACAAGTTTTCTTATATCACAGGGGTACATTTTTCTCACTTGAAAGACCTCCTGCGGACGCTTCATATTTAACGATTATCTTTGGATATAACTTTCTCAATATCATGCAATATTACGTTAGCAGTTGCAGTCCATAAAACTGAACATAAATAAATTATTGTCTGTCAATCGAATTTTATTATGTTTCGTGTAAGAAAAATTTGGTTACAGCTATATAATACTGCTAGACAATTGGGATTCGAACCCGGACCACCCTCTTTCGCTGCCAGACGCGCAACCGTTTATTTCTTATAAATAACTTGAAATAACAACATCCGCGTATGAGATGAAAGCTACTTGTCAGGCATTATGCTGTCAATAGGAGAGTATTCAAGTCTTAAATTTGCTACAGACATTTCAAATATTTCTCTCAATTGAATCAATTAATGCTTTTATATCTTTGAGTACGAGAATACTTATCATTTTAAGCGCAAAAATAATTATTTAATAAGCTTATAATTTTGTACAATTGTAAATTACATTGTTGCAGAGCTCTGAAAGCATTGTTTCTAGTTTAACTTACGCAACACAACAAATAGCAAGTTATAGATAAGACCAATTCAAATTTTCTCATGATGGCGCTTGCAACGAAATGGAATCAGTAATGTTCCACTGTTTATTTTCCTAATTTTAAATTGATAAAATTAAAAACTATAAAGATTATATATATCACAATACTAAGAGCTACAAAAAGATACTGTGCATTTGCAATCCCTAATTTCGAAATAATCGCATAATTTAGCCCACTCAAAGACGGGGGAATTTGAGCAGAGAGGTTTATTAAAAAAAAAAACCTGACAAGAGGTTACTGACGTTGTGTAATCCTTATTAAGTTGATTGCACAGGTAAAATCTAAATAGTTGAAATATTATGATACTTCTTGTGTTACTCATAAATTAATTACAAGCTTGTAACTTTAATCGTATTGCTCCTTCTCATGAAATAGGTTGTTTTTTTTAATATTCTATAATTGAATGTATATTTGCTGCGACTATTTCGTAGACTGATAGTACATTTACTTCAGGATTGCAGCTACGAATGAGAGGACTGTATCATCGGAATTGGACAGTTTTTCTCTTGAAGAGAACGAGACTGTATGCGAGATTCCCAAGAATTCAGATTCCACAGGAAAAGCTGTGCGGAAGCGTGAAGGTGAGAAGCAATTGGAATTAGAATCGTCTAAAAAGTGTTTCTCGTCTGCGGAAAAACCGAACGACCATTTATCCACGGACGTAGGCAAGAAACCTTTGAAATGCGATGTTTGTGGAAAGTGTTTTTCGCAGTCTGATCATTTAAGAAACCAGGAACGCCTTCACAAAGGCGAGAAACCTTTCAAATGCGATGTCTGTGGCAGGTGTTTTTCGCAGTCTGGTAATCTAAGACGCCATGGACGCCTTCACACAGACGAGAGACCTTTCAAATGCGATGCTTGTGGAAAATGTTTTTTGCAGGCCGATCATCTAAGAAACCATGAACGCCGTGAAACAGGCGAGAAACCTTTCAAATGCAATCTATGTGGCAGGTGTTTTTCCCAGTCTGGTCATCTAAGGAGGCACGAACGCCTTCACACTGGCGAGAAACCTTTCAAATGCGATGTGTGTGGCAGGTGTTTCTCGCGACCGGGTGACTTAAAGAGCCACGAACGCCTTCACACAGGCGAGAAACCTTTCAAATGCGAATTTTGTGGCAAGTGTTTTTCGCAGTCTTGTAAATTAAGAAGCCATGAACGCCTTCACGCAGGCGGGAAACCTTTTGAATGCGATGTTTGTGGAAAGTGTTTTTTGCAGTCCGATGGTCTAAGAAATCATGAACGCCTTCACACAGGCGAGAAACCTTACAAATGCGATATCTGTGGCAGGTGTTTTTCGCAGTCTAGTCATCTGAGAACCCATGAACGCCTTCACACAGGCGAGAAATTTTTCAAATGTGATGTCTGTTGCAGGGGTTTCTCGCGACCGGGTGACTTAAAAAACCATAACCGGCGGCACACAGGCGAGAAACCTTTCAAATGTGATGTTTGTGGTAAGTGTTTTTCGTGCTCCAGCAACTTGAAAGTGCATTTACGCATACACGCAGGCGATAAACCTTTCAAATGTGATGTTTGTGGTAAGTGCTTCTCGCGCTCCCATCACTTGAAAGCGCATGTGCGCCTGCACACAGGCGAGAAATCTTTCAAATGTGATATATGTGGCATATGTTTCTCAGATTCGACTATCCAAAGAAACCATGAGTGCCGGCACACGGGCGAGAAATCTTTCAAATATTAAATTCGTAGTTCGTGTGTTTCAGATTCGACTATCCTAAGAAACCATGAAGGGCAGCATATAGGCGAGAAACCTTTCAAGTGTATCTTCGTTATGAGCGACGTCAATTGTGTTTCGGTAGTAGGTGCAGTTTAAGTAATTGTGCTCAAGTCTGTTGGTAATAACCTTTTGTAATACGATTTTTGTAGTAAATGTTTCTTCGCTCAGGTAGCCTATGAAGCAATGAATACCTTTAAGTGAGGTGCCTTTGATGTCTGATCTCTGAAACGTGTTTCTTCGGGAACGCTATTTTAAATATGGTTTCGAATATACCTACGAAATGACTTGGTAATGCGGTGTTTGTGGAATGTGTTTGTCTCTGTCCTGTAAGTTAAACTGTTGGGCTTCTTTCACAATAAACCGGGAACGACAACTAAAACGAGAACTGAAATACTGTTTAAATATATATATATATATATATATATATATATATATATATATAATGAAAGTGAGCATTCGTAATTAACGAGAAACTTGCAGGAAACTTGAAGGTTAATTCACTCTCTTGTCATCATAAATCTATTTTCTCGTATATTTTGTAGCAAGAATGTTTCTTCATCATCCATTGTGTCTAACTAACTCACAAATTAAATAGAATCACTTTTAGCATTACGCTACGTGTGTCTGACCAGATTACCATCAGAATTCAATTCTTAAAGAATTCTGTGTGTTAGATTTAGTAGTGGGTTAACCTGTATCTGAAGAAATGTTTTCAGAACATGGGAGGATTTACTGCGGGAGGAAGAAGAGTAAAGTACATCAGATTTGTTGATGATATGGCGTTGTTAGCAGCAGAGGAGACGATACTTAGCTATATGCTACTGGATCTCAATGACAGCTGTGAACACTAGTATGGGATGAGCATAAATTCAAATAAGACGAGGACCATTGTCACAGAAATTCCAAATGAGGCAATAGAACAAGGGGTCGTCTTCAAATACTTGGGGTGTACTATATGCAGTAACATGAGCTGCTACTAGGAAATGAAATTGAGGATAGGAATGATCAACGAACTTTTAGTTCGGAAAAGGATAATCTTTTGTGGACCTCTAGAAAGAGAAGTGTGTAAGAGACTAATGAAGTGTTTTGGATGGAGTGTGAGATTGTTTGGAGGAGAAACATGGACATTACTACGAAGTGAAGGGAAGCGAATACAAGTGTTAAAAATATGTATGGAGGAAAATGGATCGTGTTAAGTGGACACACAGAATAAGAAATAAGCTGTGTTGGAAATAGTGAGTGAAGAAAGAATGATACTGAAATTGAAGAGGTAAAGGAATTGGTTGGGTCACTGGCTGAGAAGAAACTGCGTAGTGATGGATATACTGGGAGGAATCGTGAATCGGAGATGAGTTGGTGGCAGAAGAAGATATCAGACGGTAAACTACATTAACAATATTGATCTATGTGGAGAGAAAGAGGAAGGCAGTAAATGCCTTTCAGCTGTGATAATTTTGGAATGTGTTTCATGTGTAAAGATAAGCTCAAAAGTCTATCTGGTTACACGTGGATCGGCTTTAATATAATGTGCAAATTTTTTATGTAAAATTGGAAGATTTAATACACAAATACAGTGAGAATTAGTCTTATACGTACCGCATCATGACTGTTGCTTTTTGGGGAAGAGCAACATCCTCAACAGGAATTATGTTTGCTGTGAGTAATTGAGTATTTTTATTTATAATATTTTGTAATATTAGTTGTCATATGCATACCTGTCTATCAAGCAATTTGTTCTCAGATATTGTTTAGTCTTCTGCCTGAAATATATATTTAGAATTTCATTATGTCACTTTTTCTTGCCATACATTTGGAAGAAAAAATGTTTACGTAAAATACAATCTTAGGCATCAAAACGTTAAGAGTACATCTTCACTGTTCCTACCAAATTTTGTATTAGGTTATATTTCCATTGTTTTTCTCATAGAATTGTTACTTAGTGTTGCAATAAATTCTTTTACATACTTGGTATGGATAAAAAGAATGCAGTTGATTATTTTGAGTTTGTTGCAATAATTAATAAACACGTTATACACACAATACATCTCTCATTTATCCAAATTCCCCTATTTATTTACGAACACACTTGAAAATGTTCAGCTTGTCAGCTACTGCATTGCAGATGTCTTCAATTAGAAATTCTATCAATACGCTCTCCAAGCATCCCTTTACTCTTTACTTGATGTGTGCTATAATAAAATATCATTAGGCACTACTTACATTTCTGCTATAAATTGCCTCCTTATTAAAGTTCATCCATGTCTGAATGTATTATGAACTTAAACGAAATATAGTTCACATCTTAGGTTTTGTAATATTGTACATTAGGAATATGTAGCAGATATATTGCTTTCTGGTGTTAATTAACTAGTCAAAAAGGGAAATCTAATCAATTAACACGTGGAAACATTATAGGTATATACTCAATATATGTTATAAATTGTTAGAAAGCACACTAATTAGTGATAAATTTGGCATATTAACTATAATAAAGATAATAGCAAACTAATGAATTCAGATATACTATATAACGGTATAATAAAGTCATTTGTTAATACATTTGGAAGTATTTGATGTTAATTTATTGTGCGTAAACATAATTTTTAAGGGTTTGTTCACGAACGAATTCGTAGAATAATGGCTGTGATATTTGTTCATTAAACAAAAGTTTCTGGAATCGAATCCCGGCGTATTTAACATAATTTAGGTATTCTGTTTAATATAAAGTAATCTTTAGAATTATGTATGTACATGGAAAAGAGACAAGTAGAGCAAGGTATGTATGGAAGAAAGTGCAGTGTAAGGTTGAAGAAAAGAAAGCTGTGGTAGCACCCGATTAAATTGATATTTTAAAATACAGATGACGTCGTATAGGTATCGCGTCATCGATATTCTATCGGTAGGCTTGCCAACTTTCGTAAGTAAAAATTAGGGACCCAAACCTTACTGACAATTTTATTGATCTAATTATTTCCACCTATCAGTAGAAAAATAGAAATATAAAAAATTACAAATATCACAAGACAAATTGAATACCAATATAAATTCTTGATATGTTAACTTATTGGAAACTAGGAATCCTTTATATTGATGTAATTACTTACAAATGGCTTTTGAGGAACCCGCAGGTTCATTGCCCCTTCTCACATAAGCCAGGCTTCGATCCCTATGCTGTGCAAGATTAACCAAATCTATCATCATATCCCGCTTCCCTCAAATCCATTTTAATATTATCCTCCCATCTACCTGTCGGCGTCCCCTAAGGTCTCTTTCCCTCCGGTCTCACAACTAACTCTCTGTATGCATTTCCGGACTCGTCCGTACGTGCTACATGCCATGCCCTTCTCAAACGTCTGGATTTAATGTTCCTGATTATGTCAGGTGAAGAATATAATGCGTGCAGTTCTGCGTTGTGTAACTTTCTTCATTCTCCTGTAACTTCTACCCTCTTAGCCCCTAATATTTTCCTAACCACCTCATTCTCAAATACCCTTAACCTATGTTCCTCTCTCAAATTGAGAGTCCAATGGCCGGTTTGTCCAAGTAATTTTAGAACACTTAACGACTGTTAAACCTTCAACAGTTTGTTAAATACAGTTTTTCCATTTGTCCAACACCAGTTTGGCTTAACAGATTCTTAACCGTTTGTTAACTTTAAATGTAGGATTTCAGGCCGTTAACTCATTTAACAAACAGTTAAACTTGGCGGATAACACCACAGCTGTTCAGACAAAAGTTGTGAAAATAACATGTTATGTTTCTCTTTGAGGAATGTTTAGAGTAAGGGACGGTTTCACCAAGCTTCAGTAAATCAGTCCAAATGAAACATTAACTAGTACTGAACATTAACATATTTACACGAATACGTTTATATGTGCGCTGTCTCCGTAGACGTCAAGCCCGGCAGCTATATGTGCCTCGTCGCGCTAGTTACGTCATGACTTTCCTATGGAGCAGTCAGTAGCGAATTGGCTTGGCATCCCAGAGGCCCGTGTTCGGTTCTCGGTGACAACTTTTTTTTTATTAACGTAACTAATTTTTATACATGTTACCGTTCTTCATTTTTAAAATTTTGTGTAGTGGAATGAATTATTTCGCAACCCTGGCTCCAGTAGGAGAATTTAAAAATCTCTAGGGAGATCAATTTTCTTCCCGAAATAAAACAAAGATAAACAAATTAAAGAAAATAAAAGAAATACACATGTGGATCTAATACATCGTCCACATGCCACCGGCGTCTAACACTGCCTGGCATTTTCAGGGCATTGAGTCCACCAGATCGCGGAAATAGTTCTGGTCCTTAGCGAAATCTTCCCAGGAAGCCAGAACTTGATCCCAGAACTGATCTGAATTTTGAGGTGGGATGTCTCGATATTTGTCAATCCTCCTCTTTTTCATGCTTTTCCGTGAACAGTCTTTGAACGTTAATGGCGGTATGCGCAGGGTGATTATCCTGCTGGAAAATTAAATTTCCATCGGAAAGGAAACGATTATAAATTCCAAGAATCCAGCACTTTCGCTTCTGTTTTAAAGCGAATGCAAACAATGGTAGCTATAATATAATTCTAATAATTGAAAGTTAATATACCAATTAAGTTTTGTTATGTTTGAATGCACATTATGTATTAATTTACTAATATTTCTTAGGTACCGGTATGTAGTTATAATAATCACTTTCATGTCTTAAAATAAAACTCAGTTGTATGTTACCTAGTTGACTAGTTTCAGCTTTGTCTGAGCCGTTTTTATGATATTCTAACCTATGATTAGTTTCTTCTAAAATTTTGAGTACCGGTACCACAATCTTCTTCTCATCCTTTTCTTCTCGCATTGCTTGTGTTAATTTTAGTCCAATTCCTTCAGGAACAATCTTCATCTGTACAATTTATTGGGATTGTACTTGCATGAACATATAATTCATAAGAATTTATTCTTGCAATATCGAGTACATTATAAAATACGCAATCAGACCATCTTTTGGTACACCTTTTGCAAGAGTAGGTACTGGCACGTTTATCTGTGGTGTCAATTCCTACCTTCGTTTTGTTGTAATGTAATATGATTTCAGGCTTTCTGTGCTCTTCTGAAGATAGAATGCAGTAGCGATAATCTGTGCACAGCAAAATCACTGATTTATTCTTCTAAGACACATACGACACGATAGTTACATCGGACTGAAATCCGAAAATGCTTGGACACCCTGGTGTCGTGCAGTTCAGCTGCATATCTTATGGTTGTTTTTTCTCAGAGTTCTGACTAACGTTAGATTCCTCTTGAGAAGTTCCTCGGCCAAAATATAATAATCTGTGGTGCTACAGCCCACGAAGGGCCAAGACCGACCAGAGGGCTGCTGGCCTCATAGCCACATGCCGAAGCAGAGGTGGACGATCATCCAACCAGAATGGAGGTATCGTGTGGTTAGCTGATGAGCACCCATAGCCGTTATAGCTGGTTTGCATAACCGGATTTTGCTACCTATCATAGCTCCCCAAGTGCATCACGATGCTGGATGGGCACCGGTCCCATACACTGGCCGAAATTTCATGAGAAAATTTCTTCCCCCATGAGGACTTGAACCAGCGCGCATTCCGTAACGCGAATCCTAGGCAGGATGCATTAGACCACAACGCCACAGAGTGGGACCGGCCAAAATATAGCTGGTGAAAAAATTGTCCGTGGTGATGTTTCGATCAATCTTTTCAATGTTACCAACATTTCTGTCTTGGTTTGTTACTCGTGGTACGCTTTCTGGCTTCGCTTTGCACACTTCTGCTGCACAAACATATTATGCTGTTTTTACATCACCATTTTATACCATACTTCCCTCTGGATTTTGAAAGTGTGTACTGGCGGAAGGGACATTTGTCTCGAAATGGCACCAACTGCTCATATACTGTGACATCTTAGTAGGGTAAGAACATTTTTGGCATTTGTTCCACAAACATTTAGAACAAAAGATATAATAGCAGCCAATTTATCATGACGTCATCTAACTGGTCGGACTGATTTGTTGTCATACCTGAGAAACCCTTCTAGTAATATGGAAAAATTGAAGTGATAATGTTGCACAGAAAAAAAGGTCTACCATACATACTTTCCCACAGTTCTTGAAGTGATTATCCAGCAGATCTGTACACACCGGCTAATATTAGTGTGTGTGAATGAGTGAGTGTGAGAGTGAGTGTGTGAGTGAGAGAGTGTGTGTGTGTGTGTGTGTGAGTGACTATGTGTACATACGTAACTCATAATTAAAATCAAAATCCGTGACTGGGTCTAAACGACCCAAACACAATAAATGTGTCAAAGTGAAAAATATGACGAAGTATTATATTTTTGTGGATAAAAGTAATAAGAAATATTCGTGATGATGTTTTTTAGGATTACTCAAAGCCCTGTCACATTATCGCTGTTTTTGTATGTTTTGTGTTAAATTTAGTAAATGCAATGGGTCATTTAGACCCATTCACAATAGGAAGGTTAAACTAAACTCTAGCGCTTGAAAGTGGAACTAACCGCCGGCGCACAGAGAAACAAAACACAGGAAAATTCGCTCAGTGTGCATTCTTTATAATCCCTATTCGCTGGGGATATGTTACTGGAACTAAATGACAGCTCTGAGCAGTAGTATGGGAGGAGTATAAATTCAAATAAGACGAGGACCATTGTCATAGGAAGAAAAATTTAGAATGTAAACTTACGAATTCTAAATGAGGCAGTAGAGCATGTGGACAGCCTCATTTACTTGGGGTGTACTGTAGGCAGCAACATGACTAGCCTCCAGGAATTCAAATTGAGTAAAGCAACTGTCAAGGAATCTTTTAATAGAAAAAAAAAGAGCATCTTTCGTGGAGCTCTGGAAAAAGAACTAAGGATGAGACTAGTGAAGTGCTTTGTATGCAGTTTGGCATTGTATTGGGCAGAAACATGGGAGA
The DNA here is from genome assembly GCF_040183065.1 of Periplaneta americana. Taxonomy (NCBI): domain Eukaryota; kingdom Metazoa; phylum Arthropoda; class Insecta; order Blattodea; family Blattidae; genus Periplaneta; species Periplaneta americana. Next base: position 161,180,549 of record NC_091132.1, read on the forward strand.
AGAGTCCATGATCACAAGCACAGAGGCGAGAAACGTCTCAAATGCGATGTTCAGCTTGGGTGAGTCTGTGAGTCCTGTAGACGTAAAAGCCATCAACTCTTGCGCACAGCCGAGAAACCTTCCAAATGTGACGGTCATCATTTGTGTTTCGCTAGTAGTTCTAGTTTAAGTATTCATGTACTAAAATCTATTGGTAATGCGATGTTTGTGGAATGTGTTTTTCTGTCCTGTAAGATAAAACTGTCAAGTGCACAATAAACCGGGAAGGAAAACTACAACGGGAACGGAAATACTGTTAAAATACATTGAAATTTGAGCGTTTGCAATTAATGAGAAACTGAAAGGTGTTTAACTCTTTTGTCATAAATCTATTTTCTCGTCGTATATTCAATCCTCACCACCGGATCGATTCCCCTCTCATCGAGTGGGTGTCCCTTTGTAGCCTAACTCCAAGTTCGACATATATGTTGACATATATATTTATTCAGCTACCACTATACAAGGGGCGCACTCAATTGAGTGATTTTGTAGTACCAAAAATTAATCTTTATGTAGATTCTTCGCCCAACAGTGCATATTACTGTGGAATCCCGATCATCAACTGACTCAGTTGAGTGTGCTCCTTGTATATTGCCACTTGACTTAATTTAAATATCAACATATATGTCGAACTAGAAGTCATGCTACAAAGTGAAAAACACTAGTGTAGGGCGATTTAATGCGGTGTTGTGGATTGAGCTTCGGCGTAGCTCAGTGGTTAGAGCACTTGGTACTTTGAACCAGGGAACCGGGTTCGATCTTCGGCGCCGGAACGAATTTTTGTTCTCTAATAACTATCGAGTCATAGAGTTTATCATACTCCCGTCTGGAACTCTAGTCATTGGTGAAATTTTTATCATCTGTGAAAATAATCCTGTGATGACAATTTTTGCCATACCTCTGCAGAAGACGTCCTGAATTCAAGCAATTTTCATAATTTCGGATGGAACAGTTTCTCAGAATTAGTTTAATTGATCTGGCATGAATAATCTTTAAAAAATTTAAACGTTAGAGCAAAACTGTTTCATTCAAATCTTATGGTCTCTATTTAACTGTAACAAACATGATGAATATATATATATATATATATATATATATATATATATATATATATATATAGATTTATTAGTGGTAATTATATGAAGCGAATTTTATTACAGGTGGGAAAAATTCTGACCTTTATATCTTTGCAAATATAAACATATAAAAGTTCTGCTCTGCTTGTGAACATTTTGAAGGTTCTTTTGTTTCACCTTCAAAACTAGACCTTCTTGATTAAGAAGCAGTCATATTTAAAAAATTGCATTTACATATTGTGTAATGATTTATCATAAAAGCAGTTCGTTACCATTAGCGGTGGGACATAACAAATTTTTTAAGCATTTCTGTTTGTTATTTATTTTATCACGAAATCAAGACGTAATTTTCAAATCTTACACTTTCAAATAAGTTCCACAAGGGTTGCAGAGTGAAAATTACATGCCACGAATGCTGAAAATAGGTACTTTAGGTATATTAATACCGAAACTATCAGCATTAACAACAAAAAGTTTTATGAATATTACCGTTAATGTTGCTTAATCAACTGTCCGAAGACAGGTCTAAACCTCAAGTATTATAAAAGACACCACTTATGAGGCAACTACGTCAGGAGACAATGGGGCAGGGTAGCCAGTTCCTTTCCCCCACCATTGTATACACTGCCGATTAGTTACATATTATTCTAATCAGTCTTCAGATGGATGCAATCAGTTGTCCTTCCTCTGACACATATCGTCAAGTGAGATGTACTGCCTGATAATAGATGTACATAACAGCCAGAACCTCAATCAAAGGAAAATATAACAAGGACAGTCTATAATTAAACACTATTTAGACATTGAGAGAAATGTACATATTTTATATAATTATCGTGCATCCGGCTACAGCATACCAACTTCACAAATATAATAACAAGTGTTAAAGAAAGTCTACTATATTTCAGCTAACATTGGCCTGTAATATGTATGATAGCTGAGCTCAAGAAACAGACTAACTATCTTAACATCTCCTTGAAAGCATGTGTCTCGTATTTTGTTCAATATTTTAGATTCTGATAGGATCTTTATTATTACTTTATAATGTTCCGTTGATATTTCCATATCTTCATTCCCACACACTAGGCCTATTTTCCATTTTTCTTTATATATTTCACAACCATCTGAGAATGTTAAAAAACATTTCTTCCAATATTCATGTTCGAATGATACTTGCATATGCATACATTGTGTGGCATTTTAGCATTTAATTTAATATTGGGAGGAGGGGGCTTGAGTTTAAAAAATTTGTGGATTTTACTTTAATTTCAGGGTATTCCTGTATGAAAAATTCATCGTTACCCCTGGTTGCTGGTAAGTGACATCATCTCATCCTAAATAGTAATAGGAAGAAGAGTAAAGAGCAATAGATTTGCTCATGCTATGACGTTGTTACCAGAAGAGGAAAAGATACTATAGGATATGGATGAGAGAATCCACACCTGTAGAGTAACGGTCAGAAATGACCCCGGACTCATTTCACCGGGATTATCACCTTCTTATCATTCAGACGCTAAATAACCTAGATGTTGGTACAGCGTTGTAAAATAACCCTATCGGTAAGAAAAAATAGGGACTGATTCTTGGACCTTAAATATTTATAAAGAGGAATAAAACATGAATTTACAGCCATTCAGAACCTCGTTAGTCTGTCTGAACACGTCCGCATGGATATATTTATCCATGACGTCCGTCTGAAAAAACTTCGTTAAGTATCTAGTCATCCCTGATCACCTTGTATCGTAACGATCAACGAGTATCAATATTATAACTCGTTGGTTACGATGAATTAGGGTAGAACGTGCAACAATTAAACGACTGTTATACGTAGGCCTACGCAAAGATGTCTTATTACTCTGAAGAATATGTGGACCAGGGACATGCTCTTACAAATGAGGTGAAAATTGATGAAGATCCGATGCCAATTTCGTTCCCCATGGTGAAACGTGAGCCAGAGGTGAGTGGAACGCAAGGAATGCACTCTGTGTTCTTCCAGTGCTTCTTTGTATTTTTGATTATTACAGACACTATCTCTTTATAATATTACTTCCAGTGCTTGTTAGTGTGTGATAATAGAGATAGAAGAAATTTGATGACAATATATTTTTTATTTGTCATGTTGTAGCAAAGCCTAATGTTGAACTGTTATCTGGTTTTATATTTCAAATTTAAAAACGAAGTTACAGGTTATACCTTATTCTTAATCGTTGCTAAGCTACACATTCCCGCAATGTAGATTTTTGATATTATCCTTAAGGACACAAATTCATTTTTTTCTCTTTGTTTGTCTAAGTCTCAAAATCATTTTTCGGTTTCAATTGATAAGCCAAGCATAGAAAAGGGGGTTAGGGATGTTAGAATCAGTAAGGTAGCGATGTTTGGGAATATTTTCTTTTGTGCAGTAGTTCAATGAAACAAAAGCAAGCAGTGGTGGTTTTTCAATAGCTTCTCTTCATACACAAGGGATTTGTAGCCTTCGAGTATAGTCAAACAAAAAATATTATGTGCTGACACCAGAACAATCCAGTGTCTTATTGTTTTTTACGCTACTACGCAAATATTGTTGTTAATCTAAACAATGTTGAAACTGCTACAATATCATGCACAGTAGTAGCCTATATTATATGCAGTAATGGCCAAAATATTAAAAAACTTATGCACAGTTAACTTTGCGTAGTCATCGTCACAGACGTTAGTGACATATATAATATGTTTTTGCATCAAAATATGCATGTGCATATAAATCCTGGGCTTATTCATCATAATGTAAAACACAAGCTGCGAGTTATAATTTATTAATCTGTGCCATACCGTCACAGAGAACAACTTGCAAAGTTAAAAGTCATCTTCTAACACCCTGTAATCAATTGCTCTTTTAAGACATCTGTTTGTACTGCAGGAACGAAATTTCTTGGATCATCACGTGACTGGCATAAAAGAGGAATATGAGGACCAGAGCTCTGATCTCTTATCAGAGATAAAATGTGAGGAAGATCCCGTGCCAATTTCGTTCCCTGTGATTAAACTCGAACAAGAGGTGAGTGCAGCACAAGGAATGCACTGAGTTCTACTTCCGGTGTTTATCTTTATTTTGATTGTTACAGATACTACCTCTTTAGAACAGTATTAGCAGTGCATTTTACTTTATGATAGAGACACAAAAACACTTATCACTATTTAGTGTTACAAGATATGTCATGTTGTAGGGAACTAATTCTGGAGTGTTATCTCGTTTTATTTTAGATATGAAAACGGAATTGCTTGTATGCATATTCTTAATCGTTTCCAAGCTACACATTCCCCCCAGTGCATTTGAGGACAATGCTTCTTTTTGTCTTATCTGTGTCTTTGTGTAAAATTCTTAATACGTTTTAGCGTTTACAAATATAAGGTTTTGTTTTAGATGTATGTACATACATTATCTCGTGATTTCATTTTTTTTCGACTTTTGTTTATAAGTATTTACGTATTTGCAGTGTATCTTATGTAGAATATTATCTCACGCATAGAGAGAAGATATTTTGTAAATTTTTTTACGACTTACAATTGATTTTGAGTGGATTGCAGAATAGGTTCTAAATTTTGCAAAATGTTCTGATATACATGCAAATACAGCATACATGATACTGTTGTATATTTTATTTACTCTTAATCTGTCAGTGAACTGCATTTAATTTTAGTACAGGTAGAGAAACGTAAAATTAGAAACTTTATTTTGCCATTTTTAAATTACTAGAACTAAACATTGTATTTGAATTTCCTTTAATTCTTATGACTATACTACAACTTAGTTGAAATTCTCGGGAAATTTATGAAGTTCACAAAATTATTCAACGAATTTTCTGACCAATATTTTTCTCTACGATATAATATTCAGTACTGTCACAGCAAAGGAATCTTTGTGTATTGGAGCTTTTGTATAATTGTATACTTAATGATTTTGCCTGGCAGAATTTATGGACTAAATTGGAAGAAAATCTAATGAGCATAGTAGTACTATAGAAAGCTAACTCAACCGAATTCTTATATACATGGTAATGTAAAAATTCGAAGTCATACAATGACTTCGTATTAGACATTTTCAGAAAAATGGGGATTGTACCAATTTCGTTCAAAAGTGTGGAGTTACAATTAACATGTCTGACCGTGAGCCTAGCAAATCGGTGTCCAGATACAGGTTGAGACAAGTTACTTGTTTGAAGTTTTTTCATGTATTACCCCTTAACCCAATGAGAGAGAATGCTGGTTAACTTTCGGCACTGAACCGTAGACACTTTTCGCTGACATTATCACCTTCACTTCTCTGAGATGCTGGATAACCATTGCAGTTGTTAAATTGTTGTAAACCACTTACAAAATCTACCAAATTCGTGACTAGAAATTATTGACTTATTCGTTCATAGAGAATTTATTCTATTATAAGTATCTAAATAGTTCTCTATAACAGCCATTTTCCACCAGCGTGACTGTGCATACTCAAGTGATCCATTGGTGTGCGACAGAATCTCAAACATGGCACAAGTCAACATTCAGTGAACAAAGTGTGGGTGTGCAAGGAACAGAGAAGAGAATGCCAGATGCGCATCTGGGTTAGCCAGATTAGTGAAATACCAACCATAAAATCTACCGTATTTCACTTGTTTTTATAAACAGAAATGTTTCCTGGATTAGATATCTTATCAAAACATGTAATAATATTGTATCATTTCGTATCTTCTAAATATAAAATTAAGAAAACATTCATAATACTGTATGTTTGACACTCATATTGCAGCGGAATAATTTTCTCTCATTAAATTTCGAATTTCTATCATAAAAAAAAAAAAAAAAAAAACAAATAAAAAAAAAGTTGTGTTAGTTCAGTTTGTGAATAATATGTATTTTGATTCTGTTCTCAACAACTTTTGCTCCTTTTCACCATTCCTCCGTATGTTGACTAAAAATAAGTCATATAAAATTTAAAATATTTTATTTTACATATATTAATGCATATACATTTATCTCATTTATTTGTATTTCCCTTCCCCTCCTGTTAGAGAAAACAGCTTTAGATTATATGACTGCGTTACAGGATTTTAAATTAGACATTTTTATGCCACATGTTGAAAAATTTTCAAAATCGCAGATCGACAAGGAAAAGAATCCCCCCCCCCCCGAAAAATTTCCCCAAGAATTGTCCTCCATTTGCAAAAATTCTACTAGGCCTAATACAATTTAAATGCAGATCTGTGGCGTCTAAATTCGATGCGCTTTTGTTAATGTAAATTGTGCTATCTTTTTTTTTTATTTGCTCTGTATTAGGAAGAGCAGACTGACTCGGACGCAGTGAATGAGTACCCGAGAGTGGAAGTAACAGCAGAGGACAACGAAGTTTTGACGGAGAGGTGAGTGTGGTGTGCGAGTATTCACGTAGAGTTCATTGTGTTTGAAGTTTCTGTTAGCTTGACTGACCAGAAGCAGCTTCAGAAGAACTGTCTGCCAGAATCATCCAGCAATAATCAGTCATCACATTCTCACTGCACTTCCCTTGGTATCTGATTGCCAAAATGTACTGTTAAAACATTTCTTCATGTTCTTGAATAAAAATGCGTAGATTTTCAAGAAAGTAATATAGATGGACATGCAAGTAGTGCACCTTTACACTCATATTCCAGCCCAGGGTATTGAAGCCCTCCAACTTAATATTTACAGTTTGTTTATAATTGAAGTTGTTATGTTTCCCTAGAAAATTATGTACTACGTTACTACATTGAGTCCATTCCAAGCATTCTTCTGCAGAGCGTTAATCACAGTTGCAAAGTAACTATGTTACATTAATTTGCCTGTTTTATTTAATTATTTATTTAGTTATCCATTTACTCATTGATTTATTTATTATTTATTAAGCCATCAACATTACTTAAAAATTGGAATATTTCTGATATGATTTTAATATTTTATGACTGTTTGCTTACAGATCAAGAGTATCTCATGCTATATAAAATAGCAAATTCTTCTAGGCAAAAATATAATTTATTTTACTTGAATTGTATAGTGTGGTGTTTGAGAATAAGGTGCTAAGGAAAATATTAGGGGCTAAGCGGGATGAAGTTACAGGAGAATGGAGAGAGTTACACAACACAGAACTGCACCCATTGTATTCTTCACCTGACATAATTAGGAACATAAAATCGAGACGTTTGAGATGGGCAGGGCATGTAGCACGTATGGGCGAATCCAGAAATGCATATAGAGTGTTAGTTGGGAGACCAGAGGGAAAAAGACCTTTAGGGAGGCCGAGACGTAGATAGGAGGATAATATTAAAATGGATTTGAGGGAGATGGGGTATGATGATAGAGACTGGATTAATCTTGCACAGGATAGGGACCGATGGCGGGCTTATGTGAGGGCGGCAATGAACCTTCGGGTTCCTTAAAAGCCATTTGTAAGTAAGTAAGTATGAATTGTATAGTGTGACGAAACATTGGAACAATGAACCATATACTGGCACGTGAATACATATATACCCGACCCTACTAATCTATACTGAACTATAATTTGTTTTGTGTAAGTGTGGCTTCTGTAGTTACTACTTCTTTGAACAAATGGCGAAGGTAATAGTCGGTGCTGTAAATCGTTCTGGACAAATAATACCCGAATTATAGAAATCAATATTTCATCCCCCTCTGCTGATAGCAAAACTACACTAGGTTTAGCGTGAAACCGCAGATATTGTCAATTATGATAATAATTGATGCTTGACATACGTCATCATTTTCCCTGACACTTTATAAGCGCCCCAATAATGGTGAAACCTTTTGAGACTGAAGGATAGTGTTTCAAAATTTGTTTGTTTTTTGCGTATCTTTGCTTCTGACTTATACTGTGAGTGAAATATTCGCTTATATGATCATAAAGTCGTAGCTCAGATGTCTTTGAAAGTCAGTGTACAATCTGAACAACAAGGAAAGCTAGTTACTTCCTAAGCTTTTACTTGATTGCTTGTTTGTTGCAATTGCAATGTTGAAACAAGTTTTCTTATATCACAAGGGTACATTTTTCTCACTTGAATGACCACCTGCGGACGCTTCATATTTAACGATTATTTTTGGATATAACATTCTCTAGATTAGGCAATATTACGTTAGCAGTTGGAGTCCATAAAACTGAACACAAATGAATTATTATCTGTCAATCGAAGTTTGGTATGTTTCGTGGAAGAAAAAATTGGTTACAGCTATGCAATACTGCCAGACAATTGGGATTCCAACCCGGGCCACCCTGTTTTGCTGTCAGGCGCGCAACCGTTTATTTCTTATAAATAACTTGAAATGACAACATCCGCGTATGAGGTGAAAGCTACTTGTCAGGGATAATGCATTCAATGGGAGAGTATTCAAGTCTTAAATTTGCTACAGACATTTCAAATATTTCTCTCAATTGAATCAATTAATGCATTCATATCGTGGAGTACGAGAATACTTATCATTTAAACGGAAAAATAATTATTTAGTATGCTTACAATTTTGTACCATTGTAAATTACATTGGTACAGAGCTCTGAAAGCATTGTTTCTAGTTTAACTTACGCAAAACAACAAATAGCAAATTAGAGATAATACCAATTCAAATTTTCTCATTATGACGCAACGAAATGGAATCCGTATTGTTCCACTGCAAATTTTCCTAATTTTAAATTGATAAAATTAAAAACTATGAAGATTATATATATCACAATAGTAAGAGCTACAAAAAGATATTGGGCATTTGCAATCCCTAATTTCGAAATAATCGCATAATTTAGCCCACTCAAAGACGGGGGACTTTGAACAGAGAGGTTTATTAAAAAAAAACCTGACAAGTGTTTACTAACGCTGTGTAATCCTTATTAAATTTATTGCACAGGTAAAATCCAAATAGTTGAGATATTTTGATACTTCTTGTGTTACTCATAAATTAATTACAAGCTTGTATCTTTAATCGTATTGCTCCTTCTCATGAAATAGGTTGTTTTTTTAATATTCTATAATTGAATGTATATTTACTGCGACTATTTCATAGACTGATAGTACATTTACTTCAGGATTGCAGCTACGATTGAGAGGACTGTATCATCGGAATTGGACAGTTTTTCTCTTGAAGAGAACGAGATTGTATGCGAGATTCCCAAGTATTCAGATTCCACAGGAAAAGCTGTGCGGACTCGTGTAGGTGAGAAGCAATTGGAATTAGAATCGTCTAAAAAATGTTTCTCGTCTCCGGAAAAACTGAACGACCATTTATCGACGGACATAGGCAAGAAACCTTTGAAATGCGATGTTTGTGGAAAGTGTTTTTCGCAGTCTGGTCATCTAAGAAACCACGAACGCCTTCACAAAGGCAGGAAACCTTTCAAATGCGATGTCTGTGGCAGGTGTTTTTCGCAGTCTGGTAATCTAAGACGCCATGGACGCCTTCACACAGAGGAGAAACCTTTCAAATGCGAAGCTTGTGGAAAGTGTTTTGTGCAGGCCGATCATCTAAGAAACCATGAACGCCATCACACAGGTGAGAAACCTTTCAAATGCGATGTATGTGGCAGGTGTTTTACGCAGTCTGGTCATCTAAGGAGCCACGAACGCTCTCACACAGGCGAGAAACCTTTCAAATGCGATGACTGTGGCAGGTGTTTTTCGCAGCCTGGTCATCTAAGGAGCCACGAACTCCTTCATACAGGCGAGAAACCTTTCAAATGCGATATCTGTGGCAAGTGTTTCGCGCGACCGGGTGACATAAAGAGGCACAAGCGCCTTCACACAGGGGAGAAACCTTTCAAATGCGAAATTTGTTCCAAGTGTTTTTCGCAGTCTTGTAAATTAAGAAGCCATGAACACCTTCACGCAGGCGGGAAACCTTTCGAATGCGATGTTTGTGGAAAGTGTTTTTTGCAGTCCGACGGTTTAAGAACCCATGAACGCCTTCACACAGGCGAGAAACCTTACAAATGCGATATCTGTGGCAGGTGTTTTTCGCAGTCTAGTCATCTGAGAACCCATGAACTCCTTCACACAGGCGATAAATTTTTCAAATGTGATGTCTGTTGCAGGGGTTTCTCGCGACCGGGTGACTTAAAAAGGCATAAACGTCGGCACACAGGCGAGAAACCTTTCAAATGCGATGTTTGTGGTAAGTGTTTCTCGTGCTCCGGGAACATGAAAGTGCATTTACGCATACACGCAGGCGAGAAACCTTTCAAATGCGATGTTTGTGGTAAGTGTTTCTCGTGCTCCGGCAACTTGAAAGTGCATTTACGCATACACGCAGGCGATAAACTTTTCAAATGTGATGTTTGTGGTAAGTGCTTCTCGCGCTCCGATCACTTGAAAGCGCATGTGCGCCTGCACACAGGCGAGAAATCTTTCAAATGTGATATATGTGGCATATGTCTCTCAGATTCGACTATCCTAAGAAACCATGAACGCCGGCACACGGGCGAGAAATCTTTCAAATATTAAATTCGTAGTTGGTGTGTTTCAGATTCCATTGTCCTAAGAAACCATGAACGGCAGCACACAAGCGAGAAATCTTTCAGATATTACATTCGTGGTTGGTGTTTTTCAGATTCGACTATCCTAAGAAACCATGAAGGGCAGCATACAGGCGAGAAACCTTCAAATGTATCTTCGTTCAATTGTGTTTCGGTAGTAGGTGTAGTTTAACTAATTATGTGCTCGTCTGTTGGTAATAACCTTTTGTAATACGATTTTTGTAGTAAATGTTTCTTCGCTCAGATAGCCTAACAAGCAATGAACACCATTAAGTGAGGTACCTTTGATGTCTGATCTCTGAAACTTGTTTCTTCTGGAAGGCTATTTTAAATATGGTTTCGAATACACCGACGAAATGACTTGGTAATGCGGTGTTTGTGGAATGTGTTTGTCTCTGTCCTGAAAGTTAAACTGTTGGGCTTGGTTCACAATTAACCGGGAACGACAACTAAAACGAGAACTGAAATACTGATTAAATATATATAATGAAAGGTGAGCATTCGTAATTAACTAGAAACTTGCATGACACTTGAAGTTTACTTCACTCTCTTGTCATCATAAATCTGTTTTCTCGTATATTTTGTAGCAAGAATGTTTCTTCATTATCCATTGTGTCTAACTAACTCAGAAATTCAATAGAATCACTTTCAAAATTATGCTACGTGTATCTGAACAGATTACCATCAGAATTCAATTCTTAAAGAATTCTGTGTGTTAGATTTTGTAGTGGGTTAACCTGTATGTGAAGAAATGTTTTCAGAACATGGGAGGATTTACTGCGGGAGGAAGAAGAGTAAAGTACATCAGATTTGTTGATGATATGGCGTTGTTAGCAGCAGAGGAGACTACTGGATCTCAATGACAGCTGTGAACACTAGTATGGGATAAGCATAAATTCAAATAAGACGAGGACCATTGTCAGAGTAATTCCAAATGAGGAAATAGAACAAGTGGTCGTCTTCAAATACTTGGGGTGTACTATAAGCAGTAACATGAGGTGTTACTAGGAAATGAAATTGAGGATAGGAATGATCAACGAACCTTTTAGTTCGAAAAAGGATCATCTTTTGTTAACCTCTAGAAAGAGAAGTAAGTAAGAGACTAATGAAGTGCTTTGGATGTAGTGTGAGATTGTTTGGAGCAGAAACATGGACATTACTACGAAGTGAAGACAAGCGAATACAAGCGTTAAAAATATGTATGGGTGAAAATTGATCGTGTTAAAGGGACACACAGAATAAGAAATAAGGTGTGTTGGAAAGAGTGAGTGAAGAAAGAATGATACTGAAATTGAAGACGTAAAGGAATTGGTTGGGTCACTGGCTGAGAAGAAACTGCGTAGTGATGGATATACTGGAAGGAATCGTGAATCGGAGATGAGTTGGTGGCAGAAGAAGATATCAGACGATACACTACATTAACAATATTGATCTATGTGGAGAAAAAAGAGGAAGGCAGTAAATGCCTTTGAGTTGTGATAATTTTGGAATGTGTTTCATGTGTAAAAATAAGCTCAAAAGACTATCTGGTTACACGTGGATTGGCTTTAATATAATGTTATTGAGTATTTTTATTTATAATATGTAATATTAGTTGTCGTGTGGATACCTGTCTACTAAGCAATTTGTTCTCAGATATTGTTTAGTCTTCTGCCTGAAATATATTGAAAAGTTCATTACGTCACTTTTTCTTACCATACAATTGGAGGAAAAAATCTTTCCTTAAAATACAAATTTAGGCATTAAATCATTAAGAGTACAGCTTCACTGTTCCTACCAAATTTTGTATTAGGTTATACTTCCATTGTTTTTCTCATAGAGTTGTTACTTAATGTTACAATAAATTCTTTTACATACTTCGTATGGACAAAAAGAATGCAGTTGATAATTTCCAGTTTGTTGCAATAATTAATAAACACGTTATACACACACAATACATCTCTCATTTATCCAAATTCCCCTACTTATTTACGAACACACTTGAAAATGTTCAGCTTGTCAGCTATTGCAGTACAAATGTTTTCAATTAGAAATTTTATCAATACGCTCTCCAAGCATCGCTTCACTCTTTACTTGACGTGTGCTATAATAAAATATCATTAGGCACTACTTACATTTCTGCTATAAATTGCCTCTTTATTAAAGTTCATCCATGTCTGAATATAATATGAACTTAAACAAATATAATTCACATCTTAGATTTTGTAATATTATACATTAGGAATATGTAGGACATATATTGCTTTCTCGTGTTAATTAAATATTCAACAAGGGAAATCTAGGTAATTAACACGTGGAAACAATATAGGTATATACTCAAGATATATTATAAATTGTTAGAAAGCACACTAATTAGTGATGAATTTGGCATATTAACTGCAATAAAGATAATAGGAGACTAATGAATTCAGTTCTACTATATACAGGTAATATTAAAGTTATATGTTTATACATTTGGAAGTAGTTGATGTTAATTTATTGTGCGTAAACATAATTTTAAAGGGTGTGTTCACGATCGAATTTGTAGAACAATGGCTGTGATATTGGTTCATTAAACGAAAGGTTCTAGGATCGAATCCCTGCATATTTAAACATAATTTAGATATCCTATTAAATGTAAAGTAATCTTCAGAATAAAGTAAGTACATAGAAAAGAGAGAACTAGAGAAAGGTATGCATGGAAGAAGGGGCAGTGAAGTGGTGTAGGGTGAGAGAAAGAAAAGCTGCGGTAGCACTCGATTAAATTCATGTTTTGAAGTACTGTCATCGCTGATAACGTCGTATATGTATCGATCTCCTATTAGTAGGCTTGCCAACTTTCTTAAGTAAAAATTAGGGACCCAAACGTTACCAACAATTTTATTGAACTAATCATTTCCACCTATCAATAGAAACTTAGAATTACAAAAAATTACCAAACTCACAAGACAAGTTGAAACAATATAAATTCTTTATATGTTAACTCGTTGGAAACTTGATGCAATTACTTACTTACTTACAAATGGCTTTTATGGAACCCGGAGCTTCATTGCCCCCCTCACATAAGCCAGCCATCGATCCCTATGCTGTGCAAGCTTAATCCACTCTCTATCATATCCCACCTCCCTCAAATTAATTTTTATATTATCCTCCCATCTACGTGTCGGCCTCCCCAAAGGTCTTTTTCCCTCCGGTCTCCCAACTAATACTCTATATGCATTTCCGGATTCGCCCATCTGTGCTACATGCCATGCCCATCTCAAACGTCTGGATTTAATGTTCCTGATTGTCAGGTGAAGAATACAATGCCTGCAGTTCTGCGCTGTGTAACTTTCTTCATTCTCGAGTAGTTTCATCCCTCTTAGCACCAAATATTTTTTTAACAATCATATTCTCAGACACCCTTAATATCGGTTCCTCACTCAAAGAGAGTGTCAAAGTTTCACAACCATAGAGAAACAACCTGTAATATAATTGTTCTATAAATTGTAACTTTCAGATTTTTTGACAGGAGACTGGATGACAAAACCTTCTCAACCGAATAGTAAGAGGCATTTCCCAAATTTATTCTGCGTTTCATTTCCTCCCCAGTGTCATTTATATCTGTTACTGTTGCTCCAAGATGTTCGAAGGATAAATCTCCAATTTTTATGTTTCCGTTTCGTACAATATTCTGGTCACGAAACATAATCCTATATTTTGTCTTTTCGGGATTTACTTCCACACCTATCGCTTTACTTGCTTCAAGTAAAATTTCCCTGTTTTCCCTAATCTTTTGTGGATTTTCTTTTTGCATATTCATGTCATCCACATAGTCAAGAAGCTGATGTAAACTGTCCAATTTAAAATCCTGGCTGTTAACCTGAACTTTCCTAATGGCATATTCTAGAGCAAAGTTAAAAAGTAAAGGAGATAGTGCATCTCCATGCTAAAGCCCGCACTCAATTGGAAAACCATCAGATACAAACTGGCCTATACGGATTCTGCTGTATGTGTCACTGAGACACTCTTTAATTAAATTAGTTTCTTGGGAATACCAAATTCAATAAGAATATTATATCAAACTTCTCTCTTAACCGAGCCATATGCCTTTTTGAAATCTATGAATAATTCTTGTACTATACACTTATACTCCCATTTTTCTCCAATATCCGTCGAATACAAAAAATTTGATCAATAGTCGATCTATTTCGTCTACAACCGCACTGATGATCCCCAATAATTTCATCTACATACGGAGTTTATCTTCTGAAAAGAATATTGGACAAAATTTTGTACGGCGTCAACATAAGTGATATTCCTCCAAAGTTACCATAGTTAGTCATGTCCCGGTACAATTATGGACTCTTTCCATTGTTCTTGTACAAATTCCTTTTCCCAAATAGCAAGTACAAGTTTAAAAATTTCTCTAGATAATGCTCTTCCACCCTCGTCTATTAATTCTGCTGGAATTTGATCGATACCTGGAGACTTGTACTTTTCCATATTTTCTATCGCAATTTCGACTTCTGAAACTGTGAGTTCGGGTATAAATAGCTCAGCAGTTTGTATTTGAATTTCGTCTGAATCATTTCTATTTGGCCTATGTACATTTAGTAGTTGCCCAAAATAATTTTACCATCTGTTCAGGATTGAATGAGAGTCTGCAAGCAAGTCATCATTCTCATCTTTGATCACGTTTACCTTTGCCTGATATCCGTTCTTAAATTCTTTTATACCCTTTTAAAAATATCTAATCTTTTTACTCTTACTATTTGTTTTTACCTCGTTCAGTTTTTCCTTCAAGTAGCCTCTCTTTTTATTCATAAATATACGACTTGCTTTCCGTCTTTCATTGAAATAATCATCTCTATTCTCCTTAATTGGATCCTGTAAGAATTTCAATTTTGCCTGTTTCCTTCTTTCTACTACCATGCAACAAACTTCATCAAACGATGGTTTCGTTTTCTTAGGTTCATAATAACCTATGCATTGCTCACCTGCAATTAGGTAGTATCTCTGATATTTTCCCACATGCTATTACTAACCCAATGTAAACTAACCTAATTTAACGTAACTTCTACTAATCCGAACTAATTTAACCTACGTACACAAAAGATTTCAGCCTATCTCCTCGGAAAACACAGACGTTTACATGATTTACACCAAAGCTATCAGATCTTATCACACTTGATGACCTATGGTATTTTACAAGTCTTCGTTGTTGTCCTCGTTGATATCTGTATCTATCGTAAGAGTATATTTCGGTATTTGTATGATAATAACGTTCTTGTGTTAAATATTATTAACCTACCTTGTTAACATGTTTAGACCTATTTTTCGGTCATCTTCGGAACTGGTCGTTGTTGGCCTTGGCGCCTCTTGTTTCCTGTGTGGGTGTGTTTTGTAGTGTAGAGCCAAAGACTGTTATTGTTTTGAAATTGAGTTGTGTGTTGAGAATATCGTTGGGTTGTGTTTTCGTGTGTCTGTATATTCATATTGTTCTAGTGTGTTGAGTTTCTGGCTCTTTGGTTGGATGTGCAGTATTTCCATGTCTGTGTTGATGTGTCTGTAGGTGTGGTTGGCATTTGTGATGCGTTCTGCATATGTGGAGGTGTTTTGCAATATTGTTATGGCTGTGATGTGTTCTTTGTAACGTGTTTGAAATGATCTGCCTGTCTGTCCTATGTAGAAGTTGTTGCAGGTGTTGCATTTGGGTTTGTATACGCCTGTGTGGTTGTATTTGTTTGTTTGTGTTGTTTGTGTGTTGAGATGTTTTTGTAGAGTGTTATTTGTTCTGTATGCGATGTTGTAGTTTAATTTCTTGAATGAGGTTGCAATTTTATGTGAGGTTTTGTTGTCGTATGTTAGTGTGATGTATTTTTTGTGTTCTTGGGTTTGTGTTGTGTTCTTTTGTTTTTTGTGGAGTTGTTTTGTCTTACGTATTATGTTGTCTATTATGTTAGAGTTGTATTCGTTTTCTTGTGCTATGTATTTGATTGTGTTTAGTTCTTCGTTGTAATCCTGTTGGTTCATTGTTATGTTGAGTAGTCTGTGTATCATTGTTCGGAATGCAGCTTTTTTGTGTTGTGTGGGGTGGTTGGATGTGTTGTGTATGGACAAAACCATAAGGAACAATATAAAATTCGAAAAAGACAACATAGACCTAGTAAATAAAATAAAAGACAAACATATCCCACACAATACAACATTAGCAACTTTCGACTTAACTAACCTATACACAAACATACCCATACATGATACACTACAGATACTAGAACAAATGCTCAAAAACAACAACACACAACAAGAACAAATCAAAGGAAACATCCACACCACAGACATCATCACAAAACAAAGCTACTTAACATACAATAACAAATATTACACACAAACCGAAGGCCTACCCAAGGGATTACCCATTTCCAGCATACTACAGAAATATTCTTACACCACATAGAACAGACATACATACTAAACAAAGACACCAACAAACACGCAGACAACATCATATCGTGGCACAGATACGTAGATGACATACTAATACTATACAAAGGAAACAAAAGACAAATCCAAAACCTACATCAACACATAAACAAAATACACCCAAAGCTACACTACACATTAGAAACTGAAAACAACAAATCCATAAATTTTCTAGACATCACAATAACAAAAGTAGACAACAAACACACATTCAAAGTATATAGAAAACCGACAACAACAACACACATACACAACACATCCAACCACCCAACACAACACAAACAAGCTGCATTCCGAACAATGATACAGTACATGCGTACTAGAACCAGAGTCGTTTCTCCATTTCGTCACATATTGCAAGCATGTCTGTATGAGACTGTAAGGAAAAAACTTCCAATCCAGACTAAATCCAACAATATGATAGGAACGAAAATCAGCTGTCACGGCTAATATGCCCTGAAATGAGGACATTTTGATGCATGTGCAAATTATGTCGGGACGTTGGACGCAATGGTCAAAATCTTGGACTCTCCAGGAAAAAACGGGGCAGTTTGCAAGCCTACTACCCCTACGTGTGAAAAAAACAGTTACTGACTCTTGGATTTTACCGATAAGCTATTATCAGCTGTTACTATTAATTAATATTAAAAAACAATATTAGAAGAAAAATAATCATCCAAAAAATAATAATTGCAAAGAGAAGTAAAACATGAAATTACAGCCATTCTGAATCTAGAAAATCTGTCTGAACACGGCCGCCTTGAAAATACTTTATTACGGCTCTTGTCAGCCGTGACCAGTGTCGCCAACAGGGTGGTTTTTGCAGTGGGAAATCTAAAGGATATTGAAATATGAAATGCGCACAAACTGTGCAGGAGTGTGTTAGTGGATTCCACTTTAGTTCTTGCTGTATTCGATTATTGGTTTGTCAAGCTTCTTGCACTGGGTGATGTGGTCAATGAGCACAGAATGCATAGAGTAGACATGAACAGCTTGAAGGTGAAGCCGATTTTGTGGACAGTCGCCATTATGATGCTACCAAAACATTGGGCTCCCGGTTAGCACATGGGCAGTTGATTGTAATGTTGCATCGTTGTTTTAATTAATAAATGAACTAATTTAAATATGCCTACATGTGCTGCGTATGGCTGCACAAACAGGTTTTCAAAAAAAATTCTGGAATAACTTTTCACAGGTAAATATGCATGTGTGAAATGTACTTATTACCGGTAGATAATGAATGATTTAGCCTAGGTTAGTCGGTTAGATTCATATTTTTCACGTATTAGTTTGATTAAGAGAAAGGATTAGTGCATTGATATTATTTAATTAATTTTTATAATCACTAAATCAGACTTACACCTTGCAGACTTAGCATTTACGAGCGAAACAAACCTAACAACCCAAGTTGGAAGTTTGTGTTGCATGCTATAGAAAATGGGTGTACCGAGGTTTCTCTTCAACCAAATGCACGTATTCGTTTGATGAAGAAAAAGAACTAGTGTATTAATATTATTGTAATTAATTTTTATAATCACGAAATCAGATGATAATGAGGTTGCTAACAGCTGCTGTCTTAAAGCAATCAAAAAGGTACATCACACAACTTATATTTTTTTCAAGATTATAATCCTAACAGTCTCTGAAAAAGAAAATTATATGTACGCACTTTTAACACTGGTAAGCTAGGACCTATCCGGAAACTCGTACAAAAGTAGCTTCATTAACTCTGTCGTGATCTAACTTGACCCACTTGGTAATAAAACTTCACTTTTGTTCGCCGTTATAATCTAATTATATAGGCCTACTATAAACGAAGAGCCTATCAGATATATGGTTAAGAGTATTCCACTTTTTCTCTAAACAAAATCGGGACAGCTATACGAAATACTGGCAAAAGGAAGAGAATGATAATTTGCGTTAAGAAGCAAGTTGCATTATTATCCTCCAGGAAATTAGGGACATATGGAATTCCTATTATCATAAGATCTTCTATAACGTAATAGCTATTTTGCAATGTTTTGGTAGCAACAAGATGGCGTCAGGTCCATCAAACCGGCTTCACTCCGTCAAATGGTATTAAGATGCTAGTGTCTACTCTATGTATTCTGTGCTCGTTGGATGTGGTATCGATCGCAGGTTAGGTCGCACAGTTCACATATACACTCTGGATTGCGATCGTGGTAAATGTTTGATTTACAGAGCTTGTGGTGGTAGCCATGTACTGCCATGGAGATGACAAAGTGGCGAAGTTCTTGATCCGTGTCCGTCCATGATCGGTTTACTATTGCTTCCGTTGAGTAGAACTCCAGCCATATCTCATTTCGTTTCTCTTCCCTTTCTTCCAATAATTTTGCCCAACAGTTTGTGGCAGGCAGGGAGAACTCTAGACGCAGGTCTTCTATCAGAAATGTCTCTTTTGCGAGCTCGTAGACTAGTCTGGAGCGTGTGTATTTAGACACACCCAGTGCGGCTTTCAGGAATCGTGCTTTCACTGCTTCTAAGGTACGAAGGTCGGTCTTATTCAGTTTTTCCCATATTAACTCGATCCCGTAGGTGAGGATGGGGACTATTTTCGTTCTGAAGAGTGCCATAGCTGAACTTAGGGAGAGTCTACTCAGTGATCTGATATCGTATGTAGCCTTTGTAGCTGCTGCCGCTCTGGATTTGACGTGGATTCTGAAAGACGTCATTGTTGTCTGTAGGGTCATGCCGAGATATTTGAATGAATTTGTCATGTGTATAGGTTCGTTCTTCTGCAGCATTCTGTCATTAGTTGATATTCGTCCGCCTTTTCGGAAAGTCATCTGCACGGTTTTCTCTAGGTTGATCTGTAGTTCGTTTTCCTCAGCCCATTTCTCCAGTGCCTTAGTTGCTTTTTGCAGCTCGTTTGCGTCATGTGATCCAATGACCATGTCGTCGGCATAGATGTATATTTTCACTTCCTCCGCTTCCTGTCGTATTCTGCTGACTGAATCATATGTGGCAATGTTGAACAACAGGGGACTGAGTGGATCTCCCTGCAACACTCCGTTGGTCTGGGTAATTTCTTCTGATATGCTGATGTTGTCAGAGACTCGGACCGTGTTATTCCTTAGTATAATCTGAATCAGTGTTATTAGTTCTTTATTCTCTCCTGTCATTGCCTCAAGTTTTGATGAGATGTTCCTATTGAGTGTGTCAAAGGCTTTGGTTTAGTCAATAGAGACCGTGTGGAATTTGCCACGGGGAAATCTTAGAGCATCTTCTATGTCTCCGATCAGGTTTCGAACTGCTTGTAGTGTGTTTCGTCCTGCTCTGAAACCGAATTGTTCGTCAGGAATTTTGTGGTCTGTTTCTCTTGTGAGACGTTTTGTTATTAGTTTGGTCAGGATTTTGAAAATGTTGTTTTCCAAGGCTATTCCTCTGTATTGGTTCGGGTCGCCTGGATCGCCTTTTCCTTTGTGTAGCACCTTCAAGTCGACGATCTCCATCCAGTTGGTATGTTGCTCATTCTTAGGCAGAGGTTTAAGAGATCTGTGATGACTTGGAGAAGTAGATTGGCTGAAGTTTTGATGTGCTCGTTGAAGATCCCGTCCGGGCCGGCCGCCTTGTTGTTCTTTAGGTTCCTTATGGTGTCCTGTACTTCGTCTGTTGTAAAAGGGTGTGTGTTAGTATGGTCTCTGTCTATAGTCTTCGTTGTGTATGCAGCTGCGTTCTTCCCTTGATTAAGTATGTTAGCGAAGTGCTCCTCCCAGGTGGTCATGTCTATTTGTCCTATGGTTTGAGATTTTCTGGGCTTCAAAGCCACGTGGGGGTCTCTCTTGGCTTCCTCCACCATCCTAACTGCTTCGGATTCGATGAAGTCCTTCCGTTTCTGTTTCAGTAGGGTTTTGTATTTTCTTCTGGATTCGCAGTAGGTTCTTAGAGCCACTTGGTTATCTGTGGTTTTTGCGATGTGCAACTTCTCTAATACTTTTCTCCTCTCATGGTAGCATTCCCCGTCGAACCACTTTTGGGCTCTTCTTTTTGACCTGGGCACGGTGGCATCTTTGATCAGCTCTTCTAGGGTTATTGCGGCAGCGTCTAGGTTGTGTTCTTTTATCAGTTTGTTAATTTCGTCGAGTTTATCCGTGTTTCTATTAATCGCGTTCTCGTCTAGTTTCCTTGAAGAGGGGTCTCCGGAATGGGATGGTTTGTAGGCTTTGTCTGACCGTGAATAGAGAAGCTTGCTATTATTGGGCAGTGCTTTTTTAGCGGTGTTCCTGCTGTGTTGTAACACACCCTGTGTTCTGTAAGGTTGAGTTCAGGGCCTTTGTAGAAAATGAGGTCTATGGTACTGCTGCCATTGTGCGCGAAACATGTTTTGTTGTCTCTTTTGTTAAGGAGCTTGAATCCTTCCTCTTTCATCAGATTTAGTAATTCGTCGCTTCTGTGGTCGGCGAGGTCTATCCTGCAGTTCATATCTCCTGCAACTATTATGTTGCGACCTGGGTTCGCTTGAGCCAATGCCGTCATGATTGTCGATATGATGTCTTCTATTGGAGTTCGGGGTTCGAAATAGTGACCAATCAGGGTTAGGTTTTCAGAATTGATTACTATCGTGTCCTGGTCTTGGTATGTGTTTAGTATTTTCCCGATTGACGGTTTGTAGTAACAGGAGATTCCCCGTATAGGTCTTCCTCTCGGTCCTTGTGTTGCGTTGACGTGCGTTGCGTAGAATCCAGGGATGTCTATGTTGTCAGTCATAAAAGTCTCGGTAACAATAAGTACGTCTCGTTTTGCTAGAAGCTCGTTTGGGGCTAGCTCTAGAATGCTCTTCAGCCCTTCTACGTTCCGTAGGAGGAAGTTAATCTTCGAGTCTTGCGCCGGTTCTTTGGGGGCGAAAGAATCGGTATCGTCTAACTATAACTCCCTCTGGCCAACACTCTGGGGCGTCGATTTTTGATAAGTCGTTGAGGGGTATGCCTACCTTGTAGGCTTTAAGTGTTCCTTTTGTTTGTAGCTCCTCGCATTCCACTATGTTCGTTATATTCAGCTTGGTCAGGTGTCTCTTGATTTTCTCTTGTGTTGTAGTCTGGTGTAGTCTTCCGATATATAGCCACGCTCTACGAGTCCCGCCTTGTAGTTCGTTTTCGGTTTTCTCCGCTCCTTTTTCGGTGTTGATCTGTTTTGTGCCTACGATAGTTGGGGTCTTTATTTTTAAACTGTTTACTCCGTTTCTTTTCACCGCCTCTGTGTATGTATTACATATGTTTACGGTGTGTTGATCTGTCGTATCTGTGGCGTTTTCGGTACTTGTATCGTTGTTTGACATGGGTAGTATTTCGTTTTGGGGCATTGGAGTTTCCTCATGTCTTGTGGTTGTGATCTCCTGGCTCTGCTTGGTGTTGTGATATGTTGCCGATGGCTCCGATGTTGAAGCTGGCTCTTTTTGGTCCTCTCGGTTACGCTCCACTTGGGAGATGCCCGTCGAACTTTGTCTCCCTATTCTGGGATCCGTCTTTCTTATTTCTTCGGCCACCGTCATTTTGATAATTTCCTTTAGGTTTCCCTCCCTGCCTCGTATTGTGCTCTCTGTTACATGATTTAGAGCCTCTTTAACTCCTTCTGATACCGTCTCTCTCATTTCTCCCCTGAGATTTTCAAATTGGATCGTAAGTGTCTTTACGGATCTTACGAGTTCTTCTAGTATCCCTTTCTCATTGCGAGATAGTTCGCAGATCCACATAAGACACGTTGAAGGTTTTTCTATAGCTTTCATGTCGCCTTGTGTCATTGCAGTGCATTTAGCGTGGAACCAGCCGTTGCAGCCGCCTTCACATCCAAATACGTTCTCATTTTCTAGTGTTTCTTTGCATTTGTTGCATTTCTACTTCCTGTCTTCGTCTAGTTGTTTTTTTCTACCAGTGTGGGCGCCATTAGCGTCGGTAGGTCCAGGCATGAATGATCTTTTGTGTTCTTTGTACTGTCGAATCGTGGAGTCGATTTGTCTTCTAAGGCTATTCTCTTTGGAAACTGAGCACTGTCACCAACCTAACGTTTGTCTCGATATGATCTTTGGGATGCACTCGAAAGATGGCGCTGGCTAGGTGCGCATGTGACTGTGCGGTTACTGAATGTTTTACCTATGTTCTGGGTAGCATTACTTGTAGATAACATTTTTGCAATCGCTAATGACCACTCGCTACTTCTTGCACACGTTTCCATACACTTTGAAATAACACATCTTGAGCAAAATACGATTCCGGGCACTATACATTTGCTACGCGCTCATATATCGATATCCGGTGCTTCAGGGAAATACACAATACAATACAATGTAAATCTAAAGGATATTGGTGTGAAGTTTTTGAGTCGTTTATAAAGATCCTTCAGATATGAACCCTTTCAAAGAAATAGCCGAATTCGCCCTATTTTAAATATATAATATACATCTAAAAATCCAGTGCGCTTAATGCTATATTTAGTGTTTTTATAAGCGTTTAGTGTATTTCTGCTAACTGGTGTTGGCAACTCTGGCCCAAACTTTCTTGAATCATAACAAAGAGTTTGTAATTATTACAAACTCTTTGAATCATAACGATAATTGGAAAGCAGTGTTGCCAACTGGACGGAAATTCCGTCGAAATTGACGGAATTTCAACGTAGTGGACGGGAAAAAAATGGCTTTGACGGGTGACGGATTTTCTGGCGGGAATAACGATTTTCATCGTCTTTTGACATTTTTTGCTGCTGTCATTTTTAATTGTTTCATTTTTGGGAGATTTTACTTTTTATTTGAAGAGTCCTGCCTGTTCCGTACTATGTTTAAGAATGTCCTGTTTCAAATTTGCTCGTAACCAAGTCAATGTTGACGAATAATTATTTTAATCAAGAATTAGTAAGTATGTTGTGTTAAAGTTGCTTGTATGTATATTGGGTATTATTATTATTATTATTATTATTATTATTATTATTATTATTAATATTATTATTTTTTTTAATTTTGACGGATTCTGACGGATTTCCAGATGTTATACTGACGGGGACACATTTCATGTGTTGGCAACACTGTTGGAAAGATGCAACAGTTAAATGATTGTTATACATAAGTTTACGTAAGATGTCTTATTACTCCGAAGAATATTTGGACCAGGGACATGCTCTCACTCAAGAGGTGAAAGTTGATAAAGATCCAATGCCAATTTCATTCCCAGTGTTGAAAAATGAACCAGAGGTGAGTGGAACGCAAGGATGCGTTGTGTTTTTCGAATGCTTATTTTGTATTTTGATTATGACAGACACTATCTCTTTATAACATTACTTGGAGTGCTTTTTAGTGTATGATAGGGATAGAAGAAATTTGATGACAATATATTTGTTATTTATTATGTTGTAGCGAAGTCTAATGTTGAAATGTTATCTGGTTTTATATTTCAAATTTAAAAACGACGTTACAGATTACACCTTATTCATAATGTTTGCCAAGCTACACATTCCCGCAATGTAGGTATTTGATATTATGCTTAAGGTCACGAATTCATTTTCATTTTATTCTCTTTATGACAATAAATATTTTTTCGCTTTCAAGTGATAAGTCAAACATAGAAAAGGAGGGTAAGGGTGTTTGAGAATATTTTCTTTGTTTCAACCATATAAATTACTTGGAATGCATAAAAAGCAACATATATTTCTCTAAAATATAGTGTAATAGCATAAATAAATTTAAAACAATGATTATGAGACACTTGAGACATAATTCACTTGCGAGTTAAATATTGCGAAATTCTTGTACATTCATTAAGCTCGATTCAATAATTTTCAGTTGCACCGCACGGATATTTTGATATGTTGCAATTAAAGGTTATGTTTACTGTACCAATATTTCAGTATTCACATTTATACATTATAATTAAGCATTAAGTTACGTTTAATAACTTGTAAATGCAATTTTTGTCTATTTCAGTTCTATTTATTCGTTACTTACGGTACTCCAATCTGAAGTCTGATTAATGTACAATGTTAGTAGGCTAAACTAGCGCAGAAGTAGTTCGTTTGTACTCATACTCCTTGCATATACTGATCTGGAACAGGTTAGGTTTGGTTAGTTTTGGCTTTTATTAAGCCTTGCTTATACGATCACCTGCACCTCCTCAAAAAATCTCCTATAAATTCAACGATTTTCACTTCTGAAATCGCAGGAACTACCTCAGCGCTAGTTCTACCGCTATATGAGTGCCGCCATATTTTTCCTTCGGACACTTGGACTATATTGAAATACGGAAAGCTTACAGCGCTATTACTAGAGCAACTAGATTTACAAAGTCTCCAATGCCCTGCCTTTACATATATTGGCCTATGTTATCACAGTCTAGTATATACAGTCGCGAAGCTTAATACGTAGTAAATATGCAAAGATTAGGTAGTTGCTCACCACTAGGGTCGCTTGTATCGCCTCATTACCGGCAATGCAAAATAGTACCGTCACAGTCTATTGTTCCTAGCACCCTTAAAACTCAAGCTTCGTGACTATATATATTAGACTGTGATGTTATGTCATATGGAAATTGTATGTTATTATTTATATTCCTATATTCGCAATTATATATTATAATTAAGCATAATGTCTTATATGATACGCCGCACATTCATTTTGTCTCTATTTTAATACTACAATCGAGTACGTACTGAATTATTGTATTTATCTACTTCCTAAGAGATGAAGTAACGTAATCGTACGTAGTACACTAATTTCATAGGCGAGGTATGGTAAAATTTTCTGTCTGCAATTAAGGAAGGTAGATGTGCTAAATTAAAATCACAATATAAATACTTTTTTATTAAACCTCAAAATAGCTTCCATTCTAAACTTGAAATGTTGAGGTGAATAGATTATGTTCACATGTAAAATTCTCTTCACATTAAAATAGCACAGTTTTGTAGTTATTTCTGCATCAAATTATGCAATAAGAAGTAAACGGAACTTATGGACACATTACACTAAATAAAACTTAGCAATGATACGCAATAAAGTTATAATATAATATTTCACTGAGCTCCATACACTGAAATAGAAAACCCGAACATACATTATCGTCTGCTCGGCAAAGGGGTTGTACTGAGATGATAGTAGCGATCCTGGTGGTCAGCAACTATCTATATATGCTTCGCAACTGTATATACTAAACTGTGCTAACACCATATAATAAATTGCTCAAGATGTCTCTTGGTACTGCAGGACCGGACTTTCTTGGATCAGCTTGTGACTGGTTCAAAGCAGGAATATGTGAACCAGAGTCATGAACTCACTTCTGAGATAAAAGTTGAAGATCCAGTGGCAATTTCCTTTCCTGTAGTGAAACGTGAACCTGAGGTGAGTGCAGCACAAGGAATGCACTCTGTTCTTCTTGTGTTTTGATTGTCAGATCCGCTACCTCTTTACAACAGTGTTTGCAGTGCCTTTTACTTTACGATAGAGACAGAAAAACACTTATCACAATTTAGTGTTACGAGATATGTCATATTGCAGGGAAATAATTCTGGAGTAGTATCTCGGTTTGTTTTAGTTATGAAAACGTAATTGCTTGTTGCATAATCTATGGTATTTGAGGACACTGCTTTTTGTGTACTCTGTGTCGTTGTCTAAAATTCTTAATACATTTTACCCTTTCCAAGTAAAAGATTTTGCTTTAGTTGTATGTACATACATTATCTCGTGACTTCATTTTTTCATCTTTTCTTTTTATGTATTTACGTAGTTGCAATGTATCTTTTGTAGAATATTATCTTACGCATAGAGAGAAGATATTTTGTAAGTTTACGATAAATTATATAGCTGATTTTGAGTGGATTGCAGAATAGGTTCTAAATTTTGCAAAATGTTGTGATATATACATGTAGATACAGCATACATGAAACTGTTGTATATTTTATTTACTCTTATTCTGTCAGTGAACTGTAATTAATTTTAGTACAGGTAGAGAAACGTAAATTTTGAAACTTCATTTTGCCAATTCTAAAATCATTAGAAATAACATTGTATTTGAATTTCCTTTACTTCTTATGACTAGACTACAACTTAGTTAAAATTCTCGGGAAAGGTATGAAGTTCACAAAATTGTTCAACGAATTATTCTAACCAATTTTTTCTCTACGATATAATAATCAGTATTGCCATAGCAAAGGAATCTTTGTGTACTGGAGCTTTAATATAATTGTATTCTTTATGGTTTTGCCTGGCAGAAATTATGGAGCAAAATCCACCAAATTCGTGACTAGAAATTATTGAATTATTGGTTCATAGAAAATTTCTTCTATTATAAGTAGTTAAATAGTTACTCTATAACAGACATTTTCCACCAGAGTGGCTGTGAATTCTCAAATGGTCCATTGGTGTGCTACAGAATATCAAATATGGCACAAGCCAACATTCAGTGAACAAAGTGTGGGTGTGCAACCAACAGAGAAGAGAATGACAGATGCGCATCTAGGATGGCCAAACTAGTGAACAGCCAACTTTAAAATCTATCGTATTTTACTTGTTTCTATGAAATGAAATGTTTCCTGCATAAGATATCTTATCAAAACACATAATAATATTGTATCTTCTCGTATCTTCTAAATATAAAATTAAGAAAACATTCATAAAATGGTAAGTTTGGCACTGATATTGCATTGGAATAATTTTCTGGCATTAAATTTTGCATTTCTATCATAAACTTAAAAAAAATACAAAAGTTATGTTAGTTTAGTTTGTGAATAATAAGTATATTGTTTCTGTCCTCAACATTTTTGCACCATGCACCTTTTCACCATTCATCATATTATCATTCCTCCATATGTTGACTAAAAATAAGTCATATAAAATTTAAAATATTTTATTTTATATACTAATGCATATACATTTATCTCATTTATTTGTATTTTATAGTACCGGTACTCATTCCCTTCTAAAACCTTCAAAATTCCTCTTCTGCTTGGGGAAATGAGCTTTAGATTATATGACTGTGATGCACGATTTTATATTACACCTTTCTGTGCCACATGTTGAAAAAGGTTCTAGAACGCAGATCTAAGAAAAATTTGCCCCAAGAATTGTATTCTATTAACTAAAATTCTACTTGGCCTGATATGATTTAAAAGCCGTTCTGTGGCATCTAAATTCGATGCGCTTTTCTTAATGTAAATTGTGCTATTTTTTGTTTTATTTGCTGTGTATTTCTAGGAAGAGCAGACTGACTCGGACACAGTGAATGAGGAGCCACGAATAGAATTGACAGCAGAGGACAACGAGGTTTTGATGGAAAGGTGAGTGTGATGGGCGAGTCTTCACGCAGAGAGTTCATTGTGTTTGAAATGTCTTTTAATTTGACTGTCCAGGGGCCCTTTTCACAATCCTTACAAATTGCAAATTAACAATTTACAAATAACAAGGAAAAGATTACAAATGCTTTAAACTTGTATTTCACAGTGCTACCTTATTAGTTTGTAAAGTTTGACGAACTTTACAAAATCAGCTAAAGAAATTTACAAATATGCATTACTGGTTACATAACATCGCCAACGACAGTTTACAAAAATCGCTAAGGAGCATAGCTAAAGTCGCTGTATTTTTACTACTATCGATACATATGTTTATATTTTGTACTAAAATAGATTATTCTAAGCTTGCTGATTCATATTTCACCATCAGAAAATATGAAGTATTGTTAAAGAAAATTAAAAGTATTTAGATTGTTATATATTGGCGACAGTGGAATTTCATGTGATGAGATTGGTCGAGTATACCAATACGTCTATTACGTAAATGACCAAAGTTAGCACCAAATTCAGTCATATAAGTAAATAACAGATTTATTTCACGTACAAATATGCAATTGATAAAATAATTATGATGTCTAACTACAAAATCAGGTTCATTTTTTGTGCTGATCCATCCATATTTATTAATGTTGCATCCATAACCTCACAAACATTAGTGATCCCAGCAGCACCATAAAAATTCTGTGCTATAGTAAATAACATTTCGGTGATCAAAACCCTGCCCCGAATTTAACTCTTAACAACATCAACTACCCTGTGGACACTTTTGCACACTGATATCTTAGAAATTCTGTACTTATCTGCTAATGCTCAGGATTGAAATAATCAAACAAAACATTCAAATAATATATATAAATTCTATAGGGTCTTGTCGTCCCGATTTAATTTCTTTTGGTTTAATTCTCTTGAGATTATGAATTTGTGTATTAATAATTATAGCAAGAGAATTAATTTTTCGTTATAATTATTATAGAATTTTTTTTATTTGTTGTAATTATATTTTAACTATTATGTTTTATTGCTCACTTTTCCCTTTTGGATGTTGGATATGATGTCCCATATGTTGTAGAAGCAATTCCAGCGAAACGGGACTCGAAACGACTTCAGAAAACCGCGTAGGTAATGTCGTTATTGCATTATTGTATTATTTATTTTTGGTGCAGAGAACTTCTTTTTTAAGTGCGATTATTTATTAAATACAGTCTTCGTATATAAATACGTACTTACGCGGTATTCTGAAGTATAGCGCTGGACTCATTCCAAACTTTTGATTAAATTCATACAATGATACGAACGTGTTATTAATTCTTGGCCGGAAAAATTTACGTATACGTCATCTTTTGATTAGGCCTAAATTCAGTATCTTCGTCTGAGTCATTAGAATTCTTTAATAACATCAAACTTGCCTTAGTTTAATTCTTAATATTATCCATTTACTCAAAAATTAATTTAATAAGTATTTCTTTATTGTATTTATGCATAATTTGTTGCAATATTATACTTTACACATCTCAGAGGTATTGTAGAAAATATGCTAATTTTACAAGTAAAGTTTACACGTTTGTAAAATTACCCTTCATTGTGAAACAGAATAATTGTAAAGTGAGTAAAATTTAATTTGTAAAGATTTGATTTCCTTTGTAAAGTTCAACATTATAAACAAAGATTGTGAAACAGAAGTTTACAATTTACAAGCAAAGTTTACAATTTACAAAGCTTGTAAACTTAGTGAAACACGCCCCAGAAGCAGCTTCAGAAGAACTGTCTGTCTGAATCATCCAGCAATAATCAGTCATCACATTCGCACTGCACTTCCCTTGGTATCTGGTTACCATAATGTACTGTTAAAACTTCATGTTCTTCACTCAAAATGCGTAGATTTTCAGGAAAAAAAAAAATAGATGGACATGCAAGAAGTGGGCCTTTATAGTCATATTGCAGCTCAAGGTCTCGAAACTCTCCAACTTAATTTGTACAGTTGTTTGTAATTGAATTCTTAATAATTCCGTAGGAAATTATATATTACGGTAATATTATAAGTCCATTCCAAGCGTGTTTCTGCAAAGTGTTAATCATGGTTGCAATGTCACTGTGTAAAATTAATTTGCCTCTTTTATTTAATTATTTACTTGTTTGTCTATTTACTCACTGATTGATTGATTGGTTTATTTATTTACTCATTCATTGATTGATGGATTTATTTATTTATTTATTTATTTATGTTTTTATTTATTTCCTCATTGATTGATTGATAGATTTATTTCTTTATTTATTTATTTAGTTACTCATTAATTGATGGATTTATTTATTTATTTCTTTATTTATGTTTTTATTTATGTATTTATTTATTTATTTATTTACTCATTGATAGATTGATGGTTTTATTTATTTATTTACTTATTTATTTATGTGTTTATTTATGTATTTATTTATTTATTTACTCATTGATTGATTGATGGTTTTATTTAGTTATGCATTTATTTCTGTATTTATTTATTTACTTATTTATTTATTTATTTATTTACTCTGTGATTGATTGATTGATTTATTTATTTGTCTATGTATTTATTTATGTATTTATTTATTTACTTATTTATTTATTTACTCATTGATTGATTGATGGTTTTATTTATTTATTTATTTATGTATGTATTTATTTATTTATTCCTTTGTTTGATTCTTTGTTTATTCGTTCGTTCATCTGTTCATTCGTTCATGCATTGTGGTGTAGTTAAGGTCATCAGTCTTTCACTTCCATAACACCAGATATACTACTCTACTACAATAATACATACAATTGTAGTTGAGCAACGTTTTTTCTCTAATTTATTATTTCTTTCTGTTCGGCCACTGTCTCCTCTTGTAATACATAGACCTGGCCATACTGTCCCATTCACACAAGAAACATGTTGGTGTTGTTATTAACTAATGTATAGCTCTTAGCTGTAAATCGATTAACTCTCGTAACTCTTCAATATATCTCACGGCAACTTATGATTATGAAGTTACAGCATAGCCGCATGCTTCACTGTAAATGACTCCATACTGCAAGTACTACTACTATTATGACTACTAGTGTTCAGACAGGGATGTAGAAAATTTACAGTAATTAAGGTATTGTAGTTGTAGGAGAAATCACAATCACATGAATGAGGCAGTTTATATTATTAGTGCCTGATATACTTCATGCATAATTATAATCAGCAGTAAATTAAGTGTAATGAATTCATATAACATATTCTACAAAAGACAAAGAAATAAGCCATTAAAATTGTTAGGTTGCAATATTTGTGATATATATTTAAGATTTTATAACTATTTGCTTATAAATTAAGAGTACTTCTCGTTAAATTATATAGAATGTTTTTCTAGGCGAAATCGTGGATGAATATATAATAGGATGCGAAACTTACTGAGTTTCCCGTAACACATACTAGAGGCGCTGTTGTAGAAATTGATCTTGCTGCCACCTGTTGGTGAGAGGGGCGTTATTACATCTAGCAGCGCACCAAGTGGCGAAAAGAGTAATTACTCCATGCAGTTAGCAACGCACCTGGTGACGAAAGTGCAGAAAGTATTCCCTCCCATTCTCATCAATATTCATAACTAACCCAATTTAAAATAAAACATTTACATTTTTATTCCTCACAGCGTCTGCTACTGAAAATTCTTACCGGAGCCAACAGGAAGATAAAAGAGACGATCTATTTTACACTACCCAATGAAAATGTAACCAGACAGAGACAAAAAATAAAGCAAAAGGTTAGATAATTGGGATTGTATTCTTTGGGTATTTAGTGTACAGCACAATGGAAAAATCTGCAAAGTACTGCTTAGATAGTTCAAATTATTATATTACTATTACTTTACAATACATTCAAGACTATTTTTATAACGTCCATAAACATCACTGTTTAACATACACTGCTTCTACACACACGTATCACTTTATGTTCACTTATTAGCAAGCTTCTGTCAGCCTTCTCGTCTCGAGCAATATCTCGAATGGATGAATAGAGAACTCTGGGTAATGTACCCAACACGTAGTTCTAATTTTCACCACCCACGACGTTTGGCGCTGATCATCTTATTTCAGCCCCCCGCCGCCAGATGGTGCTGACCGCAGTTTCGCATCCTATTATATATTTATCCATGGCGAAATTATGTTGTATTTGTACCTGAATTATATTGTGTCACGAAACATTGGAAGCATGAACCATATACTGGTATGTGAATACTGGCACACAGACGTTCAAAAATACCTTACCAAATAATCAATAATGAAAATAAATTTGTTGGTGTAAGTGTGGCTTCCATAGTTATTGCTTCTTTGAACAAATGGCCAAGACAATAGTTGGTGTTGTAAATCGTACTGGACAAATATACCCGTATTATAGAAATCAATTTTTAATCCCCCCTCTGCTGATTTTGCAACTACATTGGGTTTAGCGGGAAACCGCTGATATTGTCGGTTATAATAATAATTTATGCTTGACTGCGTCATCATTTTCCCCAACACTTTATAAGTGCCCCAATAATCGTGCAACCTATTGATGACTAGCGATACTGTTTCAAAGTTTGTTTGTATTTTTTTTTATCTTTGCTTCTAAGTTATCCCGTTGCTAAAATGTTCGCTTAAATGATCATAAAATTGTATTTCAGATGTCTTTGAATGTCTGTGTACAAACTCAACAAAAAGGAAAGCTAGTTACTTCCTAAGCTTTTACTTGATTGCTTGTTTGTTGCAATTGCAATGTGTACTTACAATGTTGAAACTCATTTTCTTATATCACAAGAGATCATTTTTCTCTCCTCATGGACCTGCTGCGATTCCTTCACATTCAACGATTATTTTTGGATGTAACATTCTCTATATGAGATAATATTATTTAGCAGTTGCAGTCCTTAAAACTGAAAGTAATAAATTATTTCTTTCAAGCGACTCCTTAGCCAAAGTTTGTTAAGTTTCGTGGAAGAGAGAAACTTGTTACAGTTATACATTCTGTGGAACATTTATATTATCTCTTAATCAAAATTTGTACTTTAATATTTAAACTAGGAAGTAAAAATTGAAGTAATTGAGGATATTGTGATGTCTTCCATGCTCTTTACTCTTTAGCATGAGGTCGGGCAATGCACTGTATTAAATTTGTACTTCCCTATGACGTCTTGCATAACACTGCAGGTTGGAGAGGCGTATCAGGGGAGGTAAGGTTTTTAACACGTGGTGTCCTGGAACGGAATTGAAAAACAGCACGTAATAGAACTGATAACATCGCTGGTTTAGAGGAAAGTGCTGGACATCGCTGTAAATGATTCTGATGTACTTCTTCCTAAAGACTGCATACTGGACAAAATGGCGAAGAAATAATTCCAATTTACTTCAAATGTTAGTAGGTAGTGCTCTTTATAGTAGTTCTACTCAACATATAAAAATGAATGGAATTATTACTAGTTTAACGTTCGCAAGACAATAAATACCAAGTTAGAGATAATACCAATCAGATTTTCTGATGATGACGCTTACTGCGAAATGAAATCTGCAATGTTGCAGTACAGTTTTCTCTCATTTTAAAATGACAAAATTAATAACGGTAAAGATTTTAGACATCAAAAGAATAAAAGATAGAAAAAGTTATAGCACATGTGTAATCTCGAATATCGAAACAATCGAATAAAATAGCATGCTCGAGTCGAAAAAGAATAAAGGAAAGTCACGTGACTGTGGACAGAGAGGCTCATTAAAAATGAAAGCTTACTGAGAGTTGACTAACGTGGTGTAATCCTTATGAAATTTATTGTACAGGTGAAGTCCATATTCTTCAGTCAGTTTTGATACTTGGACCATTACTCATAAATTAGATATGAGCATGTATCTCTAATCGTAATGTACCTCCTCGTGAAATAGGTTTGTTTTGATTTCAATATTCAATAATGGATTGTATACTTGTAACTATTTTATAGACTGATAGTATATTTACTTCAGGATTGCAGCTACGAACGAGAGGACTGTATCAAGAGAATTGGCCATTCTTCCTCTTGAAGAGAACGGGATTCCTAGGAAGTCGGGTTCCTCGGGAAAACCTGTGAGGACTCGTGAAGATGGGAAGCAGTTGGAATTACAATTGTCTAAAATATGTGCCTCGACTGCAAAAAATATGAGCAGTCATTCATCTATGGACGTAAGCAAGAAACCTTTCAACTGCGAAGTTTCTGCTATGTCTTTTTCAAACTCGAAAAGTTTAAGAACTAATGAAAGTCTGCACACCGGGGAAAAGCGATTCAAGTGTGATGTTTGTGGCAGGTGTTTCTTTCTGTCAGGTGATTTAAAAAAACATGAACTCGTGCATAGTGGCGAGAAGCCTCTCAATTGTAAATTTTGTGGTAAGTGCTTTTCATTGAAGACTAATTTAAAAACACATGAACGCCTGCACACCGGCGAAACTCCTTTGTAATGTTTGTGGTAGGAATTACTCTGCTTTGAGTACTCTAAGAGGGCATGAACGTCTGCACAGTGGCGACAAACGTTTTAAATGTGATGTTTGTGGCAAGTGTTTCTCGCGGTCGTCTTGCCTTAAAAGCCATGAACGTGTGCACTCTGGCGAGAAACCTTTTAATTGTGATGTTTGCGGTCAGTGTTTCAGGGAATCTGTTACCTTAAAAGCCCATCAACGTGTGCACTCAGGCGTGAAACCTTTTAAATGTCATGTTTGTGGTAAGTGTTTCACGCAGTCGTCTAGCCTTAAAATGCATGATCGTGTTCACTCTTTCGAAAAACCTTTCAAGTGCGACGTTTATAATAAGAGTTTCCCGCGGTCCGCTAACATAAACTTCATGAACGAGTCCACACTGGCGAGAAACCTTTCAAATATGATGTTTGTGGTAAGTGTTTCACGCAGTCGTCTAACCTTAAAATGCATGAACGCGTCCACGTTGGCGAGAAACCTTTCAAATGAGATGTTTGCAGTAAATGTTACTCGAATTGGGGTCACTTATAAGTTCATGAACCTGTCCACTCTGGGGAGAAACCTTTCAAACGTGATTTTTGTACTAAGTGTTGCTCGCAGCAGGGTGAACTAAAAGCCCTCAAACGCCTGCATACGGGGGTTACACCTTTCAAATATGATATTTGTGGTAAAGGTCGGGTAGTCTTAAAAGCCAATACCAGCTATAGGCGGGAAGCCTTTCAGGCCTGATATTTCAGAAAAATGATGTATTTATTAATTTTTTTTTCTTTTTGGAAAATTATTTTAAATATGTTTTCAAATATACTGATGAAAAAAAAACGACAACTAGAACAGAAGTGCTTTTAAAATACATTGTACAAAGAAAGTGAAAGTTCATTCACTCTTTTCTCTTAAATCTATTTTCACGTATATTTTGTAGCAAGGGTGCATGTTTATCCATCGTGTCTAACTAACTCAGAAATTGAGTAGAATCACTTTCAGTATTATGCTGCACGTATCTAACCAGGTTACCACTAGAATTGACTTCGTAAGAAATTCTGTGTAAACATTTTGTTTTAGTTTAACCTGTGTTTGATGATCTCTTTTCAGAACATGGGAGGACTGATAGAGGAATAAGAATAAAGCTCATGAGATTTGGTGGTGATATGGCGTTATTAGCAGAGTAGTAGATGATACTAAGAGATATCACCATATGGTTAATTATACAGTATGGACACTTCGCGTCGATACTTTGATGTAGCACGACTGATTTCAATGATCTTCAAACCAGTTTGAGCGTGATATTCTCCTTTCTTCCTGTATTTGTCACTGACATCGCACCAGCTAGCATTCGAAACAGCAGTAATATAACACATACAATTAATATATCTAGATACATTATGCACTGAAATTAAATATATTTGACCGATGTAATAATAAATCCGTCATTAACTGTAATATGTACACACTAGAGTTCCTTTACAATGAGAGTTGAGACGTTGACCCCAACAGCAATAAATGAAAATATGTAATGATTTGATGCTGCTGAAAATGGAAGAACAGAACTCCTTTAAGAAGTAAAGCCATATACATGTATTATATTGTATACAAATATTAAATGCATTTGATACATACTTTTTAAAAGTATTATGTTATTTTATAATATAATAAATATATATAAAATATAACAAATTATTAATACAACTTATGTGTCACTGAGCAATAAGGAAAAGCTCTTGAATTTATTTGAAGCAAATTGTTACTGGATTATGCATTAAGGTAGGCGATGATGTTTGGATCCTGTGTCTCAAATCTATTCTCAATTATTATCTTAGCATATGCTCGAATACACTAACCTCTAGCGCTTGAAAGTCGAACTAAACGCCGGGACACGTAAAAACAAACAACACACACACACACACATATATATATATATATATATATATATATATATATATATATATATATATAATGTTTATGCAACGATCACTCTTCAGTAGTCACCAATGAGCTCAAATTTATAAACTGGTCACACAACACCTGTACCTCAATTAGAAGTAATCTTGCAATTATAAATATAAAAAAGAATAATTGCTACTTGTCTACTTCATTTCTAAGTTTGCTTGTTTATTTTCGAAATTCCAATTGCATTAAATAAATCCTAGCCTCTTAACTGCCTAGGGTCTCTGTGTCTCTTATTTCCAGGCTTCTTTGGAAAAATAAAGTAGTCCATATGTCACTTCTTTTTTTACTCAGTCTTACGTACGGTACAGCTGTATGCTTCACTGTATTTCAACATTACAACGGCAAAATTAAAGTAATATAATTAAAATATTGTCGGTTTCTTGGTAAAAGTGACCAAGTCCAAAATGCAAGATTGTTGGGAAAAGCCATTTAAAGGTTTAATGACCATCCAAGGTTAACTGTACTTGTTTAGATGTTAGTAATTAGTTATTTTGAAGGTAAATGTGGTATATTATTAGTGTTTAATATAAAATTATGTCAGAAATTCATAAAGATTGGAAAGCCTCCAATATGAGTTCGGCACTTTTACCACCATTTCCCATGCGCGTTACAAGGAGAGAAAGGTACGCCTCAGGTGTGCCAATAGTATGGTTGGGACACCACGTTTTTCCAGCATTTCTCTACAAGTATTGTGTGTCCAGTTTATAAAGTGAGCTCATTGGTGACTATTGAAGCGTGCTCGTTGCATAAACCCGTCTGTCACGGTCCGTTTGATCCACATGTTTGGCCTTACTGTTTTGAATCATAGCCTGGAATGGATTACAAAATAGAAGAGAATGAGGCTTCATCAGAGGTAAATAGAAAAGCTTTACTGTGTATCTTGTTTGTGTGTTTATCGAACAGTGGAGAAAAGCATACATTTCACACTTTATAATCAATTGAATAAATTCCTTGCTGTTGCTGTGATTTATATGGCGTCATGAATTGGTCTGGCTTTATGAAGTGTGCGTTGATTCTACTCCTCTCATGGGAAGATCCTTTCACACGAAGTTCATCTAGTGTCTATGACCGCTGCATCATGATCGATTAATAGAGAGCTACAATAATTGGTTGAACGAGGATTGAGCGTATTCTCTTCCTGCACTTCCAGCCATCTTACATGTCATACCAACATAACTTACGAGGCATTACGAACGTTCCGCGCTAGTTTGCAATATTGCAGCGGGATGGTTACGCGGGTATTTAAAATGTATAAATTCATAGCTATCGATATAACATAACGAATGTTTCGCGCTAGTTTCTAATGTTCGAGCGGGAATTCGTAGTTGTGGAAATGGCTGCAGTAGGTGATCGTATTAATATTAGAAAGCTGAGCATTATTAATAGTGAAAATGAAGCGCAACAGTGGTGCCGGGAGAAAGGTCTGCTTCCCGCAAATATGGAGTGTCCACTTTGTGGGGAGTTTTCGTACTCCCAAACAATAAGGGAGTGCGATGAGACGAATGTACCAGATGTAGCGGAGTCAACGATCACGGATTGGTTTTCATACTTGAGGGAAGTGTGTAGAGGTAAGAAAATGAACTGTTATGGCAGATTGGGTTAATTTAGGATTTTACTGACAGGTTAGGTTAGTTTAGGATTTTACTGACAGGTTAGCTTAGGATAGATAACGATGAAAGAGTAATGGAACGTATCGTATGATGACGCAGAATATCTGCATGGAAATATCATATGTACTTCGGTACATTGAAATAATATTAGGATAGATAAGGTTAGTGTAGGATTTTATTGACAGGTTAGGTTAGCTTAGGTTTTTATGGTGCGTTACGTAATTATTTGTGACAGGTTAGGTTAGTTTAGGATTTTAGTGATAGGTTAGGTTAGTTTAGGATTTTAGTGACAGGTTAGGTTAGTTTAGGATTTTAGTGATAGGTTAGGTTAGTTTAGGATTTTAGTGACAGGTTAGGTTAGTTTAGGATTTAAGTGACATATTAGGTTAGTTTAGACTTTTATAATGCATTGCATAATTATCTGTGACAGGTTAGGTTAGTTTAGGGTTTTGGTTAGGTTAGGTTAATTTAGGGTTTTTGTTAGGTTAGGTTAGGTTAGATAAGGTTAGTGTAGGATTTTAGTGACAGGTTACGTTATCTTAGGTTTTTATGATGCGTTACGTATTAGGTTAGTTTAGGATTTAGTGACAGGTAGGTTAGTTTAGGATTTTAGTGACAGGTTAGGTTAGTTTAGGATTTTAGTGACAGGTTAGGTTAGTTTAGACTTTTATGATACGAAGCATAATTATCTGTGACAGGTTAGGTTAGTTTAGGGTTTAGGTTAGGTTAGGTTAGTTTTGGATTTTGGTTAGGTTAGGTTAGGTTGGGTTAGAATTTTGGTTAGGTTAGGTTAGGTTAGTTTAGGGCTTTGGTTAGGTTAGGTTAGGTTAGTTTAGGGTTTTAGGTTAGGTTAGGTTAGTTTAGGGTTTTGATTAGGTTAGGTTAGGTTAGTTTAGGATTTTGGTTAGGTTAGGTTAGTTTAGGGTTTTGGTTAGGATAGGTTAGGTGAGGTTATGTTAGGGTTTTCTTTAGGTTAGGTTAGTTTAGATTAGGTTACGATTTTGGTTAGGTTAGTTTAGGGTTTTGGTTAGGTTAGGTTAGTTTAGGATTTTGGTTAGGTTAGTTTAGGGTTTTAGTTAGGTTTATGTTAGGTTAGGTTAGAAATTTGGTTAGGTTAGGTTAGTTTAGGATTTTGGTTGGGTTAGGTTAGTTTAGGGTTTAGGATAGGTTAGGTGAGGTTGGTTAGGGTTTTCTTTAGATTAGGTTAGGTTGCGATTTTGGTTAGGTTAGGTTAGTTTAGGGTTTTGGTTAGGTTAGGTTAGTTTAGGGTTTTGGTTAGGTTAGTTTAGGGTTTTAGTTAGGTTTGTTTATGTTAGGTTAGGTTAGAAATTTGGTTAGGTTAAGTTAGTTTAGGGTTTTGGTTAGGTTAGGTTTGTTTAGGGTTTAGATTAAGTTAGGTTATTTTAGGTTTTTGTTATGTGTTAGATAGTTTTAGCTTTTTTATGCTTTGTGTAGGCAAATCTGTGGCAGGTTAGGTTGGGTTTGTTTAGGATTTTGTTGAGAAGTTGGGTTAGGTTAGTTTAGGCTTTTGTTATGCTTTGCATATACGAAACTGTGCAATGTTGGGTTAGGATAGTTTAGGTTTTATTGACAGGTTAGGTTAGTTTTGGAGTTTAGTGAAATAGGTTAGGTTAGTTTAGACTTTTATGATGCGTTAGGTTAGGTTAGTTTAGGTTTTTGTAGGCTTTTATTTGCTATAAGTGTTATTTTCTTTCAGACAATGTGGATCGCCGTTAGAAGAACGAACCTAGAATTGGAGGGCCGAATCATATAGTAGAAATTGATGAATGCAAGATTGGACGTAGGAAATTTTAGGCTGGTGGTCGTATTGTGGAGGGTTCTCGGGTTTTGGGCATGATAGATCGTGAGACGAAGGAAGTGCGATTGGAGATTTGTCCGAATAATAAGAGGGACAAAGATACTTTTCTTGGTGTTATTCGGAAACATGTCGCCGCTCAAACCACAATAATGACGGACTGCTGGAAGGGATATGAAGGCCTGGATGTTAACAATTTCCGTCATTTGACTGTGAATCAGAGCCTCAACTTTATTGATCCGGAAAGCGGTGCATGCACGAATTTGATCGAAAACGCAAGCGATTGAGTGTGGCTGTCGTGAAGTAGTGATTTTTTGTTTTTTACGTTGGCAGTTGAAGGACGTCATTGTGTATCATAATGGCGGGCTTCGAAAGAAAGTTCAGTTGTGAAATTTATGTGTTTATTGTAGTAATATATGCTCCAGCGGAGTGTTTTTCAGTGCGTATTGAATTAATAGCAGTTCAGCGTTCTTCACATTACATCGTATCGTGTGTTTCATGTGACTAAAATCGTTTCACTGACTAGAAAACAGAACGTTTGCACTCACATTACGTTGGACGTTTCATTTC
Source organism: Periplaneta americana (assembly GCF_040183065.1). Classification (NCBI taxonomy): domain Eukaryota; kingdom Metazoa; phylum Arthropoda; class Insecta; order Blattodea; family Blattidae; genus Periplaneta; species Periplaneta americana. The sequence continues at coordinate 161,221,303 of NC_091132.1, forward strand.
ACAGGTAATTTGCCACATATCTCTACAGTTATTTTACTTGTAACAATTACCAATAGAATGCTTAAGTTTTAAAATGCATCTCCACAAAAAATTCCATCAAATTCGCTTTATAATTCGAACATTTTGTATTGCAAAATCGTCGGAATCCGCTCAATCCTCGTTTCACCGAAACTTAGTTGAACATAGGATATCATGTGAGAGAGCTTTTGTTTTGCGTTATTATTTCTAAGATATAATTGTATTCAGGCCAAGTGCTTTTTGATGTCCTACAACAGTCATATTTTCTAACGCACTTGATCAGTGTACATGCTACCACTTATTGAATAGTGAAACTTTAACTTTAATTAAATATGTGGGAAGGCTTAAAACTACATTGATTTGAGATCTGCTTCTGTTACTGACGTGCACATTATGATTCACGTTAGCAATGACTGTCAAGTACAACCAGCTTGGCGGCTGTAACTCTTCAAGTCATCTTCATAATAACTAATAAAATTATTCACGATGTTTTTCTGTCCTGTAGGAAAGGAATTTATCTCATCTGCAAATGACGGACATGAAGACAGAATGCGTGGACCAGAGTTACGATATCAAATCAGAGATAAAGGTTGAAGACACCGCACCAGAGCCTATTAGCTTTCCTGTTGTGAAAACTGAAGATGATGTATGTGGTTCTCTACCAATATACACATATATCAGTAACGCATTTGTAAGTATGTCAGAGCTATTACCAGTCTAGATCGTATTACATATTTGAACTTTTCCATAACTTTTACAACTTAAACTGTAGGGATTCATTTTAAAATTGAAATAATAATAATAATAATAATAATAATAATAATAATAATAATAATAATAATAATAATGAAACATTTATTTCTGCTATTGAAAACAGAATTATCTCATATACACAGAGACAATTGTGCCTAGGAACAGACTTCTTTTTAAGTTAGCATTTTTTTTTTATTATCTTGTTCCTGATCTAATAATTACTTTGATAAACACTGAAGAATGGGTTTAAACCACTGCCTGCTGGATCGCATCTTATCGTTGCTAACAATACCGGCTCAATCAGCTCTTATGTGCGTGTAATGAAAAAAGTTATTTTGCCTCTATGTGGCAAAGTATCCAAAGAGACAAGGGGTTGGGGAAACGATGGCCCAGAATGTTCGAATGCTTCATACCGTAAGGGTGAATCCTAACCATTTTTCCCCCTTTACTACGAACGATAGTGGATTGGGGTGATTTTCTAGTTTGCAGGTTGAATTTTCTTTCGCCAACTTCGTTTCCAATTTCGATACTGACAGATACTACAAATGGTAGTGATTTTGTAACTCATATGTTGGCAACACGGAGAAATATCGACAATAGGTTTGTTCGCACAGCAGTTCCAAACTGGTTTGAACGATTCCGGTCATGCGCACATGGATTTTGCTGTTCGCACAGCGCAAACTTCAAACTCAAACTGTTTCTGACTAATAGTCACACGTTCGTACAGCACATCAGACTGATTTCAAATCGATTCCTAACAGGCAGAATTGATTTGCGAATCAAGTGCAAACTAATCTCAAATCATAGATGACGCATGCGCATCAAGATAGTTTTGCCATTGTTTTCTACAAAGCTCGTTGGTTTTCTTCATGTTATTTACAACATAACCTATACGAATACATAACCTATACGAACATGCCCTAAATAAATAATAAATTGTATTTTAGTACTGTTGTTTCGTATAATTGCCATTTTTCAGGAAGGTAATACTATAGATAAGCGTCCGTATTATTTTAAAACTTTACAGCATAATTTATAAGCGTACTATTATTTTTTATTCAATAACTGTAACATTTAATTGTCTGGATACGTAATGTAAAGCTGTTTATATTTAATTTATAAAATATATATCATAGGCGAAGTTAATGTTTCTATTTTAGTTCATTTTTAAAACAACACCCACAATTTGTGATTATGATGAGTATACTCTTGATACAGATTAATTGTAATAAAATTATGTTCCGGAAGTGTTTTTAAAGAGAAGTTAATTTAGGCCTATAATTGTTATTTCAGATGTCCCATTCAAGCACTTCTAGTGACAACGATATGGAATATATATCCAGTGGGGATGAGTTAGGTCTGCTGGAATTATTTGAGGAAAGAGACAGGCCTAAAAATGAAAATTATTTTGAACATACTATACCTAGGTACAATGACAGCGAATTTGTTGAGCATTTTCGTGTAAGTCGCCATGTAGCAGAGAGTGTCTCACAACAATTTGAAATATCACAATATTTTCATTACCAATCAGGACGGCATGGAAAGTTGGGCTCATTCCAGCAAATTATTATATTTTTGTGGTTTGCTGGTCATCAGACATCTTCATTCAGAGATGTTGCTGATCGATTCGATATCTCTATAAGCAGTCTCTTCAAAATTATCAGGAAAATTACGTATTTTCTAAGCAACCTGTCACAACATATAATTTCTTGGCCCACTCCAGCAGAAAAAAATGAAATAGAAAGGAACTTCAGAGAGAATGGTTTTCCTGGAGTTATTGGTGTTATTGATGGGAGCCATATCAAAATTGACAAGCCCTCCAATGACCCGGATTCTTATTTAAATAGGAAACATTTCCATTCTATACAACTGCAAGTTGTATGTGACCATCAGAGAAGAATCAGGGACATATTCGTAGGTTTTCCTGGGTCTGTCCACGACAGTAGGGTCTTCAGAGTATCACCACTGGCAAACACCCTACAAGAAAAATGTCAGGATCATTACATTCTGGGAGACAGCGTCTACCCATGCTTAAGGAATCTACTGACACCTTTTGCAGACAGAGGACAATTAACTAGAAGACAGAGAAATTTCAATACAAAATTATCCAAATCCAGATATGTAGTCGAACATTGTTTTGGTCTCTTGAAACAGAAGTTTAGGCAACTGTACGATATAAAATTAAGAAGTATACCAGATGTAGTTCACTTTATTAGAGCCTGTTGTGTGCTTCACAATATGGCACTAACTGATGATTTTCATCTTCAGGATCCTGATCATGAAAATGACCATGGACATGAACAGGAACATGAAGGAGAAAATTATGCTGAGGATGATGACGATGATGGCAACAGAAATGACAGAAACGGAATTGAAATGAGAAATTATGTTGCTAATATTTTGCCTTTGTAAATTATGGCTATTGTATCGCTACAATGCAGTGAATGATTAAGGTTATATTTTGACAAAATTAACTTAAACTAAGATGTTAAAAAAGCATTTTCACAAATAATTACTTAAACTTTCACTTCCTGTGTCCATTAGATATACCTAAATTAATACAATTAACTACAATAGTCAGTACTGATCTAATTCTTGCTAGATTACAAGAAGGTTGTTCTGTTGTTTGCAATACTGTGTTTCTGAAGCGATTATTTGCCATTAAGCTAGGCTTACCCTTTGATGACCAATTTGGCTTCTGTGTTGGACATATATATGATTGTTGGTAAGCTATCCAAGTATGTTTACCTAACATGTGTGTCTTTACACGGTTTTAGTTTGTATAAACTGTCTTCATTAACCAAATCTGGCTTTCAGGTAGTAGCTCCCTGTAAAGCAGGTTTGAATAATTTCAAGGAAAAATTGTTCCGGGGCCAGGTATCGATCCCGGGACCTTCGCTTAGCGCTTACCGACTGAGCTACCCCAGGAACTATACACGACACCGTCAGTCGGTAGAGCATTCGTGTGCTAAGCGAAGGGTCCCAGGATCGACCCGGTCCCGGAACAATTTTTCCTTGAAATTATTCAAACCTGTCTTCATTAAATTAATTTTGTGTAAATGCAGGTCATAGGGACTAGGTTAGTCCATCAATTTTTTCCATGCCTCCCATTCATAATATAATATAATTTAGTAAGTTCATCCCATAATCCACTGCTGTGGGTAATGTCTGACTGTGAAATGGGTGGGCCCAAATCCTGGTTGGGGTTTTTCCAAGGTTTTCCCTCAACAAAATGAAGCAAAATTGCTGGGTAACTTTCGCAGTTGGACCTTGTATTCATTTTGGCATAATTAATTCATATGTCATCATCATCATCATCATTACATGGGTTAAGTTCACGGTGCAGCATGCTGTATACCTACAAGAGCATGGCCATTCAGCAACAAAGTCATCTACAGAACAGGAGTGGTAAGCACAATAAGCCTCAGGATGCAATGTAAGCCTTCGAGCCTCTTCTCCACAGAAAAAAAAGGTTCATCTCATATTTCATATTCAGTGTCTATTAATTAATTGTATTGACCTCCAAGATTGCTGTTCTCTAAATTAAGTTTTTTTACTTGTATGACAATTACTTCAGTTTTTGTAAGGTGGGTGCATAATGATTAGAATACAATTCAAAGTATTTTTGGCAAAGTGTGAGGTTGTTTTTGAAACAGAAGTTTGCAATGTGACATCTTATTTGAAACGAGGAGTATCATTCACCTCAGGACAGTGAGCAGGATTAGTTAAATTTAAATTCCAATTCAGTACGATAAACGCTCCAGGACTGGACACGAACTTGTGCTACCATTCTTGTAAATGAGAATGGATTTACCACATCTTAAATAGGGTGGAAAATGGCCCATTGAAGCATATAGGTAGCAATATAAGAGATGGTTTTGTAAACAGTAGGGGAGAGTCAGGTAGTATCGGACAGTGCGTTTCTTTCATCTACCACCATATGGTAGTACCTGAATGACATGGTTACGTTTCTCTATGCGACATCACAGAAACGTAACCATGTCAATCAGGTACTATCATCGTGTGGTAGATGAAAGAAACGCACTGTCCGATACTACCCGACTCTCCCCTAACAATTTTGATACCCTTGCAAGCGTTAAATACTTCAATATCTTTCACTATTATATTCTCTAATTTAAAATTTTCATCTATAAGTAGAAGAAGACATTATGTGCCGAACAATTTTTCTACGCTGAAAATAATAATAGAACTAAGCAAATTCTAAGTTAAATTTATTTTTCCTTCGCTCGACAATTTTACTAGTTTTCTTGGGATTATTACATCTTTTGTAAGTCATTCCATCAAGATTATTTTTTTCTTTTTTGTCATTGTAATATTTAAGATAGCATCCTTTAAAAAGGTGCAATAACCATGTACAAACATAGGCCTATTATTATTAGGGAGGTCCAAAAATGTTAGTAATTCAAACTTGTGTTCCCATACCTGAAGGTGAGAGTCTTCATACATGTCTGCTGATGGGCAAGTCTTTTGGACAGTACTAAACTGTGAGACAGAGTCTCCTTTTTGGTATGACTGAATAAATTTTCTCCATTCTTAATGTTAAGAGGTTTCGTACAGTAGCGGTTGCACTTTTTACAAAATATTAAATAACTTCACTACAACTTAATGTATTCTCTTTAAATTTTGCACACTTATTCTACATGATTTTAGCTTCAATTTCATATATAATGTATCGAAAAATGTAATTATCGGGACAATGGGTCTAAAATTGGGACATGCTTGTACTTACATCCTGCGCTAAAAGAACCTCCTGCATATGTCACACCCTCCTTGTCAACATGCTGAGTGTGTTCTACCATTCTTAATCTTCTCCTAGTCCTTCAGGCCTCCAATGTCGATTCTCGTGCCCTTATGTCTGCTGATTTAAACCGTTAGGTATAGCGAGAACTTAATTTTTTTGTGAAATATTGTATTTTCACACCTAATTCATTGAGTATTGCAATCTTACTATTGTCTCCATCATCGAAGGTGAACACTGCTTCACACACAGCGATTTTGAATACTTTCATGCCACAATAACTAATTTTTGGACATGGAGGTACTGTGAGGTTATACCATGCCCCTTTCTCTTGCCTTGTCAATGCATAACCACAGAAAAAAAAAAAAATATTGACGCTAATAATTGAAATTTATATCTGAAAATTTGGAAATACATACAGAAAAGTATACTCTATCGATTGAGACAATAAAAAAATTTTCAAATTTTTAACGATTCTTATTGTATAAGCTTCACTAGTGACGAAAATAAATATTCTACATTCTTAATGTTGAAGCATTGTCTTAATAACAAGTTTTCAGTTGTGAAAACTTTCGTAATCTTTTATTCATATCCCCATTTCAGTTATTAAACTGCAACTTTACAGGTATTTGTTAGAAAAAAATTTTCTTCAGATAAACTGTACAGGTAGCTCTATCCAAGATCACTATTTTCTGTATTCTACTGTAGGTACATTTTGATTTAGAAAAAGGATTCGTTTATCTATCCTTTCTGTTGCATACTAATGACTGATTTTATAAATAAGTTATATATATTAATATACTGGTATCACTACTCTAGTTTAATTATTTAATTTCTTTATACAAGTTTATTTGTTTCATTTTGTAGCAGTGTGAATATTGATCAGGAAGTGCATTAAACATTTTGTTACAGTTAGTGTTAGAATGTTATATTGCACATTAATCTTATACATATTTATTTATTTTATTTCTTCCTGTAACCACTACAGGTTGCCATTGATAAAGAGTACCATGATACAATAAATAGAGTAAATGCCTTGAGGCTTAGTGATACATTGTTGTTAGAGTGAAAAATTAACTAAAAGATTGAATATATTGTAGTATATAGTATTACAATAAAAATGATTATGTACAGAAGTTAAGAACAACAGGAGAGAAATGTGAGCAATATTAATGAATTGAGATATTAAGTTGTAGAAATTCAAGAGTCTACTATGGTACTCATACGTACAAATCAATAATAATAGTAGAAGTATCAGAATTTATAAGCACTGTAAGAGTGACTATTATCTTCCTACTTGTTCATAGCCTAAATATAACTGTCTTTGCATGGTAAGAAAAGTGATCATACAAACTAACAAGGAGGCACAGCAAATTACAAATCATTTGGAAACTCAATTTTGTATTCCAAATACTTCTTTAAAATCTCATTTCTTTCGCTAAGCAACTCGTTTTGATATTGTCTTGCTTTAGCCTTCTCCTTTTCAACTTCCAACATTTCCTGAATTTTATTTTGTCTTGTTTTAGCCTTCTCCTTTTCAAATTCCAACCTTTCCCTTTGTATTTTTAAGAATTCAGTGTAGTAGTCCTTCCTGTCCTTCCTCATAAGCTCCAGTGTAGAGTTTGTTTGAGTCTTTCTTCTTTTAGGCCTACTTTGTGTTACATTTGCTTCAGAATTATTATCAATAGGCCTATCATTACTGGTAGAAGGAATGGAAGTTGACTGTTCCTGAGCAATGTCCAACTGCTCAGAAATTTCAAATGAAATTGGCATTTCCTGTACAGTATCTGTTGCTAATAGCAATTCAGGATGAATATTCCTCTTATTGACATAAATCTCATCAAACTGTTCTTGGTACTCAAAATTTTTTCTTCCCCTTCCAGTCTTTTTGTTGTTGTCCACAACTTTTTTGTAATTCCTTTCCAATACCCTCCATCTATTTTCGCAGTGCCCTGCAGTAAAATTTGTTCTATGAATTTCGTTTATTTTCACAGCTAATATTTCCCACATCCTTTTCATGTTCCTTACTTCTAATGATCCAACTTTCTTCCTGTACATTTTGTAACAATCTATTAATGATTTTGTAGCATTATCTGACCAGTATATATGCTGAACTATCTCTGTTGGTTGTTGCATAACCAAAAATTCTTGCAACTCTGTACATAAAGAAATAGATTAAAGCATGTTATCACATATGAATTATTTTATTTTTGAAAATATGGTAAATTTCCAATCAGGGGATTGTGAAGGACGTGTAAGTCGCGATTTTGAGAGTGAAGAAATTACCAAAAAGTGCTGTTTTTTTCATGAATAGACATTTGAAGAACAAAGATTGTAAAAAATAAAAATATAAACGATAAACTTATCTGAAAAAGTTGAAATAATGCATGAAACCTGGTGATGCAGATAGCATAAAAACCCGGGAAACAGGTGACGAATGAGTTGGAGGTTTGAATGTTGGTTTAGAGGAATTAACGTAACATAAATCAGTGAAAAATGTAGCAAAATATTGATTAGTAACAATGACAACGAAAGGCGAGCAAAACAGTAGGTATTTGGGTGACAAGTCCTTCACAATAGTCCTCCAATTGTTTTTTGCTCACTAAAATCACGTGTTTAGCACTAAACAAATCACAAAAGGCAGTGAAAAGAAATTAAAACAGTGCCTCTTTCAGTGTAGTTCTTCCGGAGAATTAACAAATATATTTTTAGAACACTATCATTAATATATCTTTCTTACCTTCCATTTTTATGGCGTATTGAGAAATTTGAAGTTACTGAACAAATTTTAACCTTTACTGCTTTGAAATGGGCGCGATCTTCCCTCCACTTCAACACCACCTATACAGTAAATCAACTACTTACGTGGTGTCATCAAAAGTAGACTATCGTATTTTTTGTCTGGCGAAATTGTAGAAAATCGTTCGAATGCAAACAATATTGAACATGTAACATTTTAAAATATAGAAAATCATGAGCAACGATAAAAAGTAGGCCTAATAATTTCTGGTTCATAATTTGAATTGCACCTACAAATATTCTGTTGACAGCTGCTTCAATTAGTTGCATAGGAATATTTATGAGGAAAAATGGAAATTGAATAAACTACTTCAAGTAATTTTATATAATATATATTATTATGCACTGTATTATAATTAGTTGAACCATTTTGAGACAAAAATATTTACATAAACTGACATAATGAATATCATACACTGTATGTTTACAAAGTGGACAATACAACAAGAAAAGCTAAAAAAACAATGTACCGTATTGCTTTTACCCAATTCCATTGTAATGAACAATTTACTGCTAACATTTTCAATAAATAAATTCAGTAACTGAAGTTAGAAGTCAATAATTTACAAATTACAAGACCTAGCGGTATATTTATATTATTATTATTATTATTATCAAACTTACATACTATTTCAAATAGTCCTGTTTCTTTGAAACTCGGGCATAGTTCTGGCATTTTTTAAATCATTTCCTTTCTTTGTGTAATTATTCATTAGTATAGGCCATTACCTGTTGCTCCAAAGATTCCTGCTGTGAGGTTATGTAGGCCTATACTAGTGAGATGTAAAACTGTCTCCCATGAATACCTATATCACTTGGCACAATCCTTTTACACAAAGAAATGAAAACAAGACACACGTACCATATCCAAAACTGTAATTTCCTTGTTGGCAGTATTTCCAAGTTTTGAATTAGAGATAAAAATTATTTTCTGAACACTATTATTTCACTGACTTTCACAGGGAGAGCAATCTTGTCTAGTAAACGTACTCCCTATAAATACAAGTTATATCTGGACGTAACAATTCACTTCAAGAAAAGGCTCTTCATTAAACAAAACGGCACAGACGTGGTTACAGTCACTTAACAAGCAAATATTAGGCCTACTATTAATTTGCCTTTCATTTCCTGAGAACTTTAAAAACACTTTAATTTTATTACATGAATTAAGCATCTTCAGGTTTTCTTCTAATGACATATTGCTTTATTCTCCAATTGAAGCTGTCGATCCTTGGGAAGCTCACGAGCAACTGCTTGAGTCCTGGACATATATTTTGGGCACCCCGGCATTTAAGATGGTACAGCATCTTAAAATAAAAGAATAATAATTGTATAAAACTGCCATAAAGAATAACAGAGTATAAGTTTAATTAGAGACATGTCCAATTAATGTTCATGTTACATTTATATAACATACTCACTTTCTGAAGTTTTGGACATGATAATGGTACTCTTTTAAACGTCTTTCTGTCTTTGGCCGTACATTGATACAGTTCTTTCAGTATTTTGGGAGTCTCGTATCTTTTGCTAGGAAGTGGAGTTCACACACGTATAAATTAGATAAGTAAATCTGGTTTGTGTAAGCTGCCGAAATCAAATATTTTCGCGAATGTGGTTAGAATCATTCAGAATACACTTGAAATAAGATAAAGAAAAATAAAATTAAAAAAGTTAAATATTACACACAGTCAACATAAAGCCTTACTAGTGAATATTTAGTAAGGGTGAAATGTTCCGTTTATACCTCAAACACTTCATTTTCAAATATTCGTCTTTCGGAAATGGAAATACATGGAGTTTGTAGTTACTATCAGTACACAATACTTAAACAGTATATTGGCTTCGTAATTCAGAATAACTGACAATGTCTTTACGGAGCATAAAAACTCTGTCATAAAATACAAAGCAACCGACATAGGTTAAAGTTTATACGATTTCTTGATAAATTCTTGGTGTTGGACAGCTGTTTACATTATTTCTGCCTTGATATTGCTGTTGTAAGTTCAAACACTTATCTAGGCGGCAGTGATTCCAACCAGTTTGAAATGCGTTCGTACAGCTGAAACCACGGATGGGTTTGAAATTGGTTTTCAAACCGATCATGCGCATTAGGTGAAGATGAGACAGTTTGAAAACAGTTCTCAAACCATCACAAACTTGCTGTGCGAACAAACCTAATATTTGTCGCTACTAGAGTGCCATGAAATAAAAATTGTACTGGATTTCTGAGCCGGTTACTGGAAGCTAGTGAAATTTGAACATATTAATAATTAATTAATATGAGTATTTATATTAAATACATAATTTAATAGTTATTTTGTGTATTCCGTATTGGTTACAATTCAAGACTATGGTCATGTAAGTTTTCGGAATTAATACTAATAATTTCATGTGGTCAAACAAAATAAATTTTTAGGTTAGGTCTTGGCAGTCAATTCTTTAGTCAAACCAATGAATTTCGTATTGCCAGACAAAATAATTGACATGTTGATCCCTTTTCCCGTATAATTTTCTTATGAAAATATGTTGCGAATTATTGAATTATTTAGAATTACCTTCCAACATAAAGTGCGGTAAGGTAATAATTCATTTAGTACATAGTATCGTGTGATATCTGGTAACTGTTGGCATCACTGACAAGACGGCAATATTTGTTGTTCAGGAACTGTTATTATGTGACACTCACTATTAAGCAATTGTGTAATTTCATAGAAGATGGGCACTTGGTTGAATGTAGTAAGCATTACCAACTTTTTTTTACTTCATAGTTAAATTTTAGTGACTTTTATATGTTAGTTCTAGGTTTTTATACTAGGTGTCGCCGTGATTTTCTTTTAATTTGATTGGTTATAGTTGTCATTTGTTCTAGAATTTTGAATGGATAATGACGGTGTCAGTTGTTCTTGGTTGTTTGACGTGAGTGGTGTTATGTCGTGTCTGATGGCTAAAGCTACTGAAAGTTTGTCATTTTATGATTTTCTTTCGATTTGATTGGTAATAGTCGTCACTTTTTCTAGAATTTTCATTAATTTTGAATGGACAATGACGTTGACAGTTGTTCTTGGTTGTTTGACGTGAGTGGTGGTTATATTATGTCTGATGGCTGAAACTGTTGAAAGTTTGTCATTTTATGATATTGTGAAAGATGATGTGTGAACTTAGAACAAAGTATTAAATTTTGTGTCGATTTTGGTTTAGTTCTTTCGCTGTTGAATAAGAATTGTGTTGAATGTTGAGGAGAAAACTGTTTTTTTTTATATGGTTTAAAGGAATTATTTACTGAATATTCTGTATAAGTTAAGGTGTAATAAGTGTTCGAAGAGAATTTCATTTAGTGTAAACACATGATTTATTTATGCGAAGTTGACTGTACGACAAAGTGTTGGTTTAGTTCTTTGTTGCCTGCATAGTTTGTTTAAATTGCCTTAAAGCCTGTGTCATATACTTGAAGTGAAGTGGTTGTCGTTGATGACTTCAATGAGAATTGACGTCAATGAGAAAAGAATTTTATTTGATAAGGTGATGAATTATGATTTGTTTTGTGTTTCAGTGATTTTTGGGGGTAAAGTGCGGACGAAAACTGCCAGAAAATTACTGCCAACTATGAAGTTCGAATGCCACCAAACGCCAAAAAAATCAAATGTGAAAAATTAATTACATTTTAATTTTTTAGGAGGGCTTTTTCCTCTTTAAAAATATAGATATATATTTGATTTTTCATTGTTTTTGTGATGATTGGTGACATTTGAACTTCATAGTTGGCATAACGTTTTTGTAGTTTTCGTCAGCCATGTTGGATTTTGCCCGTCTTCTAGGAAATTACCAGCAATTGTATTCCATTTGATTTAGAGTCTAGCTCGGCGGAAAAGAAGGCCTACTGGCCTTAGCACTGTAATTGAGGCCACTCCGGTGGGTCAGTCGGCTAGGTTGTTGTCTGCCAATCCCGACTTGCGCTCGGTCACGGGTTCGATTCACGCTTGTGTTGATTCCCTGGTTAGGTTTTTCCGAGGTTTTCCCGAACCATTATATGAATGGTACGTAATCTGTGGCGAATCCTCGGCCTCATGTCGCCGAATAACATCTTGCTATCACCAATCCCATCGATGCTAAATAATCTAGTGGATGTTGCAGCGTCGTTAAATAAATCAAGTAAAAACTCTTAATTTATTGAAACTACACTTGAAAAATGTTTTTTTTAATGGATTATGCACATTTTGATATGAATCCTGATCCTATTCGTCATAGTGTAAGGCACGTGCTATAGGTTGTGATCATGCTGAGGCATATGAACACATAGGGAGCAGCTTATAACAATATAGGTCGTGTTCTAACATCCTGTGATAAATTGTTCATCTAAGATAACTCTGTGTACCGCAGGAACGAAATCTTGGGGATCAGCATGTGACTAGTATAAAGGAGGAATATGAGGACCAGACCCAAGATCTCACATTTGAGATAAAATTTGAAGAAGATCCGGTGCCAAATTCGTTCCCAGTGTTGAAACATGAACCTGGGGTGAGTGCAGAACAAGGAATGCACTGTGTTCTTTCAGTGTTTATCTTGTATTTTGTTTCTCTTCTCAACGTCTTTTGCAACATTTGCCTTTTTTTCCATTGATCATATTAACATCCCTCAATTTGTTGACTCATAAATAATAAAATTCAGTCCGCTCCTGTGGAGTAACGGTCAGCGCGTCTGGTCTCGAAACCAGGTGGCGCGGGTTCGAATCCCGGTCGGGGAAAGTTACCTGGTTGAGGTTTTTTTCCTGGGTTTTCCCTCAACCCAAAACGATCAAATGCTGGGTAACTTTTTGTGCTGGACTCTGGACTCATTTCACCTGCATTGTCACTTTCATGTCATTCAGACGCTAAATATCCTGACATGTTGATACAGCGTCGTAAAATAATCCAATTTAAAAAAATAAAATAAAATTCATTTAAATTTGAAAATGTTATATTCAGTATTTTATTGCTTACAGATATACCTCATTGATTAGTATTTTATAGTATTTCATTTCTTCCTAAAAACCTCGAAATTCCCCTCCTGCTTTTTAACAACAGATTGTATGAATGTGCCACAGCATTTTAAACTACTGGTACACCTTTAGTGTGCCACACGTTGAAACACGCCGTTCTACAACGAAAAGCTGTGCGCCATGAAATATCTTCCCCTAGATTTGTCTTTTATTGGCTAAAATTCTACTAGGTCTATTGCGACTTAAATGTAGTTGTTTGGCATCTATAATCAATGTGCTGTTGTTAATGTAAAATGAGCTATCTTTTTGTTTTATTTGCTCTGTATTTGTAGGAAGTGCACTGTGACTTCAATGAGGATCCAAGGGTGGAATTGACGGCAGAAGACAACGGGGTTTTCGCCGAAAGGTGAGTGTGGTGTGCTAGTCTTCACGTAGAGAGTTGATTGTGTTTGAAGTGTCCGTTAGCTTGACTGTCCAGAAGCAGCTTCAGAAGAACTGTCTGTCTGAATCATCCAGCAATAATCAGTCATCACATTCACACTGCACTTCGATTTATGTCTGGTTTCCATAAGTACTGTTCAAACCTTTCTTCATATATTTCATTAAAAGTCCTTAAATTTTCAACAAAATAATTTAGATGGACAAGCATACACTCATATTGCAGCCTAGGGAATTGAAACTCTTCAACTGAATTTCTACAGTTTCTTTATAATTGAAGTCTTTGTAATTCCCAAGGAAATTATATACTGCCAAATTGAGTTCATTCGAAGAGTTTTTCTGTGATCTGCTCATCACGTTTAGGAAGCCATTATGTAATATTAATTTGCGTGTTTTACTTATTTATTCATTTATTTATCTGATTGATCGTTCGTTCATGCATCGTGGTGCAGTTAAGGGCATCGGTCTTTCACTTTCACACAACCAGAATTACAACTACAATGATACATACAGTGGTTCTTCAACAATGTTTCACCAGGTTCTGATTTCTTTCTGTTTGGCCACGGTTTCTCATTCCACTGCGTAGACCTAGCCCTTCTATCCCTCTCACACAAGAAACTTTTTGGTGTTGTTTTTAATGCAGAGTTCCTAGCAATAATGCCATTAACTCCCGTGCTGTCCAGTGTTTCGCACACATACTGAGTTTAGAATAGTGATTTCACGAAATGAGCATAGCAACTTATGATTTTCAAGTTACAAGATAGCTGCATGCTTCTCTGTAAAAGACTGCATGTCTACTCAACTCTCAAGCACGAAAGTTTTACTGTAAGTGAAGTATTGTAGTTGTAGTGACATCACAATCATATAAAAGAAACAATTTATATTATTAGTACCTGAGATACGTCATGCACAATAATAATGAGCAGTTAAAAACTGTAATGAATTTAGAAAAATTCTACAGAAGACAGACAAGTAAGACACGGACATTATTTAAAAATGGAAATATGTGTGATATAAAATTGAAGCATTCAGCCGAACAACGGTCTATGTTACAATTTAAAAAAATCGAGATTTTAATGGTATAATGCTCTGTATAGTCTTACACAGCTGTCACAAAAATTGTTTTCCAATATCTTTATCAGAGGCGCTTCTACACGAGTTACAACCATGAATGTCTTGGTTGGAACAACAGTCTATGTCACTAGTAACTTCTAGCGTATCGAGCTGTTTACATCATATTGGGAGTTACTGTATGGGAGTTTGTTCTCTTTACGAATACTGGGTACTTGAAATCTGTGTATCAGGTATCGGTTGATCTATCACGTAAAATGGACGACGGAAAGACAGTGATGATTTCTACGGTAGATATTGACCAGCTAAATAAATCTAAATGAATGAAAAGGATCCAGCCAAATTAATATTAGTAAGTGGAAAATGTGTCGCCAAAATCGGCCTGGTGGGCGTAGTTGGTACAGAAGTTGCCTTCAATCCCCGAGGTTGCGGGTTCGATCCCGGGCCAGGTCGATGGCATTTAAGTGTGCTTACATGCAACAGGCTGATGTCCCTATTTTTACTGGCATGTAAAAGAACTCTGCGGGACACTGTCGACGGTGATATAACCTCGGAAGATGCGAGCGTCGTTAAATAAAACAATTTTTTTTTTTGTGTGTGACATAAAAGTCTCTGAGACAAAGTGGTGTTGAGTATACAAGGAAGACAAAGTCGCAAGATACTGGGAAAGATCCCCAAACTAATGGAATTTCCTCTCTGTTATTTTGCAGTATTTTATTACTTGTATTTTAATTTACATTTTACCTAGTGTTAGTCTCGCCATCTGTTGGGATGGATACTGAATATTCGGGACAGGGATTCAAATTCCATCTCCTAACAGTTTCCCAACTGTCGTATTTCATCATCATCATCCTTCACGAATTAGGCCTCTGTAGACCTGTTTCGGCCCCATCTAGCAGTAACTGTCGTATTTAATTTTCTTTATTCTTATTGTTACAACTTTCATTAATTTAATGGTGTCCCTAGAGTGCAATACTGCAGTTATTTTCTATTATCGCTGCTATTATTTGATCAATATTGTATGTTTATTCATAATATGATATTGAGTATAAATTTAATAAATTACATGGTGTTAATTCATATTAATATATAACATTTAAAACTCTATGTCATAATCGAATTGTTCATACTTTAACCTTTTTATTGATTTAGTTTGTTTCGTAATATTGTGACTGTATAAAACTGTTTATTGTCTGTATTCCCCAGTAGCATTTTTGTGGAGTTAAATCTATTGTTAAACTTCTGCGATGTGTAATATGTCCATCAGTAACATACATTCGTGTACCTTGCTTAGTGTACAAAATATATTCATGGAATAACAATCTATGTTCCCGTTGAATAGTAAATTTATGAGCGGAATTACGATGTAACATATTTGTTTCTCTTGCACAGTTGGCACATTGTAACATAGACCATTATGCAGCCCAATGCTTCAGTTATGATTTTATGACTATTTTTTTTATAAATTAACAGTACTTCATGTTAAATCATATATTACATTCTTCTAGAGCGAAAATAATATGTATTGTAGTTTAATTATATCGTCATGAAACACTGGAAGAAAGACCAATATACTGGTACGTAAATACATGCACAAACAGAACAACAAAGAAAATTATTTATTACCTAAGCTTTTATTTCATTAATTATATGTTGCAAATGCAATGTGTACTTACGATGTTGAAACACATTTTCCTGTATTACAGGAGTTCATTCTTATTACTTGAAGCACTTACTGCAGAAGCTTCAGATTTAACTATTATTTTTAAGTAGAATATTCTCTATACCAGGTAATATTACGTTAGCAGCTGCAGTCCTTAAAACTGGACATAATTTATTATCTGTCAGTTGACTCTTAACTTAAGATATGTTAAGTTTCATGGAAGGGAAGAACGATTACAAATATACGTACTGTCGAACATTGATATTATTTCCAAAACAAATTGTTACGTTATTATTTAAAATAAGAATTAAAAATTGAAGTAATTGAGGATATTGTGATGAAACCTTCAATGCTCTTTATTCTTTAGCATGAGGTCGAATAATGTATTGCATTAAATTTGTACTTCCCTATGACATCTAGCATAAGACTGCAAGTAGGAGAAGGATATCAGGGGTGGTAAGGTTTGAACACGTGGTGTCCTGGAACGAAATTGAAGAACAGCATGCAATAGAACTGATAACATCGCTGGTTTAGAGGAAAGTGCTGGACATCGCTGTAAATGATTCTAATGTACTTCTTCCTAAAGACTGCATACTGGACAAAATGGCGAAGAAATAATTCCAATTTACTTCAAATGTTTGTAGGTAGTGCTATTGATAGTAGTTCTACACAAAATATAAAAAGGAATGGAATTGTTACTAGTTAACATTCGCAAGACAATAAATACCAAGTTAGGGATAATACCAATCAGATTTTCTCATGATGACGCTTACTGCGAAATGGAATCAGCAATGTTCCACTGCAATTTTCTCTAATTTCAAAGTGACAAAATTAGAAACTGTAAAGATTTTAGACATCACAAGAATAAAAGATTGAAACGGTTATAGCACATGTGTAATCTCGAATTTCGGAACAATCGAATAAAATAGCATGCTCGAGTCGAAAAAGAGTAAAGCAAAGTCAGGTGACGGGACAGAGAGGCTCATTAAAAATGAAAGCTAACTGAGAGTTGACTAACGTAGTGTAATCCTTATGAAATTTATTGCACAGATGAAGTCCAAATTCTTTAGTCAGGTTTGATACTTACGCCATTACTCTTAATTTCATTATGAGCATGTATCTCTAATCGTAATGTACCTCCTCATGAAATAGCTTTGTTCTGATTTGAATATTCAATAATGGAATGTATACTTGTGACTATTTTATAGACTGATAGTATATTTACTTCAGGATTGCAGCTAGGAATGAGAGGACTGAATCAACAGAATTGGCTAGTCTTGCTCTTGAAGGGAACGAGATTCCTAAGAAGACGGGTTCCTCGGGGAAACCTGTGCGAACTCGTGAAGATGAGAAGCAATTGGAATTACAATTGCCTAAAATATGTGCCTCGACTGCAAAAAATCTAATCTGTCATTCATCTATAGATGTAGACAAGAAAACTTTCAAATGCGAAGTTTGTGCTCAATGTTTTTCAAGCTCGAAAAGTCTAAAAACTCATGAAAGGCGGCACAGCTGGGAGAAACGTTTCAAGTGTGATGTTTGTGGCAGGTGTTTCTTGGAGTCGGGTGGTTTAAAAAGCCATATACGCGTGCATACAGGAGAGAGGCCTTTCAATTGTAAATTCTGTGGTAAGTGCTTTTCACAGCTGCATAATGTAAAAACTCATCAACGTCTGCATACTGGCGACAAACCTTTCAAATGTGATGTTTGTGGGAAGTGTTTTTCGCGGTCCAGTGTCCTAAAACGTCATAAACATGTCCACTCTGCCGAGAAACCTTTCAAATGTGATGTTTGTGGTAAGCGTTTCTCGCACTCGGGTGGCCTTAAAGGCCACGAATGTGTGCACTCTGGCGAGAAACCTTTTAAATGTGATGTTTGTGGTCAGTCTTTCTCGCAGTTGGGTAACCTAAAATCCCATAAGCGTGTGCACTCTGCCGAGAAACCTTTTAAGTGTGAAGTATGTAGTAAATGTTTTCCGCGGTCGAGTGCCTTCAAACGCCATCAACGTGCCCACTCTGGCGAGAAACCTTTCAAATGTGATGTTTGTGGTAAGTGTTTCTCGGAATCGAGATGTCTTAAAGGCCATGAACGTGTGCATTCTGGCGAGAAACCTTTCAATTGTGTTTGTGGTAAGTCTTTCTCGCAGTTGGGTAACCTAAAATCCCATGCACGTGTGCACTCTGGCGAGAAACCGTTCAAATGTGATTTTTGTGGTAAATTTTTCTCGCAGTCTGCTCGTCTAAAAATGCATAAACGTCTGCATACTGGGTAGAAACGTTTCAAATATGGTGTTTGTGGTAAAGCTTTCTATGTGTCAAGTAGCCTAAAGGTACATCTGCGCCGGCACACAGGCGAGAAACCTTTCAAATGTTATGTTTGTGGTACATGTTTCCCTAAGAGGAGACACATTAGTAAGATATCCTTGAAATGCAATGTTGATTTTGTGTGATTTTTTTTATGTGTTGTAGTCTTAAAAGCCGTCAACTCTCGCACACAGCCGAGAAACCTTGGAAATGTTACGGCCGGCAATTGTTTCGCTGGTGCGGTTAGTTTAAGTATTTATGTACTACAATCTATTGGTAAGAACCTTGCGTAATATGATTTTTGTGGTAAATGTTTTTGGCGGTCGGGTACTCTTAAAAGCCATTAACAACTATAGGCAAGGAACCTTTCATGTCTGATAGGCCTATTTGTAAAAACGTGTTTTTTGTTTTTTTTTTTAAATATTTTTTCAAATATACTGATGAAAATGTTTGGTAATCCGATGTTTTGTGCAATGTGTGTTTTCTTTGTCCTGTAAGATAAAACTGTTAGGTCCACAATAAACCAGGAAAGAAAACAACGAGAACAGAAATATTGTTAAACTACATTGTGCAAAGAACGTGAAAGTTCATTTACTCTTTTCTCATAAATCTATTTTCTCGTATATATTGCAGGAAAGGTGCATACTCATCCATCGTGTCTAACTAACTCAGAAATTGTGTAGAATCACTTTGAGTATTATGCTGCATGTATCTAACCAGATTACTACTAGAATTGACTTCGTATGAAATTCTGTGTAAACATTTTGTATTAGTTTAACCTGTGTTTGAAGAACTCTTTTCAGAACATGGGAGGACTGGCAGTAAGAGGAATAAGAATAAAGTTCATGAGATTTGCTGATATGGCATTGTTAGCAGAAGAGGAGATGTTACTAAGGGATGTCAGCGTATAGATAATTATACAGTATGGACACTTCGTGTCGGTACCTTTGATGTAGCAGGACTGATTTCAATGGCTTCAAACCAGTTTGAGCGTGAAATTATCCTTTCTTCCAGGATTTGTCACTGACATCGCACCAGCTAGCATTCGACACATCAGAAATATAACACATACAATTAATACATCTAGGTACATTATGCACTGAAATAAAATAAATTGGAGCGATGAAATAATAAATCCGTCATTAACTGTAATATGTAGACACTAGAGTTCCTTTACAATGAGAGTTGATACGTTGACCCGAACAACAATTAAAATACGAAATAATTTGTTGGTGCTGAAAATGGAAAATCCGGATTGATTTATAAGAATATTGTGGTTTGAGTAGAGTATTTTGTAGCTATTTCTGTAATAACTTTGTAAAAGAAATTTGAAGGCAACTTACATAAAGAAGCTTAAAATAATGCAGATTTGTTCCTAAACAATTTTGTTTACTATTTATTTACTTACCCTTAGTTAAGAAAGTGTTTGTGTAGTAAACTTTACTTTGAGAGATTGGCATATTTAATGGGTGCGCATACTAAACTTACTCAGTGGTAACTGATAAGTGTCCCGTATTTTTTTGCAATATGTCTGGGTACCCTAGAGGAAGGGGAAAAGGATAAGGTTGGGTCACTCGCTGAGAATAAACTGGCTACTGTAAGGAATGGTGAATGAAGTAGAGTTTGGGGCGGAAGAATATATCAGGTGATAGAATACATTAAGATATACGGATCATAGCAAGAGAGAAAAAAGTGGGCAGTACATGGGAAAGTTTAGAGAAACCTGGTTTTGCAGTGAAATACCTGTCCTTGTTTAGTACACTATATTAATTAATGACCCTTTGCTTACGTCAGCAAGCTCCTATTCATGAAAGAACACCATTGTTCAATTATGCACATTGTCGTTTCCGTTAATGGTTTATTGTGTGTCATAGAACGCATTTGTATGCGGTGTACTTGTCAAAATGTTAACCCGAATCTGCCTAGAGGTACCGTATGGTACCACAGGTACATACAGTAGTTTCCAGTCACTGTGTTGGCAACAATGATTATTTTCACTATTTCTCATTGTTTAATTTACTCACTGCCATCCCAGTTCTTGTTAGGAAAATAATATTTTGAAGTTATTTGGCTTGGTGTGCGTAGTGGCGTTCGGTAATTATACACATTTTCTTGAATCACTCAATTTTAGTATCTGTTTGAAGTAAATATTTGAATACATTCAATTAGAATTATAATTTTGAATAAATTCTGATTTCATATATTGGAAAAGGCTTATAGTAAAGCATTCAATTCATGTTTTCACTATTAATATATGAACTGCCAAATATATATGACGTAGAGTTAGTCTGGTACAGTATGGTACTACTAGGCAGATGCCGTAGCATTTTGTAAGGAATCGATTTTTTCTCTTTATAGCATTCATATTGATAATTTATTATGGTTCCTGGGACATAGCACTTACTGAAGCTGTAAGAATCATAGAGGATGACAGTATAATAATCTAAGTACTATCTATATTGAACCACGAGACGCCACAGTGAATTCTGATGAAGATTATAGAGAGGAAGGTACAGGCGGTTTACCTGATAATCTCTTTGGAAATCAATTTTATTACGGTGAAAGGCATATGATTTATCTAACTGTGATGAAGATAGTGATGTGACAAATATAGAATGTTAGAAGAAATAAGAAAACACAAAAAAAACTTTTACTTTGAAGAATCGAAAAAGGTTTGAATCTAAGAATGAAGATGAGATGAGGACAAGTAGTTCAATTCTGTGCTCACAAAATACAGAAAGAAAGCGTAATCAAGAAGGAAACAAACTCACACGAAAACCAACTTCATAGATACATGATGAACATCTCCCTTCTAACAGTAGCATTTTTCCTGTAGTTGACTACACATTTTATAGAGGAATAGCCTACGGAATTATTTGAAGTATTCTTTGACTGTAATGTTATTGATTTTCTTTTGTAACAGAAAACCAGTGTTATGCTTTATTTTTAAATGTACACGGTTTACAAATAACAGGTGAAGAAATGAAATCCTTAATCGGAATTCTTCTCTTCAATGGCTATAGTTTTGTACCTGGCAGAAGATGCTACTAGTAAAATGCTCTGGACACGCAATGTATTAGTTTACAATTGCATGTGGTGAGATCGATTTCAAATATCGTGCGATTTGTCCATTATGCTGATAATACCAAATTTTAGATCGGCAAGACAAAATGTGAAAACTCCGACCTCTGATAAATCTGATGAAGGAGAGATTTATGAAAAATTACATTCTGGCATAATGTATGAATTTTGATGAATGTATGATTCCCTATAGACGTCATCCTGCAAACATTTCATCAGGGGAAAGGTTCCGCTTCAATTGTGGTGCCTAAACATTGCTTATGGGCATATCTGATATCTTTTGAAATATGCCAAGGGAAGAGTGTAAGTGCAAATGATCACTTTGAATTTGATTATGGAAAATGTGCAACACCTCTCGTTGATATGCTCAACAACTTACCACATGATATAAAGAGCCAACCCTTCCGACTGTACGCACTTTGATAACCTGCGAGGACTGGCTGGCCAACTGGCTGGCTGTCCTCATATACTCACACAATGCATTACGAGTGAAGTGGGACTCTATGTAAAATGTTTTGAAAAATGATATGTAAAATCTTAGGAAGTGCAACTAAAACAAGGAGCATTGAGGTGCAAACCCTTGCTATTTGTAAAAGCTAGCTCCAGTGCCCTGTTATTATCATACAAGAAATAAAATAATAAAAGATAGTGAATGATATAGTGAAGTTTTTCTGTCATTCCAATAAATAAGACTTAAAATGATGAAATCTGAAGAAAAGAAATTTTGCACCCGTATCTGCCTAGCGTTACCGTATGGTACCACCCCTTAGCTTTGAAAGTAGATGATTTTAAACAAAATTGAGTTTAATTCCATAATAAGGACGTAAGTTTGAACAAATGTTGAAGGAATTACAAAAATTGCCACATGTCAGAAAACCAGGCAGATTAGGGTTAATAAAGTAACCATAAGTTTATATATTTATGATGTTATTTCCTATTTGTATTCTTTCATAACCATTTATGCTTTGTGCTATAAGACTACGAACTACACTGCACGAAACAGTAAGAGGAACACTTGTAATGAATTGAATAAGTTATTGTTTTTCGAAGCTGTGATGCTGAAAATTGGATAATATGTAATTTGGAACATTAATTTAATCTAGGGATACAAATTTTAAAATTCCATGGCCTAAATACAGAGTAATTACCTTAAATAACAAATATGGAGAAAAATTTGATTGTGGACGTCACTAACAACTTCTAATTGGTAAGCTTTCTGACGTTGCCATAGTGACGAAAGATGATTACTCCCTTGGTCATTAAAGTCTCTGACAAAATGAGGCATTTAAATGAGTTTGAAGTATATCAAGCTCTACTTCTTTTACGACAAGGTCAATCACTGAGACAAATGGCTAGAGAGCTTGAGGTTTCTCCTTCCGTGGTGTCCAGGTTACGTTACAGGCACAGAGAGACAAGTCAGTATTGTAGAAGACCTGGCCAGGACTGTAAATGTAAAACAAGCCTCAGGACGACAGATACATTGTCCTATCAGCTCTTCGACAGAGTAAAATAACTGCAAGAGATCTGCAGAATGACCTCTATATGGATTCCGGAATCCGGGTTTCAGACCAAACGGTAAGGAACAGATTAAGGAAAAACAATATTCTTCCAAAAAAGCCTGTTAAAAACAGCGTTTGACAAATGAGCATCACGTAGCAAGACTTACGTTTGCTGAAAACCGTGCGGATTGGCAGTCTGAGCTCTTCTCGGATGAATCCAGGTATCGTCTTACACGTTGTGATGGTCGTTTATGGGTGTGGGGACGGCCAGGAGAAAGATTTTCTGTAAGAGTTGTACAGGAAATGGATAAATTCGGTGGAAATTCCATAATGGTATAGGCCGGAAATATGTACAACAATCGTATGGACCTCGTAATTGTTCCCCAGTGACTAAATGCAGTCTGGTACATCGAGGACGTTCTGGAAGAGCATCTAGTACCTGCTGCCATTGGAGTAGGCCCTGGATTTCTGTTTCTTCAGGATAATGCCAGGGCACATTCTGCTGCTGTCACCAGGGATTTCCTAAGAGAATGAAATTGAGGTAATGGAGTGGCCAGCGATCAGCCCAGATCTCAACCCTATTGAACACTTGTGGAATCTTCTGGATACGAAAGTCAAGAACCAACATCAAGCTCGACTAACCCTGCAGGAACTTGGAGATGCCTTAAAGGAGGAATGGGAGAATATTTCCCAAGAATCTCACAGAGACCATGCCACGAAGGTGCCAAGCTGTCATCCAATGTCTTAGAGGCCATACACGATACTAGAACTTTATTATGGATGTTTAAGTTTCATAAGTAAGCATGAGACTCATTTTCTTACATAGTGCAATGAGTTAAACAGTTGTCTGTTGACATTATTCATTTGTCTTTATTGACATGGAGATAATTGTGGCCATAAATAGCCATAAATAATATACTTTATTAATTTCATGTCTGTACTTTTATCCAATGAAAATAATATTTAAATAAATCTTCGTGTTCCCCTAATTGTTTTGAGCAGTGTATATTTTTATGGAAGATGCTGAAATATTGCATGATCTCTCTCTGCGAGGACGGAGATGGCAGTGAGATTGGGAGTTTTGACGAATGTTGTGATCAAATATTAGAAATTGAGAGCAGGTACTTCCATAGAAAATATGACAGGGGTGAATGGAAGGAAGTCCTGAGGCCAGGAGTGGGAAAGTGGAAAATGTCTTTTGGTAGAAGTTTCAGATCGGCATTCTCCCACACTGGAAGTCGTCAAAATATGGTACAATTTGATTAGGATTCCCATCGTTTCTGATGGGTGACCAGGAATAAATCTTGTTATAAATTGTGTAGTCTACTGTCCGAAGAGAGGTTGAAACTCATGACACCAATGCGGCATCTGTCATGAAGCAACTAAACCAGCAGATAATTGGATAGTGATGCCATCTCATTTCCTCCTCCATTGCATTCATCGATGACCAGTAACATATTTCATTAATGAGATATATACAAACAATTGTTGTTCCTCTGACATATAATTGAAGTACTGCAGTATATATATACCAGTACCTCAATTAGAAGTAATGTTGTAATTATAAATATAAAAAAGTATAATTGGTACTTGTGTACGTCATTTCTAAGTCTGCTTGTCTATTTTCGAAATTCCAATTACATTAAATAGATCCTAGCCTCTTAACTGCCTAGGGTCTCTGGGTCTCTTATGTCCAGGCTTGTTTGGAAAAAATAAAGTAGGCTATATGTCACTTCATTGTTACTGAGTCTTACGTACGGTACAGCTGTATGCTTCACAATATTTCAACATTACAACGGCAAAATTAACGAAATATAAATAATATTATATATACTTCTTTCAACAAAACAACCATTTCCCATGTGCGTTAGAAAGAGAGAAAGATACACCTCAGGAGTGCCAGTAGTAAGGAAGGTACACGTCACGATCTTTCAGCATTTCTCTACAGGTGTTGTGTGTTCAGTTTATAATGTTGAGATCGCTGGTGAGTATTGAAGCGTCATAGGCCCGTCTGTCACGGTCCGTTTGATCCACGTGTTTGGCCATACAGTTTTCAATCATAGCCTGGAATGGATTACAAAATAGAAGGGACTGAGGCTTCATCAGAGGTAAATAGAAAAGTTTTACTGTGTATCTTGTTTGTGTGTTTATCGAACAGTAGAGAAAATCATACATTTCACACTTTATAATCAATTGAATAAATTCCTTGCTGTTGCTGTGATTTATATGGCATCATGAATTGGTCTGGCTTTATGAAGTGTGCGTTGATTTTACTCCTCTCATGGGAAGAACCTTTCACACGAAGTTCAGCTAGTCTCTGTGACCGCTGTTCACCCTGCATCATGATCGAGTAATGCAGAGCTACAATAATTATTAACTTAATCCGTCCCAAAACCGTATGGAACTGCGATTCTGTTTGATACGTCCGTTTGAAACTTAGTTTAACATAGGATATCATGTGAGAGAGGTTTTGTTTTGCGTTATTATTTCTAAAACATAATTGTATTCACGCCAGGTGCTTTTTGATGTCCTACAACAGTCATATTCTGTAACGCACTTGAACAATAATTATGGTCTATATGCTACCACGTATCGACAAGTAAAACTTTAACTTTAATTAAATATGTGGAAAGGCTTAAAACTACATTGATTTGAGATCTGTTTCTGTTACGGACGTGCACATTATGATTCACATTAGCGATGACTGTCATGCACAACCAGCTTGGCGGCTGTTACTCATCAAGTCATCTTTAAAAATAACTAATAAAATTATTCACGATGTTTTTCTGTCTTGTAGGAAGGGAATTTATCGCATCTGCAAATGACGGACATGAAGACAGAATGCGTGGACCAGAGTTACGATATCAAATCAGAGATAAAGGTTGAAGACATCACACCAGTGCCTCTTGTCTTTCCTATGGTGAAAACTGAAGATGATGTAAGTGGTTCTCTATCAATATACACATATATGAGTAATGCATTTGTAAGTATGTCAGACCTATTACCAGTCTAGAATTGTATTAACTATTTGAACTTTTCCTTAACTTTCACAACTTAAACTGTAGGGATTCATTTTAAAATTGAAATAATAATAATAATAATAATATTAATAATAATAATAATAATAATTATTATTATTATTATTCTCAAAAATTTATTTCTGCTATTGAAGACAAAATTATCTCGAATACCCAGAGACAATTGTGCCTAGGAACACACTTCTTTTTAAGTTTACGATTTTTTTTATTCTCGGTGAAACGAGGATTGAGCGGATTCCGACGATTTTGCAATAGAAAATGTTCGAATTACAAAGCGAATTTGATGGAATTTTTTGTGGAGATGCATTTTAAAACTTAAGCATTCTATTGGTAATTGTTACAAGTAAACTAATTCTAGAGATATGTGGCAAATTACCTGTGAAATGACACATCCAACGTAATGTGGGTGCAAACGTTCTGTTTTCTAGTCAGTGAAACGATTTTAGTGATATGAAACACACGATGCGATGTAATCTGAAAAACGCAGAACTCTTATTAATTCAATACCCACTAAAAACAGTCAACTAGAGCATATAATACTACAATAAACATAAATTTCACAACTGAAAACTTTCTTTCGAACCCCGCCATTATGATAAACAATGACGCACTTCAACTGCCAACTTAAAAAAAATCACTACTTCACGACAGCCACACTCAATCGCTTTCTCCTTCTTCGAAACGGACACCTCCGGGATAGAGCAATTTTACATCTTCAAGCAGAGCCTCAAAAGGATCGCGCACTAGCCTCGAACAATCCTTCTTCCATAAATATTCACAAAGGTGATCACTGAGGTCTTCCTTCCGCACGCCTCCTCGAGACAGACGTCCCCTAAGTCCACGCCATGAGTTTTCGATCAAATTCGTGCATGCACCACTTTCCAGATCAACAAAGTTGAGGCTGTGATTCACAGTCAAATGACGGAAATTGTTAACATCCAAGCCTTTATATCCCTTCCAGCAGTCCGTCATTATCGTGGTTTGAGCGGCGACATGTTTCCCAATAAGACCAAGCAAAGTATCTTTGTCCCTTCTATTATTCGGACAAATCTCCAATCGCACTTCCTTCGTCTCACGATCTATCATGTCCAAAACCCAAGAACCCTCCACAATACGACCAGCCTCAAATTTTCTACGTCCAATCTTGCATTCATCAATTTCTACTATATGATTCGGCCCTCCAATTCTAGGTTCGTTCTTGTAACGGCGATCCAGACTGTCTGAAAGAAAAATAAAACTTATAGCAAACAAAAGCCTACAAAAACCTAACCTAACCTTGTACTGTTTCGTATATGCAAAGCATAAAAAAGCCTAAACTAACCTAACCGAACTTCTCACTACAATCCTAAACTAACCCAACCTAACCTGCCACAGATTTGCCTACACAAGGTATAAAACAGGTAAAACTATCTAACGCATCATAAAAACCTAACCTAACCTAAACCCTAAACTAACCTAACCTAACCCAACCTAACCTGCCACAGATTTGCCTACACAAGGCATGAAAAAGCTAAAACTATCTAACTCATCATAAAAACCTAAACTAAACTAACCTAACCCAACCTAACCTGCCATAGATTTGCCAACACAAGGCATAAAAACGTTAAAACTATCTAACGAATCATAAAAACCTAAACTAACCAAATCCCTAAACTAACCTAACCTAACCCAACCTAACCTGCCACAGATTTGCCTACACAAGGCATATAAAAAGCTAAAACTATCTAACGCGTCATAAAAACCTAAACTATCCTAACCTAACCTACAATCCTAAACTAACCTAACCTGTCACTAATATCCTAAACTAACCTAACCTGTCACTAAAATCCCAAACTAACCTAACCTCTCACAAATAATTACGTAAAAGCTAAACTATCTAACGCATCATAAAAACCTAAACTAACCTAACCTAAAATTCTAAACTAACCTGTCACTAAAATCCTAAACTAACCTAACCTCTCACAGATAATTAATAACGCATCATAAAACCCTAAGCTAACCTGTCACTAAAATCTTACACTAACCCTATCTAACCTAATCTAACCTGTCAGTAAAATCCTTAACTAACCTAACCTGTCAGTAAAATCCTAAAGTAACTTAACATGCCGCAGATAATTACGAAAGACATAATAAAAGCCTAAACTAACCCACTCTGCCATAACAGTTCATTTTCTTACCTCTGCACACTTCCCTCAAGTATGAAAACCAATCCGCGATCGTTGACTCCGCTACATCTGGTACATTCGTCTCATCGCACTCCCTTATTGTTTGGGAGTACGAAAACTTCACAGCAAAACCGTAAATTATAAGGAGAACTCTCATAGTTGACAATCTCCCACTACTGAAAAATTATGCGTTATTTGCAGCAGACAACTTAAATGTTCCATAAACCTCATGCCCAGCGCATTTTTTTTTTTGACAATGAAAGAAACCGTATTTGTCTCTCCTGCCAAATTGAGGATACAGCAACTCCCCACAAAGTGTACACTCCATTTTTGCGGGAAGCAGACCTTTCTCCCGGCACCACTGTTGCGCTTCATTTTCAGTATTAATAATGCTCAGCTTCCTAATATTAATACGATCAGCCATTTCCACAACTACGAATTCCCGCTCGAACATTAGAAACTAGCGCGAAACATTCGTAATGTTATATCGATAGCTATGAATATATACATTTTAAATACCCACTCAACCATCCAGCTGGAACATTGCAAACTAGCGCGGAACGTTCGTAATGCCTCGTAAGTTATGTTGGTATTACATGTAAGATGCCTGAAAGTGCAGGAAGAGAATACGCTCAATCCTCATTGAACCGAATTCGATAATGATGAAAGAATAATGGAACGGAGAAAAATTCTCTCCGGCGCCGGGATTTGAACCCGGGTTTTCAGCTCTACGTGCTGATGCTTTATCCACTAAGCCACACCAGATACAACCCCGGCGCTGGACAGAATCATCTCAGATTAAGCTCCAACTCTTGGGTTCCCTCTAGTGGCCGCCCTCTGCACTACGTCATAGATGTCTATGAACGTAGGACCGAAGTCCACACATGTGCTGAGGTGCACTCGTTATGAGTGACTAGTTGGCCGGGATCCGACGGAATAAGCGCTGTCTTAAATCACGAAGTGATTTCATCGTATGATGACGCAGAATATCTGCATGGAAATATCATATGTACTTCGGTACATTAAAATAATATATATAAAATAATATATACGAATTCGATAAGCCAAACATAGTAAAAAAAAGGAGGGTAGGGTAGTTAGAGTCACTAAGGTAGCGTAGTTCAGTGAAACAAAAGAAAGCAGTGGTGGTTTTTCCATAGTTTCCCTTGAAACACAAAAAGTTTCTAGCCTTCGAGTACAGTGAAACAAAAAATATTCTGTACTGACACCAGAACAATCCAGAGGCTTATTGTTTTTTTTTACACAACTACGCAAAAATTGTTGTTAATCTAACACAATGTTGAAAATGTGCTACAATATAATGCACAGTAGTGGCCTATATTATATACAGTAAAGTCCAAAATATTAAAAAACTTATGCACAGTTAACTTTGCGTATTCTTCGTCACAGACGTTAGTGACATATATAACGTTTTTTTGCGTCAAAATATTTATGCGCATACAAATCGTTGGCTTATTCATCCTAATGTAAAGCACAAGCTGCGAGTTATAATCAGGCGGTGGCATACCGACACATAGGGAAAACTTGTAAAGTTAGAAGTCGTCTTGTAACACCCTGTAATAAATTGCTCATTTAAGATGTGTCTTTGTACTGCAGGAACGGACTGCAGCATGCGACTGATATGAGAGAGGAATATGATGACCACAGCAAAGATCTCACATCTGAGATGAAATTTGAGGAAGATCCAGTGCCAATTTCGTTCCCTGTGGTGAAACGTGAACCAGAGGTGAGTGCAGCACAAGGAATGCACAGTGTGTTCTTCTTCCTGTGTTTATCTTGTGTTTTGATTGTAACAGACACTGTCTCTTTACAAGAGTACTTGTAGCGCCTTTTAGTGTATGACATTGGCAGAACAATCTCATTTCTGTTTGTCATTATTTATGTTTTTTCCATTGTTGTCTCGTTTTCCTTTTAAATTCGGGAACGAAATTCCTTTGTTACACTCAGCCGTAATGGTTGCCATAGCTACAAATTCCCACAGTGTATTATCACAGTCTAGTATATACAGTCACGAAGCTCAATACGTAGTAAATATGCATCCATAGATAGTTGCTCACCACTAGGATCGCTAATATCGCCTCATTACAGACAATGCGAAATAGTACCGGCAGAGTCTATTGTTTCTAGCACCCTCACAACTCAAGCTCCGTGACTGTATATAGTAGACTGTGGTGTTATGATAATACCACAGTCTACTATATACAGTCACGAAGCTTGGGATTATTTTTTTCCAACGAGTTGCATTTCTCGCGATAGTTGCTAGCCTCTTGGAGCGCTTTGAGTACTAGGAACAATAGACTATGTCACTGCCACCGTGATGTAATACAGGCTGTAAGGCAGGCCATGTGTCTCGCTTAACACGATCACGAAGGGTGACGTTTCAACCATATAAATGAATTGGAATGCATAAAGAGTAACATATGTTTTTTTTTTTAAATATAGTGTAATTGCATTAATAAATTTTAAAACAATGATTAGAAGACACTTCAGACGTAACTGACTTGCGAGTTAAGGTGTAATATTATTATTGGTGTGAAAATTACATTGTTCGTATGAGTAATACCTGCCTTTATTTCGATTAAATATTGCGAAATTCTAGTACATACATTTATGCACGATTCAATATTTTTCAGTCGCACCGCACGAATATTAAATGTGTTGAAATTATAGGTTATGTTTATTGTACCAGTTGCCCCTTTCTGTCTAATTGTAGTGGTCTCCAATGCCCTGCCACGACATACGTATGTTATGTGATATGGAAGTTATAGGTTATGTTTACTATATTTAACTTATATTCTTATATTCGCAATTATACATTATAATTGAACATAATGTCATATATGACACCCGTCACATTCTATTTGTCTGTAATTTAGTGCTATAATTGAATACTGAAATATTGTATTTATCTACTACCTAAGAGACGAAGTAACACAATCGTGCTTACTTACTTACTTATTGTCTTTTAAGGAACCCAGAGGTTCATTGCCGCCCTCACTTAAGCCCGCCATTGATCCCTATCCTGAGCAAGATTAATCCAGTCTCTACCATCATATCCCACCTCCCTCAAATCCATTTTAATATTATCTTCCCATCTATAGCTTCTATGAGGAATTGGAACACACTTTTGATCATTTGCCTAGATATCACATGAAAGTTTTATTGGGGGATTTCAACGCTAAAGTAGGACGGGAGGATATTTTTAAACCAATACTTGGAAAAGAGAGCCTACACATAAGTAGTAATGACAATGGAGTTAGGTTAGTCAACTTTGCCACATCAAAAAATTTAATTGTCATGAGTACAACATTTCCCCATAAGGATATACATAAACACAATCGTACGTACACTAATTTCATAGGTGTGGTATGGTAAATTTTCTCTCTAAAATTAAGGAAGGTAGATCTGCTAAATTAAAATCACAATATAAATTCTGTTTTATTAAGCCTCAAAATGGCTTCCATTCTAAACTTAAAATGTTGATGTGAATAGATTATGTTAACATGTAAAATTCTCTTCACATTAAAATAACACTGTTTTGTGACTATTTCTGCATCAAATTATGTAATAAGAAGTAAAGGAAACTTATGGACACATTACACTAAATAAAACTTAGCAATGATACGCAATAAAATTATAATATAATATTTCACTGAGCTCCATACACTGAAATAGAAAACCCGAACCAGAGAAAGAAGTCCAGTGGGGTGATGTCTGGCGAATGTGGCCACCAAATTGGTCCGCCTCGTTCAATCCAGTGATCTGAGAGGGTTTCTGTTAGGGAATTCCGAACATCCAGGCTCCAATATGAGAAGGCTCCATTTTGTTGAAAGATTACTTGAGGTTGCAGCTCAGCTACCTGGTGGTACAAGAAGTGTTCCAACATGTTTTGGTATACTGTGCCAGTTATTGACTCCTCATGGAAGAAAAAGGATCGATAATCCTGTCCTACATCAGACCGCACTAAACTTTTACTTTTGGGCTATCCCGGACATGTTCATGGTAGACGTGTGAATTTTGTGTACCCCAGATCCTTACATTGTGCTGATTGACAGATCTTGATGCACGAAACATTGCCTCGTCTGAAAACAAAAGGTTTTCAAGAAATTGAAGGTCACTGTCATACAATCCAGCATTTCAGTAGCAAATGTCTGTCGTCGTGGCTGTCATCTGGTTTTAATTGTTGAATAATATACCTCTTGTAGGGTACAAACGAAGTTGCTTATGAAGCACTGGATGCACAGTTGATCTCGGCACATTGAACTGTCGGAATGAATGGCGAATTGACTTTTGAGGAATTCTCTGAAATCCTGCTCTAATTTCTTCAATTTTCTCTTCTGAGACACGTCGACGAGAACCTCCTAATTGTTTGTTCACAGTTCGAGTCACCAGAAACTTCTCACACCATGCCTTAATGGTTTTCCCATCAGGCGCATTCCCTCCATGTTCTCTTCTGTAATTTCTTTGCACGGGTAATTATTTATTTCGTCTCTGCATACCAGAAAACAGTTTGTTCACGTTGCTGCGGAGCCGCCATTTTGTTTTATGCCATTGTTGCCGAACATGTGACAGATGAATTAATTTGGAACAAATGAAATAATTCTTTGAGATTCTCTTTCTTTTATTACCAGACTCATTTCATGGTTCCAGTGATAAATTAAAATGTGGGAAGTTTGAAAGGGACACTGTATACTTTTTCAAGTTTCGTTGCCCTTACAAAATATGGAGAATGGGGCTTGAGTTAAAATCCTGAAGTGGAATGACAGATTTGAACCTAGGATCCTTTACCAAAATGTAACTAATTGAAATCTGAATCCACACAACGGAGTAGGCCCATAAATCTTTCTTTTATCTAGTTACCACATGTTCAGAATTTTGGAAAAAAATTCTCATTGGAATGACAAGATTTGAAGCCAGACCTCAGACAAAACATTCTATAGAATCCCCCTCTATATATTATGAAAGTCCATGAACTTCAAAATAATAGTCTCTCATCTCTTCACAATTTATAAGTATTTCCAGTTACAATGAATGAGACACGGAATTAAACAATTTGTATTGCAATAACAGGCTCGAACCCAAGACCTGGTACCTACCTGTCCTTAATTTGAACGCAAGATATCTCAAAATTTAAGTCAGCTATCTTACCCACAAACATAACATGAAATAAAACTAAAAAGAAAGAATATATTGGTAGGATGGTCTGAGAGACCGGCCACACTAAAGATGTTGCAGTCTTGAGCCACACGCAGGGTTAAAGCTGGTAATTTAGAGATAATGGCATAACTAAAATGTTACAAAACAATATAAATTAAAAGTTATGAACAAAGAAAACCTAAATTTCATATTTTGTTTATTATTCCTAGGAAAAATTTGAAGAAAAAAAAATTCACTACATTTCCATATTTATTTGTGTGGAACTTCTTGAAAGTATAAGCATTAAATGTGTGTTTATTTTGTGAACAGAACGTATCTTCATTAGTGCAATAAAATTACTTCTTGTTGAAGTGCACCGCCAAAGAGAAGAATTCCAGAAGTAAGGAATCCGGGAAAGAATCGCACAGATATACATATTGATAGCATTCTACTTTGATCAGAATTTGAAAAACATGGAAATATGCTACCAGAACAAATGAAATGAAGCAATATTCGTGAATAATTGCTAATGCATTAAGAGGGATTCCCCGAAGGGCATCAGAACGGTTCGTTTCGTGCGAAATTTCGAACGTTTGAATGGGTATACAAATATTTTGGTCGTCGAGAGAAAGCACATAAGTAAAAAAAGTCGATTTTTCTGTTGTACCTCATCACATACGTAAAGTATTTTTTTTTTCTAATATTTGAAATGATAAAATTTCTCCTGGCGTGACAAAGAAAATGTGAATACAGGCCCGGAACAAACAATTTTTCAGTACCTAAGGCAATCATACAACTTAAATTATGATATTGAATTTATTTTTTAATCATGACATTTGTCAGCTTTCACATTTTTTCACCTTCATTTTCAAAATTAGAGAAAAATCTAGCGTGGTAATGAAAATCAGATTCGGATTCAGGGCACATCAGTTAATTGAACAAGTAATTGTAGCAGAAATGTTTTTTTAAATGCATATCAGTGTAATGATAATAACAATAATATCTCAAATGGTTTACATTTCCCCAGTATCTATGCGTGCATGCCATTGTAAGTAACCTGAATTCAGACAATTCTTTCCACAATAGCCCTGAGGTGTCACTTATAAACCTGTGATCTTGTTAGCGTCAGATATTTGTCACTGGTTCCAACTCTCATTAGTTCCAAAATCGGACATGCGAGAAAGCACCATCTCTGACCGATACGTGACTCATAGCGGATGTGACGTAGGTACGTATATGTGACAGCTGTGGAATGGATAGGAGTGCAGATCAGAAGATTAACTTGAAGGACACCAAACGGTGATCTAAAGATTTTCGTGCCTATCAAAAGGTTATTGTCCGTAAGTCTTTGATACTACAGCTGCAATGCAATCTCCGTATTTTTCCAAGAAAAAATTCTCTTATCTTACGTAAATTTTACAGAACGCGCTAAAATTCTCTGATAAAATCGCTATTACAAGTCACAGTGAATTTCGGGAACTGTAAGAGATCAGACCAGTGTGTACAAAATAACAGCCACAACCTTCAAACTGAATGGATTCTGGAGTGCTTGTAATGTATTACTCGCACGTGTGGACAGATATGGCTCTTGAAATGTTTCTCGTTTGTGTAATACTTACATTTTGAAATGACTATAGTATGCAAGTTTTTTTCAGCCATTCCACTAGTACGGTTTTTGGTTGTGAGAATGGATTGCTGAGTTTCTAGACTCCTCGACTGTGTATAGATTTTCTCACAAGCATCACATTTCACACATACCCTATTCAACAAAATTAAGTCGAAACTTGACAGTTCAATCACTTCTCGCCAGGAGGTAACCGTGAACACCATTTGAAATACTTCTTAGCACAAAAAGACCTTCCACACAAGAACCATCATATGGGTTTTGGCATACGAACAGTATAGTATACTATATAATGATTTATTTAACCTGGCAGAGATAATGCCATCAAGCCTAATCTTCACCCCTAGATGAGAATTACAACTATAGTATTAAGAATACAATTAAAATTATAATTATAATTACAATTAAAGTTACAATTACAATAACAGTCAAAGTAATAATAGATTAACTGATTAATAAAACCTAGACAATTTATTATAGAGGTTAAGAACAAAGAAAGATTATCTCGCTGAAGTACAAATTAAAGCTAGCATAATAAAACCATACAGTGATTAAAATACAGGATATTTAAATATTTATTATACAATATTATTATGTACACGCATGAATGTATATTAAGATGTGCGGGCCATAAAAAACGCATTTCACACAAATGACAAATGAAGAATATATGCATACGTGAATACACATTAAGATATTCCGAGCGCGAAAAATCCATTCCAAACACATTATTACTGAACGGTTTTTTACGAAAACGCATCTGGAGATTAAACGGGCGTCCAAAACACTTCCCACACACATCACAACTGAATGGCTTCTCAACTGTGGATAAGTGAATGCACATTGAGGTGTGTGTGAATACGGGAATGCATAGAGAGATATTTCACGCGAGAAGAACACTAACTTTGCACTGAAGTCTGTATTAAGTACCTTCATGATAGTGTGCACGAAAGAATGCCTCATTTAGATTTGAAGAGCTTCTATAGGAGTTCACACTCACTTCAGAAACGAATAGCTTCTGACACGTTTGTACGGGTGAAATCTTTTTGAAATGCACGGAGACAGGACAATTCTTTCCAAAGACGTGACAACGGATTGGTTTCACGCCTTAGTGTACACGTGAATGGCTATCGAGATATTTCGAGAGCGAAAAACACTTTCCACAAACGTCACAGCTGAATGGCTTCTCGCCAATGTGCTCGCGTGAATGCCTTTCAAGATAATCCAAACGGGGAAATGTCTTCCCACACACATCACAACTGTACGGCCTCTCGTTTGTGTGCAAGAGTGAATGCCTCTTGAGATCGCTTGACCTTGAAAATCTCTTTCCACACACATCACAACTGAATGGCCTCTCGCCTGTGTGCATCATTAAATGTGTTTTAAGGTGTGAAGACTTTTTAAAACACTTCCCACACATATCACAACAGAATGGTTTCGCGACAGTGTGCAAGCGTGAATGCCTCTCGAGATGTGCCAATTGCAAAAAACTCTTTCCACACACATCACAACTGAATAGGCTCTTCCTTGTGTGCAAGCGTGAATGCCTCTCGAGATTTGCCAATTGCAAATAACTCTTTCCACAAACGTCACAACTGAATAGGCTCTCGTTTGTGTGCAAGCGTGAATGCCTCTCGAGATTTGCCAATTGCAAAAAACTCTTTCCACAAACGTCACAACTGAATGGTCTCTCGTTTGTGTGCACGAGTGAATCCCTCTTGAGATCGCAAATGTCAGAATCGTATTTCTTGCCATCGTACCCTTCAGGATTATTTTTGCAGAATTTTGGAACTCCACTATTATGGCTAACTGAAACACTAAAAATTGTGTCATTAGTGGAAAGAATGTCTAGACTTTCAATGAAAAAATATATGCGCCATAAGCAAAGTAATATACGAGAAATTAATGATGGACTTTCTCCTTCAGTTACTTCTGTATAGATTAACTTAATAAAATTAAGTGATAATAGTAATTATAACTATCATAACAGCAATAATGATAGTAATAACAATAATTATTCATTTAATTATTAATATATATGTGCTCGACAACAGACATTGGATAATAGAAGTCCAAGACAGTGATACAATTAATCCAATAAAATAAAAAGCTATGGTACAAATTAAATAATAATAATAATAATAATAATAATAATAATAATAATAACAACAACAGTATTAGATAAAATCGATCAAGTGCAAAACCAAGCTCTATGTCTCCTCACCGGTGTAGTCGAAACCACTCCAATAACACAATGCTCCTTTTAACAGAATTTAAACCAATTCATAGATTAATTGAAGAGAAGGCACTAATTCTATACGAAAAGCTATTGAGAATTCCAGGAGACAAATTCTGGGAATCTTATCATGATGTGGAACGAAGTTTGAAAACACAGCACGGAATTATACAAAAAGTGATCGAATTGAGGGAAATATATCAGACATTTAGTACTGCAAAACCTCTTCCTCAATTTTTAAATCCAATACTTTCTAACTCAACCTTATTCTCCATAGATTTGGAAGATGCTGTTTGTAAAAAAGAAACACCAGTGGATATATTAAGATCCCTGGCTCTTGAAACAATTAACCTCAATTATTCAGAAACTAACTGGCTTCATGTTTATGCAGACGGATCCAAAATGGTGGATGATATTAATGTTGGTGCCGGTGTATACAGTGATATCTTTGCTTTCTATACAGCGGTAGGCACCCATAGGTCAGCTAATGATGGTGAAATGGAAGCTATGAGCCTAGGCTTAACTCAACTGATGTGTCATCAAACTGAATTCAAGAATATCGTCACCCTGTGCGACTCCAAAGCAGCCACAGAATCTGTATGTTCCTCAGACCCTGAGTTTTCATCAATCCAAGACTGTCAAAACGCCTTACAACTATTACAATCAAAACAAAATCGTGGTACTACAGTGGGTCCCTGGCCACTGCAACTTATTTGGAAGTTAGCAGGGTGATGCCTAGGCAAAAAAAAAAGTGCTACAATTTTACAAACATCTCCTAAACAAACACCCTTCCAAGAAATAAAATTGTACATCAAAGAAGTTGCCCTCAACATCCATTCACATGATTGCAGGAAGAACAAATGACAAACACTGGAGAAGTGACCTTCTATCAATACCTAACGGACCAAAAAGATTGGCAGTCGCGAATTTCCGCCTTGCAACTGATCATGACTGCTTGGCGCAGCATCTCCACCGTTTCGGTATTTATCAACATCTTATTATTCTTACAGTCTCACTAATAAACCGTGTATAGTTTTAATGCGAGATTTATGCAGAGTTGAGACAGAAAACGTTACTAATAAACCGTGAATAAGCTATGGACTTATAAACAGTCTGTAGCTATACAATGGGAACTGCTTTGCAGTAGTTATATACACAAACACCTTGTTTAAGCGTTGTATATAGCGAAAAAATGGCCGCCCCTCTAACAGCTGTTCCTATCGACTGTCATTTTATGATGGTTACCTTGTAACCACAGAATAACAAACCAAAGATCATAGAATTATTAGAATAATATTGCTGTAGCTTGTACTCTTTGACCAAAATGCAGTGTAGTAATCGATTAGATAGAGAACCTCAGATATTCTATTACCTTTCGTAACGAAGTAATGACGAAACTATGACGTAGCTGTGTAACAGTTATACTGTTATACACGACGTATGTAATGATTATTAGTAAGGAATTCACACACGACTTAT
Source organism: Periplaneta americana (assembly GCF_040183065.1). Taxonomy (NCBI): domain Eukaryota; kingdom Metazoa; phylum Arthropoda; class Insecta; order Blattodea; family Blattidae; genus Periplaneta; species Periplaneta americana. The sequence goes on from NC_091132.1 coordinate 161,260,361, forward strand.
AAACGAGCTAATCATTCTATAAGACAGTTAAAACGTCTATATATAGAGTTTTTATTAGTAAGACCATTATTATGTAACAAGAATAAAAAAACCATAATAATATTAATAATAATAATAATGTGACAGCCGTGTCGAGAATGGAAAGCACGTCCCGCAGAAGAGAGAAAGCTGCGTGATGCTGGCAGCTGTGCGCGGAGAGAGAGAGAAAGGCCAATACAGTGGCGCGAGGCGAAAAGGGACGCAAAGCTGTTGGTGCTTCGCTGCGCGAGGTGAAGGGGGAAAGCAAATCTCCCGAATAGACGTGCGGAAACTGAAGCCGCGAATAAAGGCTGGTTCACAATAAACCGGGAACGAAAACCAGAATGAAAACGAGAAGCAGAGGACGTGAATAGGAAAATTTTTGATTCACAATAAACCGTGAACGTAGACGACTATGCATATCGATATGCATGTCAATAACGATCAAAGAGTTTATAATATATAACTAGAGACACCAACGGCGCTAGTTTCGCGTACAAAATTGAACCGCTGTTCGGCCGCCATTAAAGGGAGTTGATGCTTCGCCGGGAGTGCGAGCAGTTCATGTTTATTGTGGAATACAAATACATATAAATACACTAGAAGGAAAATAATAAGAAAATGGTGAAATACTGCGCCGCAAATAATTGTTCTAACATAGCTACTATTGTAGGATGCTCAGGAAAGCATGCATATCTTAATATTTGGAAGAATGTTATAAATGCAGTTCCTCCTTTGAATGTGTTTACAGATTGTCGGAATATTTCTGGGATAAAGTTTTTCCAGAAACACATTAATCATGTTTATAAGGTTGGTTTCAACAATGTATGTAAGGGTTAGGTGCCATCACATTACAGTGGATTATAATAGCAGAGTGCATAACAAAATCCTCAGACTATATCTGTCTAAAACTGTTTTGTTTCACGATAAATGAATTAATCATGTAATTTCCGTTTTGTAAAGTATGTACTTCTAGTTTTTGGTTGTATTATATGCAAAGAAATTAGTGAAAATATAGCTGATGGCCTACTTAGGCATATTATTACCACTACTACTAGGTCTATTATTACCACTACTACTAACTAGGTCTCACTACTACTAGGCCTACTAATTCCACCAAAACTAGGCCTACTATTACCACTACTACTAGGCCTATTATTACCACTAATACTAGGCCTACTATTACCACTACTACTAGGCCTACTATTACTACAAAAACTAGGACTACTACTACTACTAATACTAGGCCTACTCTTACCACTACTACTAGGCCTATTATTACCACTACTACTAGGCCTACTATTGCCACAAAAATTAGACCTACTAGTACCACTACTACTACACCTACTATTACCACTACTACTACTCCTACTGTTACCACTACTACTACGCCTACTATTACCACTACTAAGTTACTAGGCCTATTATTACCACTACTACTAGGTCTATTATTACCACTATTACTAGGCCTATTATTACCACTAGTACTAGGCCTATTATTACCAATACTACTAGGCCTGCTATTACCACTACCTCTACGCCTAGTAATATTACCAAAACTAGGCCTCCTATTACCATTACTACTAGGCCTATTATTACCACTACTGCTAGGCCTATTATTACCACTACTACTAGGCCTACTATTACCACTACTACTAGGCCTAGCTATTACCGCTACTAATTGTATTAAGAAGTCTGTACTGACCTCAAACCTGGTAGTCATTAACTACACAATGACTAGATTGTTTTATGATAAAATTTATTCTCATTATATTTTAAATCAGTTTCCAGAATTTTTATGATCTCAAATTTCACCACTAAATATTTTCAAAGCACCATATACCTTCCTCTTTCTTTGCATGAACGGACTAAAATATAGACCATTATTGTGTCCTTAAAACAATACTAGTAATACTGAAAATTAATGTTGATATTGCCATTATTCAATATTTCATATACTTATCCCGAGTGTATATGGGTGATTTAATTTATTTTTTAGAATATCGCCAAAGATGAATCATTATAATACTTTAATAAATATAGCGCTCCTCTGCATTCATGTTTATTTCATCACGACTCATCCTTTGTAAAAGATGTTTTAAACAGTGTCTATCACCAGGCTACATCAATGTATTATAGTACTGTTTGCAAATTTCGCGCCGCAAATACTCCCTTTAATGGCGGATTCTAGCCGATTCAATATGCGACATTTTTCTTGCCTGCCACTCATGGGTATGTGTCTCTAGTAAGTATTTACAAACTCTTTGATAACGATATGTAAAGTCGATATTACGCATTCTGATGTTATTTGTGTATAATTGACCAATGGCGTTCTCTCATGAGTACAAGGCAGCCAACATTAACACAGGTTAACCAACTTCGAAATTTCAACTGAAACATTTCATTAGGTATGGTACTATAAATATGCCCATGCATCTTTATTATCACAACCTATTTTAAGTCTACCATAACGTAAAATAATTAGAGAAGAAACATTTGTAGTAGAACAGAGATAAACACAACAGTAGTTATTGAACTGAAGCATGAATATGTAGTGTGTAATACAACCAATACAGTAATAAAAAACGATTCACTTCCGATCGGTGTTCAAAGATGCAGCTATTGAAACCCACGTATTCTCCTTCATGTTCTCATCTTTATACGAAGCGTAAACGTGAGGTGAGGATTTTCCTCAACACTCAATATTAGAATCTCATCAAATAAAACTTGCTCCATGATGCACAGCACAGAACAAAATAATGCATAAGTTATGTCACGGTCTTCTTGCTACAAAATGACGACAAAATAGATTTTAGATGGCAATAAAATGAATCTAGTGGGCTGTGATCGCAAATGTGAACGCCAAAGTTGAAACTTGGCCAACTCTCCGTTCCCGATCCTGGGCTCCGGCAAGCTTTTCGTTAATTGTGAATGTTCACATTTAAATGTATACATTTTAATAATTTTACCAGTTTCGTTATCGTTCCGATTCTCGTTTCCGGTTTATTGTGAACCAGTCTTAACAGGTGGAAGACACGGGAAACAGTACTTTCTCGAAACTATGGTTTAGTGATAAATAGGAGACGCGAAGAAGGAGAGAGCTAGTTGTTAGTATTGGACAGCGAGCACAAGTTGGAGTCAGCAGCGCCCAGGAGTCTAGGGTTCGATACGCGAGTGAACTTGAGCAGCGTGCAGGCGGAAGCAATGCATTTGGAAGACTAGAGTTCGAGTGCAGTGGACTGTCTCCGGAAGTCCTGAGTTCGAGTGCAGTTAACTGTCTCTAGGAGTCTTGGGTTCGATATACTGTGAACTGGAGTGAATGAGCTAGAAGAACGAGCAAATGCAACGAACTGTGAACTGAGAACTGAAAGTTTTGTTCTGTAAATAGTGCTTTGTGAACATTAGTTGAGATTAGCAGTACATTGTTGTTCTCAATAATCCAAGAGATTTGTCATTGTCGTCTGCGGATTGCAATAACGAATACTGTGTTGCTGTGTGGAGTGGTAATCCCATTGTTGACTAGAGTGTTTAAATTCAATTATTGAAAGTGATTATTGTTGTGACAATAAAAGTTACATTATCCTTTTAAATTGAAAGTAACAATAATAATAATAATAATAATGATGATATTATTAATAATAATAATAATAATAATAATAATAATAATATATGGAATTTCTGAATCAAAAAATTGAAATCAACGCAGATTTTCTAATTTCATTGTTATAACTCAGGATCTGTGACGGATATGCCGAAGAGAAGTAGGACTCACTTGCTTCAAAGCTATACACAAAAACCTACTAGAACTGCCGGATCAGACCTGGGAAAACAACAGGAACTATATTTCCCGAGTACATTCCATTAGTCAATGAAAATGGTCAGGGAACTGTTCTCCATGATATGTAAAAAGATGAAGCCAGGTCTATGCCTTGGTTTTATCTTTGACATCAGCAACATCAGCTCCACTAGTTGGCTGTTGTAGGAGTGGTAAAGTAGCAGTAGGGCAGGTGTTCGTGATAGTGATAGAATATTATAACATTCATACCAATTACGTTGGCAAGGTAAACTGGAGTTTTGATATAAAAATAATCACGTTGAAATTATAAAAATGTTTATGTTGTCATTATTAAAATAAAGCAGTATAACCAACAACAAACTAGGGACTCGTATATTACACTCACTTCTCAGTTGAGACTTCATTCTCTTCTGCTGTTACTTCCAGTTTGACCTCCTTCACTTGATCCAACTCACAAAATTCTTCCTGTAGCAGAAGATTACGTAAAACAGACACAGAGCACAATAATACATGAACATCAGGCAGTAAAAATTTACAACTCATCCAATCTTTAAAGCAAAGTCAGTAATGGAAACATATTGTGAAGGATGTGGACAACCATTTTGGCACTAATGGATTACTACCAAGTACGGTACATGATTCAAATAAACTAAACAGTGCTAGTAAAACAATTAACTAAACAATTGGAACGTAAAAGTTATCATTGGGATGACTCTAGCAGATACATCAGCCAGAGAGTAAGAGAGAGAGAACTACCGACCAACACACTTCATAAACTGCACTCACCCCAGTTTGACTCTTCAGCATGGGAAAGTCAATTGGCACTGCAGATTCCTCAAATACTATCTCCGATTTAATGTCATACCTGTGATTTACACATTCTGTTTTTATTTTAGTGACGTCCAAATCTAATAAATTTCCTTCCTGCAACATAAAGAACAAAATAATTACACAAAACAGTATAAAAGTTGTTCACGAAAACCCGGGACTATTTATAAAGTCCTTCCATATTTTTATTAATACTGACGTCAACAAATGCCTATCTACCTATTCCAAAACCAATAGTAAAATAATTTATCTGAAAAGCGTTGTAGGATAGCATATACGAGTAAAAGAATATATTTATTGTACGATATTTTGTTGCCAGTATGATCAGAAGGATCCATCACAAAATATAAAGGTTAATATTATTCTAAATAAGCTATTATTGATTCGGTTTTAAATCATTTAAATGTCCTTGTAAAAATCCATGCAAGTAAATGAAACGTCAAGGTTTTTTGTGTTTGTAATATATTTCCTGTATGTAGGTATTCACACTATTTTGTGAGTATGTGTGTTTTATGTGAAATAAAATTCCGTTTGTAACTTCACATTCACTATTTTCAACGTTTTTAGTTGTGTTTCATCTCTTGGACAAAAGAACAACTAATTACAAAGGAATATGCTTCCCAGTTATAAATTACGCATTTAGAAAATGAAATATAGTAATTGCGCTCAATATACCTGAGATAAAGGCTTCTTCTCTTCTATATCTGCGATACCACTTGTCTGTATACCCATTGGGTCGGACCGAGGTTCCATCTTGATCACGTCCATTACAACTGAAAAAGGAAATTAAGTAACATAAGTTAATAAGCAGTATGTGAAATACTCAGATAGAGTTAATAGCTTGGCAATAATAGGTCCACATCTGCGTATTTGGGTGCGCGTGTCATAACTAAGGACCGGATTTTTATGTGCTAAAAAATTTAAATATATTTATTTTTTATGTGCTAAAAAGTACGAAAATATTTGCTAAAAATGAAGAAATATTTTTTTTAATATGACAAAAATACCTTATTTAGCTTGGAAAAAAAAATGTTACTACGTACTCAACAACCACACCTGAGTGCTATTAGTTGGCCGAGAATTACAGTGAACAACAAAGGTCATCTCCAAATTCTCCATTACAAATGCATGCCGATTATCTCTGAACAACGACTTATACTGTGAAAACGATCTTTCCACATCACAGGACGTCAGACGTGCATATTTAAAGAGAGGAATGTCACAAACACAAACACCGTCAATTTCACCTACATGCACATCCTCCAATGCTTGAGCAACTTTACACATTTTTTTTATATCCACTGTTTTTCCCAGACACATTCTGGAATTTGTGCCTCAGTACTTGTACTTCTGAACCTGGTAGCGAGTCTAGTTTAATTTCCACGGCACGCACTTCCTTGTTTGAGACAACAGGTTTTTGGATGCATCGAGTTTTTTTATGGTGTCACACAAAAAGCTTAGATTTGCTAATAGGAAAGCCAAATCGTTTCTAAACAACCATCTTTCAGTATATCTTGAAGGATATCGATTGTCAAAGCCCGATAACAGGGAATCACAACAGCATAATATATATTGCCTTACTTGATAGACATGAGATATTGCCTTGCGAGAGGCGAGATATTTGTCTAAATTAAATAATGTTCATACCCAAGCTCTTATCTGTTGTGTTTCACAAACAAAGAGTGGAATGAAATCATCTTCAGCAAAAACAAACATTCCCAATTATGTGTCCATGTTAATTTATTTTCTAATAATAACATTAATATGCTGCCTAGCAGTTCTCAGAACTTGAGGCGATACTATTACAAAAATGGATCACAGATACACCACACAGCGCTTAGAAACACGAAGCAACGAGAATTCTTAAGAAAAGATAACGTACTTCTGAGTGATATAATTGGTTTAATTTTTAAATATTTAAAATCTCTTGTAAAAAATATTGAAGTAAAAAAACTCCAAGATTTATGGGTTCATAATAGATTTCCTGAAAATATGCATTTACATAATTTTTTTGTGAAAATATGTGTTTTTATGTGAAATAAAATTCGGGTTTTAAATTTGAAACTTCATGTTCGGAATTTTTAACTTTGTTAATTGTGTTTTATCACACGCAAAAATAATATTTAATTACATAGGAATCCGCTCCTTAGTCATAACACACAAGAATTACCACAAATACAGAGTCTTTCATAAGTAACGAGTCTATCGAAAAATCAAAACATTTTGGATAATGTTTTAAAATGATGTTCATCCTCACGACAAAGAACCCTTCCTATTGCTGCACAGTCGATTTAGAAACTAACACCCCCTCACCCTGCCATCAGAGGAAGGTACTAATCCATGTGTAATGTGCATTTCATGCCAACTTAAAATGACCTGGAGAATGGCCTTCTATACGAGGTTATTCGGTCGCCAATCCCTAATTTGTTGGCCATCGCGATCAACTGATTTGATCCCCCTGGACTTATTATTCTGGGGACTGATCGAAGATCGTGTCTATGAGACTAAGGGCCGTATTCATAAACGAGACTTTGAATGAAGGCTTCCCAAAGTCGACTTTCGTAGTAAAGTTTAACCTTGTTAAAAGTCCTATTCATAGACAATAATTCTGAGACTTTGACTTTGGTAAGTCGAGATTTGACGATCTTGTTCTAATGTTGGCAATCAAAATCACTGGCTTCTAAACGAATTAAATTAATAGATTGTTGAAATAGAGTAGGCACTGCCACAATCACAGCCATCTTTTGAGTCACAAATCAATGAAACAATTGAATATCGGTACATGTTAAGCAATTGTCAACCGTTCTTGCAGCTTTACATAAGAATAATGTTATTCGAGGGCTTATTGTGAAACTAACGTAAGTACAAAAATTGACATTTTTAGGTCTTTACACCAAATTATAATAATTTGTTCTTCTACCTGGCCACAAAAAATCGTAACTCAGTTCAAACAGTCTTGCATATAACACAATTCATAACCACAAAACATGATGGTATAGTTTATCTGAAATAGCATTGCCTGTTAAGAAATTTGTTGTGAATAAAACATCTATTGTAGTTACTGGTACGTTAGGTTCACATTAAACCCTGAAAATATTTCATTGTAAAATAATTTTGTTATGAAGACATGGAAGATAAGATTCTACCAATGACAGACTATAAAAGAGACATAATATCCTGCTGACAGTTGGCAGAGTTATTCCCTGCATGTCAGTAGAAACTACTTAAAAATTATCTGAAATCAATATGCAGAAAACATTATGAAGACCGCAAGGATTATAAATTAACTGCACTTCCAACTGTATAACCTATAATATAAAATTAAATAGTAAGAATCAATATTGAGCTATTAATCCTTACCTATAGCGTAAAATCGCGATGAAATAAGTTGTATTATTTATTGGTGCAACGGATATAATCCTCTTCGATTGTTCATCAATGAAAGTTGAAACATGACGAGGATATTTAATACTGTCTGTTTATCAAATCTGTACCTTGATTTGAATTTATAATCTATAATAATACGCTAAGGAACATGAGCAGCTTTAATAATCTCCTAGATGTCTTCAATATTCTCGGCAAATTCAACAATTTCGCAAATATCAGTCATTTTCCTTTTGTCCACGAACAGAAGTCGAAGTCAAAGTCTAGATTTTCGGCGACTTCGAAGTAAAGTCACGATTGAAGTTTACTTTCCTCAAAGTGTCCACTGTGACTAGGAAAATGGTGACTTTGTACTTTCCAAAGTCAACTTTGGGCCAAAGTCTCGTCTATGAATACGACCCTTAGCCACGCACCAATCCTGAATTAGTGGAAAGAAAAGATACCCGATACAAATGGTCACGCCAGACATGCTCACCAGAGTCCATGAAGAGTTGATACGTCGTTACATTTGTGCATTCAGCAGAACGGAAGACAGTTTGAAAATTGTACACCATAATTTGTCAACAATTGAAACTGTATTTTACGTTACGTGTTTTAATAAAGGTTTAAACACTAACCATTCTTTCGTTTAATAGTTCTGGTGGAGAGGGGAGGGGGTCTTTGTTTCTAAATCGACTGTATGGCGAGGATGAACATCATTTAAAAAAATTATCCCAAATAGTTGATCATTCGATAGACTCATTACTTATGAAAGACCCTGTGCAAACCAATGTGTACTTCAGCACAAATCAGCATATGATACTAGGAATAAGTTACAATACTTGTCTTACAAATAATGTCGATGATTTTACAACAGTGTTCGTCACTAAGTTCTATATATGACCTGGGAAACTGAATTCGTTCGGGCGTTTTCAACAAAATGCAGATGTCTACTAAATATTGTCGGACGAGTAAAGTAGGAAATAGACGAAGTGAACAAAGAAAACAAAGAACATGAAAGACACAGTATAGAACAATGGAAGATAAGTGTACGAGTCGCTTAAATTATGTAAAGTGTAAGAATATAGTGTAAAGGTAGTAAATTAATTAGTGAAGTGATGTAAATAGCAAAATGAGCGAGGAGTATGAAATAGTCATGTTACATGTCAGTAAGGAATAAGGATTATGAGAGTTACGAATAGGCTATAGCATCAGGTGGAATAGAGATTACGAAATACATGTATATATGTATATATATATATATATATATATATATATATATATATATACATATAACTATAGCAAGTAAGAAATAGAAATGGTAATGAAAAGAATGTATGTATCATGAAGATAGAGAGAAAATAAATAGTATAAAAAACGGTAGGAGTAGGCAAATTAATTTCGGATAAATTTCAGAACGCTATACAGTGTGTAATTTCCCTATTGAATTTTGAAAAGTTCCCGCTCATATTGTAGGTTGGCGATGGTTTCCTCCTATTTCACAACTAATGTTTTATAGTGACACAGTTCACATGACCAGTTATCACAGAGATTAACCTCATCACTAGCAGTGTTACTACTTCCATAATGAAATCACATTCTACAACTGTCACAAAATACTCCCTGACCAACTTTCCTACCACACGCACCACAGCTTCCACTCAAATCACACACCTTAGCAACATGTCACTGGGACAATAATTCACGAAAACAATTAGGCCTACCTAAGTAATTTAAACAAATAATATGCATTGCAGTCGATTTAATGTAGGTTAAATATAAGTAATGTGTGAAATAAGAGATATTTTGAGTGATAAAAGATATAAAATATATAAGATGTTACAGATAGAAAGGGAACTGAAAGAGAGTTGCGGGGTGAGGACTGTAATTTCGTTTTTATTTCCGAGTAAATAAGATGACGTCATGAGAACCGCTTTACGAAATATTCTCCATCAAGATTCAGTACTGCTTATAATTATTAATGTGGGGAGTAGTATTCATAAGATCCAAGTTTCATATACAAATACTGTAAAGAAAATGTGATAATACAACATACAATCGGTAAGCAACGAGATAAGTGAAACCATTTGCCGATATACATTATACATAATACCACGCAAAGTGAGAAATACATGTCTCTAGTATAAGCTGATATAGAGCACAACGGATTGAAAGACATGAAGAAAGTTTGTGGATGTCGTTTACTCCTATCTTTTGAGGAATAGAATGCAACGGTATATTACCCACTGTGCACTGAAATATTTACATTTACATACCTGCTTTGAGCCGTAATTCTTAATCACGAGGTAAGCCCAAAATTATCACAGAATAATTAGCTCTATACAGCAAATATATAGAGACCTAAAAGAATCTTCTAGAAATATAACTAAGCTAGCTGGATAGCAATTCACATAGAAGACCGTGACACGTAGGTTTCTGAATCAGTGTTGCCAACGGGACGGTAATTCCGTCAAAACTGACGGAATTTCAACATAGCAGACAGGTAAATAATGGCTTTGAAGGGTGACGGATTTTCCGGCGGAAATTAAGATTTACATCGTATTTTGACTTTTTTAGCTTCTGTCATTTTTAATTGTTTAATTTTTGGGGGAGCGTAGACCAATCTAGCACATCAACAGCAGAACTAGAGGCAGATGATGTGAATCAATTATTGTTTTAATTAATCAAGATTAACAAGTAAATTGTGTTAAAATATGCTTTTTATTTGTATGTAGATATATTAAGTAGTCGTAGTTTTTTTTTATTTTGACGGATTCTGACGGATTTCGGGGTGTTAGACTTACGGGGATACACTTGATGTGTTGGCAACACTGTTCTGGATTACCAATGCCCAGTAATGTGAACATTATAAACTGGATACACAATATCTGTATACAATTTCATCCTGCCAAAGGATTTCGTAAGCCTCAAAGACGAATATCGGGATGAGCCCTAAAAGAAATGTGTCACAGACCTACATTCCTTTGCTCATAGAGATTCCGTTAATATTGCAAACAATTTTCGACAAAGATGCACTAGCTTAGCTTCGTGCATTACCCTGTTACATAAGCGACGTTACACCAATTTATTCATACAGGGGAGTTTTATAGTTCAGACTTACAAATCGAGGTGTTTGTTCTGGCGGTCTTAGGTCAGCCTTCGAACATCACACTTGTTATATGAGCGAGTTTACTGGACTCCACTGGCACTGTGAAAGAACAATGTACAACTAAGACTTTTCGGCGTTTATTCTTGTGATCCTTAAGCCAACTTCTGTAACGCCTCCCTCTCCACCTTTCATGTGCTAGCTATTAGGTTAATTCCATTTCCGGCTGTTCACCTTCATAATTACTTTCAGTGGAGGAACGAAGGCAGAGAGAGAAGTGGCTAACAGGCTTGGAGATCATATATTCAGTTTTTCTCAGCCCCAAACTCCCTTGCAAGCACACCTTCAACCGTGCATTTTAAAACTTTTCCTCCCGTTTTCCTCTCTTTCAACCAAATTCGTCCACGGCTCTATATACATTCTGCGAAAAAAAAAGTGAAGTTTTACTTCGTATTTTTGGCACTCTTGAATCGCATTTCTGTCTCCTTCTAATTAACATGGGAAATGGATGTTTAGGTGAAAGGAAAACTTCTTTTAATAAAATGTCTCTTTAATTTTTCCATTATTATGGGGAAATAGTATGCTGCATTCGGCTATAAATCAGGAGTGGATCCAACTTCTGAATAAGGAGATTCTTCTGACTGATTAGTTTTACTTTAAGTTTGCCATTAGCAGTAGAAGCAGAGAATGGTGCACTGCGATACGAATTTGACAGTTTCTGTCTGTTCTTATAGGGAAGTTCACAGTTCAAACTTGCTCCACAGCTTGCTGTAATGTGACAGCACGCCTTAAGCCACAGTCGCAATTCTCGCATTTTGCTACTCGACTTCTAGAAATGCAACAAACTTTGAATGTAAATGTGCAAAAATGCGACAACCACATTGGACTTCAGAAACGATGATGGTAGTGGAGAAAATAAAATCAGAGATGAGTTTCAACTAATCGGTTCTGGAGAATCTGAATGTAAATGAAATGCTAATGGCACGGGCAATGTTCAAGAAAATATTGAGAAATAGTTGTTCAGGAATTGATTTCAAAACGTTGGTACAGTTCATGTAAATTAACAAGTGAATTGAACAATTTCTTCTAATTGACTTATATACAGTAATTCCATCGTATATCGCAAACTGTGAGTGAGGATTTAGTTGCATAAATCTTGTAAGAACTCTAATTAGATACCATCTTTGAGTAAAAGGAGTTATCACTCTGCTAATAATAAATCTTGAAGAGCCTACTGGTAAGGAATTTGAATGTTTAGAATGCGCATAAAATAACGTATTTTGATGTGATGTAAATTCAGCAGTAATCGATTCTAAACACACCTACGTGAAATGATTTGCTTGCTTAAGCACATCTAGAGTGTGGTAAAATGGACTGAAAATAATAAAACTCCAAGAAACAAAATACATAACTTTTTGTTTCTATAAACCTTATAAATTGTATCTTTTTTGTACAATTATTTCGAATATTGTACAAGATTTTCCACATTTTGCACAAATATAATTTTTCATTTGTGGATTTCTGCGACAATTATTTATTATCTATCTTAAAACCTGTGTGAGAGTATTACGTTCTAGAACCCTTTGACGTATAAGAAGAGAGTCCAGGAAAAAAAAAGGTCACGAATATATTAATTTTGAGGTCGATTTTCGGCTTTAACATAGTCACCGGTATTAAATAGATTTAGCAATGTCTGAAGAGGCCCATATTGTGCTGTAGGTTCTCCGCAATTTTGTCTTCTAGTGGCAGGTAAATGTCTAGTATATATTTCATTACGTTCCTCTTGGGCTATATGTAGAGCATTGAGAGTACCCAAAAGCAAACTCATAATTATGTAGGGTACTAATTTCACTTAAACAACCATAAACAGAATGAGATACATAATTAATCAGATTTAACTTGTTTGAATCTGAAAGACTAGTTAACACTGCAAAAAAAAAAAAAAAAAAAAAAATGAAAAATCTTCAGCGAATGAGTCCAAACTTTGTCAGCCAAATCAAAATGAGGATCAGCATCTGGTCTGAGATATTTAGCCATAACGAATATAGTTATTTTGCTGTTTAAATTCTAATGAAACTACATAACCTATTTGTTCAGACGCTGATCAACAAAAACTCTAGGCGTACAACGTTTTAAGTAGTACAACCAAACTTTTCCAAGCAGTACATCTTAGTGACTAAGTAATGAAGAAGTGAATATAATCAGTTTGCTAAGAAGGCCTACCTTATTTTTCCCATAAATGTTTGTATATTTCGTTTTGTTCAAATATATTTATATCAGTGCTAGTTCACACGAAGTATATTCACCCAAAGGAAATTTGACGCATGGGCGACTGATGCTCCGGAGAATTCACCCAAACAAATTGACCCAAGAGAAAATAAGAACAAAGAAAATTAACATATACAGTATTTATTATTTTATATGTTTTTTAAAATTGATATTGCAATAATTTAGGTGGAACGAGGTTTTGAATGGTTTACATATCTCCCGAAAAACTTCAGGCCTATTTTATTGCTGAAACCGAGTTTTGTATGGTTTTATTCAGATTTGAATGTTGTAACCACAGGCACTCAAATATTCAGCTACACGTCCATCGTCTTTGAATTCATCATAACTTTGTGAAATATTTTGCAGCCTTATATTTGAGCTTTTATATTTTCGTTCTCGTGCTTCTTTTACTCTTTGTCCCAGTTCCAAGCCCTGGATCATTCTGCCTACATCGGATTGCTCATTCTTTAAATAATGTGTGAGTTTGTATACAGTGGGATGTTTCTTACAAGCAATGTTCTGGAAGCGGTTGTGCCATGCTTCTGTGTTAATGTGCGTGGTTCACTTGATCTAGCTGCTTCGAACTGATTCCTTAAGTGAGGAGGATGTCGAGCTTCTGCAGCTTCACATTTCACACTTCCCCTATTCAACAAAGTTAAGCCAAAACCTGGCAATTCAATCATTTCTCGTCAGGAAGTAAGCGTAAACACCATTTGAGATACCTCTTAGCAGAAAAACACCTTCCACGCAAGATCCATCTTATGGCTTCTGGCTTATAAACAGTACAGTATACTATAATATTTATTTAACCTGGTAGAGATAATGCCATCAAGCCTAATTTTAACCCCTAGCTGAGAATTATAACTACAGTATTAAGAATAAAATTAGAATTGTAATTACTATTAATGTTAAATTTACAATTACAATAAAAGTCAAAGTATTAAAAGATTAACTGATTAGTAAAACCTAGACAATTTATTATAGACGTTAAGAACAAAGAAAGATTATCTTACTAAAATACAAATTAAAGCTAACACAATAAAACCATACAGTGATTAAAGTACAGGTTATTTAAATATTTATTATAAAATATAATAATGTACACGCATGAATGTATATTAAGATGTGCGGGCCATAAAAACGCATTTCACACAAATGCAGCTGAAGAGTTTCTCTTATGTATGCATACGTGAATACACGTTAAAGTTTTCCGAGCGCGAAAAATATATTCCGCCACATCAAAACTGACCGGTTTTTCACGAGAAAGCATCTGGAGATTAAACGGACGTCCATAACACTTCCCACACACATCACAACTGAATGGCTTCTCAACTGTGCATACGTGAATGCACACTCAGATATTTGTAGCGCAAAAAACGCTTTCCACAAACTTTACAACTGAACGCCTTCCCGCTTGCGTGAACAAGTGAATGCAGATAGAGTTTATTCCGGGGTGCAAATCTTTCCTACACACATTAAAGCAAAAGGAATTGTCGCCTGTGTGAACACGTGAATGCATAGAGAGATAATATTCCGCGCAAGGAAAACACTTTGCACAGAAGTCTGTATTGAATAGCTTCGTGATAGTGTGCTCGAAATAATGCCTCATTTAGATTTCAAGAGCTTCTATAAGAGTTCGCACACACTTCACAAAACAAATGGCTTCTGACACGTGTGTACGCATGAAACCCTATTGAAATGTACGGAAACCGAAAAACTCTTTCCAAAGACGTCACAAGGGAATGGTCTCACGCCTTAGTGTTCGCGTGAATGCTCATCGAGATATATCGATAACGAAAAACACTTTCCACAAACTTCACAACTGAATGGCTTCTCGCCAATGTGCAACATTAAATGTCTTCTAAGGTTTGAAGGACTTACAAAACACTTACCACACACGTCACAACTGAATGATTTCGGACCTGTATGCATTCGTGAATGACTCTCGAGATGTGCGGACCGGGAAAAACTCTTTCCACACACGTCACAACTGAATGGTCTCTCGTTTGTGTGGACGCGTGAATGCTGTTTGAGATAGTCGGAACTTGAAAAGCTGTTTCCACAAACATCACACCAGAATGGTTTCCCGCCCGTGTGCACGCGAGAATGCCTGCCGAGATTTGCACAATTGCAAAAAGTACTTTCCACTCACGTCACAACTGAATGGCTTCTCGCCAGTGTGCACCAGTGTATGCGCTTTAAAATGTTCAGACCTTGCAAAACACTTACCACACACGTCGCAACACAATGGTTTCGCGCCGGAGTGCAGGCGTGAATGCGTCTCGAGATTTGCCAATTGCGAAAAACTCTTTCCACACACGTCACAACTGAATGGCCTCTCTTTGGTGTGCACGAGTGAATGCCTCTCGAGATTGTTGGACATTGAAAAAAAGTTTCCACAAACGTTAAACTTAATGGTTTCGCGCCTGTGTGCATTCGTGAATGCTTGCCGAGATTAGCCAATTGCGAAATGCACTTTCCACACACGTCACAACTGAATGGCTTCTGGTTTGAGTGAACGCACGAATAGTTTTCGAAATCTCCGGGTTCGGAAAAACGCTTTCTACACAGATCGCAATTGATTTGCTTGTTACATATGTGTACGAGGAAATGGCTTTTGAGTCTTGCAAAGTCGAGAAAAGACATTCCGCAAATGTCACAATCGTATTTCTTGCCGTCGTCCTCGTCAGGAATATTTTCGCAGAATTTTGGTAGTCCACTACTATGGCTTACTGAACACTAGCTATTATAACTGTCATTAGTGCTCTATTTCCACAAGTCTCTATTTCCTTATTTCTGTTCTTGTTACCGCACCTGAATAAATCCTCAATGTTTTGATTATTTAAGGACTCTACGTTAACTATGTTTCCGTTTATCTTCATTTTATCTTTTACTAAAGTTGCCCTAAATCCTTTACCTCGAGCTTCTTTTAATATTGGAATTAACTTCTTTCGTTTCTCTCTAATTTCTTTTGCAAAGTCATTTTCTATGAATATATTTGTGCCTTTGAGTTGACGCGTATTGGCAATGATGTGTTCTTTGATAAAGTAACTGTTCAATTTCACAATAATTGGTCTTTTATTTCCCTTACCTACTCTATACGCGTTATTTATCGCACTTATGTCCAAGTTTAGACTGAAATACTTAGTTAATAATTCTAACACCACGTAACCAGTATCAATCCCTTTTTCATGATTGCACTCTTCAACACCATAAATTACAATGTTATTAATTCTGCTATCATTTTCCCATTTTTTAACTATCGATTTTAACACCGCCTGCTCTTGGATAACCTCCTTTAACTTCTTTTCCACTTCAGTGTACCTGTTTACTAATGTATCTATATCACTTGCTACTTTGTTTAGTAGAACACTTGCCTTCAGTCTGTCTTCTCTCGTTTCTTTCATATAGTTTATCCATTCTCTTTGAAACACTTCATCACTATAGACTCTTCCTTCTGTATCTCCAGGACCAGGGTTTAACTCCACATTTCCAATAATCAGTAGGATTGATAAAACAGCCGCTGCCACAAATATGTTGATTCTATCCGACACTATTACATTATCACCTTTTGAACATCTGCAACACTGCCTTGCATTGAAGCACCCGATTCGCGCCCTATAAGAATTTAGGTCGTCGCCCATACCTTCTTCACACGCTAACCTACTTGCATATGCTGCTTACTACACAACCGTTCTCTACGACTGCACTTTGTGAACTGTACTGTCATTAGTGGAAAGAATGTTTAAATTTCAAACTAGAAAATACATACGCCATAAGCAAAGTAATATAAGAGAAATTGATAATGGACTTTTACCTTCAATTACTTCTGTATAGATTAACTTAATAAAATTAAGTAATAATAGTAATTACAATAATCATAGCAAGAATAATGATAGTAATAGTAGTAATGTTAATAATAATAATAATAATTCATTAATTTATTAATATCGATGTGATGGACGAGACATTGGCCAATAAAATCCAAGAGAGTGACACAATTAATACAATAAAAGTAACAACTATGGTACAAATTAAATTATTAAGATAATAATAATAATAATATAATAATAATAATAATAATAATAATAATAATAATAAATAATAATAATAAATGTAGTACTAATGGAGGTACTGGTGGTAGTAATATCTGTAGTATTTTCAGCAAAAAATATGATGATAATAATAATAATAATAATAATAATAATAATAATAATAATAGTGATAATAATAATAATAATAATTATTATTATTATTATTATTATTATTATTATTATTATTATCATTATGCCAAACTTGGCTCATTACTCAATTTTCTTACATTGTATTTATTGCAATATATATTTTATGTATTTTAACACGATTCAATTGAGCATAGTTAAAATTTAAAGTATAAAACAATGGATTGCTAAGCTAACGTACTATTACAGCATGCTTCATCAATACACTCTCGTTGGTCGTTAATTCTCTGAGATGAAAATGAATGTGTACATAAACATTATTTTAAGAAAGCCAAGAAACGAATGTACAGAGTAGCCTATAAAATTTTTCTGTGCATAAGAAGCTATTTTAATTTTACCTGTCTTCGATTCACTCAGAAGTTACTGTAATAACATTATAGCCTTATCTCCATCTATAATAACTACACTTTCCAAAGGTGAAATAATAATTAAATATACATATCGGTTAACTTATCTTCCGATATTACTTCATACAAACACAGAAACATTCTGTGTAGGCTATGTTTCATAGCTTTCGATTGTTGTTGTCCAAGGCCCCTTGTAGACGAAGTCATTTGTTTTCATTTGATTGCACCGCCTTTGTTGGCATTGTATTTTAATTTTAAAACTCATTTATCAGAATAAAAATTGCAAAGAATTAGGGAAAACACGGAAATTATTACTTGAAGCAAATAAAGCGATAGGTTTGGTAGTAAATCCCGAAAAGACAAAGTATATGATTATGTCTCGTGACCAGACTATTGTACGAAATGGAAATATAATCTGTTATATATATGGAAATGTATATGTATATGGAAATATGTTAATCCTTAGTCAATAGATAAGACTGAGTTTTACGAAATACGAACATTAAGGGATGGAAAATGGGAGGCAGTAATGATCAAAATAATTATACCGATTTATATTTTTTAAGCAGCAGACGTGCAGCCTTTAAATTTGAAACAAAGATTCACTCATAAAATTGGGTTAGACTATTCATCTCATCTCTCAGAATTGTTTCTAAAATGTATAAGGAAAGTAAAAAAATTCAATTTCATGTAGGCTACTCCCTTGAAATAACTTCAGTTTTTTTTTTTTTACTTCCGAGCAGAGAGAAGAGAGAAAGAAGTCGACGATTTTAAAAATTCACTAAACTATATTTAACTAGAGACGTAAAATTTAAAATGAAGGTTATGCTCTACAATATTGGTTAAACATTCTTCGATTTTTTTAAATATCATATCCTAAGGTACTGACGAAAAGGCAGAAGGGGGTGAGAAATGTCATGTCATCCGATCTCGATGAAAGTCGATATCTGGGGATATTTGCGATCTATGTGATACGAATAAGTTATTATTTAGTCCGACTTTGTCCCTAAAGTGGTGGAGTGGGACAAAAATGGGTGAAAAATTAAATTAGATATCTTAGGAGTTTTGGAGACGAAAATTACGAATAATACAATTTGTGGGAATTCAATATGGCAGTTTCAGTACTATGAATTATATTTAAAAAAAATAAACACACATGTACAGTATTTGAGGGAGTATGTAACACGTTTTGATAGTAGGCCTATACATTTAGTAAAATCCAAAGTGTAATTTCTACATATTCTGAATGAATGTTGTGCTGGAATTTAATATAGTCATCAGCCAATACCTCTAGATTAATAAACAACTTTTTAGAATCCATAAAATGCAGTATTTATTGTGAATGGTACTTATATTTTTCAATTGTGCAGGGAAAATTGGTTTCTCCGATATTTTGTACGATTTCGAATAAGTTATTTTAATATGCTTTCTTCTGTGTTCTATTCACAAAGTGCGCGTGAAGAAATTATTGCCCTTGTAATATCCATACAATCCTATTTATTATACTCTTATATAAAAATCTAACTTCCGCAGCATGCAATTTTACCCAATTAACCAAATTATATTTTTATTATTAAGAAGAATCGTAATTTTATTAACTTGAATTGTCGCACCATCATAGACGATCCCTAGATTATTACTGGACAAATCTTGTATATTGATCTGGTAAGGGTAGGAATACATGGTTTGTAAATAGACTTCTCTTCATCTTTAACGTTATTGGCTTGTTGATCATCCTTCTCAAAACAGACAGTGGGGTCAAGAATGACGCTTCTTTGATTCCGGTGATCGATGGCTATAATGTCTGTTCTTCTCGTTGACCCATTCTCAGCCAAGCAGTGCACTTCTTCGTAAACCTCCCACTTTGCAGAATGTTTCTGCTTTATTAATAAAATATTGACCCATTACTTGTGTAAATATATTAGTTCTGTTAACATTACTTCTGTAATATTAGATTGGATTTAATACGAAAATGAAAACATATTTTTTTCATATTTTCTGCATAATATTCTAATATTCATTTCTGCAGAATTTTTCTTGTTGTTTTACTTTCTTTTCATAAATGGACAATTATAATTTCCTATTTGTATTACTCATTTAATTCAATCATTCCTTTGCTGCATTTTATATTATAGCATTAAAGAAAAAATAAATGTTGTAATTGACTTCTGAAACAGAAAAAAATGTAATAAAATTTTCCAAGGTTGTATTATTAATATCGTGTAATGTATAAAATAAAAAAAAAATGTCCGGAAACAAAATCCCTAAGCAAAAGTCAGAACGGTAAGTTGAGCTTCGTACCGTATTTTCAGTAGCTCCATCTATCTGACTGCATGCTCTTCGCCATGTTATAACGCTTACGTGCCTTCTCATGGCTTAATGACAGGACCAAAAAAACTTCCTTACCTAGTTTATATTCTTTCCAGTTCCCAAGAATTTGGCAGTTGCTAGGGATCCGCCAGAATGGGGTTATTTTACCTTGTGATTTGTCCTGATGGAGGTTCTGTTGGTAGAAATATATTTCAATACAAGCAGAACGAGTAGCAATAATGATTGAGTGGATAGCAGTTTCTGGGTCTGAGATCCCTACAGAATTTCTGACTTAATTTTGTTAAATGTGTTCCCCCCTTTCGATATGTAAACCGTCAAGCTTCTGTACTATTATTATTATTATTTGCTGATAATACTACATATATTATTAATACCAGTACCACCATTAGTACTACATTTATTATCATTATTATTATCATTATTATTATTATTATTATTATTATTATTAGTACCATTATTATTATTATTATTATTATTATTATTATTTAATTTGTACCATAGTTAATTATTTTATTCTATTAATTGTATAACTGTCTTGGACTTCTATTGTCCAATGTGTGTTGTCCAGCACATAAATATTAATAAATGAATAACTAATTATTGTTATTACTATCATTATTGCTGTTATCATTATTATAATAACTATTACTATTTAATTTTTTAAAGATAATCTGTACAAAAGGTAACTGAAGTGAAAGTCCATTATCAATTTCACCTAAATTACTTTGCTTATGGGGGGCATATATTTCTTCATTTGAAGTCTAGACATAGTTTCCACTAATGACACTTATAATTGTTAGTATTGCAGTTAGCCATAGTAGCGGAGTTGCAAAATTCTGCGAAAATATTCCTGAAGAGTACGACGGCAAGAAATACGATTGTGACATTTCCGGAATGTCTTTTCTCGAGTTTGCAAGACTCAGAAGCCATTATGTCGTACACAAGTGTCACAAGGAATTCAATGGCGATGTGCTTGGAAAGAGTTTTTCACGATCGGGGGATTTCGAAAAGCATTCACGCGTTCACTCAAGCGAGAACCCAATCAGGTGTGACGTGTGTGGGAGGTTCTTTTGTAACTCCGATTATCTCAAGAAGCATTCACTTGTGCACACAAACGACAGGCCATTCAGTTGTGATGTGTGTGCAAAGAGTTTTTCTCAATTGGCACAACTCGAGAGGCATTCACGTGTGCACACAGGCGCAAAACCATTCAGTTGTGACGTGTGTGGGAAGTTCTTTTCTAAATCTCACCATCTCAAGAACCATTCACGCGTTCACACAAACGAGAGGCCATTCAGTTGTGATGTGTGTGGAAAGAGTTTTGTCGGAATTGGCACATCTCGAGAGACATTCACGCGTGCACTCAGGCGCCAAATCATTCTGTTGCGATGTGTGTGGGAAGTGTTTTGCAAGGTCTGAACATCTTAAAGTGCACTCAAAAGTGCACACTGGCGAGAAGCCATTCAGTTGTAACGTGTGTGGCAAGTGCTTTTCAAAGTCCTACGATCTCAAGAGGCATTCCCTGGTGCACACAAACGAAGGGCCATTCTGTTGTGACGTGTCTGGGATGTGCTTTTCAAATCCCAACAGTCTCAAGGATCATTCATGGGTGCACACAGGCGGGAAAGCATTCTGTTGTGACGTTTGTGGAAAGTCCTTTACAAGGTCCAACGATCTCAAGAGGCATTCACTCGTGCATACAAACGAGAGGCCATTCGTTGTGATGTGTGTGGAAAGAGTTTTTCGCGCATGGGAAATTTCGAGAGGCATTCACGACTGCACAGAGGCACGAAACCATTCAGTTGTGACGTGTGTGGGAAGTGCTTTTCAACCTCCGACTATCTCAGGAAGCATTCACGCGTGCACACTAGCGAGAGGCCATTCAGTTGTGATGTATGTGGAAAGAGTTTTTTACAATTGGCACAACTGGATAGGCATTCACGCGTGCACAGAGGCACGAAACCATTGAGTTGTGACGAGTGTGGTAAGTGTTTTTCGAGATCATCAAATCTTAAAACACATTCAGTGTTGCACTCTGGCGAGAAGCCTTTCAGTTGTGACGTTTGTGGAAAATGTTTTTCGATATCGAAGTACCTCGTTAAGGATTCACGCGTACACTAAGACGTGAAACCATTCCGTTGTGACGCCTTTGGAAAGAGTTTTTCGCTCTCCGTACATTCACGCGTACACACGTGTCAGGAGCCATTCGTTTGTGAAGTGAGTGGGAACACTTATAGAAGCTCTTCATATCTAAATGAGGCATTCTTTCGTGCACATGGCATGAAGCAATTCAATACAGACTTCAGTGCAAAGTGTTCTTCTAGCGCGGAATATCTCTCTATGCATTCACGTGTTCACACAGGCGAGAAACGTATTCGTGCTTTTGCTTTTTTTAAACTGTATCTGCAAGCGGAAAGCCGTTTAGTTCTAAAGTTTGTGGAATGGGATTTTTGCGCTTGAAATATGTCACAAAGTGTGTATTCACGTATGCATGCATACTGTTCGGTTGTGATGTGTGTGGAATGCGTTTGTAATGGCCGCACATCTTACTATACATCCATGCGTGTATGTAATTATATTTCATAATCCTCTACTTTAATCATGGTATGGTTTTATTATGTTAGCTTTAATTTGTACTTCAGCAAGATAATCTTTCTTTGTTCTTAACCTCTATAATAAATTGCTTACCTTTTATTAATCAGGTAATCTATTATAACTTTGACTTATATTGTAATTGTAAATTGAACATTAATTGTAATTATAATTTTAATTTTATTGTTAATATGGTAGTTGTAATTCCCTGGTAGGGGGAAAGAGTATGCCTGATGGCCTTATCTCTACCAAGTTAAATAAATATATATGTATGTATGTATATATATATACATATATATATATATGTATATATATATACATATATATATATATATATATATATATATATATATATATACTGTTCGTAAGCCAGAAGCCATATAGTTGGATCTTGTGTGGAAGGTCTTTTTGTGCTATGAGGTACCTCAATTGATGTATAGCTGTCTTGCGATGGTCAGTAGTACTTTCGAGCGAGAGCTATTTTGTGCCCGCAGCGCGCGCGCGGAGCTCTTTTACCTGTAAACATTGCTAAAGGATGTACAGATCTTAGAACACAGTGCATCATGACGGAACGGAAGCGCTGAAAGCTTTCAAGGAAGAGTGGAAGATACAATATTTATGTTTCGAACATGGTGATGAAGTGCAGTGTTTGTGTAAAAAAAAATATCATTTGCAAAAAAAAAAAAACAAAACAAAAACGGCATTATAAGACGCAAGATTAAAAAAAAAATATAGGCATTATTCTGGAGAAGAGAGAAATAAATTGCTTTCGGAATTGACATCGAAGATAAATTAATTTACGTTTGGGTCAGTAGATTGTATATAGATTCCTTTTATTTCTTTATTTTAAATTTATTGTTGATGTTTTATTTGTTGCTTGTTTCTGGATATTTACTCTTATTAGACTATGTATTTCTTCAATTTAGAAATAATATTTTATCTTTGATTGCACTTTAACTTATACTATTACTAAGCTCAAAAAGCTAATTTACTTTTATTCCAGTAACTATTTTCAAGTTTTTGAGCAAATATGAAGTAAACATTTTGAAAACTTTGATGCAAGGAGCTTTTTTTATTAACGACAATATAAAATATACTTAAAAACATAATTTCAAAACTATTAGACCTAATTCCACCAAATTTGGTACAGATATTTTTATAAATCTGTTTATATAGTTTAAATTTCACAAATTTTTGGCTGAAAATTGTGGAAGTTTTAAAAGTCATACATATCTCCTTAAATGATTAACCCCAAAAATTACGATGGCTCTCAATATCTTCATTTAATCAATTTGTTTTTTCGTGTTACGTGCATCTCACAAATCACTCTAAGAAAACTAATGACATAATCACGACTGGAGAGTAAGGACTACATTTTCACAATCACACAATGAATATACTCTATTTCAATCAATATTGTCGTTATTATTTTTTCAACAAATACACAAAAGTACTTAGAGATCACACGTGTCGAGCAGGTAGACCCTATTAGTTTCTCCTAAGCAATGAAGTGAAGTATTTACATAATAAATAATTGCTTTTAACAAGAAAATGGTTTACATACAATTAACTTTTCCTATTTCTCTTTTTGTTCCTAAAACACCCTTCCCTTTGCGATTTGTTTATAGATCTATGTACATGTATATTAAATAACTGAATAATTAGCCCTACTACATAGCCAGAAATTTAGTAAGGCAAGTTATTGTAATAATTGCTGTCTTTATTCGCTGCATGTGCATGTACTGTACATCTCTGTTGTCTCTGTTACAGTGGATGCGCTATGCGCTCGTGATCAAGGTCGAGCTCATCTACCGTGATTGGTAGCTAATATCGTCTCATCCCTTGTGTATAGGCTAATTTCCTGGCGAGAAGTGATTGAATTGTCAAGTTTTCCCGTAACTTTGTTGAATGGGGGGGTGTGTGAAATTTAATGCTTGTGACAAGCTCTATACACAGTCGAGTAGTCTAGAAACTCAGCAATCCATTCTCACAACCAAAAACCGTACTAGCGGAATGGCTGGGAAAAACTTGCGAACTATAGTCATTTCAAAGTGTAGGTACGTTACACAAGCGAGAAACAGTTCAAGAGCCATAGCTGTCAACACGTGCGAGTAATACATTACTTACCGAACGCTTGCTCGCGTACAAGCACTCCAGAATCCATGTCATTTGTACGGTATCGCTGTTGTTTTGTACTCTCAGCTCTCAACTGTCACAGTTCCGGAAACTCACTGTGACTCGTAATAGCGATTTTATCTGAGAAATTTTGCGCGTTCAATAATATTTACGAAAGATAAAAGATTTATTCTTGGAAAACTACAGTGATTGAATTGCAGCTTAAGTATCAAAGACTTACGGACAATAACCTTGTGATTGGGACGAAAATCTTTAGATCCCAGTTTTGTTTTCCTTCAAGTTAATCATCTTATTTGCAAACATTACCACTGTAGAGCTTTCACATATACGTACCTAATTCGCATCCACTATGAATCACGTGAGTTAGCGCTTTCTCGCAGCTTCGACTTTGGAACTAATGAGAGTTGGAACCAGTGACAAACATCTGACAGTAACAAGATCACAGGTTTATAAGTTACACCTCAGCGCTATTGTGGAGAGAATTGTCTCCATCCAGGTTACTTACAATGACATGCACGCATACATACCTGGGATATGTAATCCATTTGAGATATTATTATTATTATTATTATTATTATTATTATTATTATTATTATTATTATTATTACAGTGATACGCATTTAAAAATATTTCTGCTACAATTACTCGTTCTAGTTAACTAGAGTGCCCTGAATGCGAATCTGTATTCATATTTTCATTATCACGTTAGATTTTTCTGTAATTTTGAAAATGAAACTGAGAAAATGTGAAAATTGACAATTTTCATGATTAAAAAATAAATTCAATACGATAATTTAAGTTCTATTATTGCGTTTAGGTACTGAAAGTTGTTGGTTCTGGGCCTATATTCACATTTTCTTTGTCACGACAGTATTTTGTGTAAATTTTGGAAATAAGGACGAAAGACTTCATAATTTAAACGAGAATGTCAAAAAAAGTCAAATGATGTACTGGTACTGTATATTATTTTTAAAACCAATTTTAATGCCGTAATATGACATTGGAGATTATAAAATTAATTATGAACCCCAAAATTATTTGATATAGTTAATATGAAAATATTATAATAATATTGTATTATATTGATTACTATAAATTATTATTAATAATTCTTTGGACAGCGGGAAAGGGCGCACACCAGTGAAAAAAATGAGTTTTTCAAGAGTGAATTTTTCTTTAATTTACTCTTAACTAAATATAAGTATAATATTGAAATGAATGTATGTTGTTCAAAGTAAGACCCTTTTCACGTTAACATACAGGAAATTTTATTATATGAAAAATTAGAAAAAATACTTGACTCATGTGATGAGGTACAACACAAAAATCGACCAAAGAATTTTTATACCCATTCAGATGTCCAAAATGTCGCTCGAAACTTACCGTTTTAATGCCCTTCGGGGGATCCCTCTTTATGCATCAGCAATAATTCGCCAATATTGCTTCATTTCATTTGCCCAGTACCTTATTTTCATGTTTATCAAATCCTGATAAAAGTAGAGTGCGTTACGAAGATAATCAATACATCTCTGCGGGTGATACCCGATTCATTATTTACTTTTGGAATTCTCCTTGGCGGTACACTTCAACAGGAAATCATTTTATTGCACTAATGAATATATTTTCTGTTCACAAAAATAAACACACATTTAAGGCTTATACCTACCAGTTTCAAGAAGTTCTACACGAATAAATATAGAAATGAAATTAATTTTTTTTCAATTTTTCCTAGCAATGTTAAACAAAAAATTTAAATTTATGTTTTCTTTCTTCATAACTTTTAATTTACATTGTTTTATAACGTTTTAGTGATGCCATTATGTCTAAAATACCAGGTTTAACTTAATAATAATAATAATAATAATAATAATAATAATAATAATAATAATAATAATAGTAAATATAATTTGTCTAAGGGTATACACTAATTTCAGTATTTAGACGGTTTCATGAGCACGATGGACATATTAATTACTACTTAGCTCTGTATTTTACAGAATGTTTACTTTAAACCTCATTACCCATTTTTAACTTACACCACTCATGCTCTGAACGGCTCAATTATGAAATTGCTTTAGCTACGATATTCTCAATGCTCTGCATATAGCAACGTAATCAAATCTATACTAGACATTTACCCACCGCTACAAGACAGCAATGTGCAGGATGTATGGCTAATTATAGGCGTATTGAGACACTTCTAACTCTAAGTAAATCCACCTCAAAATAATTATTATTTTCGGTACCTTTTTTTTCCTGGAGTTTCTTCTTCTGAAATACGTCAAAATATTTTAGAAAGTGATTCTGTGAACATTCCTATAAGAACAAACAGCAACTGCCAATCTCTTTTTTCAGAAGTTGCATCCACTCCTGATTTACAGCCGAATGCAGCACACTATTTCGCCATAATAATAGTAAAATTAAAGAGACATTTTATTAAAAGAAATTTTTCCTTCGCCTAAACATCCATTCGCCATGTTAATTACAAGGAGAGAGAGATACGATTCAAGAGTAGCAATAATATGGAAGTAACACGTCACGTTTTTTTGCAGCATTTGTATATAGTCATGGACGAATTGAGTTGAAAAAAGAGGTAGAGGGAGGAAAAACTTAAAAATGGAAGGGAGTTTGGGGCTGAGGAAAAGTGAGTATGTAAACTCCAAGCCAGTTCGCCACTTGTCTCAGTGTGATTTGACTGCTCCACTGAAAAAAATGTTGAAAGGGAAACAGCCGAAAATAGACGTAAATCTGACTTATGGATCACAAGAAGAGACTCCGGAAGATGTAAGTTTCCACATTGAAAAGGTACTTTGACCCTTCACAGTGCCAGTGGAGTCCAGTAAACTCGCTCATATGACAAGTGTGATGTTCGAAGGCTGAACCAAGACCTCCAGAAGAAACACCTGGATTTGTAAGTCCGAACTGTAAAAGTACCCTCTGCGAATAAAGTCGAGTAACTGGCTCAAGTAGCAGGATAATGTACGAAACTAAGCCAGTGCATCTGTGTCGAAAATTGTTTGCAAAATCAACGGAATCATTATGGGTAAAGGAATGTAGGTTCGTGGCCCATTTATTTTAAGGTTCATCCCGATATTTGTTTTAGGAAAACCTTAGGCAAGATAAATGTCTATAAAAGTATTATGTATCCAATTTACAATGTTGGTGTTACTGGTCATAAGTAATCCAGGGACCAATTTGTCACGGTCTTCTATGTGAATTGTTATCAAGCTATTTTAATTACAATTTGTAAGAAATATACTAATAAAAATTTGCCGTATCAGGTGTTATTATTCTATGCTAATTTTGTCATTCACCAGTGTTTAAAATTGACAGCTGAAAACAGGTATGTAAATGTGATTTTTTCAATGAGCAGTAGGTAGTGTACTATTGCATTGTATTCCAAAAAAGTTAGGAGGAAACGACACCCAAAAACTTTCTTGCATATTTAACTATAACAGTTTTATTTTCCAATTTACTTATCTTAATGTTATTAGTTTACATTAACGTTTTCGATACTTTTGTTGTATCATCTTCAGATGTTTAGGATGTTATGTCAACATGTGTGATGAAAACCTAGCCTCGTAGTGTGTTGTGGGTTGTTCAAATGATTAGAACCTATCATGATTCCCTAGTCTTGCTAGAGTTGATCGTTGCTGTGAATTAACCGAATTCAGTGTCTCTAGTTACTTGTTAAGATTCTGTTAAAATTCACTATGAAAGTTCGTGTGGGACAGTGTAAAATTATGTGAGAACAATAACATAACATATAAATATAAAATTGTAAATATAAAACAAATGAAGTATACACTTTAAAAACACTATAAAACACTTTGAACACATGTATGGTTGGCCATGTTAGCCAGTTGTTATGTCGTTGAATTGGGCTGCTTCTGCTGATCTTGGTTATAATCACTGTCCTAAATGACGCACTTTTTGTTCACTGATTTATCTGTAGTTTTTGGTATTATGTGTTATTTGGAGCCTTTGTAGACTTTTCACTTTAAAATTATATTGTTCATACTGACTAATGTGAAAATCATTGATACAGTTACTATGTGTCGGTAATAAATTAGACGTATGTGGTACAAGATGGTTTTCTGTTGAGTCCGTGAATCTAGTACAGCCGTGCGTGTAATTTTAGCTGTTGTCGAACTATTCTTGTTTGGTGCTTGGCTGGGACTCTTGCATAGCTTACAATCAATTGTGCTGTACATCGACTTGTTCTAGAGGCATGTGTTTGTTCTTTGCATATTACTGTAAAAATGTGGTACGGGTACATATTTACATTTAAAATTTGTAATTAATTATTCCGTAAGGTTCAGGTTTTTTATTACACTTATACTCTTTGTAGCACACGCTTATCAGTTTGAAATTTCGGATAAATTTCTATTGTATGCAGGTTTTATTATTATTATTATTATTATTATTATTATTATTATTATTATTATTATTATTGTCAATTTTATTTTTAAGAACGGTAAATGTTGTTCATGTTTGTTTCTCATATTCTAAAAATTATGTATGTGAGCCATATCGATTTTCATTTGGGTACTTCTGCAGAATTATACCAAAAAAAGGCTCTACTTTTTTCTTTAACAGTTGCGTAGTACGAATAGTATCTACCTGCAGTACCTAGTTACGATTGGATGTATAGTCCCCGTAAGTGCACATGCTGAGGTCTCTAATTTAATTAGGCCTATCTAGTAAAGTTTGCTGGAAATGTTCATGTACATATTTCTCATAAGTATGTTTTTGGGGGCCGGTACCGAACGAGCAAGAAAGCATTTTTAGTGCCAATAATAATAGTAATAATTGCCGAAGGAGGTCGTATTTCGATATAATTAGGCCTAACCTTCACGTTTTTATATAAATGGTGATCTGTACTTTCGTAAGAAATATTTCTTTGCTTACGTATTTTAACTTTTTTTCCTGATTTAAATTTATAGATTTTTTGTTCTTATTTTTTTCTGTATCATGTACGATGTGTGGTAGTTATGTTGTTACAGTGAATCACAGGTGTGCAGGATGCGCATTTCCCTAAAATATTGTAAATTGGTATGTATCGTATCATATGGTTTCATAAAATATGTTAAGAAAATTGTGACTGTTATCTTAATCCAATATTTATAACTTACAAAACGTTTGAGACGTTATAAATTACGTCACGATATACCATCTATTGTAGGAAATTACGCAATAAAATTTAGGCGCCTGTCGAAGCATATTTACTTTCTTAGAAATGGCTTTTAAGCAACCCCAGTTTCAGTGCCACCTTCATATAAGTCTGCCATCAGTCCCTATCCTGGGCAACTTTAATCCAGTCCCTATCAACATATCCCACTTCCCTCAAATTTATTTTAATATTTATTTATTTATTTATTTATTTAATTAATCCACTCAACAATGTAATTACAGAGTAGATAAAATGAAAATAACAGGAGTAATACATATAACAATGGTATTTAAACTTAAACAGTTACAATCCAATACTAAAAGATATTAAGCAAATATTACATGTAACAAAAACAAAAGTATTTACAATATGAATAAAACTTAGTTTACGGTATATTAAAGTAATAGAGCAAACCAGTTAAGACCTATTTATTAGTAGAATACTTATGGAGTGTTTTGAACGCTACCGGTATTTATTTCTCTCAAGAGTGTGGTTCTATCCTGAAAGATGTCAATATTGCTCAGTTTATTATAGGAGGAACAGATTCTAAGAAGTGGAGAGTACTTATAATAACATGTCCTAGCATAGTTTAAATTAAATGTTTTACTGGTCCTACAGTTCTCTCTTGGTACATGTATTGCTATCCTGGACAGTAGATGACTATTTACAGAACTTGTTCATGAATTATGGAAGCATTTTATATCAATATTATTTCTTCTGTGTTGCAAACTTTCAAAGTTAAAGAGAGACAAAAGAGATGAGTACGAAATACTACTTTCATTATTCCAGGAGGGATAGTAACCAAATGATTTAAGAAACAAAAATCTGATGAATCTTTTTTGAACACTCTCAATTTTGTTAATATATTTAATTCGATAGGGGTTCCATACAGTACTGCAATATTCAAGTTTTGATCTAACTAATGAAAAAAAATAGAATTTTTAAACTATCCCATCATCACCTCGGCTTCCCTAACCGTCTATTTCCCTCATGTCTTCCAACTAACACTGTGTATACATTTCTGGATTTACCCATACATGCTCTGCTCATCTCAAACGTTTGGATTTAATGTTCCTCATTATGTTAGGTGAAGAATATAATTCTTGCAATTCTGCGTTGTATAACTTTCTTCATTCTCCTTTAACTTTATTCCACTTAACCTCAAATATTTTCTAAGCACCTTGTTCTCGAATATCCTAATAGTATTTTCCTATCAAAAGTGAGAGTCCAAGTTTCACAACCATACAGAACAACCGGTAATATAACTGTTTTATAATTCTTACTTTCAGCTTTTTCGAGAGCACACTGGATTATATAACCTTCTCAACCGAATAATAGTGTTTCTTTGTTTATTGTCTAATTATTTCCACGTTTGCAAATTAAATTAGTTCCAATTTTACAGATATATTTGTAATTTCCTATAAAATAATTTCTTTCCAGTTAATTTTTCTGCACTTTTTGCTAGAAACATTTCGGTAATATGATAATGTTTTCGTTAGTCCCGTTCACTGATTTTGATATCTGTAGAGTGGTTTTTTGCGTGCTGAATGTATTTTGCAGTATTTTATGTCGAACTTCTTTCTTATCGATAATATTCTTCACAGGAAGAATTAAAAGCACAAGCTCAATTATATTCCTATGGCGTAGGTG
The DNA here is from genome assembly GCF_040183065.1 of Periplaneta americana. Lineage (NCBI taxonomy): Eukaryota > Metazoa > Arthropoda > Insecta > Blattodea > Blattidae > Periplaneta > Periplaneta americana. Next base: position 161,292,210 of record NC_091132.1, read on the forward strand.
TAAACAGGAAGAAGACTCTGGACATTTCGTTAAAATGGCCAAAAGCCGTCTCAAGTTTGATTGATGATACATTTATGAAGGTATTATTACAGCTGCAACGTTATTCCTACGTACGTTTCCCCTCGTACATTGACCTTACTTGCGCCTTCCTGATAGAAAGAATTCAAAGTAGGCGTAATGGGATGTGAGGAATGATCTAAGTAATCGGTAATTCAAGGTTATAAACATTATTAACGAAATGCTGTAATTTAAGGAATATAAGGTCCCAATTCTTAGTAACGTACGAAACACGGCGATGTAAAATTGTATCTCAAATTTGACATAGAACCGCACAGTGATTAGTTCGAACCAGCAGCTTGTATGTGAAACTTTGTGATAAACTATGTCGTCAATCATCCGGCTTTTTCTGTGAAACAGTTACTGTAACTTTTCCCTAGACTCACATGCTCATCTCTGGTCATATACACCTTCGTTTGTATTTGTGTTAATTAGTGCTGTATATGTTCGTGCTCGCATACAGAGGAATACTCACTCTACGCTGATGTAGAATGATTACTTACCAAGCTAGTAAGTCTATATGAATCGCTTACATACGGCAGGTTAAGTTATTTAATTTCCTTTTTCAGTCGTAATGGATGGCTTGATGAAGATGGAACCTGACTCCGACCCTCTTGCTATACAAACAAGTGATAATGCAGATACAGAAGAGAGGAAGCTTTTATCTGAGGTAGGCTGTATCGAAAGCAATTACTTTTTTTCTAAATACATCATTTATAACTGGGGGAGCATATACCAATGTAACTAAATATTTTTCTTGAACGTGATGAAACACAAATAACGAAGTTGAAACTTCTGAATGTGATATAAGAATCGTAAATATATAATTTTATTTCACATTAAAACACATATTTTTACAAACAACTTATGTGAATATGTATCTTCAGGATCTCTGTTAAAAATATATATATCTCTGTGTGTTTTTGTAATTGCATCAGTTTTTGGAACAACTTTGAAGCATTTCAAAACTGAATCAGTTATATCATTTAGTATAAAATTAACCTTTGTTTTGTAATCTGGATCCTTGTGGTCGTCTGCAGACGCCGGCCAGATGTCTCAATTGTGGAATAAGTTAATATACTGTATTCTGTATGGATGAACTATTTTTCTTGTTGTCTGTCCAACGTGTATGGTGTTACGTAACAGTACATATTTCCTGAAGCTCAGAGAATCACTAAACAGCATATCAGTGTTATTGAAGGGTCAATTAACGTGAAAAAGAACGAGAGGTCTTGCAACATATAATTTCCAGGAATGTTTATTTCTGATGGGCTTCATTTGAAATATATAACCGATAAGATCTCACTTACAAACGAAGCATCTTCACTATAATTTTAATGCAACGTATTTTTTCACAAGATGTCTGTAATTATCAATGTCTGAAAATGCCATACTCAGTGGCGAAAACATTAACAATTTTAAAAGTATACCAATGTAAATTTATAATTACAATAAATTACATTAAAATAAGTTATAAATTGAATACAATTCTTTTTTAATTAATACTTTTGTATGTTGTGTTTCAAGTTTTTGAAATTGATACACGTACATTCTTTGACATCACTAATAATAATAATATTACTTTTTAGTGTAGACGGACTAAAATTTTCGTGTAGGCCTACAGCTTTATATCATACATTGCCCTTTTAATTTTTTTTTTTTTTTATTTTGCAGGAAGGAAATTTATTAGACTTCCACTTCACTGAAATAAAAACAGAATGTATAGACCACAGATATGATGTGAAATCAGAGATGGCATATGAGGAAGCTGCAGTGTCAGTAGACTTTCCCATCGTGAAGAGTGAAGCTGAGGTGAGTGCAGTTTATGAAGTGTGTTGGTCGCTAGTTCTCTCTCTGTTATTTACTGACTACAGGCAGGTGACCAGGGGATACGATGATAGTTGCTTTCATCCTTTCAATTTCTTCATCCTGTAATCAGTCGTAAATCTTTTCTAGTTCATTTTTTACGTAGACCCTGCAGTCTTCAGTGTTCCGTAAACCATAATAATTTTGTTGTTTACATCGCCACTGATAAAATGTTTAACCCTCTAAGTTTTAGTTTAATTTAGTTTGCCTTAATCCACAAATGCCAGATAGATCCTCACATTCTTCATAACTTTCTTCCATTACCGCCTTTACCCTATACATTGGATCAATTGCCGACATCTATCTGGTTCTCACCTGTGAGCATCTTGAAATGTGGGTAGCAAGAAAACTGACCTATAAATAATGTTTTCCTCTTTTAGGTAGTGGACCTTTAATGTTAGTGGATTGTCGGGTTACAGGAGAGAAATTAACGGGCCACTAGTAATTGGATGTCAACCAAGCAGCTTTGGATTTCACAAGTGACGTAATAGGACGTCAATTAAAAAGTGAACATCGGCTGCTAGACTGATGTCAGGCATTGCTTTTATTGTTGTCAAAATTTGCAATAAATATAGACTATTAGGAACCAGAAAGAAATCAGGAACAGATGTTTCAGTGAGGAAGATTAATATGACAATTTTTTTATTAGAAGTAGCGCATGAGTGCATTAATTTTATAGAAAATAGAAAGACAGCCAACGGGGCAGATAAATTCTTCCTCAGACGAAATAGAGCCTGTAATAAAGAAATAATAACTTCTCTATTCGAAGAATTAATGAATACATGAATAAGTATATAAATAATTAATCAAATTATCGTATGCCGATAGGTAAGAAGAGATACCTCTATCTACAAAAATGGTAATTTATTTTAACTACGTTGGTATTATTTAGATTAACTACGTTATTATTTTGTTCACAAAATTAGACGGTGTACTGATATTTTGTTCTCGAATAGAAGGTCATGCAAAGTAGAAACATATAAGAAGTTTGTCTATTTCGAGAAAATAATTCCCAAGCTTTTTTTATTTACCTGCAAATGTACAGATACGAGGTATGACTTTTTAGCCATTGATATGCAATATTATTATAATATCTTGTAGATGTGTATATATATATATATATATATATATATATATATATATCTATATATATATATAGGCCTAATCCACAAAATATCGCATGCCTTAATGTCACACATTTAACATGATGAACCAAAAATATTAAATTACTCGCCAATACACAAAATGTACGCAAGGTGGCTCTCTAATGGAGGAATAAATATTATTATAGGAGGGATATCAGATCTCTAAGTTAGTGAATCCTTTAACAGATCAAATAGCACTAAACATATTTCTTGGAATGCGTCTTTCGAACTCATTGGTCTAATAGCGGCTAATGCAGGAACAAATGCTTTCTTACTACCCACCATCATTGTCACTTACACTTTCAATTAACTCAGTGTTTGTGCAAAATTTAGTTGCTACACGATATTTCTTAGAAATTGCAATAATTTGTTGTTTGCAATTCTTTTGTTTTTATTTATTCATATCATGGTTTTGCCAAGAATGCTTATATTGTATATAGTATTGGGTACGATTTTTTTTTAATCTATGGAGTGCATAAACTAGCATGCATTAATAGTTCATCTATTATTGTCCTATGAGTCTGTTTTGTAAAATCTTGATGTGCAGGAAAATTCATGTGAATTGGATGAAGTGAGTGATGAGGGAAAACCGGAAGTAATGGGAGAAGAGAATGAAGTCTTGACTGAAAGGTGAGTGAAATACATGAGTCCTTACCTTGTCGTTGGTTTCACTCTTTATTTATATCACAACAAAATATATATATTTTTAGTTTTAATATGATTATTATTCAGATGACAGTATACTTTGTGGGGGCGAGTAGCATAATTTTAATATTTACTTTAACTATCACCAATAAATCTTTTACCACTGCCATACCATTACAACTATCGATGCTGAAGTTGCTGCCATTCAAGGAAATACCAAAGTATAGACCTGCCTTCACCTTGTCACATTTAATGCAGACCAGTTAATAGAATTGTTTCATTTTCCAATTGTGTGTACCCAGGAAAAATGGTTTCCATTAATTTCTTAAGTTCGTCGTCGAATTTCTAATAGAAATTTGGTGATAACATCTACGTAGTCCTACTGCTTTCAGTCCTCCTTGTCTCCTATAGATTTAAGACAGTTTCTGTGTACAAATAATGAAATGTTTGAGGTTTCGAGTGTTTGGATTTACAAGTTGCAAAATTATTATTATTTTTATTATTATTATTATTATTATTATTATTATTATTATTATTATTACTACTACTACTACTATTGTTACTTATGCTGCTACTACGACCATTACTACCATAATCTATACTAATAATAAATATGTAGCCAATATTTTTCTGGTAATTTACGATTTTCCAAAAATAATTATTGGTGTAACATGTATGATTAACCATCCTGAAACCCAAAATCGCTGTTTTGAAATTTTTTTTTTTTTTTTTGTATATATGACTGTCTGTCGGTCTGTCTGGATGTTTGTTACCTTTTAACGAAATAATGACTGAAGGAATTTCGATGAAAATTGCAATATGTATTAAGTTCGTTGTAGCTTAGATGTTAGGCTATATGACATACAATATACGTTATTTAAAAGGGGGTTGTAAGGGGGCCTGAATGAAATATGTCGCTTATTATTGAATTTTGTGAAATATGTTACATAACAAAAGTTTCTTTAAAAATGATTTCCGATAAGTTTTATTCTTTGCAAATTTTAAAGAGATAAATGAGTTTTAAAATTAAAATACAATGCCATCTAAGGCGGTGCAATCAAATGAAACAAATGACTTCGTCTACAAGGGGCCTTGGACAACAACAATCGAAAGCTATGAAACATAGCCTACACAGAATGTTTCTGTGTTTGTATGAAGTAATATCGGAAGCTAAGTGAACCGATTTGTATATTTAATTATTATTTCACCTTTGGAAAGTGTAGTTTCTCTAGATGGAGATAATGCTATAATGTTACTACAGTAATTTCTGAGTGAATCGAGGACAGGTAAGATTAAAATAGCTTGTTACGCACAGAAAAATTTTATAGGCTATTATGTACATTCGTTTCCTGGAATTCTAAGAATAATACTTATGTACACATTCATTTTCATCTCAGAGATTTATCGAACAACGAGAGTGTATTGATTTAGCATGCTGTAGTAGTATGTTAGCTTAGCAGTCCATTATTTCATAATTCAAACTTTAACGATGCTCAATTGAATCATGTTAAAATACATAAAATATATATTGCAATACAATGTAAGAAATTGAGTAATGAGCTAAGCTTGGCATTATTATTATTATTATTATTATTATTATTATTATTATTACATTTTTGCTGAAAATACTTCAGATATTGCTACTACCAGTACCTCATTAGTACTATATTTATTATTATTATCATGATTATTTAATTTGTAACATAGTTGTTACTGTTATTGTATTAATTGTGTCACATTCTTGGACTTTATTGGCCAATGTCTGTTGTCCATCTCTTGGATATTAATAACTAAATGAATTATTATTATTATTATTATTATTATTATTATTATTATTATTATTATTACTATTACTATCGTTATTGCTGTTATGATTATTGTAATTACTAATATTACTTAATTTTATTAAGTTAATATACAGAAGTATCTGAACGTTAAACTCCATGATTAATTTCTCGTATATTACTTTGCTTATTGCCTATATATTTCCTAATTGTAAATTTAAACATTCATTCCACTAATGAAACTTATAATTGTTAGTGTTGCAGTTAGCCATAGTAGCGGAGTTGCAAAATTCTGGAAAAATATTCCTGAAGAGGACGACGGCAAGAAATACGATTGTGACAATTGCGGAATGTCTTTTCTCGACTTTGCAAGCCTCAAAAGCCATTTCCTCGTGCACAAATGTAACAAGCAATTCAATTGCGATGTGTGTGGAAAGTCTTTTTCCGAATCGGGAGATTTCGAAAAGCACTCGTGCGTTCACTCAAGCGAGAAACGATTCACTTGTGACGTGTGTGGGAAATTCTTTTCTAATTCCTCTTATCTCAGGAAGCATTCACGCGTGCACACGAACGAGATGCCATTCAGTTGTGATGTGTGTGAGAAGAGGTTTTCGCAATTGGTACATCTGGAGAGACATTCACGCGTGCACTCAAGCGCGAAGCCATTCTGTTGCGACGTGTGTGGGAAGTGTTTTGCAAGGTCTGAACATTTTAAAGCGCATACTATGGTGCACACTGGCGAGAAGCCATTCAAATGTGACGTGTGTGGAAAGAGTTTTTCGCAATTGGCAAATCTCGGCAGGCATTCTCGCGAGCACACAGGCGCGAAACCATTCAATTGTAACGTTTGTGGGATGTTTTTTTCAAGGTCCAACAATCTCGAGAGGCATTCTCTCGTGCACACCAATGAGAGGCCATTCAGTTGTGATGTGTGTGGAAAAAGTTTTTTGCGCTTGGAAAATCTCGAGAGGCATTCACGCGTGCATACGGGCGGGAAACCATTCAGTTGTGATATTTGTGGAAATTTCTTTTCAAGCTCCGACAATCTCAAACAGCATTCACGCGTGCACACAAAGGAGAGGCCATTCAGTTGTGATGTCTGTGGAAAGAGTTTTTCCCGGTCCGCACATCTCGAGAGTCATTCACGAATGCATACCGGCTTGAAACCATTCTGTTGTGACGTGTGTGGTAAGTGCTTTGCAAAATCTTCAAACCTTAAAAGACATTTAAAGTTGCACACTGGGGAGAAGGCATAGAGTTGTGACGTTTGTGGGATGTGTTTTTCGTTAACGAAATATCTCGATGAGCATTCACGCGTACACTAAGGGCTATAGTACACGAACGTTAAAAACGTTGCGTTGACAATGTTCTCTTATAGGAACTTGGTTTTTGGTAATATGATCGCTTGTATAATTGCATGACTATACTACACAAGCGTTAAATATTCTGCGTTTAGTTGCGTTGCTTCGACGTTGAGAAGTTTCAACGCATAGATCTGCGTTGGCAACGCCATCTTTTGCAAACGTATTCATACTACATGTACGTCACCAACGCAACGTCTACAACAGACTGGATATTGTGAAGCAAATGCAGTTTTTACTACCTATCCTTGGTGAGAATGAAACCATTTCGAATATACCTCCACCTAAACAAGAAGATGTACCGGATGGTATTATTTCTCAGGCTACTTCGGGTCATGAGAGTAATGTAAACAATACCCAAACAAAATCGGGACCATCTCTTCGCTCGACAGGGACAGGAAGAAAAGAAAAATCTTAAAATATTCTAGTAACTGCAACAAGGAATGTTACAAATATATTATTAAAGAGCGTGGCTATACAAAGACAAGACAGAGAGAATGACAAGGATGGAAACAAAGCTTTCCTATCATTTGTCAAAATCATGGACAATTTCCCTCCAGAGCTTGCAATTGAAGCCTGTTTCAAAGTTTCTGAAGTGTTCAGAAACCTGCTTGTCGAGCAACGGGCAACATCAAGAATGTCCCAATTGTCAGATATGTCGCCGTTGAGTGTTATTGCCGATGGTTCAAATGATTCTGAATTCATTGTTAATTTCAGTCAGTACTGATTTCCGCAGCTTGTAATGTTCTTGATTTTCAACATATTATGCATAAAATAAAAATATAATCATTACAAATTGAGGCAAATTTTATTACTTACCTTAATGTTACAACCAGCTTTTCGACGGGATGAATTGATTTCCTCATTACAGTATCAGTTCTCCTAATTTTATGAGAAATTAAATTCAAAAGGACATTAAAACTTTTCATTGACATTCTGTAATAGAGAAAAAACTTGTCGGGATACTGTCGGCGATTTTCAAATGCAGTGCAGTGAAACCTCTCTTTAAGGACACCCCCAAGATACGGACACTCCTAATATATGGACAGATTTTTATGTCTCAACTGAAATAATCTAGAAATAATGACAGGCTAAATTTAACTCTCGTTTACGAACACTCTCAGACACAAACACGGAAAGCTGTTTCACAGTCCTAAAGCTTGCTTTACCTCCTGACTGCGGACAGAACTTGGATTTCAAGACCTAATGTGTTACAAAAATGGAAAATTTAGTGCAGAAATTCCTTAACATGAAAGAAGAGAGTCAGGTCCGCGATCGTGAAATTTTATTCGATACACGATAGTGTTAGTAGGATTTTTCTCTTCACTTCAATTAGTTCTGTTTCTAGAGACATGACACCTGAACGTAAAGGGTAAGTTGAAAACAGTAAATTACAGTAGTGCATAGCTGTAGACCTAGAATAAAATTGCATGGCACAGTACTGTATTTTCCTTTTTCGATCTTATCTACTGTAGTTCAAAGTTGCAAAGATTTTACTGCAGTATACTGTATTTAGAATTACACTACAGTAATACATTTAATTTAAAGCGTGAAGTGATACATAATGCATATTATAAATTTACTGTTAGATTGGGGAGCCTCACTCTCAATAAAGGACACCTCCCAGATGCGGACAGATGGTTACGTCCCTTCGATGTCCGTAAATGAAAAGTATCACTGCATAAAACTTTCCTGTCGAAAGTCTCTTAATGTTTGCGGGATGAATTCACCATCTCCTTTTCCTCTTTTTTTGAGACAGACTTATAAATTGAACACATAGCAGAGCTACATATGCAACTTGTATAACATCGATTGCAATTCTGAAACCAAACACAGCGTCCCTAACGCAACGTGTAGTTTATACACTTTTCTTACGTTACGAACGCCTGTCAACGCAACTACGCATCGTGTTGTTTATACATTTTTCACACGTTACCAACGCCTGTCAACGCAACATTTTTAACGTTCGTGTAGTATAGCCCTAAGGCGAGAAACCATTCCGTTGTGTCTTGTGAAAGAGTATTTCGGTTTCCGTACATTTCAACAAGCTTCCACGCGTACACACGTGTCAGAAGCCATTCGTATGTGACGTGAGTGGGAATTGTTATAGAAGCTCTTCAAATCTAAATGAGGCACTCTTTCGTGCAGAATATCATGAAGCTATTCAATACAGTCCAAACTGTTCTTCTCGCACGGAATATCTGTCTATGCGCACAGGCAAGAAGACCTTTTGCTTAGATGTTTGTAGGAAAGATTTGCACCCCGGAATAAACTCTATCTGCATTAACATGTTCACGCAATCGGGTAGCGGTTTAGTTTTAAAGTTTGTGTAAAGGGTTTTTTGCGCTACAAATATCTCAATGTGTATTCGCGTATCCACAGTTGAGAAGCCATTTAGTTGTGATGTGTGTGGGAAGTGTTTTCGAAGTCCTGTTAATATCCAGATGCCTTTTCGTGAAAAACCGTTCACTTGTGATGTGTTTGGAATGGATTCTTCCTTCTCGGGAAACCTTAATGTGTATTCCCCTCTGCATACATAAGAGAAACTCTTCAGCTGCATTTGTGTTAAATGCGGTTTTTATAGCTCGCACATCTTAATATTCAATCATGCGTGTACATAATTATATTTCATGATAAATATTTAAATATCCTTTACTTAATTTGTACTTCAGCAAGATAATTTTTCTTTGTTCTTAACGTCTGTAATAAATTGTCTAGTTTTTATTAATCAGTTAACCTATTATTACTTTGATTTTTATTGTAATTGTAAATTTAACATTGATTGTAATTATAATTTTAATTTTATTTTTAATACTGTAGTTTTAATAGTCAGCTAGGGGTGAAGATTTAGGCTTGATGGCATTATCTCTACCAGCTTACATTAATCACTTTATAGTATACTATACCGTTCATAAGCCAAAAGCCATATGATGGATCTTGTATGGAAGGTCTTTTTTTGCTAAAATGTATCTAAAATGGTGTCTACGCTTACTTCTTGGCGAGAAGTGATTGAATTCTCAACCTTTGGCTTACCTTTGTTGAGTAGGGAAGTGTGAAATGTGATGCTTGTGGGAAGATCTATACACAGTCGAGGAGTCTAGAAACTGAGCAATCTATTCCCACAAGGAAAAAACCGTACTAGTGGAATAACTGGGAATAACTTGCGTACTATAGTCATTTCAAAATGTAAGTGTACGCTTACACAATCGAGAAACATTTCAAGAGCCATATCTGTCAACACGTGCGAGTAATTCATTGCTTTGGAAACGCTTCCTCGGGTACAAGCATTCCGGAATCCATTCCGTATGAAGGGCATGGCTTTTTTTTTCTACTCACAGGTATCAACAGTTGCGGTTCCGGAAATTCACTGTGACTGGTAATAGCGATTTTAACAGAGAATTTTTGCCCGTTCAATCATATTTCCGTAAGGTAATTTTTTCTTGAAAAACTACAGTGATTGCATTGCACCTTCAGTATCAAAGACTTATGGACAATAACTTTTGATAGGCACGAAAATCCTTAGATCCCAGTTATGTTTTCCTTCAAGTTAATCTTCTGATGTGCACTCGTTTCCACTCCTGAGCCGTCACATATTCGTACCTACGTCACATCCGCTATGAATCACGTATCTGTCAGAGATGGCGCTTTCTCGCAGCTTCGACTTTGGAACTATTGAGAGTTGGAACCAGTGACAATCATCTGACGGTAACAAAGTCAGAGGACTATAAGTTAGACATCAACGCTAGTGTGGAAAGAATTGTCTGGATTCAGATAGCTTACAATGGAATGGAGAGATGTAATTCATTGGAGATATTATTATTATTATTATTATTATTATTATTATTATTATTATTATTATTATTATTAAATAAAGTGCCCTGAATCCGTATGTGTATTCGTATTTTCACTGTCACGTTATATTTTTCTGTAATTTTGAAAATATGAGTGGAAAGATGTTGAAAACAGATTAATAACATGATTAAATAATAAATCTAATACGATAATTAAAGTTGTATGATAACGTTTAGGTATTGAAAATTGTTAGTTCCGGGCCTGTATTCACATTTTCTTTGTCACGCCAGAATTTTCTTTAAACTTTGGAAATATGGACAAAATTTAAACAAGAACATCAAAAGAAGTCAAACAATGTACTGAATAATATTTTTAAAACATATTGGTGGTTATAAAATTATTTATAAACCCCTAGATTATTAATAAAAATCGTTTTCAGTTATAAAAATTATTTTACATATTTAATATAATAATATTATATTATATTAATTCCTACAAATTATTATTAATAATTCTTTTGTCGGCGGAAATGGCACTCAAGTAAAAAAAAAGAATTAATTTTACAAAAGTGACTTTTTTTTTAAATTTACACTTAACTAAATACAACTATCATAATCATATTCATGTATGTTGTAAAAGTAAGACCATTTTCAATGTAACATACAAGAAATTTTATTTTTTTCAAATATTAGAAAAAAGTACTTGATTTATGTGATGAGGTACAACAGAAAAAATGACTTTTTTTACTTATGTGCTTTTTCCCCATGACCAAAAAATTTTTATACCCATTCAGACGTTCAAAATGTCGCACGAAACGAACCGTTTTGATGTCTTTCGTGTGATCCCTCTTTATGCATCACCAATAATTCACTAGTATTGCTTCATTTCATTTGCCCCGGTACGATATTTTCATGTTTATCAGATCCTGATGAAAGTAGAGTTTATTACACAGGTAATCACTACATCTCTGCGATTGTTTCCCGGATTCATTACTTACTATTGGAATTCTTCTCTTTGCCGTGCAATTCCACAGGAAGTAATTTTATTGTAGTAATGAAGATACTTTCTGTTCACAAATAAACACACATTTAAGGCTTATACCCACCAGTTTCAAGAATTTCCACATGAATGAATATATAAGTGAAGTAATTTTTTTTTCAATTTCTCCTAGCAATATTAAAAAAAAATTAAATTTGGGATTTCTTTGATCATACATTTTTATTTATATTGTTTCATAACATATTACTGATGCAATTGTGTAAAAATTACCAGCTTTAACGTAATAATAGTAATAGTAATAATAATAATAACAATAATAATAACATAATTTATCTAATGGTATATACTAATTTTAGTATTTAGACGGTTTCATGATTTCGGTGAAAAAGTAATTTTCGTCGTTTGGACGTGATCAAACGAAACTACATATGGGTTTATATCTATCCATTGTGTGGATCTGAAAACTGTAAACCGATTTTCTATAGCAAAATATATGCACACCGGCGTTCTTATTCTTGTACTCAAACAAGGCTAGTCCGCACAATGGAAGTTAGCCAAAAAGAAAATTCACCCAAGAATATTGATCCAGGAATATTCGCCCAAAGTGATTACACCCAACGATTTTCATTCTCACCCTTACTCACGGGAAATTCTCCCACTGTGATGAAGTTTAGATCATTTCATATTAATACATTTTTAGCAATTCGTTATCGTGGTAACATTTGTATTCTGAGATGTTTAAATGTATGTGGATATTTTCAAGTTCTTTCTTAACAATTCAAAATTTCTTTCCGTGGTTGTACTTTAATTACAAAATTGTGAAGTTTAGATGACTATTTTGTAGGTATACATTTTCAATGAATATCCACGGACAAATTATTCCAAGTATATTACTGAGTCATAAACTATATATGTACAACCTTCACTCCAGAAATGCCAATCGATCCAAGGGAAATGGGTTTGCAGAGGGAAACCTCATGGCACAAAATGTGCGACCACAGGAGCACCAAATCGATCCCATGTAGAAGTGCAGTATATAAAGTCGATGAAGATGTCCATCCTCCACCACATGAAGAGGTGGAAGCAGTGCGTCGATGTACAGCACTAAATCAAGCGGCTCCAGCTCAGATTATTGAACGTGAACTGCAGCGGGTGCCATCAGATATGCTTCAGTTTTTTTCTCTGAGGAAATCCCTAAAAAGAAGTATAAACCAAAGGCGCCAAAGGAACGTTTCTGCCCACCCAAAATCTATCAGAGATCTTCGAGTTAAACCACCAGAATTACTGTCTTTATAGCATTTGTTCCTGTCGAAGATGTACCAGCGTGTTTTCATACTGTTCTCGAGACTATGCCCAGAATGATGACAGATTTCGTCAAATATTTCAAGGCCACCTACATTGGGATTACTGCAAGAGGGCGTCGGCCTGCTACAGAAGCTCGATATCCTCCTCACTTATGGAATCAGTTCGAAGCAGCTAGATCAAGTGAACCACGCACATTAACACAGAAGCATGGCACAACCGCTTCCAGAACATTGCTTGTAAGAAACGTCCCACTGTATACAAACTCATACATTATTTAAAGAATGAGCAATCCGATGTAGACAGAATGATCCAGGAGTTGGATGTAGGACGAAGTGTAAAAGAAGCGCAAAAACGAAAATATAAAAGGTTGAATATAAGGTTACAAAATATTTCACATAGATATTATGAATTCAAAGATGAAGGACGTGTAGTTGAATATTGCGTGCCTGTTGTTACAACACTCAAACATGAATAAATCCATCGAAGTCTCGGTTTCTGCAATGAAATAGGCTTAAAGTTTCTCAGGAGACATGTAAATCATTCAAAACATCGTTCCACATAAATTATTGCAATATCACTTTAAAAATATATATAAAATAATAAATACTGTATATCTGAATTTTCTTTGTTCTAATTTTCTCTTGGGTCAATTTTTATGGGTGAATTCTCCAGTGCATCAATCGTCCATGGGTCAAGTTTCATTTGGGTGAATATTGTTTGTGTGAACTAGCACCGACATAGATATACTTGAACAATACGAAATGTACAAACATGTATGGAAAAAATGAGGTAAGACTGCTTAGCAAACTGATTACATTCACTTGTTCATACTCAGTTACTAAGATAGTGTTTGGAAAAGTTTGGTTATACTACTTACAACATATGTAGGTCTAGAGTTTTTGTTGTTCAACATCTTAACAAATATGTTATGTAATTTCATTAAAATTTAAACAACAAAATAAATATATTCGTCAGGGATAAATATTTCAGACCTGATGCTGATTCTGATTTTGATTTCGCTCATTGGCAGAAGATTTTTGATAATTATTTATCTCCTGTGTTAACTGCTCTTTCAGATTCAAACAAGTTAAATCTGATTAATTATGTATCTCATTCTGTTTAAGGTTTTGTAAATGAAATTAGTAGCCTACATGATTTTCAATTGTTTCAGCTACTCTCAATGCTCCATATATAGCCCTGGAGGAACGTAATGAAATATATACACTAGAAGAGAGCAGTGTGGAAAACCTATATCTCAATATGTACTGTTCAGACACTCCTACTGTATGTAATACTGATAACTATTTTAAAGCCGTAAATCGACCTCCAAATGATTATATTCGTTTTTTTTTTCCTGGACTCTCTTCTTATCAAATACGTCAGTGGGTTTTAGAAAGTAATAATTTGACACAGGCTTTAAGCTAGAAAATAAATAATTGTCGCAAAAATCCACAAGTGAAAAATTATATTTGTGCAAAAAGGAAAATCTTGTACAATATTCGCAATAATTGTACAAAAAAGATACAATTTATAAGGTTTAAAGAAACAAATAGTTATGTAATTTGTTTCTTGGAGTTTTATTACTTTAACCTCTCTCCTTACTATATATTTTACCAGTTTTGTGAAAAAAAGTATTATATTTTTTTTTATTTTCGTAAAGAGGTCACTTAATATTGCAGAATCAATGTACATCACTAATTTTCTTACATACTTAAAAAATCACTATGAAATAGACAATGGGACTCAAATGAGTTAACTCGGGTTAATAAATTTTGACACATGTTAGCAACCCGAGTTAACTCGGGATAATAAGGGAAGTGGTTAAGTCCATCTTACCACACTCTAGATGTGCTTAAGCAAGCAAATCATTAGACGTAGGTGTGTTTAGAATCGATTACTGGAGAATTTACATCACATTAAATACGTTATTTTATGCTCATTCTAAACATTCAAATTTCTTACCAGTAGAATCTTCAAGATCTATTATTAGCAGAGTGCTAACTCCTTTGACTGAAAGACGGTTTCTAAATAAAGTTTTTACAAGATTTATGCAACTAAATCCTCGCTCACATGTTACGATATGCGATGGAATTACTGTATATAAGTCAATAAGAAGAAATTGTTCACTTACTTGTTAACTTACATGAACTGTACCAACTTTTTGAAATCCATTCCTGAACAACTATTGCTCAGTATTTCCTTGAACATTGCCCGTGTCATTAGCATTTCATTTACATTCAGATTCTCCTGAACTGATTAGTTGAAACACATCTCTGACTTCAATTTGTCCATTACCATCTTCGTTTCTGAAGTCTAATGTGGTTGTCGCATTTTTGCACATTTACATTCAATGCTTGTTGCATTTTTAGAAGTCGAGTAGCAAAATGCGAGAACTGCGACTGTGGCTTAAAGCGTGCTGTCACATTACATCAAGCTGTGGAGCAGTTTGAACTGTGAACTTTCCTATAACAACAGACAGAAACTGTCAAATTCGTACCCCATTGCACTATTCTCTGCTTCTACTGCTAATGGCAAACTTAAACAAAACTAAACAGTCAGAAGACTCTCTTATTCAGAATGTGCATCCACTCCTGATTTACAGCCGAATGCAGCACACTATTTCGCCATAATAATGGTAAAGAATTATTAAAAGTTATTAAAAAAGTTTTTCTTTCACCTAAACATCCATTTCCCATGTTAACTACAAGGACAGATAGATGCTATTCAAGAGTGCCAACAATGCGAAATAAAACTTCACGTTTTTCGCAGAATTTATATACAGCCGTGGACGAATTTGGTTGAAAGAGAGGAAAACGGGAGGAAAAGCTTTAAAATGCAAGGTTGAAGGTGTGCTTGCAAGGGAATTTGGGGCTGAGAAAAACTGAATATGTGATCTCCAAGCCTGTTAGCCACTTTTCTCGCTCTGGTTTCGTTTCTCCACTGAAATAATTTTGAAGGTGAAAAACCGGAAATGGACGTAACCTAATCGCTAGCATATAAATGACTTAAGGATCACAAGAATAAACGCCGAAAGGTGTTAGTTGGACATCGTTCTTTCACAGTGCCAGTGGAGTGCAGTAAACTCCCTCATATGCCAAGTGTGATGTTCGAAGACTGACCTAAGACCGGCAGAAGAAACACCTGGATTTGTAAGTCTGAACTGTAAAAGTCCCCTGTGCGAATAAAGTGGGGTAACGTCGCACATTTAACAGGGTAATGTACGAAGCTAAGCCAGCGCATCTTTGTCGAAAATTGTTTGCAATATTAACGGAATCTCTATGAGCATAGGAATGTAGGTCCGTGGCCCATTTCTGTTAGGGCTCATCCCGATAATCGTCTTAGAGGCTTAGGAAATCCTTAGGCAGGATGAATTTGTACAGATGCCTCAAACTAGCAAGCTGTCTCGTTCGCGCAGGCGCATAGAGCACTTCTCCCCTACCAATGTCCGCCTACTGCTGTGCACTGTGGACTAGAACGGTACAGCTCAGTTCTAATGACAGTTGAGAAGGCTGCATAGGGTGGGTACATCTTGAATACATTGTCAAGCGGTCAGCTTTTCAGATAATATGACTATACCTGGGTATTGGAGCCTAGGTGGGCCCCCTCCGTTAGCTCTACTACTTCTCCTCTCCTGGCAGCTTCCTAGTTTGAGGCATCTGTATCCAGTTCATAATGTTCAATTTACTGGGCATAGTTATCCAGAAACCTACGTGTCACGGTCTTCTATGTGACTTGCTATCCAGCTAGCTTAATTATCCTTTCTAGAAGATTCTTTTAGGTCAATATGCATTTGCTGTATAGAGCTAATTATTCTGTGCTAATTCTGGTCTTACGTAGTGCTTAAGTTTTACGGCCCAAAGCAGGTATGTAAATGTAAATGTTTCAATGCACAGTGGCAGAGCCTTCTTTAGTTACAAACCGGGGCATGGGTAGGTTTGGCAACGCAGAGTGGAGGCGGGAGATTTTAGAGTGATATTGTGTTCGCTCATAGCTTTCGTTATACGTAACTCGTATTTTTTCAATATTACTTCATGCACAAAGGTAAGATCAAGATTCAGAGTAGTGATGTAAATTATTACGGATTCGAAAATAGTGTTTTATTGCATCAATTAGCTATACTTCAGAATACGGCGTAAGTAGGCTACTTACATACAAATGCTGCCACTTAAAATAATTACAAAAAAATTTGTTTTTATTGATAGTACGAAGGTAAATAAATAAATAAAAAAGATATTCCTTGCACCAAAAATAATAAAATCAATAATGCAATAAAGACGTAAGTTCCTACGCAGTATTCTTAAGTTCCATTCAGTTAACAAAATTGTGGCTAGCAAATTGACAATGTTTTGCGACTTAATGGTGTTTCATCTGTGAAAGGTTTAGGATATATTTTAATATTATCTTCTACGATTATCTATCGTGTTTTTCTACAAATATTTCAGATGCCTAGAAAGTGCTGTGTGCCTATGTGTCGTAGCAACTACACTTATAATTATAAAAACATACTTTTTTTTAATTGGTGGTACAAGGGAAAATAAATAAATACTTAAAGAAATGTTACTTGTACCAAAAATAAATAAAATAATGACGTACTTTCGCAATACCCTATTTCAATCAATTAACCATTATGTGGCTAGTAAATTGACAATGTTTTGCCGCTTTATATTGTTTCACCTCTGACATGAAAGATCTAGGATATCATATACATTTTAATTTCATGTGATTATCTGTCCTGCTTTTCTATAAGTATTTGAGATGCCCAGGAAGCCAGTTTTAGTTTGAACCTCGCTAGTCACCATAACAATACTGTTATCCTAAATTATTTGTTATAAATTTTCTAAAATATAATTTTAAATAAATATAACTACAGAAAACAAGTAAGAATGTGAATTATGCAAATAGGCCTAAAATAAAATGTAAACAGAAGAAACTATTGACATTCCTATTATAATAAAAGTATGAGGATGTAAATACAGTTAAGCCAAGTAAAACAATCTATGAAAAAATGAAAATACATCCCTTCAACATAATACGTAACAAAACGCAACATTATCTATTAAGTACATGTATGTATGTATCAATTAGCGTAAACTCAGTGGACTTTAAATCCTGTAAATACCAAGTGGGTGAATGTAGAGTATCCAACGCCCACTGAACGAATATTTCACTTTTATCACTGCCAATGTTGCGCTATAATCGTATATGTAAGGTAGGCTATAACAAAAACCTAAACTAACCAAACCTAACCTGTCAAAGAAACAAGTTATACTAAATATGTGTAAAATTGGCCTATGTCTCTATAGTGGGCGGGACATAAGTAACATTGACCAAACCAACAAAGTGATTATATGCATGTACAAATTATAGATAGTTCTGACGTATAGCAGGCATTCCGAATCTTCAACAAAACTGCAACATTTATGGGATCACAAAACAGCTGTTTACAATGACTTTGAAAACCAACGGCGTAACTTTATTGATATAGCAGGCGAGACCCAACAATTTGACTAGAATTCTGATACACACAAATCACAAATAAGAATATAAAAATGTGGTTATACAATATTTAATAGAATAGTCAATTACTTTGTAATCCATAACCATAAAAATTCCCAAAGACTGCAACCATTTTATTTTCATTTATTGTCTTGTTTTTTTTTATCACCAACACGCATTTAGTTTATAATACATCAACAATTAACGTTTGGTACGACCGCAAACATAATTCCATCGACACACACTTATATTGTAACATTAATTTACATTGGAAATCGGGATTAGCACACACACGTGTAATGTACGGTCAGCCTCCGGGTGACAGATAATTACAGTGTTGCCGACGTATGGCCCCGGCTTGTAACTAAAGAAGGCTCTGACACTGGGCAATATACCGTTGCATTGTATTCCGCAAAAGATAGGAGTAAACGACATCCACAAACTTTCTTGATGACTTTCAATCTGTTGTGCTCTATATCAGCTTGTACTAGAGACATGTATTTCTTTCTTTACGTGGTATTATGTATAATGTATTTCGGCAAATGTTTTCACTTATCTCCTATGACTTACAGTTGATTCTTGCTTACCGATTGTATGTTGTATTGTCACATTCTGTTTGCAGTATTTGTGTATGGAACTTCGGTCTTATGAATACTACTCTCCACATTAATAATTATAAGCAATATCTGAATGTTTATAGAGAGTGTTTTACTCTCATTACACAGCAAGGAACGTGTGAACAATAACGAAGGAGCGAATATTTCGTACATTGTTACTCAATGACGTCATCGTATTTACTCGGAAATAGAAACGAAATTACACTCCTCATCTCCTCACCCCTAACTCTCCTTCACTTCCTCTTCTATCTGTCACACCTCATATATATTTTATATCTTATATCACTCAAAATATCACTTATTTCAAACATTACTTATATTTTATCTACATTAAATCGACTGCAATGCATATTATTTGTTCAAATTACTTACTTAGGTAGGCCTAATTGTTTTCGCGAATTATTGTCCCATTCATTCATTCATTCATTCATTCATTCATTTATTTTATTCCATAGATATTACATGAGCAATGAAGCTTTAAGATGTGGAACATGTCAACATTTTACAATATTACAATTACAATTTTTACAAATTTTTATAGTTTTACAATTTAGTAATTTTCTACAATTTTTACAATTTTGTACAATTTTTTTACATTTTTTTTACATTTTGGCGAGATGTAGTGAGATGAGATGAGGTCCGAGGATTCGCCAAAATATTACCCGGCATTTGCCTTTTCGGTGGGGGAAACCTCGGAAAAACCCAACCAGGTAATCAAATCAAAGGGGTTGATGCCAAGGACTCGCCATAGACCATCCGGCTTCAGTCCCATGGCTGGGGAAAACCTCCGAAGAAACCAAAGTCCAAAGGGGGATCCAACCCAAGCCCGAACGCACCTCTGGATCAGCAGCCCAGCGAGTCTGTCGACTGAGCAACATCGATGGCTCTACTAAAAGTATACAATACATAGCCAATCAGATTATTAAATTTACAAATGCAAACGATCATTCATAAGTTGAGCTATATTATAATACAAAACAATTTAATTAAATTTAAGGCATAAACAATTCAACCAGTTGTAATATACAGAAATTGATAATACATATCACGCAAACTACTTCCAACCCAAGCCCGAATGCAGCTCCGGATCAGCAGCCCAGCGAGTCTGTCGACTGAGCAACATCGATGGCTCTACTAAAAGTATACAATACATAGCCAATCAGATTATTAAATTTACAAACGCAAACGATCATTCATAAGTTGAGCTATATTATAATACAAAACAATTTAATTAAATTTAAGGCATAAACAATTCAACCAGTTGTGATATACAGAAATTGATAATATATATCATGCAAACTACTTCACATTACAAACACAAACAATTTATCAGTAGAGCTATATAGATTACTATTCAATTTAAAGCATATACAATTCATCGGCCAAATCTATACAAATATATACAATACAAAGTAGCATACTTTCATTAAGCTATACAAATTTGTGCAATTAATATCAAGTAGATTAATTCAATTTATAATCATAAACAATTCATCAGTTGAGCTATACATATTACCATTCAATTTACAGTAGGTCTATATACAATTCATCAGTAGAGCTACACAGACTAGTAATCATTTTAAGAACATATGCAATTCATCAGCCAAACTATACAAACATATACAATCAAATTAGTATTTTCGTTAAGCTATACAATTCATATGAAGTAGATTATTTCAATTTATAAGCTTAAACAATTCATCAGTACACCTATACAGTATACTATTCAATTTGCAGTACATACAATTCATCAGTTATGCTAAACAAAAAATACAATACATAGTAAACAGATTAAGTCACTATAAAAACATATTTTAGTTGAGCTATATAAAATTGTACATGTCATTTAAGTAGAATAATTCAATTCACAAGCATAAACAATTCATCAATTCATCAGTCACATGTTGCTAAGGTGTGTGATTTGAGTGGAAGCTGTGGTGCATGTCGTAGGAAAGTTGGTCAGGGAGTATTTTGTGACAGTTGTAGAATGTGATTTCATTATGGAAGTAGTAACACTACTAGTGATGCAGTTACTCTATGTGATAACTGGTCATGTGAACTTTGTCACTATAGAACATTAGTTGTGAAACAGGAGGAAACCATCGCCAACCTAGAATATGAGCGGGAACTTTTCTAAATTCAATTGGGAAATTACACACTTTATATCGTTCTGAAACTGATCCCAAATTAATTTGCCTACTCCTACCTTTTTTTTTTTTTTTTTTTTACTATTTATTCTCTCGACAATTTCCATGACCATTTCTATCTCTTACTTTTTGCACTCATATTATATATATATATATTTATCGTAATCTCTATCCCACCAGATGCTATATTCCTAACCCCTAATTCTTAGTCCTTACTGACATGTAACATGACTATTTCATACTCCTCCCTCACTTTTATATTTACATCACTTCACTAATTAATTTACTATCTTTACACTATACTGTTTCACTTTACTTAATTTAAGCGACTCATACATTTATCTTGCATTGTTCTACACTGTGTCTTTCATATCCTTGGTTTTCTTTTTTCACTTCGTCTATTTCCTACTATACTCGTCCGACACTATTTAGTAGACATCTGCATTTTGTTGAAAACGCCCTATCGAATCCAGTGAGAGACAAACACTATCGTGAAATCATGGACTTTATTTGTTAGACAACTACTGTATCTTGTCCCTAGTATCACATGCTCATCTGTGCTGATGTACAAACTAGATTTATTTTTGTGTTAACTTTTGTGTGTTGTGGCGTTCGCACAGAAATACACACACTGCGCAGGTGTGGACTTATTATTGCCAAGCTACTAAGTCTGTCTGAATATTTCATATTCTGCATATTAACCTATGTTACTTAATTTCCTTTTTCAGTCGTAATGGACGTGATCAAGATGGAACCTGGGTCCGACCCAATGGGTATACAAACAAGTGGTATCGCAGATATAGAAGAGAAGAAGCCTTTATCTGAGGTATATTGAGAGCAATTACTAAGTATTTTATGCTCGACCTAGCCGAAATGTAGTAATTATACACCTGGTAGCAGCCCTTTAATGTACCTAATTAAAGTAAACCTATTCATTAAAGTTCAGGTGTTCCACCAGTCAGAAAATAGCATTGTAGCAATATGAAAGCGCAAGTATGGATTATTCTCGGATATGGATTCGAAAGACAACTAGCGAAACGTCACACAGGCTGGAATCTAATACTGTCGCAGAAGGTTATGTTGAAGAATCGATCCAAAATAAAATTGAAATCTCAAAATATTATACTCAGTCGAAAAAAACAACTCACAAATTAATATCAATTCTCCCTTATCTTCCAGCCTTTCCAGCATATTCCCGCAAATTCATTTCAGCAGTTGCACAATAAATCACCTACATTTGAAATACAGTCAGTTCTGTTACTATAATAATTAGCGTTAATTGTAAATAATATTCAAATAAATTCAATTCGTCATCTCGTTTTTCAATGTCTAATTTAATTTCAATGTTATATCACGATTAATGTTTATTTTACCCTCTAGATTATATCAAGGTTTTGCTTGCGCTCGTTTCATATTCATACTCGCGTCTTAATTCCTACCATCATAGTCTTGTTGCATAATGTACTATTCAAAATGCATCATTTATAACTAGGGAAAGCATTCCTTTGTGAATAAGTGCTCTGTCTCCACGAGATGAAACACAACTAAAAAAAGTTGAAATTTCTGAATGAGAAGTTACAAATGGAATTTTTTCTTCACATAAAACACACATATTCACAAAATTTTGTGAATACTTACATTCAGGACATATATTACAACACAAAAACCTTGAAGTTTCTTTTACTTGCATGGCCTTTTAGTAGAACATTTAAATAATATAAAACTGAATCAATAATAGGTTATTTAGAATAACTTTTATCTTTATATTTTGTTGTGATCATACTGGAACAAAATGTTTGTACAAGAAATGTATTCTTTTACTTGTATATGCTGCGTTACAACGTTTTTCGGATAAATTATTTAAATGTTGGTTTTGGAATAGGTACTCTTGCGTTTGTTGACATCGGTATTAATAAAAATTAGGGCGGACTTTATAAATAGTCACGGGATTTCGTGAATAATTTTTATACTGTTTTGTCTAAATATTTTGTAATTTTTGTTTCAGGAAGGAAATTTATTAGATTTGGATGTCACTAAAATAAAAACTGAATGTATAGATCACAGGTATGACATGAAATCGGAGATAGTATTTGAGGAATCTGCAATGCCAATTGACTTTCCCATGCTGAAGAATGAAGCTGAGGTGAGTGCAGTTTATGAAGTGTGTTGGTCGGTAGTTCTCTCTCTGTTACTTTCTGGCTGAAGTAGCTGCTACAGTCATCCCTGTGACAATTTTTACCCTATCATATTTTTAAGTTAATTGTTTTACTAGCACTGTTTAGTTTATTTGAATCATGTACCGTACTTGCTGGTAATCCATTAGCGTCAAAATGGATGCTCATATTCTTCACAAAATGTTTGCATTACTGTCTTTGATTTAAAGATTGGCTGAGTTGTACATTTTGACTGCCTGATTTTCATATATTATTGTGCTCTGTGTCTGTTTTACATAATCTTCTCCTACAGGAGGAGTTTTGTGAGTTGGATCAAGTGAAGGAGGTCAAACTGGAAGTAACAGCAAAAGAGAATGAAGTCTTAACTGAGAGGTGAGTGTAATATGCGAGTCCCTAGTTTGTTGTTGGTTTTACTGCTTTATTTAAATAATGACAACATAAACATATTTATAATTTCAATGCGATAATCTTTATATGAAAACTTCAGTTTACCTTGCGAATATAAATGGCATGAATGGTACAATATGCTATCACTATCACGAACACCTGCCCTCCCGCTACTTTACCACTCCTACAACTGCCATCTAGTGGAGCTGATGTTCCTGCTGTCAGAGAAAATACCAAGGCATAGACCTGCCTTCAACTTTTCTCATTTAATGGAAAACAGTTCACTAACCATTTTCATTGACTCATGGAATATAGTCAGGAAATATAGTTCCTGTTCTTTTCTTAGGTTTGATCCGGCAGTTGTAATGGGTTTTATGTATAGCTCTGAAGGAAGTGAGTCCTACTTCTCTGCAGCATGTCCATCACAGATCCTGAGTTCTAACAAAGATTTTAATTTTGGGATGTAGTATTATTATTGTTATTATTATTATTGTTGTTGTTATTATTATTATTATTATTATTATTATTATTATTATTATTATTATTATTATTGTAAATTTTAATTCTGTCCAATTTTTAATTCCGTAATACTCTTGTGTGTATTGCGTTGGGCTATTATTGGTCAGTGTCTCTCGATTAGCACATTAATGTAATAAAAATATGAATATCCTGTTACGTCCCGTTAAGAGAAAGGTCTTCCCTAGCGGGTAGGTCTTTAGTAACTCATGTGGTGAGTTATTCCGTGTAAGGGAAATGTCTTAGAAGATGGCAGATGTTTCGCCACAATCCGTAAAGTTTTGCTTCTCTGACAAACTTTCTTCCTAATACCTGCAAACGCATTCTTATAGGCCTATATATTTTGTTTTAATTTTGATACTTTGTGAATCATTTCACCAACATATGGACTGTTCTATGACTTAATGTTTTAATAAGTACAAAGGTACAGGTAAAGGTATCCCCGTAACATGCCATGAAGGCACTTGGGGGGGCATGGAGGTAGAGCCCCATGCTTTCCGTGACCTCGGCACTAGAATGAGGTGGTGTGGTCGGCACCACGCTCTGACTGCCTTTTACCCCCGGGAAAGACCCGGTACTCAATTTTATAGGAGGCTGAGTGAACCTCGAGGCTGTTCTGAAAGTTTGGCAACGAGAAAAAATCCTGTCACCACCTGGGATCGAACCCCGGACCTTCCAGTCCGTAGCCAGCTGCTGTACCAACTGAGCTACCCGGCAGTACAAAAGTGAAGATAAATACGTTTTTTTATTATTATTACTACTGGTACAATTATTTTATTGTTATTATAATTACTGTCCTTTTATTATTACCATTAATCTGATGGCGAAAAGATTGCTTAGGAATCATTGTCCCATTGCACCCACCATTTTACTCATCGCTTTCTAAAATGTCACCCTCTTTGTTGGTCATGGCATGTATGTAGATGTGGATTTTTTTTTTTAGTTGGTTATTTAACGACGCTGTATCAACTATTAGGTTATTTAGCGTCGATGAGATTGGTGATAGCGAGATGGTATTTGGCGAGATGAGGCCGAGGATTCGCCATAGATTACCTTGCATTCACATTACTGTAGATGTGGATGTAGTCTGTCCATGTCTTCTTTGGAATTGGATAAGATGCAGGTTGGTGCTGGCATTATTCCAAAGTGGTGAAGATATTTCACGAGGCAATGATGATGAGTGCTGAGGCAGAAAGTTGCAACTCATGTTCTCTCTGATCACTCTGCTGTGTTCAGGACTACAGTTGTCCGACGTTTATGCTGCATTCCTTGTTCCACTACGTTATTATGTGTCTTTACTGTTTCTTTTTTAGAACAATGTGATTTCTTTTTAATGATTAGACAACGAGAAAGGGCATAGCAGGGAAATGACCGCACTTTGTTTTAAATCTGCACTACTCTTACCTCCTCACTCCTTGATATCCTTAATTAGTGCCTTGTTGACAGTTTGTGCACCTGAAATAATCAAAGTTGTGCTTTATTTCGAACAGATGCTTGTTCGTCTTATAGTGCCATGTTTTTGACGTCGTGCACTCTGAATGCATTCCCCCATATCCCAGTAAGGCGTGCGTTGCACTAAACTGGCAACATTGTGAAGGTGTGACTTCCCCACTCCATCATAACCTTAAATAGTGAATTGTTGACAATTTGTGTACTTGCAACACTCACACCTCTGTGCACCTATAATTCAGTGCTCATTCTTTTGGAGGCCGAGGCGGTGGTACGATCATCCACTCCTCCTCTTTATCTCTCTTATATTGGCTGCTTTCGCCAGGTGGACGGCACATTGGAAGGACTGGATGTGCGCAGTGGAAGACTTTTAGAAATAAATGGCGTGAATTTGTAAAACAAATATAATTAACAATAATAAGTAACAATGCACATAAATGGAAAATGAAATAACAATAAATATGAAATGGGTGAGTGAAAATAGGACAAACTAATCTGAAATGATATCCCCAGGATATGTAAATCATGTAAGTATCACAAGGCTGAGGCCAACACACTTATAAGTGATGAAACAATCTAACATGGCCGTCTCTCGACAATCAGAGACTAACCTATTAAGCATATGTTCATGAACCACTCTCTAAAAAATATATATATATATATATATATATATATATATATATATATATATATTAACTATCAGAGTACGAATCTGAACACAACACCCAGCCAGCACTTTAACTTAATACATGATCCATACGACCATAGATACCACTCAGTCTGACTAACCAAACTATAAATACATATACACTCAATAAGAGAGAAACTCTACCCAGCATAAGGCATTACATGACTGATCACTATACATTACCCATTGCACATATTGCTCACATAAACTGTGCAAATTGCAGTAATACAAATCTCTGCACTTTACAAAATGATCACCCAACGGAGAGAGAGAGAGGGATGGAGACAGATATACGTAATAAGTAGACGGACGATAATTCCAATCTGAACGATCGTTTAAATAGCAATAAATTCGACGCATATGATAACAAAATAGCGGCGAAAGAAATCAATAATCAAATGGAGCAGGGATTACACTAAAAACAATATGTGAGACCGTAACCACTGCTCTGTCCCTCTAACCGTCTCGGAACATGAACACAAGTTTCAAATCAATCTCATTACATAATCCCCAAATGAATTTACCTGAAACACATATATATCTCACAAATATGTTACTCGATGCAAATACTAAAACTTGCCCCCAAGACGTACCACTAACAAGCAATGTTTCAAACTACGATCCACTAAAATCCCAAACACACACGACGCAATTTAACTACTCCACTGATCTATCTCCAACACGTACAAGGCCCGAGTCACGTTGTCTATATCTGCCGCGTACCAAAATCCTAAGTCTTGTTAATGTTTCTGCCGCGGACGAGAGCTTGAATCTGAGCCAACTGTTTCCGTATATCTCCCGCGTACGAGAGTCTAAGTCTTGTTAAGTGTATCTGCCGCGTACCGGAACCCGAGTGGCGTTCCGTGTATCTCCATTAAAACAGGTAAACTCTCTCCCCCCTCTATCCTCATGAGACGTAATGCACCGCCCAATTAGGTTATTTGGAAAGAACAAATGAAGGGATTGATGGCGCTATCTATACTGTGACGTCTGAGAGCGCTCTGACGGATGAACTGACGTACTAGGTGAATGGCCGTGGTTGTGGGCACGGCTCACTTTCTAGGTTGTCGGACAATCCACACATTATATAAATAAGAGCTTGCTTCTAGGTTTTGTGTTTTGTAAGAAGAACGTTTCTGCATTATTAATAAAATATTGACACTTTACTTGTGTAAATGTATTAGTTCTGTTAACATTAGTTCTATTATATTATATAGGATTTAATGCGAAAATTAATTAATTTTTTTTTTTTTCATATTTTGTAATATTCATTTCTAGAGAATTTTTCTTCTTGTTTTGCTTTATTTTCATAAAAGTACTTTGATATTTTGCTATTTCTGTTAGTGATTTAATGGAATCCTTCTTTTGCTGCATTTTAGATTATAGCATTAAAGAGAATATAAATGCTGTAATTGACTTTTGAAACAGCAAAAAATGTAGTAAAATGTTCAGAGGATGTACTATTAATATCGTGTAATGTATAAAATAAAAATAATACCAGGACACAAAACCCTTAAGCAAAAATCAGTAAGTTGAGTTTCGTGCCGTATTTTCAGTAAGTCTGTCTTTTTGTCCTCATGTGCTTCGCCATGTTATAACTCTTACGTTTTTTCTCCTGGCTTAATGACTGGACCAAAACTTCCTTACCCAGTTTACATTCATACTAGTTCCAAAGAGTTTGGCAGTGGTTATGGATCTGTTGCAATGGAGTTATTTTACCTTGTGATTTGTCCTGATGGAGATTCTGGTGATAGATATATATTTCTATGGAAGCATGACGAGTAGCATTAGTGATCGAGTGGATAGCAGTTTCTAGGTCTTTGATGCCTAATGAATTTCTGAATTAATTTTCTTAAATGTGTTCCCCCTTTCGATATGTAAAACGTCAAGCATCTGTAATATTATATCATTATTATTATCATTATTATTATTATTATTATTATTATTATTTTCTGATAATACTGCAGATATTACTACACCAGTACCACCATTAGTACTGCATTTATTATTATTACTATTATTATTATTATTATTATTATTATTATTTAATTTATTCCATAGTTGTTTATTTAATTGTATTAAGTGTATCACTGTCTTGGACTTCTATTGTCCAGTGTCTGTTGTCCAGCACATAAATATTAATAATTACATGAAAAATTATTGTTATCACTATCATTATTACTGTTATGATAATTATAATTACTATTGCTACTTAATTTTTTATAGATAATCTGTACATAAAGTAACTGAAGATGAAAGTTTAGATATTCTTTCCACTAATGACACAATTTTTAGTGTTTCAGTTAGCCATAATAGTGGAGTTACAAAATTCTGCGAAAATATTCCTGAAGGGTACGACGGCAAGAAATACGATTGTGACATTTGCGGAATATCTTTTCTCGAGTTTGCAAGACTCAAAAGCCATTACCACGTACTCAAATGTCACAAGGAAATGAATGGCGATATGAGCGGAAAGTGTTTTTCGCGATCGGGGAATTTCGAAAAGCATTCACGCGTTCACGCTAGCGAGAAACCATTAAGTTGTGACGTTTGTGGAAAGTGCTTTTCAAAGTCTTACGATCACAAGAGGCATTCACTCGTGCACACAAACGAGAGGCCATTCAGTTGTGACGTGTGTGGAAAGAGTTTTTCCCTATTGGCACATCTGGAGAGGCATTCACGCGTGCACTCAGGCGCGAAACCATTCTGTTGCGACGTGTGTGGGAAGTGTTTCGCAAGGTCTGAACATTTAAAAACTCATTCAATGGTGCACACTGGCGAGAAGCCATTCAGTTGTGACGTGTGTGGAAAGAGGTTTTCGCAATTGTCAAATCTCTGCAGGCATTCACGCGAGCACACATGTGCGAAACCATTCAGTTGTAACGTTTGTGGGAAGTTCTTTTCAAGATCCAACAATCTCAAGAGGCATTCACTCATGCATACCAATGAGAGGCCATTCTGTTGTGACGTGTGTGGAAAGAGTTATTTGCGCTTGGAAAACCTCGAGAGGCATTCACGCGTGCACACAGGCGGGAAACCATTCAGTTGTGATATTTGAGAAAACTGCTTTTCAAGCTCCGACAATCTCAACCAGCATTCACGCGTGCACACGAACGAGAGGCCATTCAGTTGTGATGTGTGTGGAAAGAGTTATTCCCGGTCCGCACATCTCGACAGTCATTCACGAATGCATACCGGCGCGAAACCTTTCAGTTGTGTCGTGTGTGGTAAGTGTTTTGCGAAATCTTCAAACCTTAAAAGACATTTAAAGCTGCACACTGGGGAGAAGGCATTCAGTTGTGACGTTTGTGGAAAGTGTTTTTCTTTGTCGAAATATCTCGAGAATTCACGCGTAAACTAAGGCGAGAAATAATTCCGTTGTGACGTCTTTGGAAAGACTATTTCGGTTTCCGTACATTTCAACAAGCTTCCACGCGTACACACGCGTCAGATGCCATGCGTTTGTGACGTGAGTGGGAACAGTTATAGTGGCTCTTCAAATCTAAATGAGGCACTCTTTCGTGCACAATATGAAGCTATTCAATACAGACTTCAGTGCAAACTGTTCTTCACGCACGGAATATCTATGTACACAGGCGAGAAGCCCATTTGCTTTGATGGGTGTAGGATGGATTTGCACCCGGGAATGAACTCTATCTGCATTCACGTGTTCACGCAAGCGGGAAGCCATTTCGTTGTAAAGTTTGTGGAAAGTGTTTTTTTGCGCTTCAAATGTCTCAATGTGTATTCGCGTATCCACAGTTGAGAAGCCATTTAGTTGTGATGTGTGTGGGAAGTGTTTTCGAAGTCCTGTTAATATCCAGATGTCTTTTCGTGAAAAACCGTTCACTTGTGATGTGTTTGGAATGGATTCTTCCTTCTCGGGAAACCTTAATGTGTATTCCCCTCTGCATACATAAGAGAAACACTTCAGCTGCATTTGTGTTAAATGCGGTTTTTATAGCTCGCACATCTTAATATACATTCATGCGAGTACATAATTATATTTCATGATAAATATTTAAATATCCTTTACTTAATTTGTACTTCAGCAAGATAATTTTTCTTTGTTCTTAACGTCTGTAATAAATTGTCTAGTTTTTATTAATCAGTTAACCTATTATTACTTTGACTTTTATTATAATTGTAAATTTAACATTGATTGTAATTAATATTTTAATTTTATTCTTAATAGTGTAGTTTTAATTGTCAGCTAGGGGTGAAGATTAGCCTCGATGGTATTATCCCTACCAGGTTAAATAATACATTATATAGTCTAATATACTGTTCGTAAGTCAGAAGCCATATGACATCTTCGGTGGAAGGTCTTTTTCTGCTAAAAGATATCTAAAATGGTGTTTACGCCTCCTGGCGAGAAGTGATTGAATTGTGGAGTTTTGGCTTAACTTTGTTGAATAGGGGAAGTGTGGAATGTGATGCTTGTGGGAAAATGTATACACAATCGAGGAGTCTAGGAACTGAGGAATCTATTCCCACAAGGAAAAAACCGTACTAGTGGAATAAATGGGAAAAACTTGCGTACTATAATCATTTCAAAATGTAAGTACGCTTACACATACGAGAAACATTTCAAGAGCCATATCTGTCAACACGTGCGAGTAATTCATTACTTTCGAGACGGTTGCTCGGGTACAAGCACTCCAGAATCCATTCCGTATGAAGGGCATGGCTTTATCTTCTACTCACAGGTATGAACAGTTCGGGTTCAGGAAATTCACTGTGACTGGTAATAGCGATTTTATCAGAGAATTTTTGCGCGTTCAATAATGTTTACTTATGATAATGTCATGTTTTCTTGAAAAACTACAGTGATTGCATTGCAGCTTTAGTATCAAAGACTTACGGACAATAACCTTTTCATAGGCACGAAAACTTTAGATCCCAGTTGTGTTGTCCTGCATGTTAATCTTCTGATCTGCACTCGTTTCCACTCCAAAGCCCTCACATAGTCGTACCTACGTCACATTCGCTATGAATCACGTATCTATCAGAGATGGCGCTTTCTAGCATCTTCAACTTTGGAACTATTGAGAGTTGGAACCAGTGACAATCATCTGACGGTAACAAAATCAGACGACTATAAGTTAGACCTCAACGCTATTGTGGAAAGAATTCTGTGGAATCAGGTAGCTTACAATGGAATGCACGCATACATACTGGAGAGATGTAATTCATTGGAGATATATTATTATTATTATTATTACACTGATAACCATTTAAAAATCATTTCTGCTACAATTACTTGTTGTAGTTAACTAAAGCACCCTGAATCCGGATCTGTATTCATATTTTGATTATCACGTTAGATTTTTCTGTAATTTTGAAAATAAGAGTGGAAAGATGTGAAAATTGACAAATAACATGATTAAAGAATAAATCCAATACGATAATTTAAGTTAAATGATAGCGTTTAGATACTGAAAATCGTTAGTTCCGGGCCTGTATTCACATTTTCTTTGTCACGCCAGGTTTTTGTGTTAATTTTGGAAATAAGGACGAAAAATTAAAAATTTAAACAAGATTATCAATAAAAGTAAAATGATATACAGAATAAAATTTTTTGAACATATTTTAATGCCATAATATATCATTGGATATTATATAAAATTAATTATGAACTCTTATATTATTAATAAAAATAGTTTCTAGTAATAAAAATTATTTTATATATTTAATATAATAATATTATAATATATTAATTGCTATAAAATATTATTAATAAGTCTTTGGTCGGTGGAAAAGGCACGTAAGTAAAAAAAAAATTGAATTGTTCAAATGTGACTTAATTCAACTTACTCATAACTAAATATAAGTATAATAACGAAGCTCATGAATGGTGGTTAAAGTAAGACCATTTTCAATGTAACATTCAAGAAATTTTTTCATTTCAAATATTGGGAAAGAATACTTGACTTTTGTGATGAGGCACAACAGAAAAATCGACTAGTTTTACTTATATGCTTTTTCCCGACGATCAAAAAAATTTTTACCCATTCAGACGTTCAAAATGTCGCAAGAAACGCACCATTTTGATGCCCTTCGTGGCATCCCTTGTTATGCATCAGCAATTATTCGCCAATATTGCTTCATTTCATTTGTCCTGGTACCATATTTCCATGTTTATGAAATCCTGATGTAAATAGAATGCATTAATCAAGTAATCAATTCATCTGTGCGATTCTTTCCCGGATTCCTTAGATACTTTAAGAATTCTTTTCCTTGGCGGTGCACATCAACAGGAAGTAATTTTATTGGACTAATGAAGCTACTTTCTGTTCAAAAAATAAACAGACATTTAAATCTTATACCTGCCAGTTTCTAGAAGTTCTACACCAATAAATATAGAAATGAAGTGATTTTTTTTTTCAATTTTTCCTAGCAATATTAAACAAAAAAAATGAAATTTAGATTTTCTGTGTTCATAACTTTTAACATTTCAGTGATGCCATTATATCTTAATTACCAGCTTTAACTTAATAATAATAATAATAATATAATTTATCTAAGGGTATACACTAATTTCAATATTTAGACGGTTTCATGAGCACGAAGGACATATTAATTGCTACTTTGTCCTCTATTTTACAGGATGTTTACTGTAACCCACATTACCCAGATTTGACTTATGTGGTGCTCTGAACGTCTCAATTATGAAATTGCTTTATTTACGATATTCTCAATGCTCTGCATATAGCAACTTTAATCAAATCTATACTAGACATTTACCCACCGCTACAAGACAGTAATGTGGAGGATCTGTGGCTCAAGATATGCATATTCAGACACTTCTAAGTGTAAGTAAAAAAGGTATCCCCGTAACATACCATGAAGGCACTTGGGGGGCATGGAGGTAGAGCCCCATGCTTTCCATGACCTCGGCACTAGAATGAGGTGGTGTGGTCGGCACGACGCTCTGACCGCCTTTTACCCCCGGGAAAGACCCGGTACTCAATTTTATAGGAGGCTGAGTGAATCTCGGGGCCGTTCTGAAAGTTTGGCAACGAGAAAAAAATCCTGTCACCACCTGGGATCCAACCTCGGACCTTCCAGTCCGTAGCCAGCTGCTCTTCTAAGTGTAAGTAAAAACTGTTTTTTTATTACAGTAAATCGACCTCAAAATTATTATATTCGTTACTTTTTTCCCCCCCTGGACTCTCTTCTTCCGAAATACATCAAAGGATTTTAGAAAATAATACTCTTAAGTATCCTATAAGAACAGACAGAAACTGTCAATTTCGTCCCCAATGCACTATTCTCAGCTTCTACTGCTAATGGCAAACCTAGCTTACAGTCAGAAAAATCTCCTTCCTCAGAAGTTGCGTCCACTCCTGCTTTACAACCGAATGCTGCACACTATTTCGCCATAGCAATAGTAAAATTCAAGAGACATTTTATTAAAAGAAGTTCTTCTTCCGCCTAAACATCCATTCGCCACATTATTTGGAAGAGAGAGAGATGCAAATCAAGAGTGGCAATGCTATGGTAGTAACACGTCATTTTTTTTTTTTTTTTGCGGGATTTTTATATAACCGTGGACGAATTGAGTTCAGTGGGAAAGGGAGGAAAAACTTAAAAATGCAATGGAGTTTGGGGCTGAGAAAAACTGAATATGTAAACGCCAAGCCTGATCGCCACTTGTCTCAGTGTGGTTTCACTGCTCCTCTGAAAAAAAGTTGAAGAGGAAACAGCCGAAAATAGTCGTGCTGCCACATAACAGCGGGGGGGGGGGGGAGTCGTTAGAGAAGCTGACTTAAGGATCACATGAAGAAACGCCGGAAGATGTAAGTCTGCACATTGGAAAGGTACTTTGTCCCTTCACAGTGCCTATGGAGTCCAGTAAACTCGCTCATATGACAAGTGTGATGTTCGAAGACTGAGCCAAGACCGCCAGAAGAAACACCTGCATTTGTAAGTCAGAACTGTAAAGGTCTTCTGTGCGAATACAGGCGAGTAACTGGCTCAAGTAGCAGGGTATTGTTCGAAGCTACGCCAGTGCATCTATTTCGAAAATTGTTTGCAAAATCAACGGAATCTTTATGGGTAAAGGAATGTAGGTTCGTGGCCCATTTCTTATAGGGCTCACCATCCCGATATTTGTTCTAGAAGTTTAGGAAAATCTTAGGTAGGATAAATTTTTATACAAGTCTTATGTATCCAGTTTACAATGTTGATGTTACTGGTCATAAGTAATCCAGGCACCAATGTGTCACGGTCTTCTATGTGAATTGCTACCAATCTATCTTAATTACACTTTGTAAGAAATATACTAATATAAATTTACCACAACAGGTCTTATTATTCTATACTAATTTTGTCCTTCACCAGTATTTAAAATTGACAGCTGAAAACAGGTATGTAAATGTGATTTTTTCAACGAGCAGTGGGTAATATACTATTGCATTGTATTCCAGAAAAGTTAGGAGGGAACTACGTCCGAAAACTTTCCTTCATAGCTTACAATCCATTGTGCTATACATCGAGTTGTCCTCACGACGATGTTAAATTGTACCTCAGATTTGACATAGAACCACACAGTGATTCCGTTCGAACCAGCAGATCGCATGTCAAACTTTGTGATAAACTATGTCGTCAATCGTAAAACAGTAACTGTAACTTTTCCCTAGACTCATATGCTCATCTACACCTTCGTTTGTATTTGTGTTAATTAGTCCTGTATATGTTCGCGCTCGCATACATAGGAGTACTCACTCTACGCAGATGTAGAATTATTACTTACCCAGCCAGTAAATCTATCCGAATCGCTTACATTCTGCAGGTTAAGTTATCTAATTTCCTTTTTCAGTCGTAATGGATGACGTAATGAAGATGGAACCTGACTCCGACCCACTTGCTGTACAAACAAGTGATAATGCAGATACAGAAGAGAGGAAACTTTTATCTGAGGTATATTGAAAGCAATTACTTTTTTTTTTCTAAATACTTAATTTATAACTGGGGGGTATATACCAATGTAACTAAATATTTTTCTTGAACGTGATGAAACACAATATACGAAGTTGAAACTTGTGAATGTGATATGGCAATCGTAAATATGTAATAATATTTCACATTAAAATGCATATTTTCACAAACAAGTTATGTGAATTTGTATCTTTAGGATCTCTATTATAAATATATAAATCTGGTGGTTTTTGTAATTACATCTTTTAGAACAACTCGGAAGCATTTTATGACTGAATCAGTTATATCATTTAGTATAACATTAACCTATGTTTTGTATTCTGGATCCTTGTGGTCATCTGTAGACACTGGCCAGATGTCTCAATTGTGGAATAAGTTAATATAATCTATTGTGTATAGGTGATCTATTTTTTCTTGTCTGTCGAATATGTATGGTGTTACGTAACAGTACGTATTGCATCAAGTTCAGATAACTGCTAAACACCACATCAATGTTATTAAAGGGTCAATTAACGTGAACAAGAACGAGGGGTCTTGCAAATATAATTTCTAGAAGTGTTTATTTTTGCTGAAGCTGGTTTCATTCGGCTTCATTTGAAATACACAACCGATAAGAGCTCAGGTATAAACAAAGAGTTATTTTGTAAACTGTGTTGTAAATCAGTAAGTGAAGATCAGTGCTCTCAGGTAAGCCATTGTCTATGTGGAAACAAGAACTTTCAGATCCGAACCCTCCCAAACTTTGCAAGTCTGTGAACCTCGTGGATGAGCCAGTATTTGCTGTTTCAATTTCTTGGTTTATCCATATGCTTTCCTGCACAATTTTGTAGTTTATGAAGT
The DNA here is from genome assembly GCF_040183065.1 of Periplaneta americana. Lineage (NCBI taxonomy): Eukaryota > Metazoa > Arthropoda > Insecta > Blattodea > Blattidae > Periplaneta > Periplaneta americana. The sequence goes on from NC_091132.1 coordinate 161,328,421, forward strand.
ATGACAGTGTTTGATCTACAGCTGTAGCATTCACTGCCACATTAAGTTTTCCTTGAACTCAAGCTTTATTATCTTGGCCCATTATTGTTATTTATCGTTTGTTAATGATGTGAATTGTGTACAACATTCTAAAATTGTATTATTTGCCGATGATATTAAAGTCTATAAAGAAATTAAAACTATATATCTGATTTTGAGGTACTTCAAAAATATTATAGACTTACATAGGCCTCTTTGGGGTATTAATATTAAATTGCTATTTAATATTGATAAGTGGATAGTTATGACATTTTCAAAATAAAAAAAATAAATTAAATTTTCAATTGCAATTGAGCCAAAGTTTTACCAGCACAAACATAGGCATTTAAGTATATTATTTAGCAGTTATTATAAATTTCGTAGCCATATTAATATTTTTATAAATTTGTTCTTTAAGTGTTAAGGTTTTTTATGAGAAATTCTTGTAAATTTAAAGTCAAAACTATAATAATTTTGTATAATTCCTGTTTTGGATATGAATTAGAATATGCTGTCGTTATCTGGAATCCAGTTACTAACAAATATATTCTCTAACTAGAAAAAAAATACAAAAAAATTTCTAAACTAAATATTATAGATTTTGTAATAATTATCCTACTTATAAGAGTTTAGCTAGAATGCTTCAACATTTCTATTTTACTAGTTTGCAAATTAGACGAAATTCTCAATCTTTAAACATTCATTATAAAAATATTAACAATAAATTGTACTGTGTTCCTCTCCTATAACATTATATACACGCAAGCATAATACAAAATTTCGAAATTTATTTTGCATTCCAAAGGCAAATACTGAATCGCACAAAAATTCCACAGATATCCAAATGTTACAGTTATGCAATTAGTTATATCTTCATTCGAATGTTGATATTTTCAATATGAATTTTTCAAAATGCAGAATAATTTATAATATTTTCCAAAATATGTTTTTAGTTAATTTGAAGCTGCTTTCAGACCTTGTTTTTTTTTTTCTCTCTGTTATATTTTGTTTCGGTTTTTAATAAGAGTAGGCTACGTTTTCTTTTCCATGTTTATGTTTTATAAATTACTTTGTCAGTCTTGAACATTGTAATTGGGCTTTGCCTGTTAAGTTCAATAACAAATGAACAAATAAGTTCAAGCTGCTTCTGTTTCGTCGGCGATGACAAACTACCGCCATCTTGATGGCTGTAACACTATCCCTGAATGACACAGTCTGATCTGCAGCCGTACCTACTCTGTGTTACTTTGAGTTGTTTCACACAAGCAGAATTGCTTGAGTCCTAATGGGGCCTCCTAGATCTTCTGCTGGGCTCTGCTACTGCTTTTTGAGTAGGATAGTCTTTTTGGAGGGATTTTAACCTACGTCAAGCGCGTTCTTTTTTGTGACATGGTTCAATGTAAGTTAATGTGATGTAAAAATGTATTAAGTTTAATTTGAAATCTTGCCTTCAGTATAATGCAACATATCATAACTGATAGGCACATCTTTAGAATTACGTAACACAATTAAATACAAAATGTATGACTCATTGAAATGCATTCGTAATATATAACACAATCAACACACTTGAACAACTTCTCGTCCACATATAGCAGTCACATCGTAGTTCAATTAAATGACTTTGATATGATTGGTTCTAATTTAGTGTTTATTCTGTTTTTGTAAAAGTGTGCATATTTAGTAATTCTACACAATTAGTAGTAGTCCATAACAATTTTTTCATGTACGTAACACATTCAAATACAATTTTTGTATTCTTTTTTAATTATCTTAATACAAATGTTATACGCATTTGATTAACAATATTAATGTACATTTATTTTAGCGTACATGATATAGTTACTTTACTTAATTCCGATTAAATGTCCACATTTGAAATTTTGATTTTAATTGGTACACTTACGTAGTTCATCTTTTTTCATATGTTTTTAATATTGACATCATATATATTTTGATATAATGTAAAAATTTTCAGTACAATTTTCATGCACTGTATTTTTTCCCAAAATATCTCTAATTATCAATGTCTGAAGTTGCCATACTGAATGGCGAAACCATTAACAATTTTGAATATATAATATAAATTTATAATAGCATAATTTACATTGAAATAAGTCATATGATTGAAAATCATTCTTTTTGAATTAATACTTTCGTATGTTGCGTTAGTTTTTGTAAATAATACACGTGCATTCGTTAACATCAGTATTAATAATTGTGTGGACGGATTTTATGAATAGCCACGGATGTTTCGTGTAGGTCTACAACTTTGTATCATGTATTGGTCATTTATTTTTTTCTTTATTTTGCAGGAAGGAAATTTATTAGATTTCCACTTCACTGAAATAAAAACAGAATGTATAGACCACAGATATGATGTGAAATCAGAGACGACATACGAGGAAGCTGCAGTGTCAGTAGACTTTCCCTCCGTGAAGAATGAAGCTGAGGTGAGTGCAGTTTATGAAGTGTGTTGGTCGCTAGTTCTCTCTCTGTTATTTACTGACTAGAGGCAGGTGACCAGGGGATACGATGATGGTTGCTTTCATCCTTTAAATTTCTTCATCCTGTAGTCAGTTGTAAATCTTTTCTACTTCATTTTTGTGGTAGACCCTGCAGTCTTCAGTGTTCCGTATACCATAATAATTTTCTTCTTTACATCGCTACTCATAAAATTTTTAACCCTCTGAGTTTTAGTTCAATTTAATTTGCCTTAATCCACAAGATAGATCCTCACATTGTTCATAACATTTTTGCATTACCGCCTTTACCCTATACATTGGATCAATTGCCGACATTTATCTGGTTCTCACCTGTGAGCATCTCGGAATGAGGTACCAGACTCATGCTGGGTTGCAAGAAAACCTGTAAATAATGTCTTCCTTCTTTAGTTCGTGGACCTTTAAAGTTATTGGATTGCAGAACAGCAATTTAACAGGTCACTAGTTATTGGATCGTTAACCAAGCAGCTTTGGATTTGACAGGTGACGTAATAGGACATGAATGAATAAAAATTGAACATCAGCTTCTAGATTGATGTGAGGCATTGCTTATATTGTTGTCAAAATTTGCAATAAATATGGACTAATACGAACCAGAAATAAATCGGGAAAAGAAGTTACAGCGATAAACATAAATACGCCTTTTGTTTTAGTAGAAATGGCATACGAGTGCATATTTTATAGAAAATAAAAGACAGTCTATAGAGCAGATAATTTCTTCGTCAGACGATGAAATAGAGTCTGTAACAAAGCAATAAATAATAACTTCGCATTTCGAGAATTAATGAATAAATGAATAATTAAGTAAAGAAATAATTAATCAAATTGTGGTATATCGATAGCTAAGAAGATATACCTCTATCTACAAAAATGGTAATTTAGTTTAACTACATTATTATTATTATTATTATTATTATTATTATTATTATTATTATTATTATTATTATCATTATTCTTGTTGTTATTTTGATTAACTGTGTTATTATGTTCACAAAATTCGAAAGTGTACTAATATTTTCTTCTCGAATAGAAGATCTTGCAAATCAGCAACATATACAGTAGCGTGCAAATTAATCCGAACAACGTAATTACTTATGCAAAATGGGATAAAAAAGGATCTAAGACATACCTCAGTAATCTATGTGGCCTCCCTTGTTCCTAATAACAGCTCTGAGACGATTTGGCATGGATTGCTCTAATTTCCCACAAATATTCTTCATTTCTTCATCGCGAAACCATACACCAATGAGGGCAGAAATCATCTTCTCCTTTGTAGAACAATCCATTTTTTGCATTCATCTTTTGCAAATTGGCCACAAGTTGTGAATGGGGTTGATGTCGGGTGAGTTGCCTGGCCAGGGGAGTACCTGTATATTCTTCTTGTTGAAGAATTCTGTAGTTTTTCGAGACGTATGGCATGGTGCCAGTTCTTGTTGGAACACACCTCTGCCATCCGGAAATGATTTTTGCAGCTGGGGTACGATTCTGGTTTCCAATAAGTGAATATATTTGTCAGAATTCATCATTCCCTTGATAGGTATTAATGCTCCAGGCCCTTCATGTGTAAAGCAACCCTAAAACATTACTTTAGGGGGTACTTGGGTGCTTGTTGGAGATGAGCTGCTGTTACTTTTTCGGATCGTTTCCATACGTAAGAAACACGGTGGCCGTGTACCTCGAAATGAGGCTCATCAGAAAAAAGTACATTCTTCCAGTCATTCACTGTCCAGTGTTGATGTAATTTTGCCCACATTAAGCGTTTTTTGCACATAACAAGGGTTAGCAGTTGCTTCTTAATAGGCTTACGAGCCCTTCGTCCAGCTTCCAAAAGCCTACGCCGCACTGTTGTGACGTGAATATTCGCCCCAGTGGTAGCCATTAACTCGCGGGTTATGTCGACAGCAGTTAGCCTAGGATTTCATTTACTTTTCCTGACAATTAAACGATCATCTGCAGGTGAAATCTTCCTTTTCCAGCCAGTTTCCTTTTTTGTGGGGTGTGATGGATCCAGTCTCCCTGTATCGTTTTATGATCGAATTAACAGTAGCCAAACCGATGTGACATTCTGCAGCAATTTGCCTCTGTGTCATAGAAGAATGCTCTGCTAATGTTATAATTTTAGACCGTTTTCGCGGAGTTGTATCCATTTGTGAAGACGACAGAATGTACACAGGATTGCAGTATTAAGTCTTCAACTGAAATGCTTATAAGTACAAAACGACAGGCAAAATGTCACATATTATAAAAAAAATAATAACGACAGACCTTCAACAACGGAATTACACGTACTACAGATATCAATTAAAGCAGTATGAGCAGCTGTGAGGCCAACAATGACAGAAAATGTAAAAATATGTCGTGTTCGGATTAATTTGCATGCTACTGTATAAGAAATCTGTCAAATTGACAAAACTATTTCGAAGTTTTTTCTTATTTATCTACCAAATGTTCAGATACGAGGTATCATTATTTAGCCATCGATATGCAAGACGACCTGTTTGGCGAGTTGGTATAGTGCTGGTATTCTGTGCCCAAGGTTGCTGGTTCGATCCCGGGTCAGGTCGATGTCGGCATTTAAGTGTGCTTAAATGCGACAGGCTCATGTTAGGAGATTTACTGGCATGTAAAAGAACTCCTATGGGACAAAATTCCGGCACATCCGGCAATGCTGATATAACCTCTGCAGTTGCGAGCGTCGTTAAATGTATCATAACATTTCGATATACAGTATTATTATAATATTTTGTATGTAGGCCTATTACACAAAATATCGCATGCCTGAACCTCACACACGTAACTTTATAATGAATAAAATATATTAAATTATTCGCCAATACACAAAATGTACGTAAGATGGCTGTCTAACAGAGGAAATAATATTATTATAGAAGGGAAATGAGATCTCTAAGTTAGTGAATACTTTAACGGATCAGCAACACTAAAGATGTTTCTTGCAACGCGTTTTTCGAACTTATCAGTACGTTAGCGGCTGAGAAGGGAATAAATGCCTTCTTGCAACCCACCATCATTGTCATTTACAATTTCAATTAACTCAGTGTTTGTGCAAAATGTACTTAATACACGTTATATTTTTTTTAAATGCAATAATTTCTTGTTTGCAATTCTTTTGTATTTACTTATTCATATCATGGTTTTGCCAAGAATGCTTATATTGTATATTGCATTGGGTACGATTTTTATTTAAATCTATGGGGTGTATAAACTACCATGCATTAATAGTTCATCTATTATTGTCCAATGTGTCTATTTTGCAAAATCTTGATGTGCAGGAAAATTCATGTGAATTGGATGAAGTGAATGAGGAGGTCAAACCGGAAGGGACAGGAGAAGAGAATGAAGTATTGACTGAAAGGTGAGTGAAATACATGAGTCCTTACTTTGTCGTTGGTTTCACTTTTTATTTATATCACGACAAAATAAATTTATTTCCATTTTCAATATGATTATTGTTCAGATGATAATTTCAATTTACTTTGCGAAGTCAAATAGCATAATTATAATATTTCGTATAACTATCTCCAATAAATGATTTACCACTGCAATACCATTACAACTATTGATGCTGAAGTTGCTGCCATTCAATGAAGTACTAAAGCATAGACCTGCCTTCACATTATCACATTTAATGCAGGCCAATTAATTGAATTGCCTCATTGACCAATTGTGTGTACACAGGAAAAATGGTTTTCATTAATTTCTTAAGTTTGCCCTCCAATTTATAATGGAAATGTGTTGATAACATAGAAGAAATTGAGTCCTACTGCTTTTAGTCATCCTTGTCTCCTATAGATTTAAGACATTTCCTGTGTTCAAAGAAGGAAATTAAAAAAATTTATTGTGGGAGGTTTTGAGTGTCTGGATGTACAAGTTTGAAAATTATTTATTATTATTATTATTATTATTGTTATTATTATTATTATTATTATTATTATTATTATTATTTGTACCACCACTACCACTGATTATAATAATACTAATTATTATATTACTATGCAGTATCACGACATTTGCCACTAAGCACTGCAGTTTCACAATGGATTCTGCGAAACGCAAGCAAACTGTTCTTATGCTCAAACACAAGTTGGAGCTTTTGAATGAAATGGACAAGGGAGTTACTAGGACGAAATCACTTGCGATCCGTTGCAATGAGATTATTTCAACTTATGATTTCTGTTGATAGATGTGTATTTCTGTAGAAGCAGGACGGGTTGCGTTACTGATTGAGTGGATAGCAGTTTCTCGGTCTGAGATGCCTACAGAATTTCTGAATTTATTTTGCTAAATGCGTTCCCCCTTTTCGATATGCAAAGAGGTCAAGCATCTGTACTGTTTTTAACATTATTATTATTTGTTTTCTTCATATTATTATTACTATTATTATTATCATTATCATTATTGTTTAATTTGTACCATAGTTTTTAATTTCACTGTATTAATTTTGTCACTGTCTTGGACTCTATTGGCCAATGTCTGTTGTTCATCACATATATATTAATAAATAAATATATTATTATTACTATCATTATTGCTGTTATGATTATTGTAATTACTATTAGTACTTAATTTTTATGATAACCTATACAGAACTAACTAAAATGGAAGTCCATTGTCAATTTCTCCTATGTTACTTTACTTGTGACATATATTTCCATATTGGAAATTTAGACATTCATTTGACTAATGGCACTCACAATTTTAGTGTTGCAGCTAGCCATAATAATGGAGTTGCAATATTCTGCGAAAATATTCCTGAAGAGGACGACGGCAAGAAATACGATTGTGATATTTGCGGAATGTCTTTTCTCGACTTTGCAAGACTGAAAGGCCATTACCTCGTACATAAATGTAACAAGCAATTCAATTGCAATGTGTGTGGAAAGTGTTTTTCCCAGTCCAAAGATTTCGAAAAGCATTCACACGTTCACTCAAGCGAAAAACAATTCAGTTGTGACGTTTGTGGAAAGTGCTTTTCTAAATCCGACTATCTCAAGCAACATTCACGCGTGCACACAAACGAGAGGCCATTCTGCTGCGACGTATGTGGGAAGTGTTTTGCAAGGTCTGAACATCTCAAGAAGCATTCAGTGGTGCATACTGGCGAGAAGCCATTCAGTTGTGTCGTTTGTGGAAAGTGTTTTTCGCTCTCGAAATATCTCGATGCGCATTCATCCGTACACTCAGGCGTAAAACCATTTGTTTGTGACGTTTGTGGAAAGTGTTTTTCAAACTCAAACTATCTGAAGAAGCATTCACTCGTGCACACGGTCGCGAAACCATTCAGTTGCGACGTGTGTGGGAAATGCTTTGTAAGGTCTGAATATCTTAAAACTCATTCAATTGTTCACACTGGCGAGAAACCATTCAGCTGTGACGTCTGTGGAATGTGTTTTGCAAGGTCGGGAACTCTGAAAAACCATTCGGTGGTGCACAGTGGTGAGAAGCCATTCCGTTGTGAAATTTGTGGAAAGTGTTTTGCGTTATCGTACTACCTCGATGCACATTCATCCGTACACTCTGGCGTGAAACCATTCAGTTGTGACGTTTGTGGAAGGTGCTTTTCAAAGTCCAACTATCTGAATAAGCATTCACGCCTTCACACGGGCGCGAAACCATTTAGTTGCGACGTGTGTGGGAAATGCTTTGCAAGGTCTGAACTTCTTAAAGGGCATTCAATGGTGCACAGTGGCGAAAAGCGCTTCAGTCGTAACTTAAAACCATTCAGTTGTGACGTTTGTGGCAAGAGCTTTTCAAAGTCAAACGATATCAAGAGACATTCACGCGTGCATTCTGGCGAGAAACCATTCAGCTGTGACGTGTGTGGCAAATGTTTTGGAAGGTCAGAACATCTTAAAGGGCATTCAATGGTACATACAGGCGAGAAGCCTTTCAGTTGTGATGTTTGTGGGAGGTGTTTTGCAAAGTCTTCTACTTTGAAAAGGCATTATTCTCTGGTGCACTGAGGCGAGAAGCCATTCTGTTGTGATGTGTGTGGAAAGTATTTTTCACTCTCGAAATACCGCGATATGCGTTCGCGCGTACATTTAGGCTTGAAACCATTCCGTTGTGACGTCTTTGGAAAGAGTTTTTCGGTCACCGTGCATTTCAATTAACATTCACGGGTACACACGTCAGAAGCCATTCGTTTGTGAAGTGAGTGGGAACTTTTATAGACGCTGTTCAAATCTAAATGCATTCTTTCGTGCACATTGTAATGAAGCTATTCAATACCGACGTGTGTGCAACGTGTTCGGACGTGAAAATCGTTGCATTTATAAGGAAATTTTGTGGAGATGAAGTTGATCGGGATAAACTAGATCTGAGGTAGTTTCGGTGATTTCGGAAGTGAAAATAGTTCAATTTGATTTTTTGTGGAAATGCAGTTGATCGTATATGCAAAGAATAACAAAGCCTAAACTAACCAAAACTAACCTGCCACTAATTCTTATATGCAACGTGTGTATGCTGAGTAAGAATTGTACTGCTTCAGCGCTAGTTTAGTCGTTGATTATATATGTCTATGCATAATAAAAGCTCAAACTAACGAAACCTGGCCTGTCACAGATTCGTATATGCAAGGTGTATAAGGGGAATACGAAGGAAACTACCTCAAAGTTAGTTTAGCCAAATAAGTTGCCTATCATATTAGCCAGCTTTGTGTCGTTCGGTTTTAATACTATGGGTACTGCTGTTGGCTTGTTAGAAATGCTTCGAAAGTTCGGAAGAGCAAACTATTCAGTGACACAGAGTGAATTCACATGATTGACGTTTGATACCCCTTATTTTCAAATGCAATTAATTACCCCGTTTATGTGTTAGTATTGGCCTATTTCAAAAGTGTGCAAGGGCAATGAGAACGATTTGATTGAGCAGAGTCTGTTAGATGTCAGATCTTTTGGTAGTTTTAAAATTGTCAATTTTTACTAACTACTCCATTTTATTATATTTAAAAGGTGAAAATTACTTGCATGTTGATGATTTTAACAATATCTGGACAAATATCACTATTACGGTATCAAGCAGGCATATTAATTGGGATGGAATAACACCCCACACGAGTATCATTGTAGGAATCATTGCGCGATTTCTTAAGAGTTAATAATCATAAACAACATAATGAACTTAATACAAATAATTTTATTTTAAGTTTAATTATTTCAAATAGTACCACGATGCACTGTTCGTGTTATAGCTGTACATTTAAATAGGATCATGCGTAAGCAACCTTCACCCCAGAAATTCCAATCGAACCAAGGAATATGGGTTTGCAGTGGGGAAACTCATGGCCCAAAACGGGGGACCACAGCACCAAATGGATCCTATGTAAAAGTGCAATATATAAAGTAGATGAAGATGTCCATCCTCCACCACATGAAGAGGTGGAAGCAGTGCGTCGATGTACAGCACTAAATCCAGCAGCTTCAGCTCAGATTATTGAACGTGAACTGCAGTGGGTGCCATCAGACATGCTTCAGTTTTTGCTTTGAGGAAATCCCTAACAAGAAGTATAAACCAAAGGCCAGAGGATCTTTTCTGCCCACCCAAAATCTACCCGAGATCTTCGAGTTATACCACCAGAATTGCTCTCATTAGCATTTGATCCTGTCGAAGATGTACCAGCGTGTTTTCATACTGTTCTGGAGACCATGCCCAGAATGATAACAGATTTCGTCTAATATTTCAAGGCCACCTGCATTGGGATTATTACTGCAGGAGGGAGTCGGCCTGCTACAGAAGCTCGTTGTGCTCCTCACATATGGAATCAGTTCGAAGCAGCTAGATCAAGTGAACCCCACACGATTAACACAGAAGCATGGCACAACCGCTTCCAGAACATTGCTTGTAAGAAACATCCCACTTTATACAAACTCATACGTTATTTAAAGGATGAGCATTCAGATGTAGGCAGAATGATCCAGGATTTGGATCTAGGACGAAGAGTAAAAGAAGCACAAAAACAAAAATATAAAATCTTATATATAAGGCTGCAAAATATTTCACATAAGTATGATAAATTCAAAGACGAAGGACGTATCGTAGATTATTTGCGTGCCTGTGGTTACAACATTCAAATCTGAATAAATTCATCCAAGACTCGGTTTCTGCAATAAAATAGGCTTAAAGTTTTTCAGGAGATATGTAAACTATTCGGAACTTCGTTTCAACTAAATTATTGCTATATCAATTTTAAAAATATATAAAATAATAACTACTGTATACGTGAATTTCCTTTGTTCTAATTTTCACTTGGGTCAATTTGTATGGGTGAATTCTCCGGTGCCTCCATTGTCCATGGGTCAAATTTCATTTGGGTGAATATTTTTTATGTGAACTAGCACCGATATAAATGTACTTGAACAATACGAAATATACAAACATATATGGATAAAATGAGGTAGGCATACTTAGGAATCTGATTATATTCACTTGTTCATTACTCAATTACTAATATACTGTTTGGAAAAGTTAAGTTATACTGTACTAAATAATTGATTAAATGGCGATCTTACTCGTGTTAATTGTGTAAGGATGTGCGGCTTACAGGTGTTTCGGTGCTTCTTCAGACCATCCTCAGAACCTACTAGATCTCGGCGTCATCTCGAAGTTCGCTGTCTGTTGTGTGGGTGCGTTCGATTGTTGAAAAGTATTGAAATCTGCTGTCAAATAGTGTGTGTGTTCTGAAATTCATCTGTGTGTTGAGAATTTGATGAGGGTGTGTTTTAGTGAGTCTGTATATTTCATATTGTTCTAGTGTGTTGAGTTTACGGTTTTTCGGTTCTATGTGTAGGATTTCTATGTCTGTATTTATGTTATTGTATGTGTGGTTGGCATTAGTTATGTGTTCGGCATATGTAGATGTATTGTGGCCTCTGGTTATTGTTTTAACCACTTCTCTGATTAACCCGAGTTGTTGCTAACTTGTGTCAAAATTTATTAACCCGAGTTAATTCGTTTGAGTCCCATTTTCGCTGCTAAGGATTATATCCCGAATATATACGTTTCCATTCTTTCATTAACCTTTTCCTCACTAGATGGCTGCAGAAGTTAGTGATATTGCTATATCTGGTGTTGTGTTTTGTACTTCTTCCTTGCGAGTGGAATTCTATGCTCATATAGCATTCATACACAGTAGTGAGTAGATGCTAGTTAGTTTTGGCGGTTTCTGTTTGTGTTTAGTGTTCTTATGCTGTTTTGTGTAAATATGGATCAAGTTAGTGATTCCGAAATTCTTGATCAGGAATATATCCCTGTAGATGTCTAGGAAATGAAACATCGGTATCAGAACAGGAAGTTATAGACCAACAAACAAATTTAGATCAATTGATGTCCCATCTTTTCGACAGTGGTTTGAATAGAAGACCATTTCTTCTGCACCTCCGGGGTCCTCATTCCCTGAAATTTTAACAATATTTCTGATAACGATAATTCTCAATTTTTTAAATTATTCTTTAATAATGACCTCATCAACATTATATTCGAGGAGACGATTCGGCATGCTAATAAGTGTTCACAGAATGCTGAAAATAATTCGTGGCGGCCTACTACAGAATCTGAAATACGTGTACTTTTGGGCATAGTCATACTGCAGAACATTATTTACAAACATGAAGAACAGATGTACTGGTACAAATATTCAATGACTGCTACACCATTCTTCCCAAAACGCTCTCATATAGGAGAGCAGATACAACTGTCCGGAATGCAATGTGCCACTGTGCGTAATACGCTGCTTTCCAGTCTATCACACGACAAGCAACATTTAACGCCTTGATAACTGAACTGGTATTGTACCTCATAAATTAATCCATAAAAAAACATAAGTTGGTAAATAGTTCAGAAGAAAATCAAAGTGGGACAACTACCAGAGCTGGAATCAAGGTGCACAAGATAACTCGGGATAGTAATTCAGGTATGAATGTATGTCTATTTCATAGCGATTTTTTAGGTATGTAAGAAAATTAGTGATGTATAGTGATTCTGCAATATTAAATGACCTCTTAACGAAAATAAAACATATGACACTTTTTTTCACAAAACTGGTAAAATATATAGTAAGGAACGAGGTTAATTTGTTCTTAGTATCGAGTTTGGAATGATCTGCCTGTCTGTCCAATGTAGAAACTGTCGCAATTATTGCATGTGAGTTTGTATACGCCGCACATCCTTACATAATTAACACGAGTAAGGTCGCCATTTAATTAATTATTTATATTCAAGTGTTAGAAGTAGTGTACGAAAGATTCAAATGGATTATACTGTAAGTTACTACTTAAAACGTATATAGGCGTAGAGTTTTTGTTGATCAACGTCGGAATAAATTTGTTATGTATTTTCATTAGAATTTAAACAACAAAATAACTATATTCGTTACGGATAAATATCTCAGACCAGATGCTGATCCTCGTTTTGATTTGGCTAACAAAGTATGGACTCATTGGCTGAAGATTTTTGATAATATTTTATCTACAGTTTTAAATACTATTTCAGATTCAAACAAGTTAAATCTGATCAGTTATGTATCTCAATCTGTTATGATTGTATATCTGAAATTAGTAGCCTACATATTTATGAATTTGCCTTAGCCACTCTCAATGCTCCACATATAGCCCTGGAGGACGTAATGAAATATATACTAGTCATTTACCTGCAAATAGAAGAGAGCTATGTGGACAACCTATAGCTCACTATGGGACTATTCAGACACGCCTAACTCTATGTAATACAGGAAACTACTGTATTTTAAAGCCGTAAATCGACCTCAAAATGATTATATTCGTGACCTTTTTTTTTCCTGGACTTTCTTCTTCCCAAATACGTCAGAGGGTTTTGGAAGGTAATACTCTCACACAGGCTTTAAGCTAGAAAATAAATAATTGTCGCAAAAATCCACAAATAAAAAATTAAATTTGTGTGAAAAATAAGAAAATGTTGTAAAATATTCTAAATAATTGTACAAAAAAGATTAATTTAATAAGATTTATAGAAACAAAAATATATGTAATTTGTTTCTTGGCGTTTTATTACTTTAAGTCCATCTTACCACACTCTAGATGTGCATATGCAAGTAAATCATTAGACGTAGGTGTGTTTAGAATCCATTACTGCTGAATTTACATCACATCAAAATACGTTATTTTATGCGCACTCTAAACATTCAAATTCCTTACCAGTAGGCTCTTCAAGATTTATTATTAGCAGAGTGCTAACTCCTTTTACTCAAAGACGGTTTCTAATTACAGGGTTTACAAGATTTATGCAACTAAATACTCGCGCACAGTTTACGATATGCTATGGAATTACTGTATATAAGTCAATTAGAAGAAATTGTTCAGTTAACTTCATAACATACGTGAACTGTACCAAATTTTTCAAATCCATTCCTGAAAAACTATTGCTCAATATTTTTTTGAACATTGCCCGTGACATGAGCATTTCATTTACATTCAGATTCTCCAGAACTGATTAGTTGAAACACATCTCTGATTTCAATTACTGCATTACCATCTTCGTTTCACAAGTCCAATGTGGTTGTCACATTTTTGCACATTTACATTCAAAATTTGTTGCATTTTTAGAAGTCGAGTAGCAAAATGCGAGAAATGCGTGCTGTCACATTACAGCAAGCTGTGGAACAAGTTTGAACTGGGAACTTTCCTATTAGAACAGACAGAAACTGTCAAATGCGTACCGCAGTGCACTATTCTCTGCTTCTACTGCTAACGGAAAATGTAAACTAAAACTAAACAGTCAGGAGAATCTCCTTATTCAGAATGTGCATCCACTCCTGATTTATAGCCTAATGCAGCACACTATTTCGGCATAATAATGTTAAAATTAAAGAGACATTTTATTAAAATACGTTTTTCTTTCGCCTAACCATCCATCTCCCATGTTAATTAGAAGGAGAGAGAGATGCGATTCAAGAGTGCCAATAATGCGAAGTAAATCTTCACATTTTTTGTCAGAATTTATATACAGCCGTGGACGAATTTGGTTGAAAGAGAGGGAAACTGGAGGAAAAGCTTTAAAATGCATGGGAGGTGTGCTAACAAGGGAGTTTGGGGCTGAGAAAAATTGAATATGTGATCTCCAAGCCTGTTAGCCACTTTTCTCTCTCTGGTTTAATAATAATAAAAATAATAATAATAATAATCTTTATTGTCATTGAATGAAAAACTTCACTATAGACATTGTCAATTGTTTCAGTCTTACCGCAGTACATTTCATATATATATATATATATATATATATATATATATATATATATATACAAAATAAAAATTTAATTATAAAATTATGTAGATATTTATCAAATTACATAATATAAAGTTAAAAGTACTATATTTACTAGATAAAAGACAATATCAAGTACTAATTGTCATATGTTTAATAACTAATTAAGAATACTTCAAACAGAGGCTAATAATAAACTTTGAAAATGCAACATAAAGTAGTGCAATTTGTTCTGTTCACTAATACATTGAAATTTAAATGTAAATTGATATACCATTAGGTTTCATTTAAAATCTCACTATTAAAAAAAATTAAGAAACAACAACCATAACACTTAAAACTGCATTGTTTAAAATGTATGTCAATTTCAAAGAAGTCATTTATTGAGTAAAGTGGGTTTTTAATTAACCAACTGTACAATTTTGTTTTATAACTTTCAACAGAAAGGAGTTGAATGTTTATAGAGAGCTTAGTAAATAATTTGATTCCAATCAATTTATAGCATTTTTTTTGTCACACTAAGTCTACAAAGTGGATAATCTAATAATTGCCTATTCCTCGTTGTATGATTGTGTATCTCACTTCTCATATTAAAATCTTGCAAATGTTGTTTCATAAACACTAGAACATCATATATGTACAGATTTATGACGGTCTGAATACCTGTCTGTATGAACAGGGGTCTACAGTTGTTCTACTTTTTGAAGCTATCAGTATTCTAATAACTTTCTTTTGAATTAATAAAATGTCCGTAATATCACTAGGATTTCCCCACAAAATAAGTCCATATCTGAATACACTTTGAAAAAAGGCAAAGTATGCATTTCGAACATATTCAAAACTAACAATGTTCATCAATTTTTTTAACAAATAGGTTACAGAAGATAACTTAATGCATACATACCTAATATGTGATTTCCAAGATAGATGTCTATCTATGAGGAAACCTAACAGTTTAATATCCTCTTGGTTACACTCACTAATATCTTTTTTAGTAAATGTCAGCATTTGTGTTTTTTCATCATTGATAAAAAAAAACATTTTTATGAAACCAAACTTTACACTGCTGTAATGTGCTTTCTGTTTGTTCTGTAAGAATATCAAGTCACCTATTAACATTTACGAAAGTTGTATCATCTGCATACAAAATAACTTTAGAATTACAGTTTACAAATTGTCCAACATCATTTAACATAACTATAAACAGTAAAGGACCTAAAATGGAGTCCTGAGGGACCCCCACTAAAACGTGTGTTGATTCAGATTGTACACCATTTACAGAAACAATTTGAAATCTTTCTTCAAGATACGATTTAAACAGTTTAATTTCTTTTCCATTCACACCATAGTACTCAAGTTTTGCCAACAGGATCTTATGATTAACACAATCAAATGCCTTACTAAGGTCACAAAAAATTGCCTTTGTACTTTCACCATTTTCATATGCATGATATACAGTTTCCAAAAGAGAATTTACTGCAGCCACTGTACGGAAACCATACTGCTGATTTGAGATTAAGTTATTAGTTTCAATATAACTATAGAATTGATCTTTTATCAAGATTTCAAAGATTTTACTAAATATTGGGACTAAGGAGATAGGCCGAAAACTACTAGGCAATGTAATGTCACCCTTCTTGTATATAGGTATAACTTTTGCTATTTTTAACATATTTGGAAATACACCTTGTAGTATACACAATTTAATACAGTGAGTCATTGGCATAACTATACTATTAGCGACTGATTTTACAAGGTTGGCCGATATCTCATAATAATCTTTGCTCTTAGTATCATTTAACTTACAAATGGCTTCAAAGACCTGTTCACAAGATACCTCACTTACGGTGAAATTAACATTAACTCGAATGTTTGACTGATGAAGACTATTTAATGCTTCTTCTAATGATGTAGGTATACCGGAGATGATTTTACCTATTGGTTTTGTAAAATAATCATTTAAAACATTTGGATGCAGATCCCCACAATTCTTATTTTTGTTTTCACCTTTTTGAGCTATAGAATTTATTATTGACCAAGCTGCCCTACATTTATTATCAGCTTTATTTATAAACATTTCATTAGCCTTTTGTTTCTCAGCCTGTATCTCTTTCCTATAGGAAACCTGATAATCTTTGACTATTTTGTTATCACACAAGTTTTTTTTTTACACATATCTTGTAGTAACATTAATTTATCTTTCATAGCATGTAATTTAGGGGAATACCAACTTTTACCTTTAGAGCCTAATAAAGTACACGATTTCATAGACCTCTTTACGACAGGGAAACATGTCAAACTCCTGTAAAAAAGTTTAAAAAAATAATTCAAAATTTCTTTCCGCGGAATACTTATTTTTATCTAAGATGTTAGACCAATCATTACTTCTCAATGTATTTGAAAAATGTTGTATACCCAAATCTGTAAAACATCTAGTTAATATCATACTATATTGATTTACATTAGCGTTACGCTTAACTACAAACTTTAGTGCATCATAGTCAGATATGTTATTCTTAACTAAAGAGCACATATAATTGTTCTGATCCATATTTGTTATTATATTATCCAGGCATGCATTAATTCTTGTAGGTTCTCGATTTACGCAATGAAAACCTTCTTGACTTAGAAGGTTTTGTAACAAAAGGCTGACTGCCTACTAGAAGTTACGTCAAAATGAGCATTTATGTCGCCACAGATTACTGCCTCGCCCTTTAAAGATGTTAGGAAATTTAGACATTTTTCCATGTTCTCTAAAAATATATAAACACAGCCATCTGGTGATATATACAATGCAGCAATTATCAGCTTATGATCACTTAATTCAATTACGGTCATCTCAAAATTTTTTTCATCACATATATGACCTACATCAATCTGTTTGTAATTTAGATGTTTTTAACATAAATTACAACACCGCCATTTTTTTATTTAGTTCGGCAAAAAGCATTTCCTAAAAAATAGTCATCAAGTTGCACATAACTTATTTCACTACTTATTAACCAATGTTCACTGAAACAAACCACACTAAACTCTTTATCACCAAAGTATAAGTTTAATTCTTCCACCCTGTTTCTCAGACATTGTACATTCATATAAAAAATTGTCAAATTGTTTCTATCAGACTGCCCTGAACCAACTTCGAGTCAGGCTGACACAGATGAAGAATCTGCATTGGGATCTCTTGCGATTTGATTTGGATGAAGTCGACCGTAAAATTCTGACACAAACACTCCAGTGGGCCATAATTCAGGGTCTGTCAGATTACTAAACTTTTCTTCTTCCACTTCAATGTGAAAGGAGGAGTAAGAGTTATATTTGGTTTTAATTTTGTTTATCTTCATAGGCTCATATCCACTTTCTTTAACTAAATCTTCTGTATCTTCCTTAGTGACAGCCAGTTCTAGCCTCGTTACAAATAATGCTTTACTTCGAGGTAGCTTTTCTACAGCCTTTAGTTTGCATGTATTATTAGCCCCACGTATAATTTCCTTAGGCCTAATCTTTCTTTTATTCCGACTAACTACACTGGCCCAAGTATCTATGGATCTGTCTCTTTATCCGTAGAATTACTTGCAGGTTCTATGTTTACTGCTGGATTTATAGAACTTACTTTTGGTTTAGATACATTTTCGTAGCTTACCAATTTCCGTGGGATGTTTGCTGTACAGGTTATGTTATCTTCTTTTGTAGTTTCTGTTTGTTCGTATAATTCCTGTTTGTCCTTCAAGAGATCAATAATTACCTCTTGATCTTTCACTCTCTTTTCTAGTTATTCAATTAATTTATAAATCGTTTCAACCTCAGGAGGTAATAATGTTTTATCCACACTATCCACATAGTCCGACATTGTGCCACGCCCACTACACTCGTGTATCACAATTTCTCCCTCTTGATGAAAGAAATGTTGAAAGTATTTACTAACCACTTCACTAACATCGGAGGGAACACTTTTACTCACAAGGATCTCAATAAGCGTTTTTTTACTGAGTTTATTTAGCTCAGAAGGCGGCAGCTCACTGTTCGCACGATTAACATCCGCCATGTCGATACTAGTTCGTTCCTCCACTGAAAGTAAAAGCCGGAAATGGACGTAAATTATAATAGATACCACATAAAAGGAGCAGAGGGAGGCGTTACAGGAGTTCACTTAACGATCACAATAACAAACGCCGAAAGGTGTTAGTTGTACATTGAGAGGTACTTCATCCTTTCACAGTGCCAGTGGAGTCCAGTAAACTCGCTCATGTGACAAGTGTGATTTTCGAAGGCTGACCTAAGACCGCTAGAAGAAACACCTGGATTTGTAAGTCTGAACTGTAAAAGTCCCCTGTGCGAATAAAGTGGGGTAACGTCGCTCAAGTAACAGGGTAATGTACGCACCTAAGCCAGTGCATCTTTGTCGAAAATTGTTTGCAATATTAACGGAATCTCTATGGACAAAGGAATGTAGGTCCGTGACCCATTTCTTTTAGGGCTCATCCCGATAATCCTCTTAAGAGGCTAAGGAAATCCTCTGGCAGGATTGTTTATCCAGTTTATAATTTTCACATTACTGCGCATAGGTAATCCAGAAACCTACGTGTCACGGTCTTCTATGTGAATTACTATCCAGCTAGCGTAGTTATCCTTTCTAGACGATTCTTTTAGGTCTCTATATATTGGCTGTATAGAGCTAATTATTCTGTGCTAATTTTGGTCTTACCTCGTAATTACGTTTTACGGCCCAAAGCAGGTATGTAAATTTAAGTATTTCAGTGCACAGTGGGCAATATACTGTTGGATTGTATTCCGCAAAAGACAGGAGTAAACGACATCCTCAAACTTTCTTCATGACTTTCAATCCGTTGTGCTTTATAACAGATTGTACTAGAGACATGTATTTCATTCTTTGCGTGGTATTATGTATAATGTATTTCTGCAAATACCATTAAGTACGAGAAAAATTCGTACCGGCACCGGGAATCGTAGTATCGATACTACGAGAGGAGTTCGGCCGGCGTCGTGAATCGGGTCCCGGCATAGCTCAGTTGGTTACAGAGCACTCTAGCGCGCACAGCTGAGAGGTCCTGGGTTCGATTCCCGGTGCCGGTACGAATTTTTCTCGTACTTAATGGTATAAAAACAAACTGACTAGTCATACTAGTCGAGCAAAATATAATGAGGTGGGCGAGACCTCATTCATATTTGATACATTTCTGCAAATGTTTTCACTTATGTCGTATGACATACAGTTGATTCTTGCTTACCAATTGTATGTTGTATTGTCTCATTCTTTTTGCAGTATTTGTCTTATATGGAACTTGGGGTCTTGTGAATACTACTCTGCACATTAATAATTATTATAAGCTTTATCTGAATGTTGCAGAGAATGTTTTACTCTGATTACGCAGGAAGGAACAAGTGCACAATACTGAAGGAGCGAATATTTCGTATATCGGTTCTCATGACGTCATCTTATTTACTCGGAAATAGAAACGAAATTACACTCCTGATCTCCTCATCCCCCCCCCCCATCTCTCCTTCACTTCCTCTTATATCTGTCACATCTTGATATATTTTATATCACTCAAAATATCACATATTTCACACATTGCTTATATTTTATCTACATTAATTCGACTGCAATGCATATTATATTTTGAAATTACTTACATAGGTAGGCCTAATTTGTTTGGTGAATTATTGTCCCAGTCACATGTTGCTAAGGTGTGTGACTTGAGTGGAAGCTGTGGTGCGTGTCGTAGGAGAGTTGGTCAGGGAGTATTTTGTGACAGTTGTACAATATGATTTCATTGTGAATATAGTAACACTGATAGTGATGAGGTTAGCCTATGTGATAGTTGGTCATGTCAACTCAGTCACTATAAAACATTAGTTGTGAAACAGGAGGAAACCAACGCCAACCTACAATATGAGCGGGAACTTTTCAAAATTTAATTGGGAAATTACACACTGTATATCGTTCTGAAACATATCCGAAATTAATTTGTCTACTCCTACCGTTTTTTTTGCTATTTATTCTCTCTTTATTTTCATGACCAATTCTATCTCTTACTTTTTGTACTCATAATATATATATATCCCACCTGATGCTGTATTCCTAACTTTCCTAATTCTTAGTCCTTACTGACATGTAACATGACTAATTTATAATTGTCGATCATTTTGCTATTTACATCACTTCACTAAATAATTCACTATCTTTACACTATATTCTTATACTTTACATAATTTAAGCGACTCGTACACTTATCTTCCATTGTTCTACACTGTGTCTCTCATGTCCTTAGTTTTCTTTTTTCACTTCGTCTATTTCCTACTTTACTCATCCGACACTATTTAGTAAACATCAGCATTTTGTTGAAAACGCCCGATCGAATCCAGTGGAACAAATCATATATAGAACTTAGAGACAAACACTATCGTGAAATCCTCGACTTTATTGTTAGACAACTACTGTATTTTATTGCTAGTATCACATGCTCATCTGAGCTGATGTACACATTCGTTTGTATTTTTGTGGCAACTTTTGTGTGTTGTGGCCCTCGCACAGAAATAATACACTGCGCAGATGTGGACTTATTGCCAAGCTAGTAAGTCTATCTCAGTATTTCACATTCTGCATATTAACTTATATTACTTTATTTCCTTTTTCAGTTGTAATGGACGTGATCAAGATGGAACCTGGTTCCGACCCAATGGGTATACAGACAAGTGGTATCACAGATATAGAAGAGAAGAAGTCTTTATCTGAGGTATATTGAGAGCAATTACTATTTTATGCTCGACCATGCCGAAATGTAGTAATTATACACCTGGTAGCAGCCCTTTAATGGACCTCATTAAAGTACACTCATTTATTAAAGTCCATGCGTTCCATCAGTCATAAAATAGCATTGTAGCAATATGAAAGCGCAAGGATGGATTATTCTCGGATATGCAATCAAAAGACAAATAGCGAAACGTCACTGAGGCTGGAAATCCAATACTGTCGCAGAAGATTATGTTGAAGTATCGATCCGAAATAAAATTGAAATGTCAAATACAATATTAAACTCAGTCGAAGAAAACAACACACAAATTAACATCAATTCACCGTTATCTTCCAGCCTTTCCAGCATATTCCCGCAAATTCATTTCACCAATTATACAATAAATCACCTACATTTGAAATATAGTAAGTTCTGTTACTATACTAATTAGCGTTAATTGTAAATAAAATTCAAATAAATTCGTTTTGTCACCTCGTTTTTCAGTGTCTAATTTAATTTCAATTATACACCAAGATTAATGTTTATTTTACCCTCTAGATTATATCAAGGTCAATGTGGACATTTGTTTGTCGGAAAAAATCAATACTTTCGCGTCTGCGCACATCTCACAATTTACGAGGTATTGCACATGGTCAGTTCCGCTCCTCAGTCAGATAAGAATAAAAGGAATACTTCTGAATAATTTCAAGTTAGAAATATGGTCGAGCATAAAAAGTCGTATGAAACTTGACTATAATGGTAATTAAGACACTCGTATGAAAATTATGAAACTCGCTTGCGCTCGTTTTATAAACATACTCGTGTTTTAATTACTACAATTATAGGCTCGTTGCATAATGTACTATTCTAAATGCTTCATTTATAACTAGGCAGCGCATTCCTTTGTAATTACTTGCTCTTTCTCCACGAAATGAAACATAACTAAAAAAGTTCAAATTTGTGAATGTGAGGTTACAAACGGAAGTTTGTTTCACATAAAACACACATACTCACAAAATGGTGTGAATACTTACCTTCAGGAAATATATTACAAAGACAAAAACCTTGAAGTTTCTTTTACTTGCATGGACTTTTAGTAGAACATTTAAATAATATAAAACTGAATCAATAATAGGTTATTTAGAATAACATTAACCTTTCTATTTTGTTTTGGATTCTTCTGATCATACTGGCAACAAAATGTCATACAATAAATATATTCTTTTACTCGTATATCCTGCCTTACAACGTTTTTCAGATAAATTATTTTAATATTGGTTTGGGAATAGGTACTTTTGCGTTTGTTGACATCGGTATGAATAAAAATGTGGGCGGACTTTATAGTCACGGGTTTTCGTGAACAACTTTTATTCTCTTTTGTCTAAATATTTTGTAATTTTTGTTTCAGGAAGGAAATTTATTAGATTTGGACGTCACTAAAGTAAAAACTGAATGTATAGACCACAGATATGACATGAAATCGGAGATAGTATTTCAAGAATCTGCTGTGCCATTTGACTTTCCTATGCTGAAGAGTGAAGCTGAGGTGAGTGCAGTTTATGAAGTGTGTTGGTCGGTAGTTCTCTCTCTGTTACTTTCCGGCTGATGTAGCTGCTACAGTCATCCCTGTGATAACTTTTACTGTCCAATTTTCAAGTTAATTGTTTTACTAGCACTGTTTAGTTTATTTGAATCATATACCGTACTTGCTGGTAATCCATTAGTGTCAAAATGGATGCCCACATCCTTCACAAAATGTTTCCATTACTGACTTTGCTTTAAAGATTGGACGAGTTGTACATTTTTAGTGCTTGATTTTCATGTATTATTGTGCTCTGTGTCTGTCTTACATAATCTTCTGCTACAGGAAGAGTTTTGTGAGTTGGATCAAGTGAAGGAGGTCAAACTGGAAGGAACAGCAGAAGAGAATGAAGTCTCAACCGAGAGGTGAGTGTAATATACGAGTCCCTAAATTGTTTTTGGTTTTACTGCTCTATTATGCAATGACGACATAAACAAAATTTATCATTTCCACGTGATTATTTATATATCAAAACTGCAAGATACCTTGCGGACATAAATGGGATGAATGATATAATATTCTATCACTATCACGAACACCTGCCCTGCTGCTACTTTACCACACCTGCAACTGCCAACTAGTGGAGCTGACGGTGCTGCTCTCAAAGATAATACCAAGGCATAGACCTGCCTTCAACTTTTCACATTTA
Source organism: Periplaneta americana (assembly GCF_040183065.1). Lineage (NCBI taxonomy): Eukaryota > Metazoa > Arthropoda > Insecta > Blattodea > Blattidae > Periplaneta > Periplaneta americana. The sequence continues at coordinate 161,352,181 of NC_091132.1, forward strand.
ATAGAGAACAGTTCACTGACCATTTTCATTGACTAATGGAATGTACTCAGGAAATATAGTTCCTGTTGTTTTCTCAGGTTTGATCCAGCAGTTCTAGTAGGCTTTTGTGTATAGCTTTGAAGGAAGTGAGTCCTACTTCTCTGCAGCATGTCCATCACAGATCCTGAGTTCTAACAGATAAATTAGAAAACTTCTGTTGATTGCAATTTTAAATTTTAATTCTGTTCAATTTTTAATTCCGTAATACTCTTGTGTGTATTGTTCTTGGCTATTATTGGTCCGTGTCTCTTTATTAGCACATTAATGTAATAAAAATAAGAATAGCCTATTATGTGCCGTTAAAAGTAAAGGTCTTCCATACGGGGTACGTCTTTAGTAACTCATGTGGTCAGTTAATCCGTGTAGGGTATATGTCTTACAATATGCCAGATTCTTTGCCACAATCCCTAAAGTTTTTGTTCATTGACAAACTTGGTTCCCAATGCCTGCACAGCCTATATGTTTTGTTTTATTTTTGATACTTTGTGAATCTCGTCACCAGTACACTGGACGCTTCTGTGCATATTTACGATCCTTGGTCACTGATTGTACAATTAATATATTAATAAGTACGAAAATGAAGATAAAGACGATAGTTTTATTATTAATTTTATTGTTATTACAATTATTATTATTTTATTATTAGTATTAATCTAATGGCAAGAACATTGCTTACGAATCATATTCCTATTACACCCATTATTTTACTCATCACTTTCTAGTATCTCAGCTCCCTTGTTGATCTGTTGTCTAGACATGTATGTAGATGTAGATGTTGTCTGGCCATGTCTTCTTTGGAATTGCATAAGATGCAGGTTGGTGTTGGCATTATTCCAAAGTGGTGAAGGTATTTCCCGAGGCAATGATGATCAGTGCTGAGGCAGAAAGTTGCAATTCTTGTTCTCTCTGATCACTCTGCTGTGTTCAGGACTATAGTCGTCCGACGATTATGCTGCATTCCTTGTTCCACTACGTTATTATTTGTGTTCACATTGCTCTGATAAAGTAATAGTAGTGTGCTTTTTTTATTGTTAACCCAGGAGAAGGCACATAAGAATTTTACTTGAAGCAAGTAAAGAGATAGGTTTGGAAGTAAATCCCGAAAAGACAAACTATATGATTATGTCTCGTGACGAGAATAATGTACGAAATGAAAATATAAAAATTGGAAATTTATCCTTTGAAGAGGTGGAAAAATTACAATACCTGGGAGCAACAGTAACAAATATACATTATACTTGTGAGAAAATTAAACACAGAATAAATATGGGAAATGCCTGTTATTTCTCGGTTGAGAAGCTTTTATCATCCAGTCTGCTGTCAAAAAATCTTAAAGTTAAAATTTATAAAACAGTTATATTAATGGTTGTTCTGTATGGTTGTGAAACTTGGACTCTCTCTCTGAGAGAGGAACATAGGTTAAGCTTGTTCGAGAATAAGATGCTTCGGAAAATATTTGGGACTAAGAGGGATGAAGTTACAGGAGAATGGAGAAAGTTACACAACACAGAATTACACGCATTGTATTCTTTACCTGACATAATTAGGAACATTAAATCCAGACGTTTGAGATGGGCAGGGCATGTAGCACTTATAGGCGAATCGAGAAATGCATATATAGTGTTAGTTGGAAGGCCGGAGGGAAAAGGACCTTTGGGGAGGGCGAGACGTAGATAGGAAGATAATATTAATATGAATTTGGGGAGGTGTGATATCATGATAGAGACTGGATTAATTTTGCTCAGGATAGGGACCAATGGCGGGCTTATGTGAGGGCGGCAATGAACCTCCGGATTCCTTAAAAGCCAGGAAGTAAGTAAGTAAGTAAGTAATTATTATTACTGTTATTATCATAATTATTTAATTTGTACCATAGTTATTTATTAATTGTATTAATTGTATCACTGTCTTGGACTTCTATTGTCCAATGTCTGTAGTCCAGCACATAAATATTAATATTTAAATGAATAATTTTTATTATTACTATTAATACTGCTGTTATGATTATAATTACTATTATTAATTGTTTTAAGATAATCTATACAGAAATAACTGAAGCAGAATGTCCATTGCTAATGGCATATAGGGTCCCAAAACCAGTAGTGGACACAATTATCCATTTTTTTTTATGTAAATAAATTCTGAGTGGTTGATGTTTTAAGTGATTTATTTTTCAAAATATTCATCATATAGTCGACCTGGTTGGCAAGTTGATATAGCGCTGGCCTTCTATGCCCAAGGTTGCGGGTTCGATCCCGGGCCAGGTCGATGGCATTTAAGTGTGCTTAAATGTGACAGGCTCATGTCAGTAGATTTACTGGCATGTAAAAGAACTCCTGCGGGACAAAATTCCGGCACATCCGGCGACGCTGATATAACCTCTGCAGTTGCGAGCGTCGTTAAATAAAACATAACATTTTTTTTTTTTTTCATCATATATTTAAACACATATACATTCACTTAGGTATGTTTGATTTTGGGTGAATTTTTCTGGAAAAATTGTATATCACATTTTGTATAGTGAAGACAAAAACTTAGTAGTGGACACTCAAATTTTAATAGTGGACATAAAAAAATTCAGTAGTGGACACCCAGTCAAAATAAACAAATGATCTGAAAAAAAATGTAGTCTACCGTAAATAGTAAATAGTCTGCCTTGCGATTTATATATATATATATATATATATATATATAATGTCGTATGTAATTGAGATTGTTTAACCATAAATCTAGAAAAACACAACTTGAAATTTTACAATAATGACATTCAGAGAAGAAAAAATCACACTAGGCCTAGGCCATAGTTTCATGTATATTAATTAAAAAAAAAACTTCTACACAGTATGAAAACGACTCCACCATCAGGCATATGTAATCAGAAAAACTGTCTTCATCTTCACTGAGTGTAGCACAGTTGTGACAATGAAAGGTAACGCAGTCTTCCTCCATATCCTCTTCATCCAAGCGAAATGCATTCACATGTGACTTTGGTTTTTTTTTAAGTAGGTTATTTTACGACGCTTTATCAACATCTAGGTTATTTAGTGTCTGAATGAGATGAAGGTGATAATGCTGGTGAAGTGAGTCCGGGGTCCAGCACCGAAAGTTACCCAGCATTTGCTCATATTGTGTTGAGGGAAAACCCCGGAAAAAACCTCAACCAGGTAACTTGCCCCGACAGGGAATCGAACCCGGGCCATCTGTTTTCGCGGCTAGACGTGCTAACCGTTACTCCACAGGTGTGGACCATGTGACTTTGGGATGCATTTAAAGTTGTATGTATCTTTGCATTTGTCACATTCAACCCATGTCTGCTTCAGTTTCAAACTCTTACCATATTTCTTGCAAAGCCATTCGTTGGGATCTTCGTTTAATTTTCTTTTGTTCTTTTTCAAATTCTTCTTTTTTTTTCTGCTGACAAAATAAAGTGCTGGATCCACTTTTTTGGGAGGAGACAACTGCAGGGAATGGCTGTCTGTGTTGGGCCACTTTTTTTTCTGGGATCTTTGGATAAAAGAGACATCTTTTAAAGGGGCTGCTAACAGATCCCATTTCTTTAAGGGATATTATGGTGATGAACAAGATGGACCAGGCTGGGGGCAGTTGGCTGTGACTTGAGATGGATCTAGTAACTCAGCAGTGCTGCTTGCAGGTGTAGCCTAGTAGGTGATTTTTCGGATGCAGCTGTTTGTTCTAGAGATTCGTTACCCATTCCTGCAGTCACGCCAAATCCTTAGCAGATTCCTGAGGTGACCACTGCTCCCCATCTCGAACCTCCTTGAAATCTGCCAAAGTGACAGGATTAATTTTCTCCTCCAGCATTTCAATGAAGGTCTTGGTCTGGGATATGGAAGCTTCTCTGCCAGAGGATTAATCAGCTCTCTACTGTGGATACATTTGTCAAAATTAACAGTTTGACTTTTGAATGGATAAAGCTCAGTGTGTAGAAACCCATTCTTTATTACCTCTTCAGTAGCTTTCGTTGCAAAGACAGATTGCAAAAGAGCACAAAATGTTTCTTCGGTACATCCTTTGGGTAGTTCTCAAATTTCCACTGGCGTATAACATCCTTCCAGCCACCCTTGAAAACACTGGCTGCATGAGATGTAGTGCAACCAGCACGATGTCATTTGAGCTGCAGAAGTCACTCACACGGGAGCGGTGGACATCAACAAACATTATCACAGGTCGTGGAATATTTTCATTTTTCAATAACTCCATGAAATGATTCGAAATGTATTCGAAGAACACTTCGCTGTTCACCCAGCCACTCTCTGATAGACCAATTGCCCATAAATCTGGCACATATTCTGCAACATCTCGTGGCAATCTCTTGTACGTAAAAATGACGATAGGTGGCACAGTTTCTCTTCTTGCCGAGAAGTAACCCATTACTGTTAACTGTTCCTTCTCGTTGTTGGGTACCTGGTGATAAAAGTCCCCTCTACCCCATGCTCCAAGGACTTTACCACTTTTTGGGCACAACAGGAAGCCAGACTCGTCTGCGTTAAATACCCGCCTTGGATGGTTTAGAACGTTCCTGAAGCCATCTGCAGTTAAAGTTAATTCAACTTCTTGAAACCATTTCTCGATAATCTTCAATGAACTGATGCACGTGATCGATTTAAACTCTCTGCATGTTTCTCGGAATTTACAGGATTGCATTTCATAAATGCATGATACCTCGTCATTCCCAGGAAGTTATTCCTGAAGGGATTGGGTCGTTTATCTGCATCAAGCACCGTCTTCACCGCATTGCATAACAAGTGCCTTGCAATTGGAAAACCCTTCCTGGCCAATGAGAAAACCCATTGTGCAAGGAGGTTTTCTTCAGCTGCTCTCAACGTATGTGCTGGGCCCATTCTTCTTCCTTCAGGAATAGTGCCACTGCGCTTCCTGATTAGTGTTGATCTAGGTACCAGCTTCCTTCTTTGTCATACCATTTCGTACTGCTGCTACAGCTTCATTCATCTTCTCCTCAGGATACTGGAAGACAGGACGTTTAAGCACCATGCAACTTATGTAGGTCACAGTCTTGTATTTGAAAAACCAAATCTATAAGATTATACAGAAACTTATTTAGGCCTACACAGTAAGAAGAATCTCTAACAGAAAATGAAAACACCCAGAAGTGGGTTAAATCAACTAATTATGTTGGAAAATATTAAGCTGTCCATCATTAAATACTGTGTGTCCACCATTAAGAACGCTATTTAAATAGTGGACCCCCACGTGTCCAGTACTAAAATATTTAACAAAAGCATGCTTCACTACTGGACAGCCCCACTGTACAGATTAAATATATTTAGATAACTTTTCTTCTTGTTTTAAATGAAAGGTTACTACAAAACATTATAAATTATATGTATTAAACTTAATAAAATCACATAAATTACCAGATGCTTACCGATTCAAAAGCATGCATTCACTATTACCAAGCAGCAGGAACTGAAACTATTTCCGGCATACAGTTGTATTTGATATATCTGACTCAATGATTGGCCCAAACTAAGAGCCAATAGCAATCCACCTTACAAAAAATGACCTGTTTAAAAGCACGAATGCAACTGTAAAGAGAAATACCATTGGTTGCGGGTCTTCTTAATAAAAAATGTACCGAATGTGTCCACTACTAAATTATGTTCATTACTAGTATTGGGAGCCTATATTACCTTATTGAAAACTTAGATATTCTTTCCACTTATGATACTTATAATTGTTAGTGTTGCAGTTAGCCATAGTAGCGGAGCTGTAAAATTCTGCGAAAAAATTCCTGAGGAGGACGACGGCAAGAAATACGAATGTGACATTTGCGGAATGTTTTTTCTCGACTTTGCAAGACTCAAAGGTCATCACCTCTTACTTAAATGTAACAAGCAATTCAATTGCGATGTGTGTGGAAAGTGTTTTTCCCGATCGCGGGATTTCGAAAAGCATTCACGCATTCACTCAAGCGAGAAATCGTTCAGTTGTGACGTTTGTGGAAAGTGCTTTTCAAAGTCCTACGATCTCAAGAGGCATTTACTCGTGCACACTAACGAGAGGCCATTCAGTTGTGACGTGTGTGGAAAGAGTTTTTTGTCCTTGGCTCATCTCGAGAGACATTCACACGTGCACACAGGCGCGAAACCATTCAGTTGTAACCTGTGTGGGAAGTGCTTTTCAAACTCAGACAATCTGAAGAAGCATTCACGCGTGCACACAAGCGAGAAACCATACAGTTGTGACGTGTGTGGGAAGTGCTTTTCTACCTCAGACTATCTCACGAGGCATTCACGTGTGCACACAAACGAGAGGCCATACAGTTGTGATGTGTGTGGAAAGAGTTTTTCGCGCTTGGCTCATCTCGAGAGGCATTCACTCGTGCACACAGGCGCGAAACCATTCAGTTGTGACGTGTGTGGGAAGTGTTTTTCATACTCGTACAATCTCAAGAAGCATTCAGGCGTACACACAGTCGCGAAACCATTCAGTTGTAACGTGTGTGGGAAGTGTTTTTCAAACTCCTACAATCTCAAGAGGCATTCACGCGACCACACAGGCCCAAAACCATTCAGTTGTAACGTGTGTGGGAAGTGCTTTTCGTACTCCTACAATCTCAAAAGGCATTCACGCGTGCACACAGGCCCAAAACCATTCAGTTGTAACGTGTGTGGGAAGTGCTTTTCAAACTCCGACAACCTCAAGAAGCATTCACGCGTGCACACAAACGAGAGGCCATTCAGTTGTGACGTGTGTGGAAAAAGTTTTTCGCAGTTGGCACATCTCGAGAGGCATTCACTCGTGCACTCTGGCCCGAAACCAATTCAGTTGTGACGTGTGTGGGAAGTGTTTATCCAGCTCTTCAAGTCTTAAAAGGCATTCAATTGGGACGTTTGTGCAAAGTGTTTTTTGCTCTGGAACTATCTCCATAAGCATATATTCCTACACTCAGGCGTGAAACCATTCAGTTGTGACGTCTGCGGAATGAGTTTTTCGTGCTCCGGACATTTGAATATGCACTCTGCGTACACACAGGGAAGAAGCCATTCGTTTGTGACGTGTGTGGCAACTGTTATACGAGGTCTTCAGATCTAAAGAAGCATTCCCACGTTCACAAGACATGAAGCCATTCAATTGTGACGTATGTGGAATGTGTTCTTCTCGCTCGGAATATCTCTTTATGCATTCACGTGTTCAGACAGACGAGAAGCCGTTTAGTTGTAAAGTTTGTGGAAAGGATGTTTGCTCTTGAAATATATTAATGTGCATTTACGTATACACAGTTGAGAAGTTGTGATGTGTCTGGGAAGTGTTTGCACGATCTGTTAATCTCCAGATGCTCTTCTGAGAAAAACCGTTCTGTTGTGTTTTGTTTGGAATGGATTTTTCACGCTCGGAATATTTTAATGTGTATTCACGTTTGCACACATAAGAGGACCTGTTCAGTTGTGATGTGTGTGGAATGGGTTTTTTATGACCCAAACATGTTCATATACATTCACGCGTGTACTTAACTATATTTCATTATCTATACTTAAATATCCTATTCTTTAATCATTATATAATTTTATTATGCTAGCTTTAAATTTTCCTCCAGCAGGAACCTCTTTGTTCTTAATTTTTATAATATATTGTCTTTTTTTTTTTCTTTGTCACGCAAGGATTTTCTGTAAATCTTGGAAATAAGGACGAAAAATTTCAAAATTTAAACAAGAATATCAAAAAAGTCAAATGACGTACTGTATGTTATTTTTAAAACAAATTTTAACGCCGTAATATAACATTGGACACTATAAAATTAATTACTAAGCAGCATTTTATATTGTATTAATATTATATTGATTACTTTAAATTATTATTAGTAATTACTTACCCCCTTTCAGATGATGAAAATGTCGCTTGAAGCGCGCTGTTTTGATGCCCTTCACCGAATCCCTTTTTACGTATCAGCAATAATACACCAGTTTTGCTTTGTTTCATTTGCCCTGGTACCTTATTTCCATATTTTTCAAATCCTGATCACCGTAGAATGCATTACTCAGTTAATTAATAGATATATGCGGTTGATTGCCGCATTCATTATCTACTTTTGGAATTCTGCTCTTTGGTACTCCAGTTTTACCGGAAATAGTTTTATTGCACTCCTGAAGAGACTTTCTATTCACAATATAAACAAACATTTAAGACATATCTACGAATTTCAAGATGTACCATTCGAATAAATATAGAAATGAAGTGACTTTCATTTTCTCAATTTTCCCTAGTACTGGTAATATTAAAAAAAGTAAAATTTAGCTTTTCTTTTTTCATAACATTTAATGATATTGTTTTATAACGTTTTAGTGATACTATTATGTCTAAATTACCAGCTTTAACATAGTAGTAGTAATAATAATAATAATAACCTATAGAAATACAGACAAATATGGACGTCACATGTGATCAGAATGCCTCGTTCTAGAATTCCACGCCAAATTTTAAATTACCATCCTGTGGGCAAGACATCCTTGGACAGAATCTTCAAGCATTGGCAAGAGAGCATAACGGGCCACTAGGCCCAATACATGCAAGGATGATGATAATAATAATAATAATAATAATAATAATAATAATAATAATAATTATGATGAAGATGATAATATTTTGACATTTTCGTGAGTTTCGAAAAATGAATATGTATATTTAGTAAATTGGAATTGTTGAAGCGAAACTACATATGGGCTTTGTAACTATCCATAGTGGGGACTAAAAACTATAAATAGATTCTCTGTAGCAGAATAGTTGCACACCAGTGTTATTATTCTTGTACTCAAACCAGTCTAGTCTGCACGATAGAAGTTGGCCAAAAAGAAACTTCACCCAAGAATATTGTTCCAGGAATATTCGCCCAAATTGATTACACCCAACTATTGTCATTCTTACAATCACTCACGGGAAATTCACCCACTGCGGTGAAGTTTAGTTCATTCATAGTTAATATACTTTTAGCAATTCGTTTCCGTGGTAAATTTTGTATTCAGAAATGTCTTAATCTATATGATTATTTGAAGTTCTTTCTTAACAATTCAAAATTTCTTTCCGTGGTTGTACGTTTATTGCAGAATTCTTAAGTTTAGATGACTATTTTGAAGGTATAAATTTTCAATGGATATTCGTGGAGAAATTATTCCACGTATATTACTGATTCATAAAGTTTATATGTACAACCTTCACTCCAGAAATGCCAATCGAACCAAGGGAAATGTGTTTGCAGAAGGAAAACTCATGGCGCAAAAGGGGCGACCACAGGAGCACCAAATGATTCCTATGTAGAAGTGAAGTATATAAAGTAGCTGAAGATGTCCATTCTCTACCACAAGAAGAGGTGTAAGCAGTGCGTCGATGTACAGCACTAAACCATCGGCTCCAGCTCAGATTACTGAACGTGTACTGCAGCGGGTGCCATCAGACATGCTTCAGTTTTTCCTCTGAGGGATTCCCTAAAAGAACTATAAACCAAAGGCGCCAAAGGAACTTTTATGCCAACCCAAAATCTAACCGAGATCTTCGAGTCATACCAGCAGAATTGCTGTCTTAGAATTTGTTCCTGTCGAAGATGTACCAGCGTGTTTTCATACTGTTCTCCAGAGATGCCCAGAATGATGACAGTTTTCGTCAAATATTTCAAGGCCACCTGCATTGGGATTACTGCAGGAGGGCGTCGGCCTGCTACAGTAGCTCGATATCCTCCTCACTTATGGAATCAGTTCGAAGCAACTAGGTCAAGTGAACCACGCACATTAACACAGAAGCATGGCACAACGGCTTCCAGAACATTGCTTGTAAGAAACATCCCACTGTACAGTATACAATCTCATACATTATTTAAATAATGAGCAATCCGATGTAGACAGAATGATCCAGGAGTTGGATCTACGTCGAAGAGTAAAATAAGCACGAGAACTAAAATATAAAAGCTTAAATATAATGCTGCAAAATATTTCACAAAGGTATGATGAATCCAAAGACGAAGGACATGTAGTTGAATACTTGGGTGCCTGTGGTTACAACATTCAAATCTGAATAAATCCATCCAAGACTCGGTTTCTGCAATAAAATGGGATTAAAGTTTTTCAGGAGATATGTAAACTATTCAGAACTTCGTTCCACCTAAATTATTGCAATATCAATTTTAAAAATATATAAAATTATAACTACTGTATATGTGAATTTCCTCTGTTCTAATTTTCCCTTGGGTCAATTTGTACGGGTGAATTCTCCATTGTGTGTCCATTGTCCATGTGTCAAATTTCATTTGGGTGAATATTCTTTTATGTGAACCAGCACCGATATAAATGTACTTAAACAATACGAAATATACAAACATATATGGGAAAAATGAGGTAGGCATACTTAGGAAACTGATTATATTCACTTGTTCATTACTCAATTACTAATATACTGTTTGGAAGATTTAGGTTTATACTGTACAAAAAAATTGATTAAATGGCGATCTTACTCGTGTTAATTGTGTAAGCATGTCCGGCTTACAGCTGTTTCGGTGCTTCTTCACACCATCTTCAGAGCCTACTAGATCTCGGCGTCATCTCGAACTTCGCTGCCTGTTGTGTGGGTCCGTTCGATTGTTGAAAATTGTTGAAATGTGGTGTCAAATAGTGTGTGTGTTCTGAAATTGATCTGTGTGTTGAGACTTTGATCAGGGTGTGTTTTAGTATGTAAGTATATTTCATATTGTTCCAGTGTGTTGACTTTTTGGTTTTTGGGTTGTATGTGTAGGATTTCCATGTCTGTATATGTGTTATTGTATGTGTGGTTGGCATTAGTTATGTGTTCGACATATGTAGATGTACTGTGTTCTCTGGTTGTTGCTTTAATGTGCTCTTTGTATCGAGTTTGGCATGATCTGCCTGTCTGTCCAATGTAGAAACTGTCGCAATTATTGCATGTGAGTTTGTATACGCCGCACATCCTTACATAATTAACACGAGTAAGGTCGCCATTTAATCAATTATTTATATTCAAGTGTTAAAAATAGTGTACGAAAGATTCAAATGGATTATACTGTAAGTTACTACTTAAAACGTATATAGGCATAGAGTTTTTGCTGATCAACGTCTGAATAAATTTGTTATGTATTTTCATTACAATTTAAACAACAAAATAACTATTTTCGTTATGGATAAATATTTCAGAACAGATGCTGATAGTGGTTTTGATTTGGCTAACAATGCATGGACTCATTGGCTGAAGATTTTTGATAATATTTTATCTACAGTTTTGAATAAGTTACTCTTTCAGATTGGAACAAGTTAAATCTGATCAATTATGCATCTAATTCTGTTTATGGTTGTATATGTGAAATTAGTAGCCTACATATTTATGAATTTGCCTTAGCCACTCTCAATGCTCCACATATAGCCCTGGAGAACGTAATGAAATATATACTAGACATTTACCTGCAAATAGAAGAGAGCTATGTGGACAACCTATAGCTCACTATGGGCCTATTCAGACACTCCTAATTCTATGTAATACAGGAAACTACTGTATTTTAAAGCCGTAAATCGACCTCTAAACAATTATATTCGTGACCTTTTTTTTTTTTTTTTTTTTTTTTTTTCTTCTGGACTCTATTCTTCTCAAATACGTCAGAGGGTTTTGTAAGGTAATACTCTCACACAGGCTTTACATTAGAAAATAAATAATTGTCGCAAAAATCCACAAATGAAAAAATAAATTTGTGTGAATAATAAGAAAATCTTGTAAAATATTCTAAATAATTATACAAAAAAAGATTAAATTAATAAGATTTATAGAAACAAAAAGTTATGTAATTTGTTTCTTGGAGTTTTATTACTTTAAGTCCATCTTACCACACTGTAGATGTGCATATGCTAGTAAATCATTAGACGTAGGTGTGATTAGAATCCATTACAGCTGAATTGACATCACATCAAAATACGTTATTTTATGGGACTCTAAACATTCAAATTCCTTACCAGTAGGCTCTTCAAGATATATTAATAGCAGAGTGCTAACTCCTTTTACTCAAAGACGGTTTCTAATTACAGTTTTTACAAGATCTATGCAGCTAAATCCTCGCGCACAGTTTACTATATGCAATGGAATTACTGTATATAAGTCAATTAGAAAAAAATTGTTCACTTAACTTGATAACATACGTGAACTGTACCAAATTTTCCAAATCTATTCCAGAAAACTATTGCTCAATATTTTCTTGAACATTGCCCGTGCCGTTAGCATTTAATTTACATTCTGATTCTCCAGAACTGATTAGTTGAAACACATCTCTGATTTCAATTTCTCCATTACCATCTTCGTTTCTTTAGTCCAATGTGGTTGTCACATTTTTGCACATTTACATTCAAAATTTGTTGCATATTTAGAAGACAAGTAGCAAAATGCGAGAAAACTGTGCTGTCACAGTACGGCAAGCTGTGGAAGATGTTTGAACTGAGAACTTTCCTATAAGGACAGACAAAAACTGTCAAATTCGTACCGTAGTGCACTATTCTCTGCTTCTACTGCTAACGGAAAACTTAAACTAAAACTAAACAGAAGAATCTCCTTATTCAGAATGTGCATCCACTCCTGATTTACAGCCTAATGCACCACACTATTTCGACATGATAATGTTAAAATTAAACAGTCATTTTATTAAAATACGTTTCTCTTTCGCCTAAACATCCATCTCCCATGTTAATATGAAGGAGAGAGAGATGCGATTCAATAGTGCCAATAATGCGAAGTAAAACTTCACGTTTTTGTCAGAATTTATATACAGCCGTGGACGAATTTGGAAGAAAGAGAGGGAAACGGGAGGAACCGCTTTAAAAAGCACAGTTGAAGGTGTGCTTGCAAGGGAGTTTAGGGCTGAGAAAAATTGAATATGTGATCTCCAAGCCTGTTAGCCACTTTTCTCTCTCTGGTTTCGTTCCTCCACTGAAAGTAATTTTGAATGTGAAAAGCCGGAATTGGACGTAAATTAATTGATACGACATAAAAGGGGCAGCGGCAGGCGTTACAGGAGTTGACTAAAGCGTAACAATAACAAACGCCGAAAGGTGTTAGTTGTACATTGAGAGGTACTTTGTCCTTTCACAGTGCCAGTGGAGTCCAGTAAACTCGCTCATATGACAAGTATGATTTTCGATGGCTTACCTAAGAGCGGCAGAAGAAAGACCAGGATTTGTAAGTCTGAACTGTAAAAGTCCCCTCTGCGAATAAAGTGGGGTAACGGCGCTCATGTAACAGGCAGCTAAGCCAGTGCATCTTTGTCGAAAATTGTTTGCAATATTATCGGAATCTCTATGGGCAAAGGTATGTAGGTCCGTTGCCCATTTCTTTTAGTGTTCATCCAGTAAGCGTCTAAGAGGCTTAGGAAATCCTTTGGCAGGATGAATTTGTATACAGGCATTGTGTATCCAGTTTATAATGTTCACATTACTGGGCATAGGTAATCCAGAAACCTACGCGTCACGGTCTTCTATGTGAATTGATATCCAGCCAGCTTAGTTATTCTTGCTAGAAGATTCTTTTGGGTCAATATAAAAATTTTGTAATAGCTAATTATTCTGTGCCAATTTTGGTCTTACCTAGTGCTTAAGATTAACGCTCCAAAGCAGGTATGTAAATGGAAATATTTCAGTGCCCAGTGGGCAATATTACCGTTGCATTTTCTTCCGCAAATGTTAGGAGTTAACGACATCCACATACTTTCTTCATGTCTTTCAATCCGTTGTGCTCTATATCGGCTTGTACTAGAGACTTGTATTTCTTTCCTTGTGTAGCATTATGTATAGTGTATTTCGGCACATGTTTTCACTTATTTAGTATGGCATACAGTTGATTGTTGCTTACCAATTATATGTTGTATTGTCACATTCTTTTTGCAGTATTTGTGTTTGAAACTTGTGTCTTGTGTATATTACTCTCCGCATTAATGATTATAAGCAGCGTCTAAATGTTGATAGAGAATGTTATACTCTAATTACGCAGGAAGAAACAAGTACACAATACCGAAGGAGCGAATATTTCGTATACCGGTTCTTATGACGTCATCTTATTTACTCGGAAATAAAAACGAAATTACACTCGAGACCTCCCCACTCCCCAACTCTCTTTCACTTCCTCTTCTATGTGTCACATCTTATATATGTTAGATCACTCAAAATATCACTTATTTGACACATTACTTATATGTTATCTAAATTGAATCGACTGCAATGTATATTACTTACTGGCTTTTAAGGAACCCGAAGGTTCATTCCCGCCTTCACATAAGCCCGCCACTCGTCCCTATCCTGAGCAAGATTAATCCATTCTCTATCATCATTTCCCACCTCCCTCTAATCCATTTTAATATTATCGTCCCATCTACGTCTCGGCCTCCCTAAAGGTCATTTTCCCACCGGCTTGCCAACTAACACTCTATATGCATTTCAGGATTCGCCCATACGTGCTACATGCACTGCCTATCTCAAACGTCTGGATTTAATGTTCCTAATTATGTCAGGTGAAGAATACAATGCGTGCAGTTTTGTGTTGTGTAACTTTCTCCATTCTCCTGTAACTTCATCCCTCTTAGCCCCAAACATTTTCCTAACCACCTTATTCTCAAACACCCTTAATCTGTGTTCCTCTCTCAAAGTTAGAGTCCAAGTTTCACAACCATACAGAACAACCAGTAATATAACTGTTTTATAACTTCTAACTTTCAAGTCGACCTGGTTAGCAGGTTGGTATAGCGCTGGCCTTCTATGTTCAAGGTAGCGGGTTCGATCCCGGGCCAGGTCGATGGCATTTAAGTGTGCTTAAATGCGACAAGCTCATGTCAGTAGATTTACTGGCATGTAAAAGAACTCCAGCGGGACAAAATTCCGGCAAATCCGGCGAAGCTGATATAACCTCTGCAGTTGCGAGCGTCTTTAAATAAAACTTAACATTTTCTAACTTTCAGATGTTTCAAAAGCAGACTGGATGATAAAAGTTTCCCAATCGAATAATAACTGGCATTTCCCATATTTATTCTGTGTTTAATTTCCTCCCGAGTATCGTTTATATTAGTTACTGTTGCTCCTAGATATTTGAACTTCTCCACCTCTTGAAAAGATAAATTTCCGATTTTTATATTTCCATTTCGTACAATATTCTCGTCACGAGACATAATCATATACTTTGTTTTTCGGGATTTATTTCCAAACCTATCTCTTTACTTGCTTCAAGTAAAATTCCCCTGTCTTCCCTAATCGTTTGTGGATTTTCTCCTAACATATTCACGTCATCCGCATAGACAAGCAGTTGATGTAACCTGTTGAATTCCAAACCCTCTCTGTTATGCTGGACTTTCCTAATGGCATACTCTAGAGCAAAGTTAAAACGTAAAGGTGATAGTGCATCTCCTTTCTTTAGCCCACAGTGAATTGGAAACGTATCTGACAGAAACTGACCTATACGAACTCTGCTGTACATTTCACTGAGGCAGATTTTAATTCATCGAACTAGTTTCTTGGGGATACCAAATTCAATAAGAATATCATATAAAACTTCTCTCTTAACCGAGTCATATGCCTTTTTGAAATCTATGAATAACTGATGCACTGTACTCTTATACTCCCATTTTTTTCTCCTTTCCCTGTCGAATACAAAATATCTGGTCAATAGCAATGCATATTATATGTTCAAATTACTTACTTAGGTAAGTCTGATTGTTTTCGTGAATTCTTGTCCAAGTGACATGTTGCTAAGGTGTGTGATTTGAGTGGAAGCTGTGGTGCGTGTGGTAGGAAAGTTGGTCAGGGAGTATTTTGTGACAGTTGTAGAATGTGATTTCATTATGGAAGTAGTAACACTGCTAGTGATGTGGTTATTCTCTGTGATAACTGGGGCCTGTTTCTCAAAACTCACGGACTAGTTATACTAGTCTGTACAGTAGTATTAATAGTTTCTTTTACAAGTCTTTGTTTCTAGAAACTACAAGGGTAAAGTAATAGTTACCAGTTCACAGACTAGTAATAATTTTCGATTTCACCAATTCCTAAGAGATTCTGTTTCTCAAAATGCTAATCTAGTTGATTATACTAGTATTCAACAGGAATATTCCTACAAGACTCTAAAGACTGGTGATTTCTATATTATCAGTTACCAGTGGCAATCTTTCTGAAACAATCAAAACAAAATATTGTAGTTACTGTATTTTTTTAATATACCGGTATGTGGTTTAGTGATTCCGTTTGAAGTAGTAAAGAAGTTGTTGTGAGAAGAGCTAAAACTATAACGAGAAGGAACCATTATTATTCCTTTACAGGAGCATTGTTTAAATATAATGAATGGTTTAAATAAAGTGCTGAAAAGCTTGGAGAGTTCTTAAATATAGTGGGACCTGCCATAATAAGACAAACAATTAGAAGTCATGCTTTATCGGCAAAGATTCAAATACAAATTCTTCTACAAATCGGGATATTGATTATTTTCCAATGCCATCTGGTTTTTCTGCTCTAGACCAGCAACACATGCAGAATTTTTTTCCTAATAATCTGATACCAATTCATCAACTGCAGTAATTTTTGCTGGCTTTCCTCCTCCACAGCCAGTTCTTCTGACATTGTTAACTTTAGCCTACAAATTAAATATAAAACGACACTAATTTACGAATAGATCAAACGTAAAACTCAAAAAATAAAAAAAAAATTAGCGAATTTTTCAAGTCATAAGTGACATTCATGTCGCCAGTAGACCCACTAGCTACTTAATGTGTTCATATTATGATACTGTGAACTTGAATTGGTACCCCTCGTCAAAGTTGCTTTCTTAATGTTGGGCCAGTAAGTGTCCCTAACGTATGCATAACTTTGTTCTGAGGTATCAGTTCCATAGCCTCACATATTACACATTTTTTTGTCCATTCGTTTACTTTATCATTTTTTGTTATTATACTTGAAAAAGCACCGAATGATATATCCTTTGATTCATTAATCATATCGAGTATAGTTAATTTGCTTTCAATTGATGGAATTTCAAGAGAAGAGAGAAGTAAGAACCAAAACACAAGCAGCTTAGCCTTCTAACCTCAAATAACAATACCTACCAATGGCTATAAACAAATGAACTCAATCTGCTGACTAGTGAAAGAGATCATGTGACTAGTGAAAAATTGTCACAAGTTACTAGACTGGTAAAATAGTTTGAGAAACAGAATCTATTAGAGCTGGTGAAATATACTATGGTAACTAGTAACTGGTGAACAAAGTATTTTTGAGAAACAGGCCCCTGGTCATGTGAACTCTGTCACTATAAAACATTAGTTATGAAACACGAGGAAATCATCGCCAACCTACAATATGAGCGGGAACTTTTCAAAATTCAATTGGGAAATTACACATTGTATATCGTTCTGAAACTTATCCGAGACTAATTTGTGTACTCCTACCGTTTTTTTACTATTTATTCTCTCTCTGTTTTCATGACACATACTTTCCATTACCATTTCTACCACTTACTTGATATATTCCGTAATCTCTTTCCCACCTGATGCCATATTCCTAACTGTCCTAATGCTTTGTCCTTATTGACATGTAACATGACTAATTCATACTCCTGCCTCACTTTGATATTTACATCACTTCACTAATTAATTTACTATATTTACACTATACTCTTTCACTTTACATAATTTAAACGACTCATACACTTATCTTGCATTGTTCTACACTGTGACTTTCATATCCTTGGTTTTCTTTTTTCACTTCGTCTATTTCCTACTTTACTCGTCCGACACTATTTAGTAGACATCTGCATTTTGTTGAAAACGCCCGATCCAATCCAGTGGAACAAATCATATATAGAACTTAGAGACAAACACTATCGTGAAATCCTCGACTTTATCGTTAGACAACTACTGTATCTTGTCCCTAGGCCCACATGCTCATCTGAGCTGATGTTCAAACTCGTTTGTATTTTTGTGGTAACTTTTGTGTGTTGTGGTGTTCGCACAGAAATAACACACTACGCAGATGTGGACTTATTATTACCAAGCCACTAAGTCTGTCTGAATATTTCATATTCTGCAATTATTAACTTATGTTACTTAATTTCCTTTTTCAGTCGTAATGGACATGATCAAGATGGAACCTGGGTCCGACACAATGGGTATACAGACAAGTGTTATCGCAGATATAGAAGAGAAGAAGCCTTTATCTGAGGTATATTGAGAGCAATTACTATGTGTTTTATGCTCGACCATGCTGAAATGTAGTAATTATACACCTGGTAGCAGCCCTTTAATGGAACTCATTAAAGTACACCTATTCATTAAAGTTCAGGTGTTTCACCAATCAGAAAATAGCATTGTAGCAATTTGAAAACGCAAGTATCGATTATTCTCGGATATGCAATCGAAAGACAACTAGTGAAACGTCACGGAGGCTGGAAATCCAATACTGTCGCAGAAGGTTTGTTGAAGAATCAATCCAAAATAAAATTGAAATCTCAAATACAATATTAAACTCAGTCGAAAAAAAACAACACACAAGTTAACATAAATTCACGCGTCGTCTTCCAGCCTTTCCAGCATATTTCCGCAAATTCATTTCACCAATTACGCAGTAAATCACTTACATTTAAAATAAAGTGAGTTCTGTTACTATAATAATTAGTGTTAATTGTAAATAATATTCGAATAAATTCATTTTGTTATCTCCTTTTCAATGTCTAATTTATTTTCAATGTTATATCAAGATTAATGTTTATTTTACTCTCTAGTTTATATCATGGTCAATGTGGACATTTGTTTCTCGGAAAAATTCAATACTTTCTCGTTTGCGCACATCTCACAATTTACGGGCTATTGCACTAGGTCAGTTCCGCTCCTCAGTCAGATACGAATAAAAGGAATACTTCTGAATAATTTCAAGTTAGAAATATAGTCGAGCATTAAAAGTCGTATGAACCTTGACTATAATCGTAATTAAGAGGCTCGTATGAAAATTATGAAACTCTCTTGCGCTCATTTCATAAGGAAACTCGCGTTTTAATTCCTACCATTATAGGCTCGTTGCATAATCTTCTATTCTATATGCGTCATTTATAACTAGGGATCGCATTCCTTTGTAATTAATTGCTCTTTCTCCACGAGATGAAACACAACTAATGAAGTTGAAATTTGTGAATGTGAAGTTACAAACGGAATTTTATTTCACATAAAACACACAAACTCACAAAATTGTTTGAATACTTACACTCAGGACATATATTTCAAACACAAAAACCTTGAAGTTCTTTTTACTTGCACGGACTTTTAGTATAACATTTAGATAATATAAAACTGAATCAATAATAGGTTATTTAGAATGACTTTAACCTTTATATTTTCTTGTAGATCTTTCTGATCATACTGGCAAAATATGTGATACTGTAAATGTATTCTTTTACTCGTATATGCTGCGCTACAATGTTTTTCAGATAAATTATTTAAATGTTGGTTTTGGAGTCGGTACTCTTCCGTTTGTTGACATCAGTATTGATAAAAAGGTGGACGGAATTTATAACTAGTCACGGGATTTCGTTAACAACTTTTATACTCTTTGTCTAATTATTTTGTTCTTTATGTTGCAGGATGGAACTTTATTAAATTTGGACGTCACTAAACTAAAAACTGAATGTATAGATCACAGGTATGACATTAAATCGGAGATAGTATTTGAGGAATCTGCAGTGCCAATTGACTTTCCCATGATGAAGAGTGAAGCTGAGGTGAGTGCAGTTTATGAAGTGTGTTCGTCGGTAGTTCTCTCTCTGTTACTTTCTGACTGATGTAGCTGCTACAGTCATCCCAGTGATAAATTTAACTGTCCAATTTTTAAGTTAATTGTTTTACTAGCACTGTTTAGTTTATTTGAATCATATACCGTTCTTGGTGGTAATCCATTAGTGACAAAATGGATGCCCACATCCTTCACAAAATATTTTCATTACTGACTTTGCTTTAAAGATTGGATGAGTTGTACATTTTTACTGCTTGATTTTCATGTATTATTGTGCTCTGTGTCTATTTTACATAATCTGCTACAGGAAGAGTTTTGTGAGTTGGATCAAGTGAAGGACGTCAAACTGGAAGGAACAGCAGAAGAGAATGAAGTCTCAACTGAGAGGTGAGTGCAATATACGAGTCCCTGGGTTGTTGTTGATTTTACTGCTTTATTTAAATAGTTACAACATAAACATATTTGTAATTTCAACGTGATTATTTTTTATATGAAAACTTAAGTTTACCTTGCGAACATAAATGGCATGAATGATATAATATCCTATCTCTATCACGAACACCTGCCCTACTGCTACTTCACCACTCCTACAACTACTCGAGCTGATGTTGTTGCTAACAAAGAAAATACAAAGGCATAGACCTGCCTTCAACTTTTCACATTTAATGGAGATCAGTTCACTGACCATTTTCATTGACTAATGGAATGTAGTCAGGAAATATAGTTCCTGTTGTTTTCTCAGGTCTGATCCGGCAGTTCTAGTAGGCTTTTGTGTATAGCTTTGAATGAAGTGAGTCCTACTTCTCTGCAGCATGTCCATCACAGATCCTAACTCCTAATTAGAAAATCTACTTGGATTTCAATTTTTGTATTTAGAAAATTCATATTATTTTTATTATTATTATTATTATTATTATTATTGTTGTTGTTGTTATTATTATCATTATTATTATTATTATCATTATCATTATTATTATTACTATTGTAAATTTTAATTCTGTTGTATTTTTAATTTCATAATACTCTTGTGTGAATTATAGTGGGCTGGTTTTTGTCCATATCTGTTGATGAGCACATTACTATAATTGGAATAAGAATAGCCTGTTATGTCTCATTAAGAGCAAAGGTTTTCCCTAGGGGGTAGGTCTTTAGTAACTCATGTGGTGAGCTATTCCGTGTAAGGGATATGTGGCAGTTGCTTCGACAAAATCAGTAAAGTTTTGGTTCTCTCACAAACTTCCTAATGCCTGCACACGCACACTGATAGGCTTATATATTTTCTTTTAGTTTTGATACTTCGTGAACCACTAAAACAGCACACTGGAGGCTTCTATGCATATTTACGGTGCTTGGTCGCTGATTATACAATTGTTATTTTAATAAAGACAAAAATGAAGATAAATACGTTATTATTATGATTATTATTATTATTATTATTATTATTATTATTATTATTATTACCGGTTCTATTATTTTTATTTATATTAGAATTATTATATTTTTATTATTACTATTACTCTAATACCGAGAACATTGCTTAGGAATCATTGTCCCATTGGACCCATTATTTTACTCTTCTCTTTCTAGAATGAACTTCTTTGTTGTTCTTGGCATGTATGTTGATGTAGATGTTGTCTGTCCATGTCTTCTTTGGAATTGCATAAGATGCACGTTGGTGCTGGCAGTATTCCAAAGTGATGAAGATATTTCCCGAGGCAAAGATGATCAGTGCTGAGACAGAAAGTTGCAACTCGTGTTCTCTCCGATCACTCTGCTGTGTTCAGGACTACAGTCGTCCGACGATTATGCTGCATTCCTTGTTCCACTACGTTATTATTTGTGTTTACTGTTTCTTTTTTAGAACAATGTGGTGCGCTTTTTTAATAGTTAAACCAGGAGAAGGTACATAGCTGGGAAAAGACCGCACTTTGTTTTAAATCTGCACTACTTTAACGGCATGAATGCTCTGACCTCTTCAGTTTTTCATATCCTTAATTAGTGCCTTGTTGACAATTTATGCACCTGGAATAATCAAAGTTGTGCTTAATTTTGAACAGATGCTTGTTCGTTTTTGATCACATACACTCTGTATATCTCTACATGAAAATGCATTCCCCCTTATCCCAGTAAGGCGTGCATTGCATTAAACTGGCAACATTGTGATGGTGTGACTTCCCCACTCCATCATAACCTTAAATAGAGCATTGTTGACATTTTTTGTACTTGCAACACTCACAGCTGTACACCTATACTTTAGTGCTCATTCTTTCTGGCTTGTTGGGCAATCCTCACGTTATATAAAGAACAGCTTACTTTTAGGTTATGCGTTTTATAAGGAGAACGATTCACCATTATTCATAAAATATTGATATATTACTTGTGTCAATGTATTAGTACCGTTATATTATGTTGGGCTTAATAATAAACTTTTTTTTCTTTTTTTTTTTTTGCATAATATTTTTATATTCTTTTCTGTTGAATTTTTCTACTGGTTTTATTTCTTTTCATAATTTTCCTATTTGTATTAGAGATTTAATTAAATCATTCTGTCGCTTCATTTTAGATTATAGCATTGTAAGCAAAATTAATGTTGTTATTACTTTTGAGAGAAAAAAATTTGCAATGCGAAAAAATAATAAAATATTTCAAGCTTGTATTATTACATATCGTGCAAAGTATAAAATAAGAATAATATCAGGAAACAAAATGCTTTAGCAAAAATCAGTAAGTTGATCTTCGTACATATTTTCAGTAGCGTGGTTTATCTGGCCACATGCATTTCCTCATGTTATAACATGTATGAGCCTTCTCCCGAGTTAATGCCAGGGCCACACCTTCCGTAGCTCTACTTGATATCCATTCTAGTTGCTAACAATTTGGCCGTGACTTGAGATTCTTTGCAATGAGATTATTTTACCTTATGATTTCTGTTGATAGATGTATATTTCTATAGATGCATGATGGGTTGCATTACTGATTGAGTGGATAGCAGTTTCTTGGTCTGAGATGCCTACAGAATTTCTGAATTAATTTTGCTAAGTGTGTTCCCCGCTTTCGATATGTAAATCTTCAACTCTTGTTAACAGTATTATTATTTTGTTATTATTATCATTACTATTATTAATATTATTTCTTTGAAAATACTACAGATATTACTACTGACAGTACCACCATTAGTACTACATTTATTATGATGATGATGATTATTATTATTATTATTATTATTATTATTATTATTATTATTACTATTACTACTACTACACTCATTATTCCTGTTATGATTATTATAATTAATATTATTATTTACTTTTTTAAGTTAATCTATACAGAAGTAACTGAATGTGAAATTCCATTATCGATTTCTCATCTATTACTTTGCTTATGGGGTATATATTTCCTAATTGGAAATTTAAACATTCTTTCCACTAATGACAGTTATAATTCTTAGTGTTGCAGTTAGCCATAGTAGTGGAGCTGCCAAATTCTGCGAAAAAATGCCTGAAGAAGACGACGGCAAGAAATACGATTGTGACATTTGCGGAATGTCTTTTCTCGACTTTGCAATACTCAATGACCATGACCTCGAACACAAATGTCACAAAGATTTCAGTTGCGATGTGTGTGGAAAGTGTTTTTCCCAGTCGGGAGATTTCGAAAAGCATTCACACCTTCACTCAAGCGAAAAACAATTCAGTTGTGACGTTTGTGGAAAGTGCTTTTCAAAGTCCGTCTACTTGAAGAAGCATTCAAGCGTGCACTCAGCCGGGAAACCAATCTGTTGCGACGTATGTGGGAAGCGTTTTGCAAGATCAGAATATCTTAAAAGACATTCAGTCGTGCACACTGGGGACAAGCCCTTCAGCTGTGACGTTTGTGGAAAGTGTTTTTCGCTCTCGAAATCTCTCGATACGCATTCATTCGTACACTCTGGCGTGAAACCATTCAGTTGTGACGTGTGTGGGAAGTGTTTAACAACCTCTTCAATTCTTAAAAGGCATTCATTGGTTCACTCTGGCGAGAAGCCATTCAGTTGTGACGTTTGTGGAAAGTGCTTTTCGCTCCCGAACTACCTCCATAAGCATAAATTCCTTCACTCAGGCGTGAAACCATTCAGTTGTGACGTCTGTGGAAAGAGTTTTTCGCGCTCTGCATATTTGAATATGCATTCTCGCCTACACACAGGGGAGAAGCCATTCGTTTGTGACGTGTGTGACAAATGTTTTATGAGGTCTTCAGATCTAAAGAAGCATTCCCGTGTGCACAAGGCATGAAGACATGTGATGTGTTTGTTAAGTGTTTGGCATGTCCGGATAATCTCCTGATTTTCTTTGGTGCAAAACCGTTCTGTTGTGGTTTGTTTGGAATGGAGGTTTCGCTCTCGGAAAATCTTAATGTGTATTCACGTTTCTACACATAAGAGAAATTGTTCGGTTGTGATATGT
This sequence comes from Periplaneta americana, assembly GCF_040183065.1. Lineage (NCBI taxonomy): Eukaryota > Metazoa > Arthropoda > Insecta > Blattodea > Blattidae > Periplaneta > Periplaneta americana. Next base: position 161,376,425 of record NC_091132.1, read on the forward strand.
GTGGAATGCGTTGTTTATGACCCAAACATCTTAATATACATTTAGGCGTGTACATAATTATATTTCATTATGTATATTGAAATATCCTATACTTCAATCACTATATAATTTTATTATGCTAGCTTTAAATTTTACATCAGCAAGAAGCTGTTTGTTTTAATCTATATTAATAATAAATCTGTAGCCGAAATTTTTCTGGTAATTTTCGATTTTCCAAAAATAATTGGTCCTAACATATATAATTAACCACCCTGAAACCGAAAATCGCTTTTTCGAAATTTTTGTTCGTATGTCTGTCTGTCTGTCTGTCTGTCTGTATGTTTGTTACCTTTTCACGCGATAATGGATGAACGGATTTCGATGAAAATTGGAATATAAATTATGTTCGTTGTAACTTAGATTTTAGGCTGTATGGCATTCAAAATACGTTGTTTAAAGCTTGGGGTTATAAGGGGCCTGATTTAAATAAATCGAAATAACTCGCTTATTATTGATTTTTGTGAAAAATGTTACATAACAAAAGTTTCTTTAAAAATAATTTGCGATACGTTTTATTCCTTGAAAAATTTTGATAGGACTGATATTTAATGAGATAAATCAGTTTAAAAATTAATATTACTGCCATCTAAGGCCGTATAATTAAATAAAAAACAAATGACTTCGTCTATAAGGGGCCTTGGACAACAACAATCGAAAGCTATGAAAAATAGCCTAGAGAGAATGTTTCTGTGTTTGTATGAAGTAATATCGGAAGCTAAATTAACCGATTTTTATAATTAATTATTATTTCACCACTGGAAAGTGTAGTTTCTCTAGATGGACATAATGCTATAATGTTATTACAGTAACTTGTGATGTAATATAATATATATGTAATAATATTATATAATATAATTTAAGTTATTTGAAGGGTTCAGAACCATAGTGGGCCAAACGCCATTTACTGGATTGGTAGAAAACAAGGGTTAAAATTAAGTTATTACCATAATTCAATGGAATCCTATAACAAGTAAAATAAAGTATACACATTAAATCTAAATGATGTCAATGTTCATTAAACTATGGTTGCATGTAATAAAAATTAGAAACATGTTAAAGGAATTGTCATTGCACCAATGAGTGGTCTCTGGACCAAAATGATCGCATTTTAATTATTTGGATGCAATTTAAATTAATTTAACATGTTAAACGATTTATCCTTCTATCAAACACGAATGTTCCCTGGATCAAATGTCCTATTTTAATTATGTAATTACTTTATATTTATTTCTAACGGGTGCAACAGAGTGCACGGGTACGGCTAGTTTTTATAATATATTGTCTACTTTTTTTATTTCTCACGCCAGTATTTTCTGTAAATTTTGGAAATAAGGACGAAAAACTTCAAAATTTAAAGAAGAATATCAAAAAAGCCAAATGAAGTGCTGTATATTATTTTCAAAACAAATTTTAACGCCGTAATTTAACATTGGAGACTATAAAATTAATTATTAAAGACCGTTTTATATTGTTTTAATATTATATTGATTACTTTATATTACTATTAGTAGTTACTTACACGCATTCAGATGATGAAAATGTCGCTTGAAGCGCGCCGTTTTGATGCCCTTCTCCGAATCCCTCTTTATGCATCAGCAATAATGCACCAGTGTTGCTTTTTTTAATTTGCCCTGGTACCTTATTTCCATATTTTTCCAATCCTGAAGAACGTAGAATGCATTACGCAGGTAATTAATGGATCTACGCGGTTGATTGCCGGATTCATTACCTACTTTTGGTGCAATTCAACCGGGAATAGTTTTATTGCATTTCTGAAGAGACTTTCTGTTCACAATATAAACAGACATTTAAGGCTCGTATCTACGAATTTCAAGAAGTACCATTCGAATAAATATAGAAATGAAGTGACTTTTATTTTCTCAGTTTTCCCTGGTACCGTTAATATTAATAAAAAAAAGTAAAATTTAGCTTTTCTTTTTTCACAACTTTCAATTATATTGTTTAATAACGTTTTAGTGATTCTATTATGTCTAAATTGCCAGCTTTAACGTAGTAATAATAATAATAATAACCTACAAAAATACAAACAAAACCGGAGGTCACATGTCATCAGAATGACTCGTTATAGAATTCCACGCCAAATTTTAAATTACCATCCTGTGGGCAAGAGATTCTTCGGCAGACTGTTCAAGCATTGGCAAGAGACCGTAACAGGCCACTACGCCCAATATATGCAAGGATGATGATGATGATGATAATAATAACAATAATAATAATAATGATGATGATGATGAAGTTGATTACGATGACGAAGATGATAATAATATTTTGACATTTTCATGAGTTTCCAAAAATAAATGTGTAAATTTAATAAATTGGACTTGATGAAGCAAAACCACTAATTGTCTTTGTAACTACCCATAGTGGGGAACTAAAAACTATAAACAGGTTCTCTGTAGGTAAATAGTTGCACAGGGGCGTTATTATTCTTGTACTCAAACCAGGCTAGTCCGCACAATGGAAGTTGGCCGAAAAGAAAATTCACCCAAGAATATTGATACAGGAATTCACTCATAGCAATGAAGATTAGTTCTTTTCATAGTTAATATATTTTTAGCAATTCGTTTCCGTGGTAAATTTTGTATTCAGAAATGTTTAAATGTATATATTAATATTTTGAAGTTCTTTCTTAACAATTAAAAATTTCTTTCCCTGGTTGTACTTGTATTACAGAATTATTAAGTGTAAATGACTGTTTTGAAGTTATACATTTTCAATGGATATCCACGGAGAAATTATTCCAAGTCTATTACATGTATTTATATTTATATGTACAACCACAGTCTACTGTATACAGCCGCGAAGCTCAATATGTAGTAAAAATGCAAACATGGATAGTTGCCCACCACTAGGATCGCTACTATCGCCTTATCACAGATCTCTCTCCTAGCAGACGACAAAATATGTTACATTTTCGTTGTCGTGTTATTTTGGAAAATTAACACCTTTCTTCCATTATTGAAATATTAAATGCATAAAGTTCATTTATTATTTTATTGAAATTCCACCATAAACTCGAAGATACCACCAAGAAATAGGTTAACATTATTTTTGTTTGTGCAAAACGAAGTGAAATTTACTTTAATCGCTTCACTCATTCAAGATTATAGCGATAATGAACCATGAAACCAATAAATATTAATTCACATTTCCCTTTACAACAATAATATAATAACAGTAATAATGGAAATATGAATTAATGGGAGTAATTTACGTGTACCGGTACTTGTAGTGTAGGCTTACGTAGTTAACAAAGTGGGATGAGGTTAAGCAATAATAAATCACAACAGAATTGGAAATAAAACGTGATCAATAAATTTTATTGTAACAGACTTACTTTTTCTACGTCTCTAGTAAAGTAACAAATAAAAATAACAACAAAATTAGGGGATGTAGGGCGTATATGACCAAAAATCACATATTTTAAAAAGTGGTTTAAAATAAACTTTATAGTCTTGAGAATGTGTCCACAAATTTTTACGGCCGAATTCCAATTATAAATGGGCTTTAAAAATTTAAAGAGGCATGGCCGCTCTGTGCCACGCCCACTTTTTTACCAAATACTCCAGTCATCCTTCATTTTCTCTCTTTTTGTACATGCAAACGCTTGGAAAGGCTATATGTTTGAGTGTAGATGGCTGTGATCAGGAGTACCACGTGTATTTTAGGCGGGAAGAGCATGCTTGCTTTGATTTCTTGGTTTGGAGGTAGTAAACACGTGTTTGTTGTGAAGTTGGTTTTGTAAGTTTTGTCTTCCACGAGTGTTATTTATACAGTATGCCTCGTTTCAGTAGCATTGTGTTTTTAAAAGTGAAAAGAAGTATTATAAATAATACAAAAAAGAAGCGTGTGTGTGTTCAAGAAAAGTTTAGGGCTGTACCAACTCTCAATGTAGAAGGACAACAGAGCAGGTCTAGCATAAAGATTGCAGAAGGAATTGAATTGCAAAATAATGTTGATGAAAGTAAATTGAATACAGGGTTTAGAATAATTGATTTGTCCATTCTTTCCTCTGCCATAAACAATGCCTGTTGTTGCTCAACTTGTGGCTCCAAATCACTCAAAATTCATGATGATGAAAACAGGTTTGGTGTTGTTTGTACTCTCCATATAGTGTGTGACAATTGTGGATTCGATTCACAATTTAAAACTTCTAATAGAAAAAATAATGCATATGAAGCCAATATTAGATTGACTTACAGCATGAGATGTGTTGGTGTTGGGAGGGAAGGAACAAATTTGGTTTGTGGTCTCATGAACATGCCTCCACCAACAATACGTTACACTGATACTAATAATGTGCTACTAAAATCCCTGAAAAAAGTGTGCGATGAGTCTATGACAAAAGCAGTACAACAAGCAGTCTCTGTAAATGATTGTGATGGAAATGATCTATCTGTGTCCTGTGATGGTACTTGGATGAGGCGTGGATTTTCCTCCCTCTATGGTGTATCGACCTTAGTCAGTATCGATACAGGTAAAGTATTAGATGCCCAAGTACTGAGTAAGTACTGCACTACATGCTCCACCAGAAAGAAAAGTTTAAATAAAAATGAAGAGGAGCAATGGGAACAAAATCATGCTAAGTCTTGCTGCAAGAATTATCATGGTTCTAGTGGTGGGATGGAGGGAGCAGGAATGAAATTAATTTTTCATCGCTCCCAAGAGAAATATGGTGTACGCTATGTAAAGTACTTGGGAGACGGTGATTCCAGTGCCTTCAAAAGTGTGTTTGAAAGTGAGCCATATGGATCAGATTGCCCTATTGAGAAGCTGGAGTGTGTTGGACACGTCCAGAAACGTATGGGTTCTAGGCTGCTGAAACTTACCAAGCATATGAAGGGTAAGAAACTGGAAGATGGTAAGGGCATTGGAGGAGCTGGACGACTAACTAAGAAGGAAATCCAGTCAATACAAATGTATTATGGAGCTGCCGTTAGACAGAATGTGGGTAATTTGGACAGTATGCAGCATGCTGTATGGGTAATCTACTTCCACAAGTTATGCACAGATGCCAAACCCCAGCATGGTTTGTGTGGCGAGTGGTGTCCATACAAGAAGGCACGAAACAATGCACAACAATACAGCCATAAACATAATCTACCAGAGCCAGTCATGAATGCCATGAAACCAACTTTTAGGGCTCTGGCCAAGCCAGATCTCCTAAAGAAATGCATTCATGGCAAAACTCAAAATCCCAATGAGTCTGTGAATCAGCTGATTTGGAAGCGCTGCCCTAAAACTCTGTTTGTGTCTTCTACAGTAGTACAAATAGCCACATTGGATGCTATTTTGGTCTATAATGATGGCAATGTAGGGAGAATAAGAACTCTTCAGGAGTGTTCACAATAAACATACTCCAAGGTATCGACAGCAGGAGAATCGACAGTGCTAACACTGCTCTTCAAAAAAATACAACAAGAAGTACAGCAGAGAAGATCCCTGAAGAGAAAGGAAGCTGAGGACCTTCAGGAAGAACAGGAGTATGGTGCAGGGCATTTTTAGAGGTACAAAAATGGATATGGCATGTCGCATGTGTATAGAAATCTTTACAATAAGTTTTCCGTACTTTACATTTTTCTATAGTTAAGGAACATTTTCTCAGAAACTATTTAAGATAAAGCAATGAAGTTTCGCACATATATTTATCACTGAATTATAAAAGTTTTCCTGCAGAAAATTTTATTTCACATGTGAATTGAAAGTATTTACATTAGATAAAGTAGTAACATTTAATAAAACAAATTACCATACATATAAAAAAAATATATTTTGAAAAAGGTATTTGATATTTTAAACTTCTGTCTGCAGGGATTGGTTAGATATAGTATTGAGAAAATGTACACAAAATTTCAAATCAATATGTCCAATATATATTGAGAAAATGTTCCTTATCTTCCTATACATCAGGTTAGGATACATTGGCTTATAACTCCACTTCCATATATGCTAGGATATTGTGAATCGGTACTGAAGCACATACATTCATTGTCAGTTATCCTACCAAATTTCAAATTTATAGCTTCAAAACTGTGGAAACCATGATGAATACAAAAAACGGTGCGCTTCCGGCCTACATCCCCCCTTAACAGCTATAATTAAAAACATATCCTTTGAAAAAAAAAAAGTAGGCTTAAGTTGTCCGAAAATGTACAATTATTCAAGCAATCAGCTGATACAGACGTAGAATTAATGCAGAGCTTTTGTTTCTCAGCTGCAGGTGATAACAGAACAGGTTTATTTGAAACATCAAATAAAGTTGGAATTGCATTCCAGATTAATTTTTTTTTGTTTTCATTCATGAATTGTGTGTTTTCGAAATGAAGAGAGCAAAACTTTGCATTATTATAAAGATATGCTTCATTCTTTGTCAATAGATCTTCCCTCCTGCTGTTTATTAACCACTTTTTGCATCTAGAATTAAAATAAGAAATATATGTTAGGATATTATAAATGTAGGCCTACTAATATACACTAATGAGAAAATCCATCAATAAACACTATAACCCTACTCTTTATAATACTATGTACTTTTTAAAGTATCATAGTCAACTACAAATTCGTCATTTATACGTAATTTTTACATTTTCAATGCAGGCGAGATAGTAGGTATGTTTTATAAACTCATCTTTCTGAATCTTTCGCAAATCGCAAAAAGGATAACTCTCGCCTTTTTTTTCTTACTGTTGCTACAATTTATAGCACTACAAACGTCTCCTCCTTGCCCCATATTATTATTCAAATTATTGTATTTTAGCCATTAACATTTTCATTACAACCACAACGAACATTTAATAATTCATACCACTTTTCTTCACAAGCATCAATGCGAAATACGAGCACTCGATAGAAATACGATACAGTCCACTCTAAGTCCAAAGTCGACCGTGTACAGTCTATTGTTTCTAGTTGCTAACCGCTTGGAGCGCTTTATCGCGGAATTTGCAAAAAATCACCTTAAGCTTCGCGACTGTATATAGTAGACTGTGGTACAACCTTCACTCCAGAAATGCCAATCGAACCAAGGGATATGGGTTTGCAGAAGGAAACCTCATGGCGCAAAATGGGCGACCACAGGAGCACCAAATGGATCCCATGTAGAAGTGCAGTATATAAAGTAGATGAAGATGCTCATCCTGCACCACATGAAGAGGTGGAAGCAGTGCCTCGGTGTACAGCACTAAATCAAGCGGCTCCAGCTCAGATTATTGAACGTGAACTGCAGTGGGTACCATCAGACATGCTTCAGTTTTTCCTCTGAGGAAATCCCTAAAAAGAAGTATAAACCAAAGGCGCCAAAGGAACTTTTCTGCCTACCTAAAATCTATGCGAGATCTTCGAGTTATACCACCAGAACTGCTGTCTTAGCATTTGTTCCTGTCGAAGATGTACCAGCGTGTTTTCATACTGTTCTCGAGACCATGCTGAGCATTATGACAGATTTCGTCAAATATGAGAAGGCCACCTACATTGGGATTACTGCAGGAGGGCCTCGGCCTGCTACAGAAGCTCGATATCCTCCTCACTTATGGAATCAGTTGGAAGCAACTAGGTCAAATGATCCACGCACATTAACACAGAAGCATGGCACAACCGCTTCCAGAACATTGCTTGTAAGAATCATCCCACTGTATACAAACTCATGCATTATTTAAACAATGAGCGATCCGATATAGACAGAATGATCCAGGGCTTGGATCTAGGACGAAGAGTAAAAGAGGACAAAAACGAAAATATAATAGCGTATATATAAGGCTGCAAAATATTTCACAAATATATGATGAATTCAAAGACGAAGAACGTATCGCTGAATATTTGCTTGCCTGTGGTTACAACATTCAAATCTGAATAAATCCATCCAGGACTCGGTTTCTGCAATAAAATGGGCTTAAAGTATTTCAGGAGACATGTAAACTATTCAGAACTTCGTTCCACCAAAATTATTGCAATATCAATTTTTAAAATATATAAAATAATAACTACTGTATATGTGAATTTCCTTTGTTCTAATTTTCCCTTGGGTCAATTTCTACGGGTAAATTCTCCATTGTGTGTGTCCATTGTCCATGTGTCAAATTTCATTTGGGTGAATAATATTTTATGTGAACTAGCACCGATATAAATGTACTTGAACGATACGAAATATACAAACATATATGGGAAAAATGAGGTAGGCATACTTAGCAAACTGATTATATTCTCTTGTTCATTACTCAATTACTAATATACTGTTTGGAAAATTTAGATTTATACTGTACTAAATAATTGATTATATGGCGATCTTAGTCGTGTTAATTGTGTAAGCATGTGCGGCTAACAGCTCTTTCGGTGCTTCTTCACACCATCCTCAGAGCCTACTAGATCTCGGCGTCATCTCGAACTTCGCTGCCTGTTGTGTGGATGCGTTCGATTGTTGAAAAGTGTTGAAATGTGGTGTCAAACAGTGTGTGTGTTCTGATATTGATGTGTGTGTTGAGAATTTGATCAGGGTCTGTTTTAGTGTGTCTATATATTTCATATTGTTCTAGTGTGTTGAGTTTTTGATTTGTATGTGTAGAATTTCCATGTCTGTATTTATGTTATTATATGTGTGGTTAGCATTAGCTATGTGTTCGGCTTATGTAGATGTATTGTGTCCTCTGGTTATTGCTTTAATGTGTTCTTTGTATCTAGTTTGGAATGATCTGCCTGTCTGTCCAATGTAGAAACTGTCGCAATTATTGCATGTGAGTTTGTATCGTTGCTTACGTGACGGTTTGTATACGCCTCATATCCTTACATAATTAACACGAGTAAGATCGCCATTTAATCAATTATTTATATTCCAGTGTTAAAAGTAGTGTACGAAAGATACAACATGGATTATACAGTTATACTTAAAACGTATATAGGCGTAGAGTTTTTGTCGATCAACATTTGAACAAATATGTAATGTATTTTCATTACAATTTAAACAGCAAAATAATTATATCCGTAATGGATAAATATCTCAGACCAGATGCTGATCCTAATTTTGATTTGGCTAACAAAGTATGGACTTATTGGCTGAAGAATTTTGATAATATTTTATCTGCAGTGTTAACTACTCTTTCAGATTCAACAAGTTAAATCTGATTAATTATGTATCTCATTCTGTTTATGGTTGTATAAGTGAAATTAATAGCCTACGTAATTATGAATTTGCCTTAGCCACTCTCAATGCTCCACATATAGCCCTGGAGGAACGTAATGAAATATATACTAGACATTTACCTGCAAATAGAAGAGAGCTATGTGGACAACCTATAGCTCACTATGGGACTATTCAGACACTCCTAACTCTATGTAATACAGGAAACTACTGTATTTTAAAGCCGTAAATCGACCTCAAAATGATTATATTCGTGACCTTTTTTTTTTTTTTTTTTTTTCCTGGACTCTCTTCTTCTCAAATACGTCAGAGGGTTTTGGAAGGTAATCCTCTCACACAGGCTTTACGCTAAAAAATAAATAATTGTCGCAAAAATCCACAAATGAAAAAATAAATTTGTGTGAAAAATAAGAAAATCTTGTAAAATATTCTAAATAATTGTACAAAAAAGATTAAATTAATAAGATTTATAGAAACAAAAAGTTATGTAACTTGTTTCTTGGAGTTTTATTACTTTAAGTCCATCTTACGACACTCTAGATGTGCATATGCAAATAAATCGTTAGACGTAGGTGTGTTTAGAATCCATTAACGCTGAATTTACATCATATCAATATACGTTATTTTATACGCACTCTAAACATTCAAATTCCTTACCAGTAGGCTCTTCAAGATTTGTTATTAGCAGAGTGCTAACTGCTTTTACTCAAAGACAGTTTCTAATTACAATTTTTACAAGATTTATGGAACTAAATCCTCGCCCACAGTTTACGATATGCTATGAAATTACTGTATATAAGTCAATTAGAAGAAATTTTTCATTTCGCTTGTTAACTTGCATGTATTGTACCAAATTTTTGAAATCCATTCCTGAACAACTATTGTTCAATATTTTCTTGAACATTGTCCGTGTCAATGTGTATTTGTGTAGTCATTTAGTTGCTCCAGACCTGATTAGTTGAAACATACCTGATTTCATTTTCTCCATTACCATCTTCATTTCTGAAGTCCAATGTGGTTGTCACATATTTGCGCATTTATATTCAAAATTTGTTTCATTTTTAGAAGTCGAGTAGTGAAATGCGAGAACTGCGACTGTGGCTTAAAGTGTGCTGTCACATTACAGCAAGCTGTGGAACAAGTTTGAACTGTGAACTTTCTTATAAGAACAGACAGAAACTGTCAAATTCGTACCGCAGTTCACTATTCTCTGCTTCTACTGATAATGGCAAACTTAAACTAAAACTAAACAGAAGAATCTGCTTATTCAGAATGTGCATCCACGCCTGATTTACAGCCGAATGCAGCACACTATTTCGCCATAATAATGGTGAAATTAAACAGTCAACTCATTAATAGAAGTTTTTCTTTCGCCTAAATATCCATTTCCCATGTTAATTATGAGCCGTGCCCACTACCACGGCCGTTCACCTAGTACGTCACTTCATCCGTCAGAGCGTTCTCAGACGTCACAGTATAGATTACGCTATCAATCCTTTCATTTGTTCTTTCCAAATAATCCTATTGGTCGGTTTATTACGTTTCACGATGATAGAGGGGGAGAGAGTTTACCTGTTTTAACGGAGATACACGGAACGTCACTCGGGTTCCGGTACGCGGCAGATACACTTAACAAGACTTAAGCTCTCGTACGCGGCAGGTACATTTAACAAGACTTGGGATTTTTGTACGCGGCAGATATAAACAACATCACTCGGGATTTTGTACATGCTGGAGATAGACAGTGGAGTAGTTAAATTGCGTCGTGTGTGTTTGGGATTGTAGTGGATCGTAGTTTGAAACATCGCTTGCTAGTGATACGTCTTGGGGGCAAGTTATAGTATTTGCATCGAGTAACATATTTGTGAGATATATGTGTTTGAGGTAAATTGTATTGCGGATTATGTGATGAAATTTGATTTGAAACGTGAGTTCATGTTCCGAGACGGTTAGAGTGATAGAGCAGCGATTATAGTCTCACATTATTGTTTTAGTATTTTCCCTGCTCCATTTTGATTTGTTGGTTTCCTTTGCCGCTATTTTAGTTATCAAGTGCGTCGAGTTTCGTTGCTATTTAAATGATCTTTGAGATTGAAATTATTGTCCGTTACTTATTACGTGTATCTGTCTCCATCCCTCTCTCTCTCCGTTGGGTATTCATTTTGTAAAGTGCAGAGATTTGTGTTAGTGCAATTTGCACAGTTTATGTGAGCAATATGTGCAATGGGTAATGTATAGTGATCAGTTATGTAGTGCCTTATGCTGGGTAGATTTTGTCTGTTATTGAGTCTACATGTATTTTTAGTTTGCTTAGTCACATTGAGTGATACCTATGGTAGAATGCATCATGTATTAAGTTAATGTGCTGACTGGGTGTTGTGTTCAGATTCATACTCAGATAGTTAATATATATATTTAGAGAGTGGTTCATGACCAAATGGTTAATAGGTCAGTTTATTGATTATATATATATATATATATATATATATATATATATATATATATATATATATATATATATATATATTTAGAGAGTGCTTCATGAACATATGGTTAATAGGTCAGTCACTGGTTATCGAGAGACGGCCATATTGGACTGTGTTATCACTTATAAGAGTGTTGGCTCCAGCCTTGTGATACTTTCATGATTTATATATCCTGGCGATATCATTTCAGATTAGTTTGCCCTATTTTCATTCACCTATTTCATATTTATTGTTACTTCATTTTCCATTTATGTACATTGTTACTTATTATTGTTAATTATATTTGTTTTACAAATTCACACTATTCTTTTCTAAAAGTCTTCTACTGCGCACACCCAATCCTTCCAATGTGCCGTCCACCTGGCGAAACCAGCCAATATAAGAAAGATAAAGAGGAGGAGTGGATGATCGTACCGCCTCCGTCCTCAATTAGAAGAAGAGAGATTCGATTCAAGTAACACTTCACGTTTTTGTCAGAATTTATATACAGCCATGGACCAAATTGGTTGAAAGAGAGGGAAACGGGAGGAAAAGCTTTAAAATGCACAGTTGAAGGTGTGCTTGCAAGGGAGTTTGGGGCTGAGAAAAACTGAATATGTGATGTCCAAGCCTGTTAGCCACTTTTCTCTCTTTGGTTTCGTTCCTCCACTGAAAGTAATTTTGAAGGGGAAAAGCCGGAAATGTACCTAACCTAATAGCTACCGGTACCACAGAAAAGGGGGAGAGGGAGACGTTACAGAAGTAGGCTTAATTGTCACAAGAACAAACGCCGAAAGGTGTTAGTTGGACATTATTTTTTCACAGTGCTAGTGAAGTCCAGTAAACTCGTTCATATGACAAGTGTAATAATCGAAGGCTGACCTAAGACCGCCATAAGAAACACCTGTATTTGTAAGTCTGAATTGTAAAAGTCCCCTGTGCGAATAAAGAGGGGTAACGTCGCTCATGTAACAGGGTAATGTACGAAGCTAAGCCAGTGCATCTTTGTCGAAAAAAGTTTGCAATATTAACGGAATCTCTATGGGCAAAAGAATGTAGGTCAGTGGCCCATTTCTTTTACGGTTCATCCCAATAAGCGTCTTAGAGGCTTAGGAAATCCTTTGGCAGGACGAATTTGTATACAGGTATTGTGTATCCAGTTTATAATGTTCATATTGCTGGGCATAAGTAATCCAGAAACCTATGTGTCACGGTCTTCTATGTGAATTGCTATCCTGCTAGCTTAGTTATCCTTGCTAGAAGATTCTTTTAGGACTGTGTACATATGCTGTATAGAACTAATTATACTGTGCTAATTTTGGTCTTACGTAGTACTTAAGATTTACGGCCCAAAGCAGGTATGTAAATGGAAATATTTCAGTGCCCAGTGGGCAATATACCGTTGCATTTTATTCCGCAAAAGTTAGGAGTAAACGACATCCACAGACTTTCTTCATGTCTTTCAATCCGTTGTGCTCCATATCCGCTTGTACTAGATACATGTATTTCTATCCTTGCGTAGCTTTATGTATAATGTATTTCGGCAAATGTTTTCACTTATTTCATATGTCATTCAGTTCATTCTTGCTTACCGATTGTATGTTGTATTGTCACATTCTTTTTGCAGTATTTGTGTATGAAACTTGTGTTTTGTGTATATTACTCTCCACATTAATCATTAAAAGCAGCCTCTGAATGTTGATAGAGAATGTTTTACTCTGATTATGCAGGAAGAAACAAGTACACAATACCGAAGGAGCGAATATTTGGTATACCGGTTCTCATGACGTCATCTTATTTACTCGGAAATAAAAACGAAATTACACTCCTGACCTCCCACTCCCCAACTCTCTTTCACTTCCTCTTATATCTGTCCCATCTTATATATTTTATATCTCTCAAAATATCACTTATTTCACACATTATTTATATTTTATCTACATTTAATCGACTGCAATGTATATTACTTACTGGCTTTTAAGGATCCCGGAGGTTTATTGCCGCCCTCACATAAGCCCGCCATTGGTCCCTATCCTGAGCAAGATTAATCCATTCTCTATCATCATTTCCCACCTTCCTCAAATCCATTTTAATATTATCGTCCCACCTACGTCTCGGCCTCCCTAAAGGTCATTTTCCCTCCGGCCTCCCAACTAACACACTATATGCATTTCTGGATTCGCCCATACGTGCTACATGCACTGCCCATCTCAAACGTCTGGATTTAATGATCCTAATTATGTCAGGTGAAGAATACAATGCGTGCAGTTCTGTGTTGTGTAACTTTCTCCATTATCCTGTAACTTCATCCCTCTTAGCCCAAAATATTTTCCTAACCACCTTATTCTCAAACACCCTTAATCTCTGTTCCTCTCTCAAAGTTAGAGTCCAAGTTTCACAACCATACAGAACAAACTGTAATATAACTTCTAACTTTCAAGTCGACCTGGTTGGCAGGTTGGTATAGCGCTGGCTTTCTATGTCCAAAGTTGCCGGTTCGATTCCGGGCCAGGTCGATGGCATTTAAGTGTGCTTAAATGCGACAGGCTCAGGTCAGTAGATTTACTGGCATGTAAAAGAACTCCTGCGGGATAAAATTCCGGCACATCCGGCGAAGCTGATATAACCTCTGTAGTTTCGAACGTCTTTATATAAAATATAACATTTTTTAACATTTTCTAACTTTCAGATGTTTCAACAGCAGACTGGATGATAATAGTTTCTCAACCGAATAATGACAGGCATTTCCCATATTTATTCTGTGTTTAATTTCCTCCCGAGTATCGATTATATTTGTTACTGTTGCTCACAGATATTTGAACTTCTCCACCTTTTGAAAAGATAAATTTCCGATTTTTATATTTCCATTTCGTACAATATTCTCGTCACGAGACATAATCATATACTTTGTCTTTTCGAGATTTACTTCCAAACCTATCTCTTTACTTGCTTCAAGTAAAATTCCCCTGTCTTCCCTAATCGTTTGTGGATTTTCTCCTAACATATTCACGTCATCCGCATAGACAAGCAGCTGATGTAACCTGTTGAATTCCAAACTCTCTCTGTTATCCTGGACTTTCCTAATGGCATACTCTAGAGCAAAGTTAAAAAGTAAAGGTGATAGTGCATCTCCTTGCTTTAGCCCACAGTGAATTGGAAACGTATCTGACAGAAACTGACCTATACGAACTCTGCTGTACGTTTCACTGAGGCAGATTTTAATTAATCGAACTAGTTTCCTGGGGATACCAAATTCAATAAGAATGTCATATAAAACTTCTCTCTTAACCGAGTCATATGCCTTTTTGAAATCTATGAATAACTGATGAACTGTACTCTTATACTCCCATTTTTTTCTCCTTTCTCTGTCGAATACAAAATATCTGGTCAATAGCAATGCATATTATATGTTCAAATTACTAACTTAGGTAGGCCTAATTGTCTTCGTGAATTATTGTCCCAGTGACATGTTGCTAAGGTGTGTGATTTGAGTGGAAGCTGTGGTGCGTGTCGTAGGAAAGTTGGTCAGGGATTATTTTGTGACAGTTGTAGAATGCGATTTCGTTATGGAAGTAGTAACACTGCTAGTGATGTGGTTATTCTCTGTGATAACTGGTCATGTGCACTCTGTCACTATAAAACATTAGTTGTGAAACAGGAGGAAACCATCGCCAACTTACAATATGAGCGGGACCTTTTCAAAATTCAATTGGGAAATTACACACTGAATATCGTTCTGAAACTTATCCGAGACTAATTTGTGTACTCCTACCGTTTTTTTTACTGTTTATTCTCTCTCTATTTTCATGACACATACTTTCCATTACCATTTCTATCTCTTACTTGTTACACACACACATATATATATATATATATATATATATATATATCCTAATCTCTTTTCCGCCTGATGCTACATTTTAACTCTCCTAATTCTTTGTCCTTATTGACATGTAACATGACTAATTCATACTCCTCCTTCACTTTGATATTTACATCACTTCACTAATTAATTTACTATCTTTACACTATACTCTTTCACTTTACATAATTTAAGCGACTCATACACTTATCTTGCATTGTTCTACACTGTGTCTTTCATATCCTTTGTTTTCTTTTTTCACTTCCTCTATTTCCTACTTTACTCGTCCGACACTATTTAGTAGACATCTGCATTTTGTTGAAAACGCCCGATCCAATCCAGTGGAACAAATCATATATAGAACTTAGAGACAAACACTATCGTGAAATCCTCGACTTTATCGTTAGACAACTTCCGTATCTTATTCCTAGTATCACATGCTCATCTGAGCTGATGTACAAACTCGTTTGTATTTTTGTGGTAACTTTTGTGTGCTGTGGCATTCGCACAGAAATAACACACTGCGTAGAAGTTGACTTATTATTGCCAAGCTAGTAAGTCTGTCTGAATATTTCATATTCTGCATATTAACTTATGTTACATAATTTCCTTTTCCAGTCGTAATGGACGTGATCAAGATGGAACCTGGGTCCGACCCAATGGGTATACAGACAAGTGGTGTCGCAGATATAGAAGAGAAGAAGCCTTTATCTCAGGTATATTGAGAGCAATTACTATGTATTTTATGCTCGACCATGCTGAAATGTCGTAATTATACACTTGGTAGCAGGCCTTTAATGGAACTCATTAAAGTACACATATTCATTAAAGTTCAGGTGTTTCACCAATCAGAAAATAGCACTGTAGCAATATGAAAACACAAATATCGATTATTCTCGGATATGCAATCGAAAGACAACTAGCGAAATGTCACGGAGGCTGGAAATCGAACACTGTCGCAGAATGTGATGTTGAAGAATGGATCCAAAATAGAATTGAAATCTCAAATACAATATTAAACTCAGTCGAAATAAACAACACACAAATTAACATAAATTCACCGTCGTCTTCCGGCCTTTCCAGCATATTCCCACAAATTCATTTCACCAATTACACAGTAAATCACCTACATCTGAAATAAAGTCAGTTCTGTTACTATAATAATTAGCGTTAATTGTAAATAATGTTCAAATAAATGCATTTTGTCATCTCATTTTTCAATGTCTAATTTAATTTCAATGTTATATGAAGATTAATGTTTATTTTACTCTCTAGATTATATCATGGTCAATGCGGACATTTGTTTCTCGGAAAAATTCAATACTTTCGCGTTTGCGCACATCTCACAATTTACGAGCTATTGCACAAGGTCAGTTCCGCCCCTCAATCAGATAAGAATAAAAGGAATACTTCTGAATAATTTCAAGTTAGAAATATGGTTGAACATAAAAAGTCGTATGAACCTTGACTATAATGGTAATTAAGACGCTCGTATGAAAATTATGAAACTCTCTTGCGCTCGTTTCATAAGCAAACTCGCGTCTTAATTCCTACCGTTATGGGCTCGTTGCATAATTTTCTATTCTAAATGCGTCATTTCTAACTAGGGAGCGCATTCCTTTGTAATTAATTGCTCTTTCTGCACGAGATGAAACACAACTAATGAAGTTGAAATTTGTGAATGTGAAGTTACAAACGGAATTTTATTTCACATAAAAAACACATACTCACAAAATTGTGTGAATACTTACACTCAAGACATATATTTCAAACACAAAAACCTTGAAGTTTCTTTTACTTGCACGGACTTTTAGTATAACATTTAGATAATATAAAACTGTATCAATAATAGGTTATTTACAGGGAACGGATTTATATGGACTAAAAATATATGAAATATGTAAATATATATGTAGTTATTTTTACCAAAATATGGAATTAAATATGGATTTTTACCAAAATATGGAATTAAATATGGACTTAAAATTATAAAAAAATGACTATGTACGTTAAATATTGGTACATTTTAATCAAACTAAACAAAAAATATAATGGACGTACCTTATCTTCCAATGTAGTTTCAACAAAACACAATTTTTATTGTCTGTTACCATAACAATAGGTTACAAACATTTCTTTCAAGTGCTGAAAAGTGAATCTTCTTCTATTGTCTCTGAGGATAGATTTATACTGACTAAAAGAGCGTTCGACGTCACAAGAAGTAACTGGTACATAATTCAATTTCACAATGTCTGCTGGGGATAAGTCCAAGTTAATCTTCACTGTTGATTCACCACTCATCACAGCAACAACCTTTTGTAGTTCTTCATATCCAGGGTTTTTTGAAAGTACAGTGTCCACCTTAGCTCTTACTGCATCTGCAACTTTACCTCTACCACGATTCAGTTGTTCCACAGTACTATTTATAATTTCAAAACTTTCAGATAGTGAAAGGTGCCTATTTTGGAGACTTTTGAGCGTTTTTATGATGCATGAAAATGTATGCTGAATGTGAGCTAAGTCATTCTTCACACTTATGTCACAGGTAACTGTTTTCGCAGTATCAATTGAGACTGCATCTTCAGAGTCCAATGCAAGGAGAACATTGTTAATAGAGTCTATATGTTCGGCATAATATTCAACTGCTTCTAGCCATGTACCCCATCTAGTTAAAATTGGCTTTGGTGGCAATGGAATTTCAGGGTACATTTCTTTCAACACGTTAACTCTACTGGGAGCTTTGAGAAATACTTTTTTCACTGATGAAATCAACAAATCTACTTTAGGGAAATTGTCTCTGACCACTTCTGCCACACGATGAAATGCATGCGCCACACAAGTAAAATGAGTCAATTTAGGATATACAACAGATAATGCTTGTCCAGCTTTGACCATATAAGGGGCAGCATCGCTAATAAAGAATAACACATTATCGTACATAATACCCTTTGGCCACAGGATACCCATAGCTTCGTTGAACAGTTTAACTATAGTTTTGTTATTGCACTTTTCTAGAACATCACAATGTAAAAGAATTCGTTCAGAATATTGTTCACTTAACAAACCGATAACTACATTACCAACAAGTCTACCTTCTTTGTCGGGAGTCTCATCAATGGAAACCCAAATTGAACTATCTTTAATTTCATCTCTTATCTTCTGTATTGTCTCATCGTAGATGGATGGAGCATACGTCTTCCTAAGTGTTGACTCATCCGGGATTGTATGTTGAGTATATTTTTCAAGGAATTCCCTGAAGACCTTATTCTTTAGTTTGTAGAGAGGAATATCAGCAGAGATGAGAGAACGGCACAGGTCGATGTTAAACTCAGATCTTACATTCGATGTTGTTGGTTGTGTTAAAAACAATTGTCTCTGCTTGGAATTTAGTTGTTTGTTGGCCTGATGTTTACTAGTTGTAATGTGTTGTTGCACCAGGAACTTTTGTGTAGATGATACTGCACACTGACACAAATTACAAAATAATATTTTATTGTCAGTTGATAAACCATCTTCTTTAAATTCTGAAATGTAACTTGTTAGTTTTGATTTTAAATTGACTGAATGACGTACTTTTGGCATATTTACCGTCTTTATAGTATGATTTACAAAACTGAACCTATGTGTACTCTGACTGGCATTTAACTGTTGAGCTGCACAACTGAAGTCTGTTAAAAATTTTAAATTAAATTAATACAGTTTTGTAACTTACTTTCCCATTGTTGATAGGACTGCTAATTTTCAAATAACTCTGATGTTAAAGGGATTACTGAACATGTGTTTAAATCTCTATTGTTGAAATGTATTTTTAAAAGTTAATGGAATTTTGTTTTGTTTTATTGTTAAACCTAATATAATATGGACTGTTTTATATGAAATATGGAAAATATATGGAAATTAACGAAAATATGTACTAAACTCTAAAATATGGAAAAATATGGAAAATAAAAGTAGGATTTTTCAACCCTACACATTGTGAAACATAAAGATAATGCAAAATATAAATTATATTAGCTTTATAAGTAAATATGTATTTACATATAAATCCTTTCCCTGGTTATTTAGAATGACATTAACCTTTATATTTTGTTGTGGATCTTTCTGATCATACTGGCAAAAAATGTGATACAATAAATGTATTCTTTTACACGTATTTGCTGCGCTACAACGCTTTTCAGATAAATTATTTAAATGTTGGTTTTGGAATAGGTACTCTTGCGTTTGTTGACATCAGTATTAATAAAAATGTGGACGGACTTTTTAAATAGTCACGGGATTTCGTGAACAACTTTTATACTTTTTGTCTAATTATTTTGTTCTTTATGTTGCAGGAAGGAAATTTATTAGATTTGGACGTCACTAAATTAAAAACTGAATGTATAGATCACAGGTATGACATTAAATCGGAGATAGTATTTGAGGAATCTGCAGTGTCAATTGACTTTCCCATGCTGAAGAGTGAAGCTGGGGTGAGTGCAGTTTATGAAGTGTGTTGGTCGATAGTTCTCTCTCTGTTACTTTCTGGCTGACGTAGCTGCTACAGTCATCCCAGTGATAAATTTTACTGTCCAATTTTTAAGTTAATAGTTTTACTAGCACTGTTTAGTTTATTTGAATCATATACCGTTCTTGGTGGTAATCCATTAGTGACAAAACGGATGCCCACATCCTTCACAAAATATTTTCATTACTGACTTTGCTTTAAAGATTGGATGAGTTGTACATTTTTACTGCTTGATTTTCATGTATTATAGTGCTCTGTGTCTGTTTTATATAATCTTCTGCTACAGGAAGAGTTTTGTGAGTTGGATCAAGTGAAGGAGGTCAAACTGGAAGTAGCAGGAGAAGAGGATGAAGTCTCAACTGACAGGTGAGTATAATATACGAGTCCCTAGTTTGTTGTTGGTTTTACTGCTTTATTTAAATAGTTACAACATAAATATATTTGTAATTTCAACGTGATTATTTTTATATGAAAACTTAAGTTTACCTTGCGAACATAAATGGCATGAATGATATAATATCCTATCTCTATCACGAACACCTGCCCTGCTGCTACTTCATCACTCCTACAACTACTCGAGATGATGTTGCTGCTAACAAAGAAAATACCAAGGCATAGACCTGCCTTCAACTTTTCTCATTTAATGGAAAACAGTTCACTGACCATTTTCATTGACTAATGGAATGTAGTCAGGAAATATAGTTCCTGTTGTTTTCTCAGGTCTGATTCGGCAGTTCTGGTAGGCGTTTGTGTATAGCTTTGAAGGAAGTGAGTCCTACTTCTCTGCAGCATGTCCATCACAGATCCTGACTCCTAATTAGAAAATCTACGTGGATTTCAATTTTTGTATTTAGAAATTTCGTATTATTATTATTATTATTATTATTATTATTATTATTATTATTACTATTATTATTATTATTATTATCATTATTATTATTATTGTCATTATTATTATTATTATTATTATTATTATTATTATTATTATTATTGTAAATTTTAATTATGTTCTATTTTTAATTTCATAATACTCTTGTGTGAATTGTAGTGGGCTGTTATTTGTCCATATCTGTTGATGAGCACATTACTATAATTGGAATAAGAATAGCCTGTTATGTCTCATTAAGAGCAAAGGTTTTCCCTAGGGGGTAGGTCTTTAGTAACTCATGTGGTGATCTATTCCGTGTAAGAGATATGTGGCAGTTGCTTCGACACAATCAGTAAAGTTTTGGTTCTGTCACAAACTTCCTAATGCCTGCACACGCACACTGATAGACTTATATATTTTGTTTTAGTTTTGATACTTCGTGAACCATTAAAACAGCACACTGGAGGATTCTATGCATATTTACGGTGCTTGGTCACTGATTATACAATTGATATTTTAATAAAAACAAAAATGAAGATAAATACGTTATTATTATTATTATTATTATTATTATTATTATTATTATTATTATTATTACCGGTTCTAATATTTTTATTCTTATTACAATTATTATTTTTTTGTTATTACTATTACTCTAATGGCGACAAAATTGCTTAGGAATCATTGTCCCATTGCACCCATTACTTTACTCATCTCTTTCTAGAATGTCAACTCCTTTTATGGTCTTGGCATGTATGTTGATGTAGATGTTGTCTGTCCATGTCTTCTTTGGAATTGCATAAGATGCAGGTTGGTGTTGACAGTATTCCAAAGTGGTGAAGATATTTCACGAGGCAATGATGATCAGTGCTGAGGCAGAACGTTCCAACTCTTGTTCTCTCTGATCACTCTGCTGTGTTCAGGACTACAGTCGTCCGACGATTATGCTGCATTCCTTATTCCATTACGTTATTATTTGTATTTACTGTTTCTTTGTTAGAACAATGTGGTGCGCTTTTTTAATGGTTAAACCAGGAGAAGGTGCATAGCAGGGAAAAGACCGCACTTTGTTTTAAATCTGCACTACTTTAACGGCATGAATACTCTGACATCTTCAGTTTTTCATATCCTTAAGTAGTGCATTGTTGACAAATTTTTGCACCTGAAATAATCAAAGTTGTGCTTTATTTTGAACAGATGCTTGTTCGTCTTATAGCACCGTGTTTTTGATCACATACACTCTGTATATCTCTACATGAAAATGCATTCCCCCTTATCCCAGTAAGGTGTGCATTGCATTAAACTGGCAAATTGTGAAGGTGTGACTTCCCACTCCATCATAACCTTAAATAGAGCATTGTTGACATTTTGTGAACTTGCAACACTCACAGCTGCACACCTATACTTTAGTGCTCATTCTTTCTGGCTTGTTGGCAATCCTCACTTTATATAAAGAACAGCTTACTTTTAGGTTATGCGTTTTATAAGGAGAACGATTCTGCATTATTCATAAAATATTGATATATTACTTGTGTCAATGTAATAGTACTGTTTTATTACATTGGACTTAATGCGAAAATTAAAACTTTTTTTTCTTTGTTTTTTTTTTTTTTTGCATAATATTTTAATATTCATTTCTGTTGAATTTTTCTTCTTGTTTTATTTCTTTTCATAATTTTCCTATTTGTATTAGAGATTTAATTAAATCATTCTGTCGCTGCAATTTAGATTATAGCATTATAAGCAAATTTAATATTGTAATTACTTTTGAAAGAGAAAAATTGCAATGCAAAATTATTCTAAATTTTACACTAAACAACAATGTAATTTTATTATCTCAACAATAGTGTCTGCACTCCACACAGTGACACTGTATTCGTTATTGCACTCCACAGACGATAATGACAATTTACTTGGATTATTGAGAACAACAATGAACTGTTTATTTTAACTAATGTTCACAAAGCACTATTTACAAATCAGAACTGTCAGTTCTCAGTTCGTTTGCCTTGGCTAGGAAGCTCTTCTAGCTCAGGCACTCGAGTTCACAGTATCTCGAACCCCAGACCTTCAGAGACAGTCCACTGTACTCGAACTCAGGTCCTCCAACCGCGGTCCACTGCACTCGAACTCAGGGCTTCAAATGCTCACACAGCTGCGGACATACTCAAGACGGACTCCGTTCTCGAAGCTGGCTTCACTGCTACACAAGACTGGCTTGCTGTTCACTGACTACAATACTGCAACTCACTAAACTGCTCCCCAGTTCACTTGCGTGTCGTAATTTATAACCACAGCATAGTTGCGAGAGAGTTCCACGCGTGTCCAGAGATAGCACTCGAACAATCCGGACCCCTCTCCTCTCTGCCACGGTCGCTCTTTCCCCTCTCTTCTCCGCGCGTAGCAGTTTGCTTCCTTCCCCTCTCGGCAAGCACCAGATGCGAGCGCAACCTCCCCTCACCGCGTCGTAGTACACCGCCCCTCTGCCCTCTCGTCTGCAGACGCTCCCCTGGCTGCCACACCTAAGCGACCAACGTTTTGTCTGCCGGGCGCCCTGTCGGACATGCTTTCGAATCCCGACGTAGCTGTCACAATATAATAAAATGTTTGAAGCTTTTATTGTTAAATATCGTGCAAAGTATAAAATAAGAATAATATGAGGAAACAAAATGCTTTAGCAAAAATCAGTAAGTTGAGCTTCATACCATATTTTCAGTAGCGTGGTCTATCTGACCACGTGCGTTTCCTCATGTTATAACATGTATGAGCCTTCTCCCGAGTTAATGCCAGGGCCACACATTTCTTAGCTCTAGTTGATAATCATTCTAGTTGCTAACAATTTGGCAGTGACTTAAGATTCTTTGCACTGAGATTATTTTACCTTATGATTTCTATTGATAGATGTATATTTCTATAGATGCAGGACGGGTTGAATTACTGATTGAGTGGATAGCAGTTTCACGGTCTGAGGTGCCTACAGAATTTCTGAATCAATTTTGCTAAATGTGTTCCCCGCTTTCGATATGTAAATCTTCAAGTATTTGTACTCTTCTTAAGAGTATTATTATTTTGTTATTATTATTATTATTATTATTATTATTATTATTATTCTCATTACTATTATTATTATTATTATTATTATATTTCTTTGAAAATACTACAGATATTACTACTAATAGTACCTCCATTAGTGCTACATTTATTATTATCATTATTATAACTATTACTACTACTACAATCATTATTCCTGTTGTTATTATAATTACTATTATTATTTACTTTTTTTAAGTTAGTCTGTACAGAAGTAACTGATTGTGAAAGTCCATTATCAATTTCTCCTCTATTATTTTGTTTATGGCGTATATATTTCCTAATTGGAAATTTAAACATTCTTTCCACTAATGACAGTTATATTTGTTAGTGTTGCAGTTAGCCATAGTAGTGGAGCTGCCAAATTCTGCGAAAATATTCATGAAGAGGACGACGGCAAGAAATACGATTGTGACATTTGCGGAATGTCTTTTGTCGACTTTGCAAGACTCAAAGGCCATGATCTCGAACACAAATGTCACAAGGAATTCAATTGCGATGTGTGTGGAAAGTGTTTTTCCCAATCGGGAGATTTCGAAAAGCATTCACACGTTCACTCAAGCGAAAAACAATTCAGTTGTGACGTTTGTGGAAAGTGCTTTTCAAAGTCCGTCTACTTGAAGAAGCATTCAAGCGTGCACTCAGCCGCGAAACCATTCTGTTGCGACGTATGTGGGAAGTGCTTTGCAAGATCAGAACATCTTAAAAGACATTCAGTGGTACACACTGGCGACAAGCCTTTCGGCTGTGACGTTTGTGGAAAGTGTTTTTCTCTCTCGAAATATCTCGATACGCACTCATTCGTACACTCTGGCGTAAAACCATTCATTTGTGAGGTTTGTGGAATATCCTTTTCAAAGTCCGACTCTCTCAAGAAGCATTCACTCGTGCACACAGGCGCGAAACCATTCAGTTGTGATGTGTGTGGAAAGAGTTTTTTGCGCTTGGCTCATCTAGAGAGGCATTCACGCGTGCACACAGGTGCGAAACCATTCAGTTGTGACGTGTGTGGGATGTGCTTTTCAAACTCCGACAATCTCAAGAGGCATTCACTCCTGCACACAGGCGCGAAACAATTCAGTTGTGACGTGTGTGGGAAGTGTTTATCAACCTCTTCAATTCTTAAAAGTCATTCAGTGGTTCACACCGGCGAGAAGCCATTCAGTTGTGACGTTTGTGGAAAGTGCTTTTCGCTCTCGAACTCTCTCCATAAGCATACATTCCTACACACAGGCGTGAAACCATTCAGTTGTGACGTCTGTGGAAAGAGTTTTTCGCGCTCCGCATATTTGAATATGCATTCACGCGTACACATTGGGGAAAAGTCATTCGTTTGTGACGTGTGTGGCAAATGTTTTATGAGGTCTTCAGATCTAAAGAAGCATTCCCGCGTGCACAAGGCATGAAGTCGTGTGATGTGTGTGTTGAGTATTTAGCACTTCCGGATAATCTCCTGATGTTCTTTCGTGCAAAACCGTTCTGTTGTGGTTTGTTTGGAATGGAGTTTTCGCTCTCGGAAAATCTTAATGTGTATTCACGTTTCTACACATGAGAAATTGTTCAGTTGTGATATGTGTGGAATGCATTTTTTATGACCGAAACATCTTTATATACATTTAGGCGTGTACATAATTATATTTCATTATGTATATTGAAATTTCCTATGCTTTAATCACTGTATAATTTTATTATGCTAGCTTTAAATTTTACATCAGCAAGAAACTCTTTGTTCTTAATTTTTATAATATATTGTCTACTTTTTTTATTTCTAACGCCAGTATTTTGTGTAAATTTTGGAATTAAGGACGAAAAGCTTAAAAATTTAAAGAAGTATATAAAAAAAGCCAAATGAAGTACTGTATATTATTTTGAAAAGAAATTTTAACGCCTTAATATAACATTGGAGACTATAAAATTAATTATTAAGTACCATTCCAAATTGTTTTAATATTATATTGATTACTTAAAATTATTATTAGTAATGACTTACACCCATTCAGATGATGAAAATGTCGCTTGAAGCGCACCGTTTTGATGCCCTTCTGCGAATCCCTCTTTACGCATCAGCAATAATGCACCAGTGTTCCTTTGTTTCATTTGCCCTGGTACCTTATTTTCATATTTTTCAAATCCTGAAGAACGTAGAATGGTTTACGCAGGTAATTAATAAATCCATGCTGTTGATTGCCGGATTCATTACCTACTTTTGGAATTCTGCTCTTTGGTACTGCAATTTAACCGGAAATAGTTTTATTGCACTCCTGAAGAGACTTTCTGTTCACAATATAAACAGACATTTAAGACCTATCTACGAATTTCAAGAAGTACCATTCGAATAAATATAGAAATGAAGTGACTTTCATTTTTTAAATTTTCCCTAGTACTGGTAGGATTAAAAAAGTAAAATTTAGCTTTTCTTTTTTCATAACTTGTAATTACATTGTTTTATAACGTTTTAGTGATTCTATTATGTCTAAATTGCCAGCTTTAACGTAGTAGTAGTAGTAGTAGTAGGAGTAATAATAATAATAATAGACTACAGGAATACAGACAAATATGGAGGTCACATGTCATCAGTATGCCTCGTGCTAGAATTCAACGCCAAATTTTAAATTACCATCCTGTGGGGAAAACGTCTTTGGGTAGACTGTTAAAGCATTGTTAAGAGAGCATAACGGGCCATTAGGCTCAATACATGCAAGGATGATGATAATAATAATGAAAATGATGATGATAATGATGACGAAGATGATGATAATATTTTGACATTTTTATGAGTTTCGAAAAATAAATGTGTATATTTAGTAAATTGGACTTGATGAAGCGGACCTACTTATTGTCTTTATAACTATCGATAGTGTGGAACTAAAAACTGTAAACAGATTCTTTGAAGCAAAATAGTTGCACACCGGCGTTATTATTGTTGTACTCAAACCAGGCTAGTCCGCACAATGGAAGTTGGCCAAAAAGAAAATTCTCCCATGAATATTGATCTAGGAATATCCACCCAAAGTGATTACACCCAACTATTTTCATTATTACGCTCACTCACTGGAAATTCACCCTCTGCGATGAAGTTTAGTTCATTTCATGATAAATACATTTTTAGCAATTCGTTTCCGTGGTAAATTTTGTATTCAGAAATGTTTTAATCTATATGATTATTTGAAGTTCTTTCTTAACAATTCAAATATTCTTTCCATGGTTGTACTTTTATTACAAAATGCTTAAGTTTAGATGACTATTTAGAAGGTATACATTTTCAATAGATATCCATGGAGAAATTATTCCAAGTATATTACTGATTAGTGTAGTTTATATGTACAATTTTCACTCCAGAATTGCCAATCGAACCAAGGGATCTGGGCTTGCAGAAGGAAATCTCATGGCGCAAACTGGGCGACCACTGGAGCACCAAATGGTTCCTATGTAGAAGTGCAAAATATAAAGTAGATGAAGATGTCCATCCTCCACCATATGAAGAGGTAGGAAGCAGGGCGTCGATGTACAGCACTAAATCAAGCGGCTCCAGCTCAGGTTATTGATCGTGAACTGCAGCGGGTGCCATCAGACATGCTTCAGTTTTTCATCTGAGAAAATCCCTAAAAATAAGTATTAACCAAAGGTCAAAGAACTTTTCTGCCCACCCAAAATCTAACCGAGATCTTCGAGTTATACCAGCAGAATTGCTGTGTTAGCATTTCTTCCTGTCGAATATGTACCAGCGTGTTTTCATACTGTTCTCCAGACATGCCCAGAATGATGACAGTTTTCGTCATATATTTCAAGGCCACCTGCATTGGGATTACTGCAGGAGGGCGTCGGCCTGGTACAGAAGCTCGATATCCTCCTCACTTATGGAATCAGTTCGAAGCAACTAGGTCAAATGATCCACGCACGATTGACACAGAAGCATGGCACAACCGCTTCCAGAACATTGCTTGTAAAAAACATCCCACTGTATACAAACTCATACATTATTTAAAGAATGAGCAATCCGATGTAGACAGAATGATACAGGAGTTGGATCTACGTCGAAGAGTAAAAGAGGACAAAAACGAAAATATAAACCTTATATATAAGGCTGCAAAATATTTCACAAAGGTATTATGAATTGAAAGACGATGGACGTATCGATGAATATTTGCGTGCCTGTGGTTACAACATTCGAATCCGAATAAATTCATCCAAGACTCGGTTTCTGCAATAAAATAGGCTTAAAGTTTTTCAGGAGATATATAAGCTATTCAGAACTTCGTTCCACCTAAATTATTGCAATATCAATTTTAAAAATATATAAAATAATAACTACTGTATATGTAATTTCCTTTGTTCTAATTTCCTCTTGGGTCAATTTGTTTGGGTGAATTCTCCGGTGTGTCCATTCTCCATGGGTCAAATTTGATTTGGGTGAATATTCTTTTATGTGAACTAGCACCGATATAAATGTACTTGAACAATACGAAATATACAAACATATATGGGTAAAATGAGGTAGGCATACTTACCAAATTGATTATATTCACTTGTTCATTACTCAATTACTAATATACTGTTAGGAAAACTTAGGTTTATTCTGTACTAAATAATTGATTAAATGGCGATCTTACTCGTGTTAATTGTGTAAGCATGTGCGGCTAACAGCTGTTTCGGTGCTTCTTCACACCATCCTCAGAGCCTACTAGATCTCGGCGTCATCTCGAACTTCGCTGCCTGTTTCGTGGTTTGCGTTCGATTGTTGAAACGTATTGAAATGTGGTGTGAAATAGTATGTGTGTTCTGAAATTGATGTGTGTGTTGAGAATTTGATGAGGTTGTGTTTTAGTGTGTCTGTATATTTCATATTGTTCTAGTGTGTTGAGTTTTTGATTTGTATGTGTAGGATTTCCATGTCTGTATTTATGTTATTGTATGTGTGGTTAGAATTAACTATGTGTTCGGCATATGTAGATGTATTGTGTCCTCTGGTTATTGGTTTAAAGTGTTCTTTTGTATCGAGTTTGGAATGATCTGCCTGTCTGTCCAATGTAGAAACTGTCGCAATTATTGCATGTGAGTTTGTATACGCCGCACATCCTTACATAGTTAACACGAGTAAGATCGCCATTTAATCAGTTATTTATATTGAAGTGTTAAAAGTAGTGTACGAAAGATTCAACATGGATTATACTGTAAGTTACTCCGTAAAACGTATATAGTAGCGTGCAAACTAATCCGGACAACGTAATTACTTATGCAAAAACACTCAAACAGGATAAAAAAAAAGGATCTATGACATACCTCAGTAATCTATGTGGCCTCCCTTGTTCCTAATAACTGCTCTGAGACGATTTGGCATGGATTCCACTGATTTCCCACAAATATTCTTCATTTCTTCATCGCGAAACCATACACCAATGAGGGCAGAAATCATCTTCTCCTTTGTAGAACAATCCATTTTTTGCATTCTTCTTTTGCAAATTGACCACAAGTTCTTAATGGGGTTGATGTCGGGTGAGTTGCCTGACCTGGGAAGTACCTGAATATTCTTCTTGTTGAAGAATTCTGTAGTTTTTCGAGACGTATGGCATGATGCCAGGTCTTGTTGGAACACACCTCTGCCATCCGGAAATGATTTTTGCAGCTGGGGTACGATTCTGGTTTCCATTAAGTGAATATATTTGTCAGAATTCATCATTCCCTTGGTAGGTATTAATGCTCCAGGCCCTTCATGTGTAAAACAACCCCAAAACATTACTTTAGGGGGGTATTTGGGTGCTTGTTGGAGATGAGCTGCTGCTACTTTTTCGGATCGTTTCCATACGTAAGAAACACGGTGGTCGTGGACCTCAAAATGAGACTCATCGGAAAAAAGTACATTCTTCCAGTCATTCACTGTCCAGTGTTGATGTAATTTTGCCCACATTAACCGTTTTTTGCACATAACAGGGGTTAGCAGTTGCTTCTTAATAGGCTTACGAGGCCTTCATCAAGCTTCCAAAAACCTACGCCGCACTGTTGTGACGTGAATATTCGCCCCAGTGGTAGCCATTAACTCGCGGGTTAAGACGACAGCAGTTAGTCTAGGATTTCATTTACTTTTCCTGGCAATTAAATGATCATCTGCAGGTGAAGTCTTCCTTTTCCGGCCACAGTTTCCTTTTTTGTGGGGTGTGATGGATCCAGTCTCCCTGTATCGTTTTATGATCGAATTAACAGTAGCCAAACCGATGTGTCATTCTGCAGCAATTTGCCTCTGTCATAGAAGAATGCTCTGCTACTGTTATAATTTTAGACCGTTTTCGTGGAGCTGTATCCATTTGTGAAGACGACAGAATGTACACAGGATTGCAGTATTAAATCTTCAACACAACTGAAATGCTTGTAAGTACAAAACGACATGCAAAATGTCACATATTATAAAAAAATAATAATGACAGACCATCAACAACGGAATTACACGTACTACAGATGTCAATTAAAGCGGTATGAGCAGCTGTGAGGCCAAGAATAACAGAAAATGTAAAAATATGTCATGTTCGGATTAATTTGCACGCTACTGTATCTCGTAGAGTTTTTGTTGCTCAACGTCTGATTAAATATGTTATGTATTTTCATTACAATTTAAACAACAAAATAACTATATTCGTTATGGATAAATATCTGAGACCGGATGCTGATCCTCGTTTTGATTTGGCTAACAAAGTATGGACACATTGACAAGTTAAATCTGATTAATTAGGTATCTCATTCTGTTTATGGGTGTATATGTGAAAATAGTAGCCTACATATTTATGAATTTGCCTTAGCCATTCTCAGTTCTCCACATATAGTCCTGGAGGAACGTAATGAAATATATACTAGACATTTACCTGCAAATAGAAGAGAACTATGTGGACAGGCTATAGCTCACTATGGGCCTATGCAGACACTGCTAACTCTATGTAATACAGGAAACTACTATATTTTAAAGCCGTAAATCGACCTCCAAATAATTATATTCGTGACCTTTTTTTTTCCTGGACTCTCTTCTTCTCAAATGCGTCAGAGGGTTTTGGAAGGTAATACTCTCACACAGGCTTTAAGCTAGAAAATAAATAATTGTCGCAAAAATCCACAAATGGAAAATTATATTTGTGCAAAATAAGAAAATGTTGTAAAATATTCTAAATAATTGTACAAAAAAGATTAAATTAATAAGATTTATAGTAACAAAAATATATGTAATTGGTTTCGTGGAGTTTTATTACTTTAAGTCAAACTTACAACACTCTAGATGTGCATATGCAAGTAAATAATCTGACGTAGGTGTGTTTACAATCGATTACTGCTGAATTTACATCACATCAAAATACGTTATTTTATGCGCATTCCAAACATTGAAATTCCTTACCACTAGGCTCTTCAAGATTTATTAATAGCAGAGTGCTAGCTCCTTTTACTCAAAGACGGTTTCTAATTACATTTTTTACAAGATTTATGTGCAACTAAATCCTCGCCCACATTTTACGACATGCGATGAAATTACTCTATATAAGTTAATTAGAAAAAATTTTTCACTTCACTTGTTAACTTGCATGAATTGTACCAAATTTTTTAAATCCATTCCTGAACAACTATTGTTCAATATTTTCTTGAACATTGCCCGTGCCATTAGCAATTCATTTACATTCAAATTCTCCAGAACTGATTAGTTGAAACACATCTCTGATTTCATTTTCTCCAATTCCATCTTCGTTTCTGAAGTGCAGTGTGGTTGTCACATTTTTGCACATTTACATTCAAGTTTGAACTGTGAACTTTCCTATATGAACAGATAGAAACTGTCAAATTCGTACCGCAGTGCACTATTCTCTACTTCTACTGCTAATGGCAAACTTAAACTATTTCGCCATAATAATGGTAAAGAATTATTAAAAGTTATTAAAAGAAGTTTTTCTTTCACCTAAACATCCATTTCCCATGTTAACTACAAAGAGAGATAGATGCGATTCAAGAGTGCCAATAATGCGAAGTAAAACTTCACGTTTTTGGCAGGAATTATATACAGCCGTGGACGAATTTGGTTGAAAGAGAGGGAAACTGGAGGAAAAGCTTTAAAATGCACAGTTGAAGGTGTGCTTGTAAGGGTGTTTGGGGCTGAGAAAAACTAAATATGTGGTCTCCAAGCCCGTTAACCACGTTTGTATATCTGGTTTCGTTCCTCCACTGAAAGTAATTTTGAAGGTGAAAAGCCGGAAATAGACGTAACCTAATAGCTAGCACATAAATGACTTAAGGATTACAAGAACAAACGCCCAAAATGTGTTAGGTGGACATTGAAAGGTACTTTATTCTTTCACTGTGTTAGTTGTGTCCAATAAACTCGCTCATATGACAAGTGCGATTTTCCAAGGCTGACCTAAGACTGCAAGAAGAAACACCTGAATTAGTAAGTCTAAACTGTAAATTCCCCTGTGCGAATAAAGTGCGGTAACGTCGCTCATGTAACAGGGTAATGTACGAAGCTAAGCCAGTGCATCTTTGTCGAAAATTGTTTCTAATAGCGGAATCTCTATGGGCAAAGGAATGGAGGTCCGTGGCCCATTTCTTTTAGGGCTCATCCCGATAATCGTCTTAAGCGGGGTTTTCCTAGCAGCGCACTTTTTATGTCGCGTATAACGTAAAACGCATTACTCAGTGCGCTGCGTACTGTGTTCTAGAAACTTCGAAAAACGCAGCAGATGTCGCAGACTCTCAACAGCTGTGATTGTATGAAGAGTATGAACTGAACTTCAAAATGAGTTGTGCATTAAAACGGAAAAAATTGTGTTTGTTATTGGTGTTACTTGACTTTGAGGATGTAGAAGAAGAAATCGATTACCTGGTTCATCATTATTGCATTAGGAAGTCTGTTAGTGAAGTATTTTTCTGTAGAGAAAAGGAGGGAGTTTTCAGAATACTGATCGAAAAACATCTACTAGACGATGAAGTGAAATTTAAAGCATATTTCAGATTCACCCGAGAACAATTCTATTTCCTTGTGAACCTCATGCAAGATGATTTGTCTACAAAACCATGCAATAGAGTGAAAAGGCCTATCTCACCAGCCGAAAAACTTGCTCTAACTCTGAGGTATGTATTAGGAATGGTGTACATACAGAATGATTAATTATTTCACCTCTACAGTACACACAGAAAGTATTCACATGTAATAATGAATCACCCTGTATATTGTATAGCTATAGCTTATATATTTTTAAAATGAATTTTGCATTTTTCGTACAACTACATAGTCCAAGTTTATTCATTAATCTTATACATACCACATTTAAGTTCAAAATTTCCAAAAATGTCCACTCATATCTTCAGAACATTCTACATTTGAGTTTGTAAACATTGTATTGTTGTCACAAGTAGATGACTCAAAAGTTGTGCTGGGTGAATACTGTGACTGCAAGCCTACTGTACTGCTGACGGTTCACCAGTGCTCCAGTTCGAGTTGTAGGATGCGTTTCAGCTTGGCCTGGAGTTCTCCGAATCAAATGTGGAAGCATTTCCCACACGTATAGGCCTGTAACTGCGGACTTCCATTTCAGTCACAAGACTAAAAATTTTCATTTTTGCTTCAGTTCTGACTTCAGGATCAAATTTTTTCACAGTCGCAGCCATGGTTCTGAAGAAGAGATCAGTTTCGTCTTCTGCTTCAGGCTTCATAATTTTTTCAAAGTGTTCTCTGGTCTGTAGTCGCTCTTGTTTTCTTTCATTAAGTAAGTTCACAATGTTGTTCTTTCTGACTTTTTTGGTTTTTGTCTCAGGCGTCTGGCAAGTTGAACGTTCTGGTAAATTTTCTTTCTTTCTTTTCTCTTGATTTTCAGATTCATGTCCTGTGCTCGTAGCATACGAATCGTAAGTTAGTGGATCATCCGTTGCTTCGGAAGCAAGACTACAAATCGTGTCTTCCAGGGTTTCATTACTGTTTCCGCTTTCAGTTTGCATATTAGAAAAACTTTCTCGTTCATCTTCCACTGTATCAAGGAATCTTAGCCTATCCCAATATGATGCCCTTTTCTTCGTAGCAGCGGACCCTGTTCCTGTATTCTTTTCTTGTTTCCGCTGTCTCTTGTAATGGTCCCTAATACTTTTCCATCGCATTTTGCATTGTCCATCTAAAAGAAAAAAACAAGTTATATGTACGAGGATTTTCACATAAAATATACGGTACATAAATTAATGCTTTTCCATTGGGAAATTTCCTATTTAATTTTTTCTTTCCTTTCCAGATTTCTTGCAACTGGGGAGTCATTTCATTCATTGGCATTTTCATACCGCATATCTCCTTCTAGTATCTCCACATTCGTACCACAAGTACTTCAGGCGCTCAAAAGAAAACTGCTACCAAGATATTTACCTAACCCTAATAAAATTGATTGGGAGACAAAGGCAGAAGAATTTTGGGATCGCTGGGATTTTCCTAATGTTTTTGCAGCACTCGATGGGAAGCATGTGAGAACTGTAGCACCTAACCAAACAGGGACTTTATTCTACAACTACAAAGGCTACTTCTCAATAGTCCTTCTCGTTATGGTAGATACTAACTATAAGTTTCTTGTCGTCGATGTCGGTTCCTACGGAAAGGAAGGGGATGCTGGGATTTTTAATAAATCTGAAATGGGTCAGCTGGTAAAAATGGGGTCAATATTTCCACCACAATCAAACATTTTGTTGCCCCATGTCATACTAGGTGATGAAGCCTTCAGATTAGATGAACATATCATGAAACCTTACTGCAGACGACAAATATTGGAAGATGAAGAGAGCACTCAATTGAGCAAAGCTAGAAGAGTTTCTGAAAACGCATTTGGCATTATGTGTTCTACGTTCAGAATTTTTTTCACGCCTATAAATGTCAAGCCAGAAACTGTAGATTTGATAGTTACAGTCTGCTGCTGGCTGCACAATTTACTGAGAGATGACTATATTGCTAAACATCCATGTGATGGAGAGACACAAGACATAATTGATGAACTTCCAGCGGACAACATGATTCCCTTAGCTGGGACTGGCGGTTTCGCAAAATCTGAAGGTTTCAAAGTCAGAAGCAGATTTACTGAATATTTCAACGGTAAATATTTCAAAACTAAAGCCTCGAGTAAAAGAAACAAAAGAAAATGAAGATGAATGAGTGCATTGTTTGTAAAAGTAATTTTAAACAAAGGCAAATTTAATTTTCTCATGTGTTTCATTATTTTGTTGTTCATTAATAATGTAATAATGTAATTATTCTAGTTCATATTTAGATATAAGTTAGCTGTTGAAAGATTGGGTCGTTGATATGTAATAAGATTGCATTCTAGAAATTGCAATTCAATGTACTTCAAAATGTAAGATATTTTCTAAAATTCTAACGACTATAATAACCTTTTTCTGATTATAATTACATAAAATATATTGATGTGAATTAAAATTATAGGCTACTTCATTCATAAAATAAGTTACCTGACTTATTCACCATGTTTCCAATCTCCTTCCAAATTAAGTCCTTCTTTAAGGTATTCTTGAACTCTACTTCCATCATATTCCATAAAACAGGATGTCCAGCAACCATCTCAATCAGCTGTTCGTCTTCTGCGGCTGAGAATCGAACTCAAGGTGGCGCCATTGTTAAAGAAACAATATGTATGAAACAAAAAACCGCACACAACTTCTCTATTACGCAGCGCACGACGTACTAGACTCCTCTAGTTCGAGTTGGTTTACTGCTCCAAGCGCATTACGCTGCCGCACAACGTACTGCGCATCCTTACAAAACACTTCAATCATTTTTTGTTGTCTGAGTCTGCAGCGTATTACGCTCCACGTGTTACGTCGTACGTAACGCAAAATGTGCGCTGCTAGGAAAATCCGCCTTTAGAGGGTTAGGAAATCCTCTGGCAGGATGAATTTATATACACGTATTATGTATCCACTTTATAATTTTCACATTACTGTGCTTAGATAATCTAGAAACCTACGTGTCACGGTCATCTATGTGAATTGCTATCCAGCTAGCTTAGTTATCCTTTCTAGAAAATTCTTTTAGGCGTCTATATATTTGCTGTATAGAGCTAATTAAACTGAGCTAATTTTGGTCTCACCTAGCGCTTAACATTTACGGCCCAAAACAGGTATGTAAATGTAAATATTTCAGTGCACAGTGGGCAAATGTTTTCACTTACCTCGTATGACGTACAGTTGATTCTTGCTTACCGATTGTATGTTCTATTGTCACATTCTTTTTACTGTATTTGTATATGAAACTTGGGTCTTATGAATGCTATTCTCCACATTAATTATTATAAGCAGTATCTGAATGTTGACAGAATGTTTTACTCTAATTACACAGGAGGAAACAAGTGAACAACGCCGTCGCTACTCATGACGTCATCTTATTTACTCGGAAATAAAATACGAAATTACACTCCTGATCTCCTCACCCCCAACTCTCCTTCACTTCCTCTTCTATCTGTCACCTCATATATATTTTATATTTTATATCACTCAAAATATTACTTATTTCACACATTACTTATATTTTATCTACATTAAATCGACTGCAATCCATATCATATTTCAAATTACTTAGGTAGGCCTAATTGTTTTCGTGAATTATTGTCCCAGTCACATGTTGCTAAGGTACCTCATTTGAGTGTAAGCTGTGATGCGTGTCGTAGGAAAGTTGGTCAGGGAGAATTGGGGACAGTTGTAGAATGTGGTTTCATTATGGATGTAGTAACACTGCTAGTGATGAGGTTAGTCTATGTGATAACTGGTCATGTGAAATCTGTCACTATAAAACATTAGTTGTGAAACAGGAGGAAACTATCGCCAACCTACATTATGAGCTGGAACTTTTCAAATTAAATTGGGAAATTACACACTGTATATCGTTTCTGAAACTTATCCGAGACTGATTTGTCTACTCTTGTATTATTTATTCTGTCTCTATCTTCGTGATACATTCTTTTCTTTACCATTTCTATCTCTTACTTGTTACACTCATATCGCAGTCTACTATATATAGAGTCACTAAGCTTGAGTTTTGAGGGTGCTAGAAATAATAGACTGTGACGGTTCTATTTTGCATTGCCTGTAATGAGGCGATATTAGCGATCCTAGTGGTGAGCAACTATATAATGTTTCCATATTTACTGCTTATTGAGCTTCGCGACTCTATGTACTAGACTGTGCTCATATCATTATATCGTAACCTCTTTCCCACCTGATGCTATAATCCTAACACTCCTAATTCTTAGTCCTTACTGACATGTAACATGGCTAATTGATACTTCTCGCTCACTTTGCTATTTACGTCACTTCACTAATTAAATTAATACCTTTACACTATATTCTAATTTTTTACATAATTTAAGCGACTCATACCATTATCTTCCATTGTTCTACACTGTCTTTCATGTCTTTTGTTTTCTTTTTTCACTTCGTCTACTTCCTACTTTACTCGTCCGACACTATTTAGTAGACAACTGCATTTTGTTGAAAACGCCCGAACTAATCCAGTGGAAGAAATCATATATTGAACTTAGACACAAACACTATCGTGAAATCATCGACTTTATTTGTTAGACAACTACTGTATCTTGTCCCTAGTATCACATGCTCATCGGTGCTGATGTACACATTCGTTTGTATTTTTGTGGTAAACTTTGTGTGTTGTGGCGCTTGCAGAGAAATACACACTGTACGTAGATATGGACTTATTATTGCCAAGCTAGCAAGTCTATCTGAGTATTTCACATTCTGCATATTAACTTATGTTACTTAATTTCCTTTTTCAGTCGTAATGGACGTGATCAAGATGGAACCTGGGTCCGACACAATGGGTATACAGACAAGTGGTATCGCAGATATAGAAGAGAAGAAGCCTTTATGTGAGGTATATTGAGAGCAATTACTATTTATTTTCTAAATGCGTAATTTGTAAATAGGAAGGACATTCCTTTGGAATTAATTGTTCTTTTTTCCACGAGATGAAACACACCTAAAAAGGTTGAAAATTGTGAATGTGAAGTTACAAACGGAATTTTATTTCTCATAAAACACACATACTCACAAAATAGTGAGAATACTTACATTCAGGAAATTTATTACAAACAAAAAAAAAAAAAAACCCTTGAAGATTTTTTTTTTTTTTTTGTCGATGGATTTTTAGAAGAGAATTTAAGTATTTTAAAACTGAATCAATAATAGCTTATTTAGAATAATATTAACCTTTATATTTTGTTGTGGATCCTTCTCATCATACTGGCAACAAAATATCATACAATAAATATATTCTTTTACTCGTATATGCTGCGCTACAACACTTTAAAAATAAATTATTTTACTTTTGGTTTTGGAATAGGTAGATATGCATTTGTTGACATCGGTATTAATAAAAATGTGCACGGACTTTATAGTTACGGGTTTCGTGAACAACTTTTATTCTGTTTTGTCTAATTATTTTCTTTTTTATATTGCAGGAAGGGAATTTATTAGATTTGGACGTCACTAAATTAAAAACTGAATGTATAGACGACAGGTATGACATTAAATCGGAGATAGTATTTGAGGAATCTGCAGTGCCAATTGACTTTCCCATGCTGAAGAGTGAAGCTGAGGTGAGTGCAGTTTATGAAGTGTGTTGGTCGGTAGTTCTCTCTCTGTTACTTTCTGGCTGATGTAGCTCCTATTGTCATCCCAGTTATAATTTTTACCCTATCCAATTTTTAAGTTAATTGTTTTACTAGCACTGTTTAGTTTATATGAATTATGTACCGTACTTGCTGGTAATCCTTTAGTGTCAAAATAGATGCCCACATCCTTCACAAAATCATTCCATTACTGACTTTGCTATAAAGATTGGATGAATTGTACATTTTTACTGCCTAATTTTCATGTATTATTGTGCTCTGTGTCTGTTTTACATAATCTTCTGCTACAGGAGGAGTTTTGTGAGTTGGATCAAGTGAAGCAGGTTAAACTGGAAGTAACAGCAGAAGAGAATGAAGTCTTAACTGAGAGGTGAGTGTAATATAAGAGTCCCTAATTTGTTTTTGGTTTTACTGCTTTATTTAAATAATGACAACTTAAACGTATTTATAATTTCAACGTGATTATTTTTTATACGAAGACTCCAGTTCTTGCGGACAAAAATGGCATGAATGATATAATATCCTATCACTATCACGAACATCTGCACTACTGCTACTTTACCACTCCTACAACTGCCAACTAGTGGAGCTGATGTTGCTGCTGTCAAAGAAAATACCAAGGCATAGACCTGCCTTCAACTTTTCACACTTAATAGAGAAGAGTTCCCTGACCATTTTCATTGACTAAAGGAATGTACTCAGGAAATATAGTTCCTGTTGTTTTCTCAGGTCTGATCCGGCAGTTCTAGTAGGCTTTTTTGTATAGCTTTGAAGGAAATGAGTCCTACTTCTCTGCAGCATGTCCATCACAGATCTTAAGTTATAACAAAGAAATTAGAAAATCAGTGTCAATTTCAATTTTTGGATTTAGTAATATTATTATTACGTGAATATGCATTCCCCTGTATCCCAGTAAGGCATGCGTTGCACTCAACTGGCAACATTGTGATGGTTGGTTTTTTATGAGGTGAGAATCAGAAAACCCATTATGAAATGAAGAAAACATTGCTTCCCAGAAAGAAAACTTTTTCATTATCATTTACGCTGTTATTTTCAACGCCAAACAATGGATATAATTAAAAGGTGAAAAAACTTACAAATTATATCAATTTTCTACCAAATGTTCAACTGATTTTGTGGCCACCCACATGTTGGTAATAGCGGGTACTGTCTCCCCGTGACTGTATACTGTTACCATTTGCCGATTCAACTTTTCCATCAGATTCTGGATGTCAGTCTGGTCGATTCTATTGCATTCTTTACTTAGAACATTTCTCTCTAAAGCGATGGTACACTCGTATGGTCGATCGAGGAATCCCAAGAACTGCAGCCACATAACTCCGACTATTCCCACCTTCTATAAATGCAACCACTTGCTGAATTGGTAGGACTTAGTGACATTTGTATACAATGAAGTACTCCAATACTGCCTCAAAAGAGCTTACCGGTCTGTAGACTTCTTTAGAGTCCGAGAAGTTTAGACACAATATTAGAAGAAGAACGAATCTTCTTTTCTGATCATTGTTGCCTCTTACGTATTCAGTATTACGTTGTTACATATCTCAAAATAAATTAATAACTAAATAGCGATGGGTCGTTCATGAACGAACTAGTTCATTTGAACGACTCGTTCAAACGAACTGCTCATAGTTCGTTCATTATTTTTGAACTAATAGTTCATATACAGTTCACGTGTGCCGCACAATTGAACGAACACTGAATGGACTGAATTACCAACTGTAGTTGAATACATACGTGTAAAGTGACTTTGAGTTGTTTTGCGCTTGCATACTGAGTGATTAATAGAATTTTTTATAATAAATTGGGGAAATGCGCACATTCGTGTTTTATAACTTAATAGCGCTCAATGATACCGTTCACATTTCTCTTCACCAAGTTCACACACGATTCGTCCATTCGGGCTGTGCTGTGTCAGCTGT
This sequence comes from Periplaneta americana, assembly GCF_040183065.1. Classification (NCBI taxonomy): domain Eukaryota; kingdom Metazoa; phylum Arthropoda; class Insecta; order Blattodea; family Blattidae; genus Periplaneta; species Periplaneta americana. The sequence goes on from NC_091132.1 coordinate 161,416,992, forward strand.
GTGGCGTGCTGTAGATGCAGTGCAGCCAACTCTACCAGATAGGTTCCGACTAACTACTATAATCTCTCTACTATAGAATCTCCTAAACTGATGCGAAAATCTGCCAGGAAATAATATTGTGTATTTAATTTTATAACTATGTTTACTGTGAAGAATTAATTCTCTTGATATGTATTGTAAAAAAAACTTAGAACTTTGACATAATTCACACAGCACTCAGCCAGCAAATGAATCCCTCTTTTATTTTAACACGTATGGGACAAATACCTGTTTTGTGCATGAATTAACGTATACAATTACAATTCACTGCATACAAGCATATTTTCCAGCTTTTATGAAATTCAAATCTGTCAGAATCAGCAGAGAACTGGCAACACTGTGTAGATGTTCTGTAAATACTATTAATTTGTGGTCAATGGCAAAGGTTTGAATGGGTACTTCTACGTCACTTTTAAAACGTACCTCAACAAATTCCATCGCGCCTCATGTTGGAATCCCCTCCAACTCCATAACAACTGAGGTTTAAAAAAAAAAAGTCACTACAGTTCAAATCGTTAAAATAGTTATTAATAATTTAAAATATCACTTCTTTGTCTTGCCTTTCACTGCCTCTCACAATTGTTCATGTTTTTGTTGAAAACTGAGTAGTGAGTACAATAGGTAGGCCCTAACTAAAATAACGCTTTACAAATTTTCACTAAAAAATAAGAGTTGTTCTACTCTTTGCCACTCAGACGATTTCTTGCATCCGTAATTGTGTGTCCTGCCTTGGAAAACACTCTCTCACAAGGCACAGATGTAGCAACAATAGAGCCGAGATTTTGTATAAATTTGGATATACCTCTTTTCTTTCATTCCACCAAGAAAGTGGGTTACCCTTTCTCGATAGCAGTGGTTCCTGTACAAATTTGTCGACCTCGATAATTGCCGATGCTTTGGGGTTTGGGTTTTATTAAAAGAGAGCATAATTAACAGCTATAAAGATATGTATAGCTTAATATTTCATAAAATAATCGATGAAAATATTATCTTGCAAGAAAAGGTCGGTTGGTTTGTTATTTATCTGCAATAAGGAAGGGAGAAGTTGTGTTTCAAGGAAACTTTTTTTTTTGTCCTAGTTGTCCGCTTTATAAGAAGGGACAGGGAGGAAATGAGAGAGAGAAGGTTATGTTCGCTATTCTCTCACTATAGCTTTAGGTCAGAACCTGGTCAGAACTCATTGCTCTGCCATCTATTGACGATTTCATTCACTACTTAGTGATACTGGCAACTAAGTGCGCACGAATGTGCGTTTTGTGCTATATTGAGCTACTTAGTTCCTATTAGTTAATTTGTAAAATGAACGAACTAGTTCATTTGTACAACTCAAGTTCATGTGCGGGAACGAACGAACTAGCTCTTGACAATGAACTATTTCGCCCAACGCTATAAACTAAATGAATCTCAGCACACCTACAATTATTTTAAAAATTCTACAATTTTAAAAAATTTTAAACAAAATGTAGTTGGCCCGGTTTTTTTTTTTTGCCGTTGAGTGTGTATATTAAAGAACAAAAGTACGGTATCAAAATAAACTAACACATTGTTAGCAAAATATTATACAAATAAACTCACTGATAATGTTTATTTATCACACTGAGAACTACATTCAGTAGGCTTATTTCGATCCTTTGAATCTCCACTTCTCTTGTAATTCTGAAATTGAAAATAGATCTCTCTTTTTCGAGACGCTTTTGGGGTCTTCAATTTGTTTTATTATGTTTTCCTTTCTATGGAATAAAATGTCTTCCATTTCTCGCCACCTCAGTAATTAGCGCTTTTTACTATACATGAAACAACAGCTCCCATGTTCATCACTTCCAAAACTTTTCCTGGCCACAATTCCTCCTCATAAGTAAGTCCACATAACTATGTGCCTTTAGCATTAATTTAACAGATTTCGTCTTCCTTTCCACATCTGACTCACTGTCTGTAAATATCTAGAGAACACCAAAAATATCATAATCTGTATCCAATTCAATTTTATCGGTCTCATAGTCACTTACTGGTACGGTTGTTTTCCTTCTGCCCTGAAGTTTTCGTTTTACCGGACCATCATTCGTGCTAGTACCATTGATGCTGGAACAGCCTGTTTCTTTGTTTACTTGACTATAATGTTAAATGGTGTTTTAGAATATACTGAGGTACCGTATTTGCAGAAGTAAATAATCACATTGATCACATTTTATTAAAACAAATATTTAAAAGTGAAATACAACTAAGGTCCACGAAAAATTGTGGTACATAGTTGAGGACTGACTTCTAGCCTTGAGGTTAAACATTTTTCACGGAGAGTCCTTAACCTCTGCCAGTCTAATTATTACGTGAAAGTAAACACTATATAGGCAGGTTTAATTGTACAAACAATCATATATCTATAACGTACCAATTCTACAGAGGAGAGCTTAATAAAACAGAGAAACACAAACTGCATGATTTCGTGTCTTCACACTTTCAATAGAACGATGCACACTGACCTTGGTAAGCATCAATATCATTGCCACGTGTAAGGGTAGATGGAAGCATCTATGGGGAACATAATTCCATCACAGTGGCGCCTTAAATGGCAACCACCGAACTCTTGGGGGACTAAGTAGTACATAATGCTTTTTGGACCATAGTTGGGTGCCTGGACCATAGTTATGGGAAATCACGGTACCAAACACAAAACTTAGTTTCAACTCATAAGTAAAAAACTATCATCTCAAAAATGTTTTGCAACACACCTTCTGATCGATACGCCTTACTTTCAGCAATCTATACAGAAACTACTGGCTAAAACAGTAGCCGATGTTCGTTAGTAATGTACTGCTGTTACGATGTAGATGGAAGAATTTATACAATTTTTGCAGCATTTATGATCTTCTAATTGAGTGATTTTATATACAGGAAAAGATTCTTTAATCAGTGCTCGTTATGAAGTAAATTTGTGTGTGTCTTTTATAGGATATAGCAGTAATTTTGTTGACTTAAGGTGCATCTACATGGTTCAATTTTCCATACATTTACGTAAACAGTTTGGGTATAATCTTGAAAGAATCAAATTGAAAACGAACGTTCAATTAAGATGCATACAGATTTTGTGTCTACACTTTGTGCTGTGTTGAACGTCACCTTCACTGCGTATATATTAATTAATAAACATTAAATATCAATCCAATACTTAGACCTACTAGATTCGCTTAATTGCTTTTGAACACTCGATAGACACTCGTATCTTTAATCATACTTGCCGCCATTTTCAGCCTAAAAGGTGTGGCATCACCAAACAAAAGTATTATCAGTTTATTCTCGGCAACCTAAATCAATACCTGTTCGCTATAATTCTTAACTTTATTTCAATCGGTAATTATGAATGGAATTATAGGATGGGGTAGTTTATTTAAATGCAATTTTAATCCACTTTATTTATTACAGAAGAAAATAATTCAAATATATCTTCATAAACCTATTGATTTTCCATCTCAAAAATTGTTTTTTGACTTTATAATGTTCTTAAAATAAGAAAAATTTATTATATTGTATTACTCGTAATAAAATTCTTACATAAATATTGAAATAATTTTGAATTCTATTCTCATGGTTATGAAACAAAAGATATGAATTCTTGAAGATTGTTTGAAGTAAAATACAACACTGCTACAGTATTTAATCATAGTAGTAATTTAGGCCCAAAAATATATAACAAATTTATATTTAATTATCCTAATCTTGTCAATTCTAATACTTCTTTTATTATATTTAAGAACTTATGTATGGAATTTATAAAAATTAAAAAATTGGAAAATTAAATTTATATATTCTTATTGCGTAGTAGACATAGGACAAAGTAGTAATTTAGGCCCAAGAATTTATAACAAAGTCATATTTAAATATTCTAATCTTTTCAATTCTTATAGTTCTATTATTGCATTTAAAAAGTTAGGTATGTATTTTATAAAAATTAAAAATTTGTGAATTTAAAAGTATATATTTTTTATTGCTTAGTAGACATAGGACAAATTGTATTATATACTTTTTAATTTCAATTCAGGAATCCACCCCTGAGCACGAGTTCTACTCATTCAAGGGCGAGCTAAAGTGTGTCTCTTTATATTATAATTTATGTTATAATTATTAGGAAAACGAACATTTGAACTAAGTAAGGCACAAAATATACATCGGGTAGCTTTCAATTCCTGCATACGCTATAATTTTTAGTCCAAAAAGGCATGTTCAATTGATTGCGTTTCGTGCGCTATTGCATGCATTCCATGAATGCGTAAAATTGAATGAAAAGTTGAACTGTTAGATGCACCTTCTGCTTTCGTCATCCTTGCTCCAACTAAACGGTCCTTTTCTTCACAGCATTAGACTGCCAGGTTACTCCAACAATATTGCAGATGGTGGGTACCGAAACGCAGGCGGAAAGCAATACAAATGTAAAGAGTGTTGCAAATTGTTTCTCGACCCGGCAAAACTAAAAAGCCATGCTCTTTTACACAAACGCAAGAGGCAATTCAGTTGCAATTTATGTGGTAAAAAGTTTTTGCAACGTGGGAACCTCAAGAGACATGCAGTCGTACACACAGGGGAGAAGCCATTCAGTTGTGATGTATGTGGGAAGTATTTTTCATCAGTTGGAAGTCGCAATAGACATTTATCGTTACATTCAGGCGAAAAGCCATTCAGCTGTGATGTGTGTGGAAAACCTTTTGCAACATTCGAAAGTTGCAATAGACATATTATAACCGTACACACAGGGGATGGGCATTTCGATTGCGATGTGTGTGGGAAGAAATTTTGGGAATCCAGTAATCTGAAAAATCATATACGTGTACACACTGGTGAGAAGCCATTCAAATGCGAAGTTTGTGGGACATGTTTTACGTTTGTTTCAGGTCTGAAAAGGCATGCTAACACTCACAAACGTCAGAAGCCATTAAAGTGCGAAATATGTGGGAAAACATGTGATCGGTCGGTTAACCTCAAAACAAATACACTCGCACGCACGGGCGAGAACGTATTTATTTGTGATATGTGCGAGAATATCGTTCCGAATTGGTAAAATTGAGTGATGATGGAATCATACAGCCAAGCGAGAAGCCAATCCGCTGTGATTTGTGTGGAAAAACTTTCTCGCAGAAGGATTATTTAAAACTGCATTTACGCGTACACCTTGGCTTCAAGCCATTCAAATGCGATGTTTGTGGGAAAGTATTTTTGTCTTCTGGCAAGAGTTTCACTTATACAAATTTCAAAAGGCACGCGCTCATAGACATAGGCAAGCAGCCTTTCACTTGTGATATGTGTGAGAAGTCATATAGGCGGTTGGCAAGTCTTAAGAAGCATGCACTAGTACACTTAGGCCAAAAACAGTTACGTTGCGACGTTTGTGGTGTACACTTCCCATTTTCTTCACATCTTAAGAAACATTTAAGCACACACGCACTTAACAAGAATCTCACTTGCGGTATTGGTGGTCAACTTTTTTTCTCTACTCGAGATCTTAAAAGACATGTCGCAACGCACGGCGTTGACAAGCCATTCAAATGCGATGTTTGTAGGAGAACCTTCTCTAAGTCTTACAGCCTCGTAAGTCATTCTTTGTCACACACAGGTGAGGATACTCAAATGCAACGACTACGGAAAGCTGTACGCGTGTTCGAATTTTCTGAAAAGACATGCACGCGTACAAACAAGCAGTAAGACGAAAAATTCCCACGTGTGTGAGAAATTAGTCTTATCAGGTTTGAAATGCCATTCACGCCATCATACAGCCTTGGACGTATTGTAATACGTTTGTCGCCTTCTGGAAGTATCAAAATACGTGCAAACTTAAACACAGACAAAATAAAAGTGTCACGCATTATCTGTAGTCTGTCATTATGTCTGTAAATCCAGACATCATTTTCAACTACTATATTTCGTTGCTATTTTATGTGGTTTTGAGATAATCCAAATTGTGTAGGTATGGGAGAAGAATATTCGAAGATATTTCGCGAATATTTTGTGTTGCAGCTGATACAGTGTCACGTCGTAAACAGTGTAGAAAGATATTTTGTATATGTGTGGAAAAAATAAAAAAAATTCTGTTTACATCTTTTGTGTTAATTGTGTATTTATACAGGATGTTAGGGGTATAAATGCCATCCTTTTCACAGTCTTCGGGGTGGTCTGCAGAGTCAAAAAATGTTCATACTACATAGGCTCAAAACTTTAAAGTGTTCCCAGAAAAAATATCTCTTTATTTTGTTTGTGTTAGACTATTTATATCGTTAGTAAAATTACGAAAACAGTTACATCAATAGGTATATCTAGCAAAAAGTTAATACTAGTTTAAATATATATTTATTTGCTCTATTAGGTTTTCGTGAAATTAAGTAATAATGCATACTTGAATTTGTTAATATTTTGTCGTGAGAGACGTGGCAATATATTCGGGAGGATTCATGCAGCTGACAGTACTTTGCACAGATGTGTACATCTCAGGTGAGTTCAAGCTCCCTGTCCATAGGTCTCCTGCCTAGTGAATGGCAGTTCAGTACAGGTATTCGATAAAAAAAAACTTACACTGCCAGTCACATGCAAATCTGACTTTCAGGTAGTAACTCTCTGTAAAGCAGGGTTGAATGCCACTGTCACAATTTTTCCTTTATATCCACACAACTCAAGTGGGGTTAGAAGATGCCAGAACCCAACTTTGAGTGCACAAAAATTCTGTGTGACTTAAATTGTGGCTTCCTGTTAACGTACCTCCAGTAACAAATATATTATGCAAATCTGGCTTTCAGGTAGTAGCCCCCTATAAAGCAGGTTAGAATAATTTCAAGGAAAAATTGTTCCGGGGCCGGGTATCGACCCCGGGTCCTTTCGCTTAGCGCACGAATGCTCTACCGACTGAGCTACTCCAGGAACTTTACACGACACCGTCACAATTTTTCCTTTATATCCACACAAGTCAAATGGGCTCACAAGACAACAGAACCCAACTTTGAGTGCACACAAATTCTGTGTGACTTAAATTGTGACTGTGTCTTGTATAGTTCCTCGTGTAGTTTAGTCGGTAGTGCATTCGTGCGCTAAGCGAAGGGTCCCACGATCGATATCCGGCCCCAGAACAATTTTTTCTTGAAATTATTCAAACATGCTTTACAGAGGCTACTACGTAAATGTCAGATTTGCATAATATATACGTTAGTGGAGGTACGTTAACAGGAAGCCACAATTTAAGTCACACAGAATTTGTGTGCACTCAAAATTGGGTTCTGGCGTTTTGTCAGCCCATTTGAATGTTATGGATATAAAGGAAAAATTGTCACGGTGTCGTGTATAGTTCCTGGGATAGCTCAGTCGGTAGAGAATTTGTGTGCTAAGCGAAAGATCCCGGTATCGATACCCGGGCCCGGAACAATTTTTCCTTCAATTATTCAATGTCAGTCACAGTTCAGGAATATCATATGTTATAAAATTATTTGGAAAGTTGTCGTAATTCAAATGTGGCAAGAACGATGTACAATCAACGTTTTCCGGAAAGAAAGTCACCTTATCGGCGAACTTCTGTAGGAGTTTCGCAATGATTATTAGAAACTGGGAGTCTCTTTCCCCGCTTCGAAAATCACACAACTAGAAATTTATTTTAAAATGATCCTGCTTTACGGAAGCTGGAGAGATTAATTTTGCATTAGAAAAAAGTTCGTGTGATTTTTTGCGGTATACCGTTATTGTTAATTTTTAATTACAATAAAAATGTAGCAATATTGTTAAATAAAATGGAAATTTATCACAATGTTCAATTAATGAGAATTATTCAGTTTGAATTTGCTGCTCCTTTTATGTAAACAAGAGTTGTTCTAGTCCGCCCCTGCATTAGAACAGCATCAGTATTGTATTGGTATATCTGTATCCGCTTGAACTGTACTGGGTACTTGCAAACCCGTATTCACCATCCAGCAATATTGCCGTATCTCTATTATTGTAAACTTTAACATTTAATTAAGTATTACAGTTAGAGAAAATTGTGAGGACATTTTTTTCTTTCTTTTGTCATGAATAATGATCACTTGAAATAATGGCACTTATACCCCGTATACCCTGTATACCCATACTCGGAACAGCGGAAAACCTTACAGATTAGAAACGCTAATGTCGTGTTTGGGTAGTCTCCTGCAGAAATTTAGAGTGTATTCCGCATCATATACAAAATGGAACACATAAATGGATCGTAAAAATGTGTGCACCAGTGGGATGTTCTGGAATCAGTAGCTATCGATAGGTTATTTCATCGATTTTTCTTCCGTATGGTGTATAATTTACAATTAGGAAAGGTATCATGTATCATCCCTGGTATTAATTATAATTTTTAAAAACTGTTTCACTTTGTTTAGAATTTCGAGCATACTTAAACGTAACTTATTAAATTTATTGGCAATGCTGTCAGAATTCTAAAGCCCAGATTCTCTTGAGACTGCTAGGAAATTCCCATTCAGACACAAAAAATCTCTCCCTTTTACCAAAATGAAATATTCAGAACAGATTGCAACAACAGAATAACGTCAATTTAGTACCGGTAATTATAGTAAGTGCAACAGACAGTGCTTATGATCAAGAGATAACTATAATAATATGAAGGTATTTAATTTTCTGTACTTTATAACATTCTTATGAATTAAAAAAATCTTTACAACCTTTTCCCAATATGACATCTGTCTAGAAAGCAATGCAGAAAAAAAATGAATTTAATAATGGGTTATAATGTAGTGCATATAAAAATAGCTGTATATTCATAAACATACATCATTCGCCCTGGAAACATTCATTTCCACAATGTCCAACCATAGTAGTAACATGTAGGGGAGAAGTGGGTACAGTGAGACATTTTTTATTAGATGGTAAATTTTGATGTTGAAATGTTTGTAACAGTGGAGTTGTATGATACATGAGTAAATTAACAGTATTTTCATACTCGATTTGATTCCAGTAATAAAGGTGAGTGATGAAGAAATAATTCGTATTTTTTCGCCCTAGGAGTAAAATTTTGGCTTGTGTTTAATGAAGGTTATATTGGATATGCAAATGAAATGGAAATATGAATGTTTTGTTATCTAATACAGTACTATGGTATTTGACGTTATGTTTGCAAAGTTTCGTCTTTCTTATTTTGATTTTGAAGTGATGGCGCCATTTTTAAACGAACTATGCGTAAAGGGAACTGTGAGACATGCCATTGAAGGGTACACTGAGACGTCTCACTGTCCCCATGTACCAATGATTTGCAAAAACAAACTGTGCTTATATTACATTTATCAGTAACTAACATTAAAAATGAACGTACTAGTAACCAATTTAGGAACTATAGCTTAAAATAAAGGATACATTACATTTTAATGATTTCATAAATAAAAAATTATTCAGAAAATTTAACAAAATGTTCAAAAATAATCAAGAATTAAATTAAATTCTTATAATTATAAGCTTTGTTGTCACCAAAAATTCAATGGAAAATTCACTTTTCCAAATGTTCCAGATGTTTCAATGGTTTCGAAGTCAGACATCAAAATGATTATAAATAAGTCTACAGAACATGGTAAGATAAAGAGACTGCAAATTTCTTTCCTTTTGAAATAAATGTAAATCATTTCAATGTCCGTTAATAGACACTGTGATGTCTCACTGTACCCTCCTGAATGGGAACAGTGAGACATTTGAATTTTTTTGACAAACACGCATTGTATATTATGTCCTTTATCTATTAACATTTTTGTTTATGTATTATTGTACTCCATGTTTTAATGTATATTTCTATTGCACTTGATTTAAAAAAAAAATATTTGAAATTTCACTTGCATACATATGTCGTAATATTTTGTGTCTCACTGTATCCACTACTCCCCTACCGGTATTTTAGTATTCTATTTTCATTTCTTCTATTTCTAATTTGTATAATTAACTTATACTGGTTCTGTTTCTTTAAAAAAAAACTGAATTTTTTCGATCTTAAAATAGAATATTAAAGACAGCTGCGTATGTTATTTTTATATGAAAACCAAGTCGTAGACATGAATAAGATATTATTGGCCACAAACATGATACTCATTGCTTGACTTGTGCCTATCAAAGTCTCAATAATAATAGTGATACAGAATTGCTCTATTCAGATGTAATACACAATCGTTGTTTAGCAGATAATAGCTACAAGAAGAAACATAAAAATATAGACGTCATTCATAAAAAGTCTAGAAGATGTAAATTTATACTACGTGTATATGGAAAGTTGTAAATTGCAGATAATAAAGAAGTTCACCAGACTTCAAAAAATCCCGAATTTGTAAGAAAGCTATCATCATCCCGCCAAGTATCTGAAATTCACGTATCGCGTGATTTTTCCCGCCATCTGATAGCACTGCATATCAGAAAGTTTTGACACCCTAGTTGTACTCTAAAGAGTTAATACTACGTCGATGTCAGTAGTGACGTATATGCTGACATATTGAAGTTTCTAAAAGTTCGGAAAGAATCGTAAGCGATTGGGACATGTGTTCCTTTAACGTCCTCAACTGGAGTGCTAGGAATTTCAACGAAAAATTATTTTCTGAGCCTTGTACTTCGGCCTGAATAGCACTGGGGAACAAATTTTTTTCTCATTTTCTATTGCGTGAGACTTTTCAACTGTTTCAGCGTATTTTTCATCGCTAATTTCAAATTGAAATCGTTTCTCCTGTACAAGTCATAGTTATCACGCTATTTAACACTTTAATTTTTGCACGAAAGGACACCTTTGGGTATTTTCAGCTAAAGAAAGGCGAGTTCACCTGCTATACAAGCATTAAATTTTCAGTCACGTGTATTAGGTTATGTTTGTGTTATTTTCTGCTTATACAGCGAGTAGCATGGGATTTTCTTCGTGTATGTGCTATCTACGACCAAATATTGTGCGATTCACGAATTTCAATCTTCATGAGCCGCCACTGATTAGCGGGCTATATAAGCAGCCAGGGGAAGCGATCAAGTTGGCAGTGGTGATGGAATACATTTACAAAAATAATACCGGTAAAAGCCTACAGCGTATTATGCAATGTATTTTGTTCTAATACTTAATATTCTAGTCTCTTAATGTTCTCCATTTTCTACATAATATGTAACTCATGCCTATATTCAGAGTTCAATATTTATAGACTTTATCACAGCAGAATTTGAACTCGTGCAGTTCAAAGAGCAGTAAATTCAAACACGGCAGTCATATTTATAGTCGAAAAAATATAAAAAAGACGGCATATAGGGTGACCTCACCAGTAGTTGACCGGGACCCAGTTGTTGACCATATGGGAATGTTTTAATTAAAAATAAGCATTTTGGCAACAATGAAAAATATTTCTTCAGTTATATATAATCTTTAACATCTCTTTGTTTCATATGGCAACAGTATAACACGAAATTATGGTTTTACATAAAGCAGGAAATTTGGGAAACAAAGCTTGTGTTTGCAGTATGGCTTCAGCTGGTGCTTGCTATTAGGGAAGTGTTGTAGCAGGTGTACAGAAATATGAACACTGCTCTGAAATATAATTATATTATATTGAATGAATGCATATTTTGCCTTCTACATAAGCTATAGAAACTATGTATACAAACATTTTCAGTTTTTAATAGTTCTTATGAGTAATTAGTAGGGGTGGTCATTTACTAGTTCTTAATTTTTATCAAGCACCAGTAGTTGACCAGACCGGTCGACTACTGGACCAGTTTAAAATAAAGTGATATCCAGTAGTTGTCCATAACTTGCAAATGTGATCCTTCCTTTATATGTAAATCATGTAGATTGTATGTAATCTGTGTTTTAAATGTTTGCAACTATTTCTTATGACTAGGTCAAAAAATGGAAAAAAAATTCTTCAAATAATATATAAAATAATCCTAAAATAATGGAGTTAAGGATGCTCAAATGACTTTATTCCAATTCGAATATTGCAAGAAAATACGAAATACTACATTTCACCCTGACTAATAAGCTGAAATCCACACGTGTGGAGTAATAGTAAGGCATCTGGCCACGAAACCAGGTGGCCCAGATCCGATTCCCGGTCGGGGCAAGTTACCTGTTTGAATGTTTGAGGGTTTTTTTCCGGGGTTTTTCTTCAACCCAATATGAGTAAATGCTGGGTAACTTTCGGTGCTGGACCTCGGACTCATTTCACCAGCATTATTACCTCCATGTCATTCAGACACTAGATAAACTAAGATGTTGATAAAGCATTGTAAAATAACCTACTAAAATAAATAAAAATGAGCTGAAGGATAGAATGCCTCCCCCTAAATTGATGGCCACCGTAGTTGCCAAATTGTGTGCAGAAAATAAAATTCTTCTGTTTGTCTTGCTTATAAATGCTACACACATTCTATAACCTGCTGATATTTCTGTATTTGAGATCTTAAAAACTGGATGGAAAAATGCAGTTGAGGATTTGCCATATAAGTATTAGAGATGTGCAGTATAAAAAACAAATTTTCGTCAGTCACTAGAGTGAATGTTCGATGAAAGAGCCACTCCAGAATGTTTTCCGTAAATGCGGCATCTTTCCACTTGATACAAATTTAGTAGATTATTCTCAATGTATGAGCCTTGAGTTTGTGTGTGTTGATGGAAATGGAACTGTAAACCTCAAACCAGCAAAGTTTAATGTGAAATTCCAGATGTATTTGGAATCGGCTATGAAAGCTGGATGCACTGAAGAATTTAGAACTATTGTAGATAATGAAAATTGGATTGGAGATGACGTGGCATTTGATCTCTCCTGCAATTGGTTAAAATTACGGAAAATATGCATACAACCCATTAATTCTAACAATACTGCTGATGGTGCCATATTGACTTGTCAAAAACACTAATGTTGAAGAAGCACAGCAAAATGGAGAAGAAATGCAGACTGAGGAAATGCAGCAGAAAAATGTGTTTACAACATGAGATTATGAGTAACAGGTGGCTAAAATATCATTAGGATTTAAATGTTAACAAAAAGAAAGAAATACGGAGGAAAGGTAGAAAAAACAATGTGGAGAAAAGAAAAGAGACGGAAGTAATCAGGGAAGATCAGATAGCAAAAATTCTAAAAAAAAAAAAAAAAACCAAAGGCCTCTCAGTCAGATTGCTCTGAGTTTGAGCTAGAATTCCAGACTTCATCATTGGACTCTGATGACATGCCTTTGGACATTTCTGAGGAAGCTAGCAACAACCAAAGCAGTGGCGATGAGAACCATATGAAATATGGGTCGTAGGGCATTGTGAAATATATATCGAGGGAAACTTGTCATTTACTTTGTGGGAAAAGTGGTGAAGAAAGAGGAAGAAGATTTTGATGTATTTGCTCACCAAGTAGCTGGAAATGTATTCACGTGGCTGGCACAAGAAGATACTGATACTATATCTCAGGATAGAGTGCAGTGTACTTTTCCTGAACGCAGGAAAACTATGAAAAAGACACACTTACGGGGATTCATATTTTCAGTTTTATAGGTTAAAATCTTGGTTAGTATGTAAATGCATTTTTATGTAATAGAATATGTGTCTCTTCTGTGTTAAAATAGCTATATCTAATTTTTTGTAGTAGTGGTCAACTATTGGTCGAAAACTGGTCATTTACTCTGACACATTGCGGTCAACTACTGGTATTTTTGTAAGCCACTAGTTTAAAAATAAATTTCATCATGTTACATTGCTTTACACAAACATTGAATAGCACCATTGCTTTTGTCAATATTTTATTGTAATTTTACTGTAGATATCTTTTCCTTGTGACTTTACCTTCAAACAAAATGGACATTTAAGAAACGAATGTTCCTTAACTGGTCAACTACTGGTGAGCTCACCCTATCTAAAGATGTTTTGTGCGTGCAGAACGTTCAGTTTGGGGACCAGTAACAACAGTGTGGAATGAGGTAAGAAACATTACCTATTCAAATTTTAAAACTAAGGAGTTGCAGTAATAGGCCTGCTACTAACTTGTATTCTTTGGCGTGATTGTTAATGATTATTATTGTTACATTTTCGCCATAACATCTGTATGATGGAATTAAAATTTAGGATATTTCCAAGGTATTTTATCAAGCTGGGACATAAGTAATATTCACCAAATATAATACACAATTAAAATTATTAACACTAAGGTATAATTATTTTAAATTTCCTAATGTAACCTGATAACATGTTCTCAAAGTATTATGTATAATGACAAGCGCGAAACGAGTCAGGGCTACTAATTTAATACACTTAGAGAGTTACGTAGGATAGAAATTTAATCGTTTATCTATATGTTTCTAATGACTGTGTACTACGTACTATGTTTTGAAGACTACACTGTGTACACAATATGCATTTAGTTCGATCCTTAATGCTTCTCCCTATATTATATGTTAAAGCACAGAATACAACTCATCTCTGTGGAATTCCACGTAAAACAGCATTTCTGGGATCTGTTATTATTTTTGATTGTTCATTTGAAGCTGTTTTTCTCTGAAGTTATATTGGAATTTCATCTTAAATTTTCTTCCATTCTGACATCATATATTCATTTAGCAAAGCGATTTCTTCTATGATGGGCAATACTTCGTTTTCAGTGATAAGGATGACAAGGTGTTTCTTCTATGACTGATCATTGGTCTAGGTTCTTCTTTGCAGGTGGTTTGACTTAGATATGTTTCCGAGGATTGCATGGAAGTATAGCACTTGAATTTGTAACGGCATGAGTGGGTATGTTGTTTGAACTGTAAAATAACGGAATGTAAAATTTCAAAGTTTGCAATATTATCGGTATTTTATTACAAATCGGGAAATTCTCCCTTTTTGGTCTCGGTGCCTGGCGTCCAGGTAATTTTTGTCGGGAAGCACAATCAGTATCTTCTCTGATGTTTACTTCATTACTTCAGTATTTTCTTATATTTTACATGCTTTCAATAGCAAGTTAATCTCTTGTAATATTACTACTTTTCGTGATTTAATGAGTGCTGATATTGTGAATCGTTTTCATCCTCAGTTATCTTACATAATTCTATGATATGTGATAAAACATTTACTCCTCACGGTATTAATTTTCATCTGGCTAGACGCCATGGATCTTCGCAAGAATCGATAATACAGGAGGACTATTCCATTTAGTCACGGACACACATCAGTCACTTCATATTATAATTATTTAAATTCATTGGCTTTTTTTCAGGTTCAAGATATGACAGAACAAAACATTACATATAGCAGTTTCTTTGAGTAAAATTTCATGGTTTATAATCAAGTGTAAATTTAAAATATTTGGATTAATGTATCTGTCACGGACACATCTCACACAGTGTAAAATTGTGTTACTCTTGTGAGCAATGAAACTTTTCTGTGAATTTAATAACAATGTTTATTTATTCACAGTACTACCCTAAACAGCAATGAACAAGGCACTATTAGGTACTAGACATTAAACTGAAAATCGTCTGTGTACATTGTAATCGATTAATATTTATTGTCACGGACACACACAGAAATGTCACGGACACACACACTGTGATTATAATGTTATTATACACTGTTTATTATATTGTTTAACATAAAGTGCTAATAATGAAGACTTATTACAATGACTATTACAAATGTTTATAAATATAAATATGTCATCTACAAATATGAGCATTTTAAGAACACAATAAATACAACAGAAATTCAAAATTACAATAATGCAATGTATAATGTTATTATACACTGTTTATTATACTGTTTAACATAAAGTGCTAATAATGAAGACTTATTACAATGTCTATTATAAATGTTTATAAATATAAATACGTCATCTACAAATATGAGCATTTTAAGAACACAATAAATACAACAGAAATTCAAAATTACAATAATGCAAAAAAGTAGGTAGGCTGTAAGCCTATAATAGAGGAGCACACAAAAATGACTGCTAAGTTAAATTGGATTACATTTCAGTCTAATGTATGAAGAAAGTTAATTTAGATTCCATTAGCTTAGTTTGAAGTCACTTTTTCTATAATAAATTATTCCTAAAATGACAAATTAATTTAAGAATATAAATCAAATCCTAAAAGATTTTCATGAAATTGAACAAAGCCACCTCTCATTGTAAGATCAGGTTCATAAAGCTTAGCAACAATACATTCAAAAGAAACACAGTATATGTCTTCATTTGCCGGCCAATGAAAGAGATTGTTCTTAGCATTATATCTTAAATATTTAATGCTAAAATCAGATTCCTGAACATCCATAATCTGGCCAACAAATTTTCTGCATGACTTTTTAAGTGGGTATGAGACAATAACCCAGTCTCCTGCTTTGAGAGATGCCTTTTCAAGAGTTTCGGGAAGACAGACTTGTGTTGGTGAAGGACTGACTTGTTTTCTAAGCTCCACAAACGATGTTTCAGAGTCATTTGATGTTAGCCGGCACTTAATTTTGTATTTTCCGTCTGATTCAATACAGTAAAACTGACGAAGACTGGGTATTTGCTGAATGTTATTCCATTTTTCATCTAATGTAGGCTTAACTTCCTCAATTTTCTCTTGTGGAAAATGTATGATATTTGTAGTAGGCATTAGAAGAGTTGCTGCTTCTGCAAAGTCCTCAGCAGAGAATATATGTACTCGACCAGCACGTTCCTTGCACCATATCAAGTGTTTCAACATTCCCCCTATTCCATCGACAGCTCCCTTTCCATGGGAGTTGGCAAAGAAGTGCCATGTACATTTCACCTTCTCTTGCAGAGTCATATTACACAGAGTGTATTTTGTTTGAAGTGCTGAGCAGCACCATCTGTATTTAGACACAAGGGTATTTATGATTGTGTCATTGAAGCAGTGTGTAGCATACTTGTCATGGTTCAAATAGTCTTTAATGAAGGCAAATGATTCTTTTGAGGTAGGGGTCCAGACTACAGATGTGTAAATGGCCACTTGATCAGACCCCCAATGAGCTGATTGAACCTCATCTTGGTGCCTAATAGTATAATTTTCACTGAAGTCAACCTGCATCACTACTTCATGCTCTTTAATGTTATTTCTAATGGTGTTAAAGAAAGTAGATTGTTTATCTTTGATGTACAGATGCAAAATAAAATCTTGCAACATACTACGCATTTTCTCTATTGCTGTAATTACTGTGCCATGTGACATTACCTTCTGCACAGTGCCAGATTGTTTTTTCCCACTGAAACCAGATGATCTCCTCATATATATCATCATCAGGGAAAGGATTTATATGTAAATACATATTTACTTATAAAGCTAATATAATTTATATTTTGCATTATCTTTATGTTTCACAATGTGTAGGGTTGAAAAATCCTACTTTTATTTTCCATATTTTTCCATATTTTAGAGTTTAGTACATATTTTCGTTAATTTCCATATATTTTCCATATTTCATATAAAACAGTCCATATTATATTAGGTTTAACAATAAAACAAAACAAAATTCCATTAACTTTTAAAAATACATTTCAACAATAGAGATTTAAACACATGTTCAGTAATCCCTTTAACATCAGAGTTATTTGAAAATTAGCAGTCCTATCAACAATGGGAAAGTAAGTTACAAAACTGTATTAATTTAATTTAAAATTTTTAACAGACTTCAGTTGTGCAGCTCAACAGTTAAATGCCAGTCAGAGGACACATAGGTTCAGTTTTGTAAATCATACTATAAAGACGGTAAATATGCCAAAAGTACGTCATTCAGTCAATTTAAAATCAAAACTAACAAGTTACATTTCAGAATTTAAAGAAGATGGTTTATCAACTGACAATAAAATATTATTTTGTAATTTGTGTCAGTGTGCAGTATCATCTACACAAAAGTTCCTGGTGCAACAACACATTACAACTAGTAAACATCAGGCCAACAAACAACTAAATTCCAAGCAGAGACAATTGTTTTTAACACAACCAACAACATCGAATGTAAGATCTGAGTTTAACATCGACCTGTGCCGTTCTCTCATCTCTGCTGATATTCCTCTCTACAAACTAAAGAATAAGGTCTTCAGGGAATTCCTTGAAAAATATACTCAACATACAATCCCGGATGAGTCAACACTTAGGAAGACGTATGCTCCATCCATCTACGATGAGACAATACAGAAGATAAGAGATGAAATTAAAGATAGTTCAATTTGGGTTTCCATTGATGAGACTCCCGACAAAGAAGGTAGACTTGTTGGTAATGTAGTTATCGGTTTGTTAAGTGAACAATATTCTGAACGAATTCTTTTACATTGTGATGTTCTAGAAAAGTGCAATAACAAAACTATAGTTAAACTGTTCAACGAAGCTATGGGTATCCTGTGGCCAAAGGGTATTATGTACGATAATGTGTTATTCTTTATTAGCGATGCTGCCCCTTATATGGTCAAAGCTGGACAAGCATTATCTGTTGTATATCCTAAATTGACTCATTTTACTTGTGTGGCGCATGCATTTCATCGTGTGGCAGAAGTGGTCAGAGACAATTTCCCTAAAGTAGATTTGTTGATTTCATCAGTGAAAAAAGTATTTCTCAAAGCTCCCAGTAGAGTTAACGTGTTGAAAGAAATGTACCCTGAAATTCCATTGCCACCAAAGCCAATTTTAACTAGATGGGGTACATGGCTAGAAGCAGTTGAATATTATGCCGAACATATAGACTCTATTAACAATGTTCTCCTTGCATTGGACTCTGAAGATGCAGTCTCAATTGATACTGCGAAAACAGTTACCTGTGACATAAGTGTGAAGAATGACTTAGCTCACATTCAGCATACATTTTCATGCATCATAAAAACGCTCAAAAGTCTCCAAAATAGGCACCTTTCACTATCTGAAAGTTTTGAAATTATAAATAGTACTGTGGAACAACTGAATCGTGGTAGAGGTAAAGTTGCAGATGCAGTAAGAGCTAAGGTGGACACTGTACTTTCAAAAAACCCTGGATATGAAGAACTACAAAAGGTTGTTGCTGTGATGAGTGGTGAATCAACAGTGAAGATTAACTTGGACTTATCCCCAGCAGACATTGTGAAATTGAATTATGTACCAGTTACTTCTTGTGACGTCGAACGCTCTTTTAGTCAGTATAAATCTATCCTCAGAGACAATAGAAGAAGATTCACTTTTCAGCACTTGAAAGAAATGTTTGTAACCTATTGTTATGGTAACAGACAATAAAAATTGTGTTTTGTTGAAACCACATTGGAAGATAAGGTACGTCCATTATATTTTTTGTTTAGTTTGATTAAAATGTACCAATATTTAACGTACATAGTCATTTTTTTATAATTTTAAGTCCATATTTAATTCCATATTTTGGTAAAAATCCATATTTAATTCCATATTTTGGTAAAAATAACTACATATATATTTACATATTTCATATATTTTTAGTCCATATAAATCCGTTCCCTGATCATCATCATCATTTTCTGTTACAAGTATTTCATCCCAGTGAGGTCTATTTTTGCATTTTTCACAATCACCCATTACACACTTCTTGTCACAGATATCACACACAAGAAGTTGACAGAATTCACGAGGATTTTTTGGCACTGCCTTACAGGTTTCAGAAATTGTTTGTAACATTAACTGAAAGTTTGCATGACGTTGGCACACATAAACATTGGCTGGTGTTTGACTGTACAATAGGACAGAACTTGCTCAGAACCAATTTTAATATCAGGATTTTCATTTTTTAAAATCTCGTAAGTTTCTGAGAGAGACAAATAGAGGTTTCGTTTTTGCATCTTCTTTTTTCCTTCAGTGGTTCTAACCACAATTGTTTCTTTCATTCCTGGACATCGTCGAGATATGTCATCTCGTTCATAAAACTGATGAACATATAAAATGGCATCAGCAGACAACCTACTGTTTCTATGTATGATTTATTTAGAGCTAACACCAAAATCATCTGCAAGTTTCCGGACAACAGCTAATTTTTTACGTGGGCTGTTAGGTAGATTTCTTTGTATGCGCTTCACAGCTTTCCCCAGACTTTGTCGAGATTTATAAGCTGGTGAAGAACTAAATGTTGTAACTTGCATTGGTTGACTGTTCTTTCTCTGTTGTCTTAATGCTCGCATGTGTTCTTTGTTCTTTAGGCGAATTAAACGTTTCTTAACTTCTGATAGCATTTTTCTTGCTTGACGCTTTTTTTCGCTGTTCTTTTTTTCTTCTTCTTCTTTCTTTGCATCAGACATAGCTTCTCTGTATTTGCGTGTCCTTTCTTTAGACGACATGCTACAGTGAAAAAACATACATTTCAGAATCTGAGAAAGAATATATTATGTAACCACATGCATTACACTGACTGTTCATAAGACCCATTTAAATTCTGTTAATAGTATAGGTTATGTTTTAAGTATTAAGTGATTATGCTGTATTAGGCCCTGCTTAGTAGGGGAAGTTTTTAAGTTTCTACCTCTAAATATAGTTCGACAGGGGAGAAAAACAATTTCAAGTGTCACGGACACACATTTTTAATGCTATTACTCAAGATCAGATTTCTTCAACAAATGAGAGTTCTTTGTATTCTATAATGGAGCCTCACCAAACCCTGCTTTGTAGGGAAAATTGTAATTTCGTATCTATAATTATAGCTTTACAGTTAAGAAATTTTTATTCCGGGACGTCACGGACACACATTTTTGTCAGTATTTCAGATCAGACTAATTCTGAAATGAAGAAAGGAAATTATATAATCAAACCTTTGCTAATTAGTAGTATATAAGGTATAGTTTAACTGTCAAGTATAATAATTGTACTTACTTGCTTCTCATATGACATATTTTCTTCTGAAATCAAGAAACTAAATGTGGTTCATGAAATTAACATTTCACGATCGTGGAAACAGGTCTACCAACTGCTGTATTTAAATTTTTAGAGAAAAAATAATGTGCAGGCAGAAGTATCCAGATGCCCCGAACCCTGTGAATTGTTTTTCGTTGAAAGATTGAACAATTCAAAATCGCATCATCTGGTTGACATTTACGTGGAATGTCCCAGGATAAATTAATAATACCAAAGTTGACCAATTATAATTTACAGAATGCAATTCCGAAGTGGGTGAAGGAACTAAGATCTAAATCGAGGCTGACGGTAAGTAGCGTAACGCAAGTAGGAGATAGTTCAGGGAGCAGTGATGAAGGAAGAGGGGAAAACAAGGTGAAAAAGTATGACTTAAGAAAATGGTGTGGAGGGGAAATTAATCGTGAGAAAAGAAAACTAAGACCTAAATAAAGTAGCAATGTGGGAAAGTTAGCAGTGAAAAGTGCAAATAGTTAGAGATGTGAAGTGAGAGGAATTGTGTAACACAGGAGGGGGGGGGGGGTAAAAAATTAGAAGTATGGTATTTTTTTATAATAATGGCTTCGGAGTAAAGTAGTGGAAGAATTGATGTCAGACAAGTAAAGACTAGAGGAAGAATTGCAATAACAAATTAAAAATAAGTAATGACCTAAATGACTTGGACGAGAGGCGTAAAATGGGTAGACGGACCTGTATACTAATAATGTGAACTGCCGCCTCAACAAAAGGTATGATTTCACCTTCACTTTAATTTTCTTTTGAAATTTATTGTATGTATTATCACTGTAAACTTTTATATATAGGCTATAGTTGTTCTCTGGATCCTTGTGGTCACCTTTATCGAGGGGCAGATGGTTTTATTTCATAAATCATATATATATATATATATATATATATATATAATTAGTAGTTTCGTAAATTGTCCCCGACACCCCGCTTTTTTCCATCATGAGCTACACGATGTTCACGGAGATCGCCAGTGGCCGCCATGATGTTTCGAGGTGGCGCGTGTCTCGAATGGAGCGAGATGAAGCGTGAGAACGCGAGAGAGGGAGAGTCTGCAAGGAAAGTAGCAAGTTGCATGGTACGTGCGGTAGGGGCAGAGAGGAAGGGTGCGGTCCATGTTCTGGAGTTTATCCCCTGAATTTATAGTATTGATTAGTAGAAATTGTAGTGATCACTGGGAGAGCTGTAACCTCACCCAACTCGTCCTAAATACGTACCTTATATATGAAAATAGTCATGCGTGAATGATGAACACGGCCATATTTGGTTAATATAACAATGGTTTTCAGTGTCGCCAACATAGTAATAATACTACACACCTAATCAAACCTAACTTAATCTCTCTCTCAATACTGCACACCTAATCTAACCTGTCACATAATACTACACACCTGTAGTAACATCCCTCACATTTAGTATAATTTCCTTTGCATGCATTGCCGGGCTTGGTGTTGGTGTTGGTAGCTATCTAGTAGAAGTGGATCGTAATTCCATGAAGAAAATATCGAGACTTTCATAATAATTACATTTACTTCGTTCAGTCTCTGTCTTGTGATATATTAAATGTGTTAATGTAGTAATAATTCTATATATAATACAATAAGAATTGAAATGTGTTGTGGTTTTGATAAAAGTGTTGAAAATTGGTTTATAGCGCCACATTGGCAGTGATAAAAGTGTACATTATTCGTTCAGTGGCTAGTAGATACCCTACATTAACCACATATTTTTGTTTTCTTTAACTGCGTTAACTTTTTATTTTGTGAAGAAAATAATACAGAATACTACTGATATTACACATTATTCTTTTAAAAACTATATTAACAAACAAAAATTTTCACGAAATTTCGGCAGGTGTATGAGACATGGCCCAACCACTATCTTGATGCACTTGGGGAGCTATGATGCTAGCAAAATCCGGTTAAGAAAGCCGTTAACAACTGTTGGGAATCATACCTCACGACACCTCCATTCTGAATGCTTGATCGTCCACTTCTACTTCGGCATGTGGACGTGAGGTAAGCAGCCCACTGGTTGGTATAGGCATTTAGGGGTGCTGTAGCGCCACGACATTAACAAATACAAATAAAAAATTTTATTTATTCCAATCAATTCAGATTCTCACTTCAGTTTTCATTATTTGAAGCCTAACTTCTTCCAATAGTACAGTAATTATTTTGTAACTATAATAGCTGTAACTTGAGGAATGTAAAACTGCACTTGATACTGTTAGCAAAAAATGAATCAAAGTATCTTATCTGTAGATATAAAGTTCATAACAACGAGATATTTCGACATCTCTCTAACCTAGTACTCTCGACAAACGAAAAAGCCAACGAACTGGAAAAACAGCTGCTCATACTATTGCAAAATATGTATGCACTGAGAGTACCTCTACGCATATTACAAAATTCTTTCACGGTATTTATAGCCAAACATGCACTTCAATCATCTTACCGCTTCTGCTTGCAAACATGAATTCCTCAATTGCTGAATGTGTGAAACTCTTCCCATGAACGTTATATTTCAAATGGTAAATGTATATTATTACGTATATACAATTAAACATTTCTCGGGTTAAGCATGCATCCTAGCGGCAACTCAGTTATAATGATTGAACAGTGTTTAAATACTCTTCAGAAACAGCGATCATATCTAATTTCAAATGCTGATCGCTTATGTAAAGAATGTGGCTACTTGAATTGATGTGTCCTTGTCTGTCAGAAACCTTTTCGATACAGTTTTTATATAAAAAAAAACCTCTCAGTAGCAGTGGACATGAGTTTCAAGATTTCCACATTTAAAATCATATTTCGACAAATTTCCGCACTTGTGCGCCCAACATAATATGAAAGAAAAAGCGATTCTGAGAAAAAAAATTCCGACACTCGCTTTCAGCCCTTGTACATGAGTGTATTTACTCTGAGATTTCCCCGATCTTCAGGAGAGCCTGAGTGGAATAAATTTCAGCCACCTGTATTACATTTTAATGACATCGCTAGTCTAAGGGCGTATATGGGTTCAGAGAGAGCTGCAGGTTGAGAAAATTTATATAAAAAATTGCATTTCAATTACTTTCACCTGAGTGCGTGCATGTGTTCTCTGAGTGAACGAATCGGAGAAGTTTCCCCCCCCCCCCACAAATCGAAATTAAGTAATTTTTCTCGCGCGTGCGTACGTACATGAACTGTAAAATTTCCCGACTGTGAGAAACTTTTCCCACAGACATCGCATTTGAATGGCTTTTCGCCTGTGTGTATACGTGTATGTGTTATGAGGGCGCTCAATATAGAAAAACTTTTGCCACAGACATCACAGTTGAATAGTCTTTCACCTGTGTGCATGCGTACATGAGATCTAAGAGAGTCCAACATTGAAAAACGTTTACTACAAGTATCGCATTTGAATGGCTTTTCACCTGTGTGAGTGTATAAATGGGATCTTAGAGAACGTAATATAGAGAAAGTTTTCCCACAAATATCGCATATGAATGATTTTTGGGCCATATGCGTGTGTATATGGGATCTGAGGGAATCCAATATAGCAAAACACTTTCCACAGGTATCACATTTGAATAGCATTTCGCCGGTGTGCATTCGTACATGTCTTCTCAGAGAAGCGGATTGTGAGAAACTTTTCCCACAGGAATCACATTTAAATGGCTTCTCCCCGGTGTGGGTTCGTATATGATTTGCCAGAATGCAAGAATCTGAGAAACTTTGCCCGCAGGAATAACACTTGAATGGCTTTTCGCGTGTGTGAATGCGTACATGTCTTCCAAGAGTGGCGGATTGTGTGAAACATTTCCCACAATAATCGCATTTGAATGGCTTCTCGCCTGAGTGCGTGCGAACGTGGGTTTTCAGATGTCCTGAATCCGAGAAAATGTTCCCACATGAACTGCACTTGAATGGTTTTTCGCCGGTATGCAAGCGCAAATGTCTTCTTAGTGTGGCGCGTCCCGAGAAACTTTTTCCGCAGGAATCGCATTTGCACGTCTTCTCGCTCGAGTGTGTCCTTACGTTAGTTTTCAGATGTCCTGATTCAGATAAACTTTTCTCACAGGAATCGCATTTGTACGGTTTTCCTCCTCTGTGTGTTCGTACGTCAGCTCTGAGATGTCCCGATTCTGTGGTGTCTTTCCCAGAGGAATCATATTTCAGTAGATTTTCGCCAATCTGCGTGCGTACCTGTCTTAGGACAGTCCCCGATTCTGTAAAACACTTCCCACAGGCATCACATTTGAATGTCAATTCTGTGTGACTATTGCACAATGGCTGCATATTGCTCTTTCTTCTATGCATGTAGTCGTAAATCTCTGATTCAAGTGCACTTTCGGAACCAGGGTTCAATGACGATACACCATTTTCCGGAGTTGTGTGCATCTTCTGCGCTACAATACCATCACTGTACAAATTGCTGTAATCAAAAAAGTTCCCATTAGTGAAAGCTGCGACCATCGAGACACCAATAGTAATAAAAATATCAAGAAATTGTGCGATGAGTAAATTCCAAAATTATAAATTGATATGCAAGAATTTTGCATAAAATGCCAAATCAAGGACTATTCCAATTCTGTAACCTAATATGTTAATATTAGAAACAACAACAACCAAATTTCTTGGCTTAAAAATCGATAATGAGTTAAATTGGAGAAATCATATTAAAGAAATTACACCAAATTAAATTCAGCATAGCTTGCTATTAGATTTTCTTAGTAGGTTATTTTACGACGCTGTATCAACATCTTTGGTTATTTATCGTCTGAATGAGATGAAGGTGATAATGCCAGTGAAGTGAGTCCGGGGTTCTGCAGCGATAGTTACCCAGCACTTGCTCATATTGGGTTGAGGGAAAACCCCGGAAAAACTTCAACTATGTAACTTGTCCCGATCACCTGGTTTCGCGGTCAGACGTGCTAACCGTTACTCCACAGGTGTGGACGTGCTATTAGATGTATACAAAAGATAGTAAATATCAATACCTTAAAAAGAATATACTTTGCATACTTCCACATGGCATTGCGTTTTGGAATAATATTCTGGGGAAATACCCACAGATAGTAACAGTATATTTCTATTACTAAAAAGTGTAATTAGAATAAGAATATATTGCTAATCTAGGGAATCGTGTAGGACAGTTTTCAGAAAACTACAAATAATAACCATGGCTCGTCAGTATATTTTTTCGTTAATAATCTTCTTTGTATGTAATCGTGAAAACTTTGTATCTAATTCAACAGTTCATAGCATAAATACGCGTCAAAAATGACTTTCATATTCCATCAGCAAGTCTATCGTTCTATCAAAAAGGAGGGCGTAAAAAAAATTTTAAAAATTTTAATAGCCTTCCTAACGATATAAAAAATGAAACTCAAAACGTAAGATTATTTAGGGTCAAATTAAAGAAGTACCTAATTTTTCACACCTTTTCTGTAGGTGAATTAATGACATTCAACAATGCTTCACGAAATTGATAAAATTTTGTGTTGTACTAGTAGGCAATATTGTCAACCTCTTCTGTATATATTTGAACTAGACTGTGACTATAAATTAAAACTTTATAATAGTATTAAGTTTTTTTGATTTGTTCAATATTCTAGCTGTGAAGCAATGTATCAATACCATGGAATGTTAATAAATACAATACATTCACCGACAATCCATAGCACCAGTATTGCACGTCAATCATCATATTAAGAAATGAAATTTGAGTAACACGATTGTACAAACCCGTCTGCGAATAAGCCGTACGTACTATACCATACCTAAATTCCTATTATAATATTCGACGTAGCCCACATCACAAACAGAACTGTTGTCTAATTTAAGTGTCTTTATAAGTTAGACGGATTAAATGAGGGGATAGCTAAGTGAGATTAAGCCGAGGTAAGTTGAGAGGATTATTTAAGTGATATGAGGACGAGGAATTGTGTAGTGTGGGGAGACATCGAAATTTCACCTAATATTTATATATCAATTCTTGTCCATTGTAAACGAATGATGAATGGTTAAACGCATTTAAAAAAGAACAAATATTAATTTTAAAATTGCAATATTTGCGTACTTCTCTCAGTAATTTTACCACAGCCATAAGAGTAGTGATGGTCGACAATTACAGAGACCCCGCAGTTGTCTTTCTATGTTTTATGGTAATAGGTTGTCATCCTCTTCATCATTTACTTGGACCATCGAAACAAGCAGGAAAGGAATACAAACACACCCACCTCTGAGTCAAGACTTCTGATTCCACTGTCCTTACTTTCAGCAAAGACTCCTCTCTTACTGTAGCCATGCCAAATGGCTCTGCCTGCAAATAATAAATATAATAGTGAAGTTGGTACCATTTCTGGTGTATAAATACACGCAACATGTGTCCTGCATTAAAGAGAGTGAAGTGGAGTGAAACAATGGAGAGTACATAAAATGAACCACTGACATCGTTAAATAAGCAAAAAAAGGACGTAAAATATAGTACTGAACACAAGATACACATACCTTCTTAGATAATGAAAATGAGGACGCGATGATAATGATGATGATGATGATGATGATGATGATTAGGTGGCGGATGTTGATGAAAAGTTAACTTCTTATTTTTCACATTAGAACGATGCCTATTAATATAGAAATCCTTTCCATGTTAATATCAACGTAAAAAAATAATTTCTTACATTGCATTTTTTGAACTAACAGGTCATTTTAAATTTTTTCGGTATTTTTTAGTCATTTTTAATACTTTGAAGACCTTTTAGACAATTTGGAATCAATTTTACTTTCTTCTTTACTGATAGGTCTGTTAAATAATTTTCTAAGCAAAAAGGTTAGTAGTAATTACCTACTGAATAAGTGAATAACAGTGAAGTTTGAGTTTCATAGTTTGGAACAGACTCTGAAGTCCATCCCTCATTCCACTGAAGGTCTCACTTCATGTAACGGAAGTAATAAAAAATGCTTGACAGCAGCCTAGTTTATGTGAGGACTTAGACCGCTACTGTTCTTTTGTCGGTACGAGGATATCTTTAGAATTTCTGTTTGGAAGGGGGGAAACTTTCACCGTGTCCTGGACAGTACGTTGCGTCCTCAACATGGTTTGGAAGGGATGTCTACTGTAGTACACAATATTTTGAACACAAAGATTGCAAGAATGCACGCTGCGCCCACAATTTTTGTCATTCACGCTCCCTCATCTGGAAGACTGGTAACAAAAGTGAAGCCCGGAAGGAGGAAGAGACAGAGAATGAAGACACTGACATGGACCATTCCACATTGAAACACATTGTAAACCCTAATTAAAATCCATAGTGTTCTCTTACAACCTTCATTTTGTTGCATGTTCTTTTCCTATATTTTAGCCAAATTCCAGGAAGTTGCATCCTCTCTCCGAGTTTTGCAGGGTACTCACTGAAACTATGTGACTAATTTTTAATAAATTGTGATGGGAGTACGGTGAATAATATTTAAATGTCACTTTCTTTTAATTTTATGTTATTTTTGCATTAGTTTAAGGGCATTTTAATGATCATTTTAAGTATATTTTTAGGTCATCAACACCCGCCTCTAAATGATGATGATGATGATGATGATGATGATGATGATTATGGGAAAATACTCCTACTTCCAATTATGGAAGGCATCATACACCAGCAGCACGTCCATGTCGTCTCTTGTGTTGTATACTATATATCTAAGGCACTCGCCATCAGATAAGATTCTGGGCAGCAGACACATTTCCCTTTTGCGGGCAGCAGTCAGCAAGCAAAGGAAGGGAAGTTACACTGTGTAGAAACAGTATTAGTTGTTGTTGTTGTTTTCTAATGCCAGGCGTTTGACAGTAAAGTCATTTGACCTCTTGCACTCCAATATTTTTCAAAGATATTATCATGACCAGCCAATGAAGCACAGATGTTAAATGGCAAGTTGTAGCCTATTTAAGTGAACACCATATTTTAACGTTTTAGTGGCTACTTCATTCACACACAACCCCCGAATGTCTGGAGGACCACACCTGCTGTTGGTCGAAGGGTCCATTGGACCTAGCTGGGAGATCTTGTTGATCACCAGCTTTCCCTCCTTAAGCCACTGGAGGACGATTTTAGTGCCATAGCAGGTCAGCACTAGGAACAGAAAAGTAGAAAGAGGAGGAAGGAAAGGGAAATGAACCCCTAGGCCTCGAATGCTCTAATGCCGTCGGGATCGAAGAAAGTAAAGAGTCCAGTCAGACGACTGGATAGGAAAGGGTAAAGAGGGAATTAGGTATTGGATAGAGAAAAATTATACCAAATTCAGTCATTAAAGCATCAAGCTGACCAGTGCTAATGGATGAGTAGCCCCTCCCTTTAGTTCAGCTCGTAAAATTATGCTTACTAACAGCTGCACCACGGGAAGGCAGGGATGGGACATTGGGTATTTGTCCAGGTTGGTTCCTTAAAGCCTTCAATGGGAAGGATTAATGGCTCTCCCCCCTGTATCCGACAGATACCCTTTTGCAGCCGAAAGAGTATGAGTAAGTGAAGCGATAATAAGCGTCATAGCCATACGATGCCCGACTTGATTTGTTCATCCCGTGCGGGAAAGTATCTGAAGCCCAATAGGGCACTGTGATGACGGTGCCTGATGGAAGGCATATAATGCAATATAACTCTAGGTTGCAAATCATTACATAGTGTTATCTGCAACCAAAGGAGACTGATAAGGGAATGTTATTGACTTACTAGTAG
The DNA here is from genome assembly GCF_040183065.1 of Periplaneta americana. Lineage (NCBI taxonomy): Eukaryota > Metazoa > Arthropoda > Insecta > Blattodea > Blattidae > Periplaneta > Periplaneta americana. The sequence goes on from NC_091132.1 coordinate 161,446,561, forward strand.
ATTCCTTGTGAGGTTTTACTTTCTTCACATATAAGAAATATTTATTAGACGTTATGCCTATAAGTCCAAAGAAGCCCAGATTTTGGACATATTACGAAAGAACCTAGTAACAGTAACAGGAGTAAACATTCCCACTCTTTCTAAAAATGTCTCTATAAATTTTTGTGAATACAAGACAAATTTTCTTCCTGAAGACGAGAGAGATATCGTAAATTAATGCAATGTTATAAGTTGCTACCACAGTCACAAAACTTGAGTTGTTGAGGTTGCTAGGAACAATAGACTGTGCCAGTACTATTTCGCATTGTCTGTGATGAAGCAATAGTAGCGATCCTAGTGGTTAGCAACTATTTATGGATGCATATTTCCTACGTATTGAGCTTCGTGACTATATAGATTACATTGTGCTATTACTACTACTGCTACTACTACCACTACTACTACTACTACTATTACTACTACTACTACTACTACTACCACTACTACTACTACTACTATTACTACTACTACTACCACTACTACTACTACTACTACTACTACTACTACCACCACCACCACGACAACTACTGGTCAGAATAGAGAAATGTTCCTATGAAATTTACGAGAACTGGAATAATTAATAAAGTTAATAAAGATAATAAAAAATACTAGTCTAAAATTAAGAATAACGATACAGTATACAGAGTTTTATGGTCAGTGATATCAAGTGTGGAAAGCACTGACACGTTTCAATATAAGTGTTCTAACTAATATTAACAATAAATACCGGTACAGTTCTTTACCAAAGAGGAAAGTAAAAATAAGAAACAATAGTGTCATGGATGGATTACGTTTACTCCTACACCTCAATATCGTGAATATATTTTAGAAGTTCCCAACAGATACAGTCATAAAATATGATAACCTAATATTATGTATATTATGGATTTATTAATTTGTCCTACAGAATATATCTGTAATATTGATAATTAATATTTGACGAGAAAAATTCGCTCCGGCGCTGGGTATCGAACCCGGGTTCTTGGTTCTACGTACCAAGCGCTCTGACCACTGAACTACGCCGAATTCTGTCATTATTACAGATATTATTCTGCAGGACAAATTAAAAAATCCATAATATTCTCACTGCTAGCAGTGCATATAACTGCGGAATCTCAGCCAAACAAGTCACTCAGCTGAGTGCGCCACTAGTATAATGGCAGTTGACATTGGACAAAAACGTCAACATATATGCCTGACTTGGAGTCAGATCACAAAGGGAAACACTGAAGGATGAAGGTTCGATCCGATGCTGTGGATTGAATTCGGCGTAGCTCAGTGGTCAGAGCGCTTGGTACGTAGAACCAAGGACTGGGTTCGATCCCCGGCGCCGGAGCGAATTTTTCTCCTCAAATATTAATTGTTAATATTATGCAGGTTATAACTGGTGATTAGGATACACTGCAGATATGTTACAAATATGAAAGAGTGAGCTGACAGACGATTTATGAAAAGTGTTTATTTTTACACATTGAGCAGCAATCCATTAATGGCAAATAATAACAAGAACTCAGGCTACAAAGAATAAAATTGCAAAACTAAAATCAAACACTGTACTGGACACTGTATCTTCGCACTTATTTTAGAAAATAATAAAGTAACAGCTGAAATTAACTTTTAAATGTAAATATTAAAATATTACCACAGTCTAGTATATACAGTCACGAAGCTTGAGTTGTGAGGGTACTAGGAACAATAGACTTTGCAGGTATTATTTTGCATTGTCTGTAATGAGCCAACAGTAGCGATCCTAGTGGTTAGCAACTATCTATGGAATCATATTTATTACATATTGAGTTTCGTGACTGTATATACTAGACTGTGATATTACCATATTTAAAATGTAGGATGTATTGAAATAAGAGGTGTAACAATTTCACATAGAGGCTCCGTTATATCCCTCTTGGTACAATGGTATTGGAACTGTCTGCGACGAAGACAATACAAGATTAATATTGGAAGAAGAACAGCCATCGCACAATGTGCTCTACATACCTCAGTTTCATATTTTATGCAAACAAATTCAGTTGGCACTGCACTTTCCTTAACTTCCCTCTCTGAAGTGAGATCACAGCTGTGATCCACGCATTCTGTCTTTATTCCAGCCACGTGGAGATCCAATAAACTTCCTTCCTGCAGAAGAGAGAGAGAGACATAATATGATATATTTAACAGTTTGCAAGAATGTGAATAGTGCTAAATGTTGCACTCTACTCCTCTTAATAGATATTGATTGCTACTTAAGACACATGCGAAATACAATAACGACAATAATTGACAGTGAAATAAGAACAAGATATATTTACTGCTAAAGTGGAAAATATGTCGGAATGACATGTTTCACAAGAGCTCATCTATGTTTGTTACGATGGTGCTTGACTTTACAGCTGTATCTGCCTACCGTATGTATTTGACTGCTATACAAGCAGCTACTCACGTAGGGAATAATTCAGCTTCCTTCCTTAACGCACCTCATTAAAGTACAACTATTCATTATAGTTCAGTTGTTCAGCCAATGAGAAATCACCATTGTAGCATTATAAAAGCGCAAGTATCGATTATTCTCGGATATGCAATCGAAAGACAACTAGCGAAAAGACACGGAGGCTGGAAATCCAATACTGTCGCAGAAGGTTATGTTCTGTTACTATAATAATTAGCGTTAATTGTATGTATGTATATATGTATTTATTCACACTGCAATGGGTATATACCCAGTGGCAGTGGTACACTCAATAATGGCAATAATAAACTTATTAATTAAAAATACAATTAATAATAATACTAATAATTAATACTAACAATAACAATAATAATAATAATAATAATAATAATAATAATAACAACAACAGGGAATATCCTAAATTAAATGAAGCACGATCACTTAAAATTGTAAATAATATTCAAATAAATTCAATTTGTCATCTCGTTTTTCAATTCCAAATCAATTTCCAGGTTATATCAAGACTAATGTTCTTGTTATTCTCTAGATTATATCAAGGTCAATGACATTCGTTCCTCGGAAAAAATAAATACTTTTGCGTCTGCACACATCTCACAATTTAGGTCAGTTTCAAGTTAGAAATATGGTCGAGCATAAAAAGTCGCATGAACCTTGCCTATAATGGTAATTAAGACGCTCGTATGAAAATTATTAAACCCGCTTGCGCTCGTTTCATAAACAAACAGTCCACACCTGTGGAGTAACGGTTAGCGCGTCTAGCCACGAAACCAGGTGGCCCGGGTTCGATTCCCGGTCGGGACAAGTTACCTGGTTGAGGTTTTTTCCGGGGTTTTCCCTCAACCCAATATGAGCAAATGCTGGGTAACTTTCGGTGTTGGACCCCGGACTCATTTCACCGGCATTATCACCTACATCTCATTCAGACGCTAAATAACCTAAGATGTTGATAAAGCGTCGTAAAATAACCAACTAAAAAAAAAATTAAAAAAAAAATAAAATAAACAAACATACTCGCGTCTTAATTACTACCATTATAGGCTCGTTGCATAATGTACTAATTCATGAAAGGCATTCTGATTGAATGACATTTTAAAACTAAGTTCTTGTAAACGTCCTTTATCAGCTCCAAAAATATTAAATGTAAAAAGAAGCACGTAACACGTGACATGAAGGCAAGTACAATGGACTTTAGATAAGAAATTTTTTAGTTCATATAATGTCTGCTAACTATAAACTGGCAGATACACTCAAGTAACCTTATGTCATATTCTACAATGTTATACACGTCGCATATAGAAATTACTAGGGGTCCGATGTTGATGAGAAGTCATCTTATTTTTCACATTAAGACGATGCTTGTTAATATAGTAATCTTTTCTATGTTAATATCAACGTAAAAAAGTAATTTCTTATATTGCATTTTTTGACGTTTTTGAACTAATACGTAGTTTTTATATTTTCTTCGCATTTTTTAGTCATTTTGAATGTTTTGAAGAACTTATAGATCATTTGGAAGGCATCTTACTTTCTTTTTTAACCAAATAGATCAGTAGTACTTACCTACAGAATAAGTGAATAACAGTGAAATTTGAGTTTTATAGTTTACATCATATATGTAACAGATAACTCATCGCTATGTTAAAATTGGCAGCACTTTGAAGAGAACAACCGCCAGGATCGCCACCCATCCTCCGTAAACGAACACGAGATGTCAGTACAGTCGCTAATGCAATTTAAATGGGAATTATGACGTGACTCCTTACGTAACAACTAGATAGCAGCGTAGTAAACCTGACAAAAGTTGTTAACGTCAAAGCCTATAAGGCCGACCTATCTGTTACATATATGATCTAGGGTTTAAGTAAGGACTTTGACTGCTTCTGTTCTTTTGTCAGTACGAGGGTTCTCTAGAATTTATGTTTGGAAGGGGGGAAACTTTCACCATGTCCTGGATGGGACGTTGTGTCCTCAACATGGTTCGGAAGGAATGTTTACTGTAGTAGACAGTATTGTTAACACATAGAATGCAAGAATGCACGCTGCACCCACTATTTTTTTATCAATACTCCCTCATCTGAAAGATCCGGTAACAAAAGTAAAGCGCGGAAGGAAGAGGAGAATGAAGGCACTGACATGGACCTCCCCTGATTGAAACACAAAGTCTATAGTTTTTTTCTTAAAACCTTCATTTTGTTGCATGTTCTTATCTTTACTTACTTACTTACTTACAAATGGCTTTTAAGGAACCCGAAGGTTCATTGCCGCCCTCACATAAGCCCGCCAGCGGTCCCTATCCTGTGCAAGATTAATCCAGTCTCTATCATCATATCCCATCTCCCTCAAATCCATTTTAATATTATCCTCCCATCTACGTCTCGGCCTCCCTAAAGGTCTTTTTCCCTCCGGTCTCCCAACTAACACTCTGTATGCATTTCTGGATTCGCCCATACGTGCTACATGCCCTGCCCATCTCAAACGTCTGGATTTAATGTTCCTAATTATGTCAGGTGAAGAATACAATGCGTGCAGTTCTGTGTTGTGTAACTTTCTCCATTCTCCTGTAACTTCATCCCGCTTAGCCCCAAATATTTTCCTTAGCACCTTATTCTCAAACACCCTGAACCTATGTTCCTCTCTCAGAGTGAGAGTCCAAGTTTCACAACCATACAGAAGAACCGGTAATATAACTGTTTTATAAATTCTAACTTTCAGATTTTTCGACAGCAGACTGGATGATAAGAGCTTCTCAACCGAATTATAACACGCATTTCCCATATTTATTCTGAGTTTAATTTCCTCCCGAGTGTCATTTATATTTGTTACTGTTGCTCCAAGATATTTGAATTTTTCCACCTCTTCGAAGGATAAATCTCCAATTTTTATATTTCCATTTCGTACAATATTCTGGTCACGAGACATAATCATATACTTTGTCTTTTCGGGATTTACTTCCAAACCGATCGCTCTACTTGCTTCAAGTAAAATTTCCGTGTTTTCCCTAATCGTTTGTGTATTTTCTCCTAACATATTCACGTCATCTGCATAGATAAGAAGCTGATGTAACCCGTTCAGTTCCAAACCCTGCCTGTTATCCTGAACTTTCCTAATGGCATATTCTAGCGCGAAGTTAAAAAGTAAAGGTGATAGTGCATCTCCCTGCTTTAGCCCGCAGTGAATTGGAAAAGCATCAGATAGAAACTGACCTATACGGACTCTGCTGTATGTTTCACTGAGACACATTTTAATTAATCGAACTAGTTTCTTGGGAATACCAAATTCAATAAGAATATCATATAATACTTCCCTCTTAACCGAGTCATAAGCCTTTTTGAAATCTATGAATAACTGATGTACTGTACCCTTATACTCCCATTTTTTCTCCATTATCTGTCGAATACAAAAAATCTGATCAATAGTCGATCTATTACGCCGAAAACCGCACTGATGATCCCCAATAATTTCATCTACGTACGGAGTTAATCTTCTCAAAAGAATATTGGACAAAATTTTGTACGACGTCAACAAAAGTGATATTCCTCGAAAGTTACCACAGTTGGTTTTGTCCCCCTTTTTAAAAATAGGTACAATTATGGACTCCTGCCATTGTTCTGGTACAATTTCCTTTTCCCAACTAGCAAGTACAAGTTTATAAATTTCGCTATATAATGCACTCCCACCCTCTTGTATTAATTCTGCTGGAATTTGATCGATACCTGGAGACTTGTACTTTTTCAGATTTTCTATCGCAATTTCGACTTCTGAAAGCGTGGGTTCGGGTATAAATGGCTGAGCAGTTTGTATTTCAATTTCGTCCCGATCATTTCTATTTGGCCTATGTACATTTAGTAGTTGCGCAAAATAGTTTTTCCATCTGTTTAGGATTGATGGAGTCTGCAAGCAAGTCACCATTCTCATCCTTGATCACGTTTACCCTTGGCTGATATCCGTTCTTAAATTCCTTTATACCCTTATATAAATCTCGAATGTTTTTATTCTTACTATTTGTTTCTACCTCATTCAGTTTTTCCTTCAAGTAACCTCTCTTTTTATTCCTAAGTATACGACTTGCTTCCCGTCTTTCATTGAAATAATTATCTCTCTTCTCCTCAACTGGATCCTGTAAGAATTTCAATTTTGCCTGTTTCCTTCTTTCTACTACCATGCAACAATCTTCATCAAACCACGGTTTCTTTTTCTTAGTTTCATAATAACCTATGCTCTGCTCAGCTGCAATTTTGATACTATCTCTGATATTTTCCCACACGCTATTAACATCTAATTCTTTCTCAACTTCGTCGGAACTTTCTAAAGTGGCAAACCTATTCGAAATTTCGACCTGATAATTTTGCTTAGCTTCCTCGTCCTTTAATTTCAAAATATTGAATTTAGTGATATTAACATGTTGCTCTACTCGCTTGGCTACTGATAATCTTTCTCTTAATTCTCCAATCACCAAATAATGGTCAGAATTACAGTCTGCACCCCTGAAAGTTCGAATATCTACTATACTAGTATGTCTCCGTTTATCTATCAAGATGTGATCTATTTGGTTGTGTGTCAATCCATCTGGAGAAGTCCAAGTATATTTATGTATATCCTTATGGGGAAATGTTGTACTTTTGACAATTAAGTTTTTCGATGTGGCAAAGTTGACTAATCTAACTCCATTGTCACTACTAATTGCGTGTAGACTCTCTTTTCCAATAGTTGGTCTAAAAATATCCTCCCGTCCTACTTTAGCATTGAAATCCCCCAATAAAATTTTCATGTGATATCTAGAGAACTGATCAAAAGTATGTTCCAATTCCTCATAGAAGCTATTCTTTATATGGTCGTCTTTCTCTTCTGTAGGGGCGTGAGCATTTATAACTATGATGTCGCACCATCTACCCTTAAGTACTAAATATGATAACCTGTCACTGATAAATTCGACCTTTTTTACTGCTGATTTTATTCTTTTATGAACAAAGAATCCTGTTCCTAATTGGTGATTATTGTTTCCTTCCCCATAATACAACAAGTAATCTCCTATTTGTGATATGCCATTCCCATCTAACCTAACCTCTTGTACTCCTACGAAGTCTATTCTATATCTAGCCAGTTCTTTTGCTACTAATGTTACCCCTCCTGTTCTATAAAGACTAGTTACGTTCCAAGTGCCAAATCTCAAATCCTTATTCCTTTGCTGTGGTCGTGCCAGAGAATCAGTCCTATTCCGAGGCTTATAGGGATACGTAACAAGCTGTTTTTTACGGTGATGGGTTGTTAGCCCTTCGCCCAACCCCCAAACTGGAGGACCACCCCTTATCGGCTGTCCACGACTGCTTATTCAATATATTCGCAGCTACCCTCCATATCTGGAGGCCATCTCCTCTATCCGCAACCTGAGGACGCGCCATGCCGTGGTGATAGGGACCCACAATACATGGGTTCTTATCTTTATCTTAGCCAAATTCCAGGAGTTGCCTTCTTTCTCAGAGATTGGCAGGGTAGTCAGTGAAACAAGGTAACTGATTTTTAAGAAGTTGTGGTGCGAATACGGTGAATAATATTTAAATGTCATTTTCTTTCAATTTTATGTCATTTTTCAATTACGTTAAGGGCATTTTAATGAGCATTTTAAGTAGATTTTTAGGTCAACATCCGCCCTCTAGAAATAATTACATAACAAGAGATCCTCAATTTACCTCAGATAAGGGCTTCTTCTCATCTGTATCAGTGCAATCATTTGATTGTATAGCCAATGGGTCGACCTCAGGTTCCTTCTTGATCACATCCATCACGACTGAAACAGACATGTAAGTGTTGACATATCTGCGAAATGTAAGCTGCTGAAAGAGACGTATTCTAAGCCATATTATTTTGCTCGTACTTCCTGAACTGATTATAATATATCATACAAAAATATAGAATACCTTAAATATTTGTAAGTATGTCGGTATGCATTCGATTATGCACATTTCTGATGTACAGAATAAGACCCCAGTCCTGTATAAACTCTTAAGGCAATGTTTTGTATGTGTATGGTGGGTATGTTTATATAAGCATGCGCTAGAGTGTATTAATCACTGTCTAGTATATACAGTCACGAAGCTTAAGTTTGGAGGGTACTAGGAATAGACTGTAACGGTACTATTTCGCATTGTCTGTGATGAGGTGATAGTAGCGATCCTAGTGGTTAGCTATTATCTATGAATGCATATTCCCTACGTACTGAGCTTTGTGACTGTATATACTAGACTGTTGTACATACTAGGTTCAAAAAGTTCCCGGAATTTGCTAGTATCATAGAAACAACGTACCTTAAACACTATTCTACAGCATTCCCTTCAAAATAGTTGCCTTCCGCAACAACACACTTTTGCCAACGCGTGTATAATTCCTGGAAGCAGGCCTGGAAGCCATTTTGTGAAACCCGTCTTAGTGCTCTCGTCGCGTTTGCGATAACCTCTTCAGCATTAAATCTCCGTCCTTTCAGATGACTTTTCAGACGGCGAAACAGAAAGTAATCAGGTGGTGAGAGATCAGGAGAATATGGTGGGTGATCCAAAGCAGTTATGTTGTGCCTGGCAAGAAAATTCTTTACAATAATTGCGCGATGAGCAGGTGCATTGTCATGCATAAGGAACCAGTTGTTTTCTACCCACTTTTCTGGACGTTTCCTTCTCACTGCGTCCCGGAGGCGACAGAAGATTTCTACGTACAATTCTTTCGTTACAGTACGACCTTCTGGAATGAACTCGTGGTGGATGAGACCCTGAGAGTCGAAGAAAACTTCCAACATAACTTTGCCTTTGGAAGTGTCCCTAGGAAATTTTTTCTTCTGAGGAGATGTTTTCGATTTCCACTCAGATGACTGTCGTTTAGGGACTGGGTCGTACAAGTAGCACCAAGTTTCATCACCAGCAATAATTATGTTTAAGAAATCACCACCTTCATCAGCCATACTGATCATGACCCCAGCAAGAGTCATTCTTGTTTCTTTCTGTTCTGCCGACAACATTTTCGGAACTAACTTCTGAGACACGTAATGCATGTTGAGATGCTTGTGAAGAACATTGTGTATACTTCCGACTGATATTCCGACCTCTGCTGCTATCTCTTTTATGGTTTTACGTCGGTCGTCCCTCACAATATTACGCACACGCTGAGCGATTACTTCATTTGTTGCAGTTGTTGGTCGGCCGCTGCCTACGTCATCTTTGATGCTATCGCGGCCACCAGAAAAGCGTTTATGCCAGGCATACACTTGAGTTTTTTTCATTGCTGCTTCGCCATATGCTTCTTCCAACAATCTTAATGTCTCTGCAGGAGTTTTGTGTAACAAAACACAGAACTTGATGTTTGTACGTTGCTCTGTGGACGTAATTACAAAATGCGACGAACAAACAAAACACTATGATAAACAATTGCCTACAACTCAAAACCAACAATCGCCATTATCAACAAACTTTAAGTAAATGACATCATGAATGTTACCAACAAAACAAATGTATAATATCCGTTATTATATATTAATACGAAAAATGGTAGTAAAATTCCGGGAACTTTTTGAACCCAGTAGTATAATTATGCACTGCCCAAATTTGCTATTACTAGATGTACGTCATTTATTTTATTTAATGAACCAGTCGCAGAGAATTAAAAGTATTCAAACAATTTTTTCACTATCAACTATGAGCAAGCCTGAACATTGTCCTCTATATTTCAAACAGATATATTGTTAAAAGTAAATTGTTACACTATTGTACCGATTCCATTCTAATTGTCTTAGTCATGAAAATTTTGCCGTAATTATTATCAATTCATGTCAGTTACAATACGTATTATATTACATTTTTCATATAACTGAGTATTCAAAATATCTCAACTCTTCTTTTCCCATTTATTAGATTGATGTTTGTACGGTTGTACGGCCAATGTACGAAATTTTGAAGATAAAAATAAGCTCTTCAGAAAAAAAGACCTGGAGAAAAAGAATCCGTGGTCATGGCTCACTTGATCGTAATGGCAGCTGTCCCCCACTGTAATCATGTATCGTGTTTCTGTTAAAGTAACGAAGTCGCTAGGCTAGGTTGTGTTTCAATTCATATTCATACTTCATAAAGGTAAGTCTGTATCCGTGAATATTACCAGTTTTTGCCTTCGGTATAATTATTATTTTTGTCATACTGGATTATTCTTTTGCTGTATAGGTATTCATTACATAACAATGTTATAATTCATGCTAGTTTGTTAGGTGGACAAATTAGTTGTAGAGCAGTTGCAGAAATTACCATTAGGCCTACAAAGTTTCATGTTAATTGTAATTAACTTTTCAGTGCAATGTGACACGCTCCCAGAAATAGCCAAATGCTCATTATTAAAGTCACTACGAAGAGGGGGGGATAGGCCTAACACTATTATTACTAATTACACACCCATATTACTGGCAACATCATTTTTAAAAATGTTCGAGATGCCGGTAGTTACGTAGGTATAATATGTCATTATTTGGGTTGAACGAGGATTGAGCGTATTCTCTTCCTGCACTTCCAGCCATCTTACATGTCATACCAACATAACTTACGAGGCATTACGAACGTTCCGCGCTAGTTTGCAATATTGCAGCGGGATGGTTACGCGGGTATTTAAAATGTATAAATTCATAGCTATCGATATAACATAACGAATGTTTCGCGCTAGTTTCTAATGTTCGAGCGGGAATTCGTAGTTGTGGAAATGGCTGCAGTAGGTGATCGTATTAATATTAGAAAGCTGAGCATTATTAATAGTGAAAATGAAGCGCAACAGTGGTGCCGGGAGAAAGGTCTGCTTCCCGCAAATATGGAGTGTCCACTTTGTGGGGAGTTTTCGTACTCCCAAACAATAAGGGAGTGCGATGAGACGAATGTACCAGATGTAGCGGAGTCAACGATCACGGATTGGTTTTCATACTTGAGGGAAGTGTGTAGAGGTAAGAAAATGAACTGTTATGGCAGATTGGGTTAATTTAGGATTTTACTGACAGGTTAGGTTAGTTTAGGATTTTACTGACAGGTTAGCTTAGGATAGATAACGATGAAAGAGTAATGGAACGTATCGTATGATGACGCAGAATATCTGCATGGAAATATCATATGTACTTCGGTACATTGAAATAATATTAGGATAGATAAGGTTAGTGTAGGATTTTATTGACAGGTTAGGTTAGCTTAGGTTTTTATGGTGCGTTACGTAATTATTTGTGACAGGTTAGGTTAGTTTAGGATTTTAGTGATAGGTTAGGTTAGTTTAGGATTTTAGTGACAGGTTAGGTTAGTTTAGGATTTTAGTGATAGGTTAGGTTAGTTTAGGATTTTAGTGACAGGTTAGGTTAGTTTAGGATTTAAGTGACATATTAGGTTAGTTTAGACTTTTATAATGCATTGCATAATTATCTGTGACAGGTTAGGTTAGTTTAGGGTTTTGGTTAGGTTAGGTTAGTTTAGGGTTTTGGTTAGGTTAGGTTAGGTTAGATAAGGTTAGTGTAGGATTTTAGTGACAGGTTACGTTATCTTAGGTTTTTATGATGCGTTACGTATTAGGTTAGTTTAGGATTTAGTGACAGGTAGGTTAGTTTAGGATTTTAGTGACAGGTTAGGTTAGTTTAGGATTTTAGTGACAGGTTAGGTTAGTTTAGACTTTTATGATACGAAGCATAATTATCTGTGACAGGTTAGGTTAGTTTAGGGTTTAGGTTAGGTTAGGTTAGTTTTGGATTTTGGTTAGGTTAGGTTAGGTTGGGTTAGAATTTTGGTTAGGTTAGGTTAGGTTAGTTTAGGGCTTTGGTTAGGTTAGGTTAGGTTAGTGTTTTAGGTTAGGTTAGGTTAGTTTAGGGTTTTGATTAGGTTAGGTTAGGTTAGTTTAGGATTTTGGTTAGGTTAGGTTAGTTTAGGGTTTTGGTTAGGATAGGTTAGGTGAGGTTATGTTAGGGTTTTCTTTAGGTTAGGTTAGTTTAGATTAGGTTACGATTTTGGTTAGGTTAGGTTAGTTTAGGGTTTTGGTTAGGTTAGGTTAGTTTAGGATTTTGGTTAGGTTAGTTTAGGGTTTTAGTTAGGTTTATGTTAGGTTAGGTTAGAAATTTGGTTAGGTTAGGTTAGTTTAGGATTTTGGTTGGGTTAGGTTAGTTTAGGGTTTAGGATAGGTTAGGTGAGGTTGGTTAGGGTTTTCTTTAGATTAGGTTAGGTTGCGATTTTGGTTAGGTTAGGTTAGTTTAGGGTTTTGGTTAGGTTAGTTTAGGGTTTTAGTTAGGTTTGTTTATGTTAGGTTAGGTTAGAAATTTGGTTAGGTTAAGTTAGTTTAGGGTTTTGGTTAGGTTAGGTTTGTTTAGGGTTTAGATTAAGTTAGGTTATTTTAGGTTTTTGTTATGTGTTAGATAGTTTTAGCTTTTTTATGCTTTGTGTAGGCAAATCTGTGGCAGGTTAGGTTGGGTTTGTTTAGGATTTTGTTGAGAAGTTGGGTTAGGTTAGTTTAGGCTTTTGTTATGCTTTGCATATACGAAACTGTGCAATGTTGGGTTAGGATAGTTTAGGTTTTATTGACAGGTTAGGTTAGTTTTGGAGTTTAGTGAAATAGGTTAGGTTAGTTTAGACTTTTATGATGCGTTAGGTTAGGTTAGTTTAGGTTTTTGTAGGCTTTTATTTGCTATAAGTGTTATTTTCTTTCAGACAATGTGGATCGCCGTTAGAAGAACGAACCTAGAATTGGAGGGCCGAATCATATAGTAGAAATTGATGAATGCAAGATTGGACGTAGGAAATTTTAGGCTGGTGGTCGTATTGTGGAGGGTTCTCGGGTTTTGGGCATGATAGATCGTGAGACGAAGGAAGTGCGATTGGAGATTTGTCCGAATAATAAGAGGGACAAAGATACTTTTCTTGGTGTTATTCGGAAACATGTCGCCGCTCAAACCACAATAATGACGGACTGCTGGAAGGGATATGAAGGCCTGGATGTTAACAATTTCCGTCATTTGACTGTGAATCAGAGCCTCAACTTTATTGATCCGGAAAGCGGTGCATGCACGAATTTGATCGAAAACGCAAGCGATTGAGTGTGGCTGTCGTGAAGTAGTGATTTTTTGTTTTTTACGTTGGCAGTTGAAGGACGTCATTGTGTATCATAATGGCGGGCTTCGAAAGAAAGTTCAGTTGTGAAATTTATGTGTTTATTGTAGTAATATATGCTCCAGCGGAGTGTTTTTCAGTGCGTATTGAATTAATAACAGTTCAGCGTTCTTCACATTACATCGTATCGTGTGTTTCATGTGACTAAAATCGTTTCACTGACTAGAAAACAGAACGTTTGCACTCACATTACGTTGGACGTTTCATTTCACAGGTAATTTGCCACATATCTCTACAGTTATTTTACTTGTAACAATTACCAATAGAATGCTTAAGTTTTAAAATGCATCTCCACAAAAAATTCCATCAAATTCGCTTTATAATTCGAACATTTTGTATTGCAAAATCGTCGGAATCCGCTCAATCCTCGTTTCACCATTATTTGTAACCCGACAATATATTAGTTTTAGAGCTGATTGCATTTATAAAATGAAATCAAGACATAATCCAGCTTTTAGGCCGGGGACACACGACCGTAGAGATGACACGTTGTACGCACGTTGAATACTTACCAATGTACTTGAGCAGCGCTGTCTTTTGTAAGACATCGTCAACAGTCCCAAAATGGAAGGTGTAAAATCTGTTTGTTTCGCATATCTTGCATTGAAAGTGCTAAAAAAGAAGTGTGCGAATGTAGTGGGTTCATCCATGTAATGTTTTACAAGATATTAGACATTTAAACTTCAGGCTTTTTAAGAAAGAAATTAAAAATAAATTATTAGACTTGTCATATAATATTTGAGAGCATTTTGACCCTATGTAGCTGTCTACCTTTCAAGGAGAATTGCCTAGCGTATATAATGATATAAAATGTGATTATTTATTTTTATGTTACTTATCTATCTTATTGCATATTTATACATATATTTTTTAACACTAGTATTTAAATGTTTTTATTTTAACATGACATTTTCAATAGTGCACTGTAGTCTTTGGAATGAAGTAATAATAATAATAATAATAATAATAATAATAATAATAATAATAATGATAATAGTGAAAGATTTGTACATGGTACTTTCTACACGTTTTATCTCTAACTCAAGGAATATGATGGCAAATTTTGGTTAAATGAGGATTGAGAGACTACATAACCTCTTATTTCAGTTGTGATGGATTTAGTCAAGGTGGAACCTGAGGTTGATCCATTGGACTTACAAGCACATTATACATATGAAACAGAAGACAATGAGGCTTCATCAGAGGTAAAGTGAAAAGTCTAAAAGTACCAAATAAGTATATAATTATTATTGTTCAAAGTAATATTTAATAAAATATACCCAGAAAGACATTTGCAGACATGGTGAAGAATATGTTGTTGTCTAGTGCCTTGCATTTGGCAATGAAGCCATTAGCAGTGGTGAAGAATATAAATAGGATTCTTTTACCCATCACAGTCCTGTGTAAATTATTTTGACAAGGAACACCTGGCCCAATCTCTATCATACATTGCTTGTGTCTCTAAGGTCTTGTTCCCCTTTATCCTTCAATTTTCTTATCTAATTTCTGCCTGTGTTGGGAGATTCAACCAATAACGTCCATGCAGCACCTGATTGATGGCTATTACAAATGAAATCATTTTAGAAGAGCTGCTTAAAAATATACATGATGTCTTTATGTTCTGTAGGAAGGGAATTTATCGCATCTGGAAGTGGTGGCCATGAAGACAGAATGTGTGGACCACAGTTATGATATGAAAACAGAGATAAAAGTTGAAGATACTCCAATGCCTACTAGCTTTTCAGTCTTGAAATCTGAAGTTGATGTAAGTGGTTCACTATCATTATACCGATATACAGGTAGTGCATTTTTAATTATTATGTTCATAAGCATTAATAGTTTGAGATATTAACCAATTTAAATCCGACTTCTCAGTTTTTTTTTTTTTTTTTTTTTTTTTTTTTTACTTTTCCTTTTGTATTTTTGTTATTTACTACAGGAAAATAAATATGATTTCAATCTCATTTCACATTAATTGATGTTGTGTAACATTGTGAACTGGCATGTTCAATTAATGGAACAACGGCCTGAAAAGATACCGTGGTATTCTTTTCACAATTTCCATTAAAGTCACTGGCGTAGCTTGGTTGGTTAAGGCGCTTGCCTGCCGATCCGGAGTTGCGCTCGGGTGCGGGTTCGATTCCCGCTTGGACTGATTACCTGGTTGGGTTTTTTCCAAGGTTTTTACCAACAGTAAGGCAAATGTCAGGTAATCTATGGCGAATCCTTGGCCTCATCTCGCCAAATATCATTCGCTATCACCAAAATCCATCGACGCTATATAACCTCGTTGATACAGCGTCGCTAAATAAACAAGTTTTTTTTTTTCATTAATGAGAAAAACAAATTATATCATACAGCAATACTCTAGTTGTAAGGTACATGTATTGTGAAAGGTAACATACTACAAACTAATTTACAGAATTATTTCACAAATATTTAACAATACATTAAAAAGTTTGTTTTAGTTATGGTGGAAAAGCACAAAAGATTTGGCATAAAGTGAGATATTACATTTGGAGCACTTCTTAAATGAATTCTTTTTACAATGAAAATTGTTTTTCAGACTTTACAATAAAATGCTCTCCATTTGACACTTCTATTTTAAAGCGTAAAGATTACTCTCGTGACAAATCATTTCTGAACTTCCTGATAAAAAGAAGTTCATAAAGCTCAGTCGGTTCATATTCTTTATCTACAAGCCATGGTTTCCAACTCCATTATTCTTCCTTTGGTTTGAGTAAATCAATCTTTACTCAATCTCATAGAATTTTGAGCCTCTTGTTTTACAGACAGTAGGGTTGTTTGCGAAATCTAAATTCGTATTATAATTTTCAACTACTTCTGCTCTAACCACATTATCACTAGCTATAGTCAAAGCAGTTGGAGGTAGAAGTTGTTCTTTGTAGAAAGTCTGTCAACACTTTCATCTTTATCACCACTGGAAGGGGTTCATTTGTCAAATGTAGACTGTTATCACTACAGCTTTAAATTCCGTTGTTACCACACCATTCCTTACTACTGTCGAAGTTGTCTCAGCTTGAGCCAGAAGTTGATTTCTGGAAAGCTACTCTCCACTCACTTCATCTTCATCGCCACTGTCTTCATCAGAAGAATCAGATGCCATGATTACAACCTTAGTGCAGATAATGGCATCATTTTCAACCAGCTCTACAATTTCGTGCACAATCAATCTACATAAGAGCAAAAAATCAATAAAAATTGTAGATACTATGATGTACGGAAGTACATATCGTCGTGTGAATGCAAGAACTAGGTAACTTGAATTTTCATATTTTTTGACATTGCTTATTTACTTATTTATTGCACTAAGGAATACATCTCGTTTTCATTTACCTATTTATTATATTGGAAAATAGATGTCGCTGGTATCGTTCGATCAGTTACCAAGTTCTTGCATTACATTTTGTGCGATTTTTGCTATGCTATAAAAGAGGTAACTAAAAAACGCAAATTTCGAGTTACCTAGTTCTTGCATTCACATGACGGTATGATATTTCCGTTTTACTTATTCTTGACAATAAAAATTGTGTTACAGTATTTATTAGGAACAAATAAAAATATATCCGTAATATTACTTCCAGTAAGTAGAATTTTCACGCCACCCATTCGTTTCCGTTGTTCCATTATTGGAACATTAAAATTTAATCTCAACTTTCAAAGATTATCTCATTATTAAAATATTGCTTTATAATATGTTAAATGTGCACATTTTAGAACATACATTATTGTAAAGACTAACGCATTTTATATAATAGCTATAACATAGGTTATTACATAGCATTTTGTTTGTGTCATTTTGTCAGAAAAACCGTCCAAAAATGTGAGCAGGAAAAATGTTCATTGCTGAACCAATTCTTTATTTCTCCAGTTCATTTTCAGTATAGTCAGGGTCAGCTTACTTCATACCTTAAGGGTCAAACCTAACCATTTTTCCCCCATTACTACATATGCTAGTGGATTGTGGTGCTTTTCTAGTTTGCAGGTTGAATTTTATTTTGCCAACTTCGTTTCAAATTTCCATACCAACAGATACTGGTACTACAAATGGTAGTGATTTTGTAACTCGTATGTTGGCAGCTGAGACAAATATCTACAATATCTGTCGGTACTGGAGTTCCTTGAAATGAAAATTGTACTAGCTTTCTGAGTCCGTTACTGAAAGGTAGTGAAATTGTACCATACTAATAACTAATTAATATTGGTATTAATATTAATACATAATAGTTATTTTACGTGTTGCATTATGGTTATAATTGAAGACTATAGTGAGGTAAGTTTTCGGAGTTAGTACTAATAATTTCATGTGGTGAAACAAAATACATTTTTAGGTTAGGTCTCGTGAGTCAATTGTTTAGTGAAACCAATGAATTTCGTATTGTCAGACAAAATATTTGACATGTTGATCCCTTTCTCGTATATTTTGCCTACGAAAATATGTTACAAATTATTGAATTATTTAGAATAATCTTCCAACATAAAGTACGGTAAGTAAAGTAGTCATTTATTACGTAGGATCATGTGATATCTGCGAACAGTTGGCAGCACTGACAAGACGGCAATATTTGTTGTTTAGGAACTCATTATGCTATCATACCTACGTCTTCAATTAATAAATTCCGCTAAATATCATTACAGTTAGGACAACACCATAAAAAAAAATTATGTTCCCAAAAATAGAATGACAGTCTCATATGGGTTAACTGATATCTTGTTTCCAATAGTTTCCAAACTTGGACAGGTTCCATTTTTACATTTGAAATAGAATAATAATTCGCAAATATATATTTCTCATAGTTAACAGAGAATTATCTCGAATGTATGGAAAAAGTTCTTGTGACATGGGACAGGATTTCATTTTAACTTTATAATTTTTTTTTCTCTCCCTGTACTGGTATAGCAATTGCAGTAGAGTTCGAATTATCTGAACTATACAGGCCGAGAATAATACGGAGGGTGAGAGTGCTATGTGAATTTCGTTCTGTAATCTTGAAGATATAAATGTCGGACCCAATGATGTTGAAAGACTTTACTCACATGTACATAATAAACGAATTTTCATTCATAATACAGTCCAGTACGTAATTGACTTAAAATAAGAACTTTGTTATTGTTCAGTATTGTGTATATCTACATTACTATAATTTAAAAAAAGTGAACCGGGTAACACAAGAGGCCTCGTAATCGAATTCCTAATAATCGAGACTGTATTGTACTATGCTAGACATTCAGTGAAAGGTTCAAACTGATATACAAGTTTATTAAAAATTCACAAGAGTTTTGGAAATTCTCTAACTGCGTTAAGAATTAAGTTTATAGAAAAAAAAATAACACAGCTTTGTTTATAAAAGAGTTGCGCTTATTTTGTTAAAAACAAATCTGTGAAAATACGCCACACTGTTCAGTAGTTCACTTGCTGTCTCCTTGCAGTTTGATTCACACTTCATGCTACAGTGTTCCATATTCGTAATTTGTTCGTAGAAATTCCTGTACTTAAAGTTACAAAATCAGCATTTACACTATTTACTACTGTCTTTCATCTGTCATAATGTTTTCATCTCAGACGGCACCTATCTCTTAAAATATTTTATAGGCTTTCCACTGACGACTAATTTCATTTTCCATATCTCAATCCCTTTGTAATTATAATTCTTCTCATCCTGCTGGAACTATATGTGTTACATATTATTTTAGAGTGACATTGCATAAAGCCAATTTTCATGTGGATGGCAAAATCTTTATTTCCAGCTGCCTTAAGTATAAATAAGTGATATTAGAGAATCTACATTTTGAGGAAATTAAACATTTAGCAATGACATGTTCATCGAAATGTATTAACGTTTCGATATTGTATAATATTTTACTGTATATTTGCTTCAAGTAGTGTACCAATTAGTGGTTATATGATTTTCATGGTCCACACACCTGTGGAGTAACGGTTAGCGCGTCTAGCCGCGAAACCAGGTGGCCCGGGTTCGATTCCCGGTCGGGGCAAGTTACCTGGTTGAGGGTTTTCCCTCAACCCAATATGAGCAAATGCTGGCTAACTTTCGGTGCTGGACCACGAAGTCATTTCACCTCATTCAGACGCTAAATAACGTAAGATGTTGATAAAGCGTCGTAAAATAACCTACTAAAATAAAATAAATGATTTTCAGGACCTCTATGTATCACATGAACATATTTTCAAAGTTGAAACTTGATTCTAAATGGTCAACTAAAGATCTCTTCATTATTTACTTGCTTTTCCAGGAAGATGTGTTCGATCTGGACGAAGTCGAGCTGAAACAGAAATTGGAAGTATCTTCAGAGGCAGATGAAGTGTTCTCTGACAGGTGAGTGTAGTTTGCTTGTTTTGCTTTTTCCAATTTTTTTTACACCTTCATTTAGTGATGACGTTGGACATATATATTATAATATGTAATATTAAACACACTGGCCCATAGAGGAGTTTCTATATCGGGGCCGGAGCAATTAGACACTGAATTTCAACTCTTGAAACTCACCCTCCAGCAGAATGGATATTTAGCTAAAGACATCACGGCCTCTTTGAATAGAGCAGGACACAAGAAGAAGCAGCAGCAGCCCATCACGGACTCACAAGAAGCGGAAAAACCACCCATACCCTGTCTACCATTCACAGGGAAGTTGTCGGGAAAGATAAGCAGACTGCTCTACAAGCATGGAATAAAAACAATCCACAAACCTCCGCCGAAAATTAGGAACAAGGTCAGATCAGTAAAAGACGAAGTAGGCCTCAGAGTACCAGGGATCTACCGCATTCCTTGTGAATGTGAGGCTGCTTACATTGGACAGACGGGACGCTCAATAACTACGCGTCTTTCGGAACATCAAAGAAGCATCAGATTAATGCAACCCAAAAATCCGGATTGGCTGAACACTGTATTGAAAAAAGCCACAGGGCTAATTTTAACAACACCGAGGTCCTGGCGAAGTGTTCGGGCTATTGGGATAGAAGAGTAGAGGAAACCCTGGCCATAGCGGCGGAACGTGGTAACCTGAATCGGGACTCGGGTCTCCAACTAAGCTCCGCGTGGCACCGGCTATTAAATTTCTCAATGCCTAGACGACAGGCCGTCATCAGCGGAGGACACATAAGAACTCGTCCGCCGAGCCGAGGTCAATCAGCCGAACAGCACAAAGCAAGACGACACGTCGGCCGCGACCCGTGGTCCATTTTAACCTATCGTTACCATATGTTAATGCAGTGCTGAAAGCAATATAACTTGCTTCATACCCGTCCTTAATTAATAAAACTGGAATTTTTGTTTGTGAACCCAAGCTACATGATTGGTTCTATCTTTTTACATTATGATATCACAGATTTATTATACCAGATGGGCAAGGGCAGCTGCGCTATTTAGATGTGGGTTTCTCAGCAGCAATTTGGAGAGCAAAACGAAGTAAGATAATTTATTTGTTACTTTGATTAACTTGATTGTAATGTTTGTTGTGGTATTTTACTTATTGATGATTGAGTATTCGTATACATCAAGCACAAGTTTACAATCCGTAACATTGTTGTGGATGTAATACATTGTTTCTTACGTTACCATATGGTAACGCTAGGATAATATGTTGTCACTCATTGTGCTCTCTTGCTACTAACAATAAGATGGAGGAGTTGCAAGAAAGTACAAGTAACAAAATGAATGTTACAAACAGTGCGTGAAAGTGCATGAGATACTTTTGGAATTAGAAAACAAAAAATTAGAGCATTGTACATAGAGCCACCAAAGCCCAACTTTATATCTGATGAGAACTCTGCAGATGTAGAGGTGGCATGTTCGACAACCTAAGTGGAAGGAAACTGAGTACTGAAGCTGGAGTTATTTTTGTTAATAGCGACAGAATAGGTGGACCAGATGATATTCCTTTTATAGAAGAAGAGGAAGTTGAAGAGTCATCTGTGATAGAAAGAGGATTATACCGTCAACATTGCAATGTGTGGAAATGGTGCCATCAGGGAAACGAAGTGGATAAAACAGTACGTTATAACAGTTCAGTCGATATCTCCGGAGAGTGACTTTTAAAGACAGAGATTCGCATTATCTATGTAAAAACTGTTTTAGTCCATTTTCACATGGTTGTTAGATGTAACTATACAAAATGCTTGGCAGCCAAGTAGAAGATCTGGCTCACCATTGAATGAATTAGAATTCAAATGGGGACTTGAAGAAGTCGGGAGCACCCCAAGAAGCAAGGGATGACCGTCTACTTCCAAATACAGCGATATTGGAGCTACGAGACGTGTCCAAAAAGTAAGTTTCCCTGGGGTCCTTTGCAAAAATAAAATACAATTTTATGGAAAGATTTATTAGAACAGATACAGGAATTGTTGAGCCATTTTTTCAGCATATTTCTACCTGAATCGAAACTTTTTGATATCGTGGGATCAACAGAGTGGTTCAAACGGCTGTCACATACTGGTTCTGATTCCAGGCGGGAGATTTCTACGAGGGACAAAAGTGTGACAAATGTCTCAGTTCCGGTGGACAATATGTTGAAAAATAGTTCAACAATTGCTGTATCCGTTCCAATAAATCTTTTTATGAAATTGTGTTTTCTTTCTGTAAACGGTTCCGGGTAAACTTACTTTATGGACGTCACTCGCAGGACTTCTGATTATATAAGATAAGATGGAATGGAACATTAGTGATTTCGATACCCGGAAACAAAAGGCAGTGATGTGCTCGTGAGAATGCTCTTCTACATACAGCTTCCTCAAAATTTGATGTAGGTCTCTGCAGCCCATGTTTTTTGTCATATCATAAGAAATGTTTTACCTTACTACCGAAATATGTGAAAATCACACAAAAAATTAATATAAAACGTTATGTTACGAAAATGTGTTTTGTTAATACAAGTATATACAAGTATATTGTGACAATAATTCTATGTCGTATATTTATTCAGGTGTTGTGAAAGTAATTATCTTATTTTTGTATCATTTCTATTGAGTGTGGTATTGTGTGGGGGAGAAATGTGAACATTACGGCAAATGAAGCCGTGTTGGAAAGAGTGAGTGAAGAAAGAATGATGCTGAAACTGATTAGGAAGAGGAAAAGGAATTGGTTGGGTCACTGGCTGAGAAGATACTGCCTACTGAAGGATGCATTGGAAGGAATGGTGAAGAGTTCGGAGCAGAAGAAAATATGAGATGATAGACGACATGAAGATACATGGATCATATGAGAAGATAAACAGGATGGCAGAAGAGAGCAAACATTGGAGAATGGAGAATGCTGGGTTTGCAGTGAAAGAGCTGACCTTGGGCAGAACACTGAATGAGTGATGGATATATTACTTATATGCTAAAGTTCAGTTAACTTCAATAAATTGCTTGAAAGATGTCATTTTAAGGCAGTAACTCATTCTTTAAGATTTGACAACATAATGACCTAGCGTTACCATATGGTCACACCCTGTAATTCCATATATTCGCTTCAACAATTGAAAAAGCATTGTTGTGTTCAATTACATCCATTTAATTAGTCTGTACGGAAATAAACGAACAACTTCACGAAAAATAATTCAGGCTTTTAAGGGTTAAGTACTTTCCATCCTTTTACATCGCGCAAATATAATTTTCATCAACAGCCATCTTAGACAGTTCGACAAACTTTGACCCTCATCTAGCCTAACATTCATCAGTTTTAATATTCATTTATCAATGTTGTTATTCACAACTGTAGAACATAAGTTCTCACACACAATATAGCATTTGTATATTTTATATTATACAGATAAGTTTAATATGAAACATACGTCATCTTTCATCAATTCTTCACACACTTTGTCATCACACATTTTTTTTAACTTTTGATTTTGATATTTGATATTGTTATTTCAGCCTGTTGGTACCCCTGGCGGGCGAAAATGTTTGCAGTTGTAATAAAAGGCATTTAATTGTTAGTAAAAATACAGAGTGAGTCAGAACTTTCTCCGCACTAGTGGAATAAGCGAGAGCGCGCAAGATCCGCAGAATGGAGTGGTACCACTGGCTACGCTAGCGGAATAAACGAGAGCGCGCTAGTTACGGAGAATGAATATAAAATCATTATGAAGCGACAAATACTAAATATGGCAATAATATTGAAATTCCAAAACACTTACCTACTCTACAGAAGATGTTGAAAATGTCGTCCATTTTCTTGGAGACATAGGCCCACCCATTTCGCCTTATTTTCAAAAACCTTGTTCAAAGTTTCCTTCCTCACTGAATTGAAAAAGTTTGTTATTACATGTTTTAATTCATCGATCGTGATAGGATTGGACTGGTACAGTTTAGGTTTAGCTGCTCCCCAAAAGAAATAATCAGGAGGCGTCAGTTGGGGGATCTCAGCGGCCACAATTCTTGTGAAATTATTATTCCGTCGAAAATCCTCTTCTCACAATTGCAGAGATCTGTTATGTGTATGAGCTGTGACGCTGTCTTGTTGAAAGAAACAGACATTTAATTAAATTTCATTTAATTGTCCAGTAAAAGGAAACAATATGTCTGAGCAATAAACTTCAGAGTTTACTTTGTCTTTAAAAAACTTGTCCTATAGGCCTAATGCATGCTCGTGATATGGCACACCATACCCCAAATTTCTGGGAGTGCAATGGTGTTTCATGTATTGCATAATGATTTTCGCAGGACCAGATCCGTGCATTCTAGGAATTTACGTAACCTGAAAAAAAAGTTCATGCACGATCGATACCTTGTACGACTGTAATCCTAGTTCATTATTTAATGTTCTACACGCACTGGAATAAGATATGTCAGTTTGCTGTGGCAATTTTCTAACCGATTTTTAAGGCTTTTTATCATTCGATTAGAAAACTATAACAGTTTTTCTTCTGTTAAAACTGTGGGTTTACCACACAATGGGGCCTATCTAGCGAAATTTATTTGCCAGAGTGCGCACTGTATCTCGATGAGGTAAATAAGAGCTTGGGAAACGTTCTCTAAATTTCTGTTTCACTTTTTTAGTATATTTGTCACTTTCTCGAAGCACTTATTCCACTAAAAAAAGCTCATTCTTCAAATGAAAACATTTTACGTAATGAATGCACTTGCTGGCTGTAGGGTTTGTGTATAACCTTGGCGAGGAGCACCAGTATTGTTTGCGTGGCTACCCCCTAAGGCAAGGGAGAAATACCAACCTACACCAGGATTTAAGTGTGTCTGCCACTGCGGAGAATGTTCTGACTCTCTCTGTATTTAAAACGGTTATAATGTCACTTCTTTGTGTATTTCTGTTAAGCGATTACGATTCATTACTGCAAATTATTGACATAAGTATACATGTTGTCCCCAAGCCAATGCACGAACACAGCAGAAAATGCACAATATACAAACACAATGTACCTGCAATTCAGTACTATACACATTTTACCCCTAAACGCCCTATTTCTACAAAATCGGTACCTAACTTCTGAACATTCTGTAGATTTTATTATGTAATCAACATATAAATTCAGGAATATTTTAAGAAATTTAATAGAGGTGATACGGCGTATGCAATGCCTCACATTCTAATCAGTGCCCCAAATAACCCCAATAACTGGTCTACAGCAAGGCATGAACAATTTTTTTTTTTTATTTTCCTTATTAGCCTGTGTTTTCATTACTTATGTTCAAATATTTTTTTTTTCGGATATATTTATATATATAAAATTTCTATATTTTCATATCACCACATTGACTATTGTGGATACTGATACATATTGATATTCATTTCAGAATTGTGGATAATTTTGACAAAAATATATCTGAAGAACGTGCTTTCAATGATCCTGGAGAAGATAGTTTGACACAATATGGTAGCAACAGATCAGACATTACAAGTGTTAGTGACTTGAATCGTAATTCTGTCGCGTGTAATATATGCGACGAGGTATTTTTAACACCTGAATCTTTGAAACTTCATTTCCATATAAATACAATAAACAATTTATTCAAGTGCGATGTCTGTGGAAAGTCTTTCTTGAAATTGAGTGATATAAATCGGCATTCACTCCTCCACAAAGACGGACTTCCATTCAAATGCGATGTATGTGGAAAGGCTTTCAGAAGTTCATGGGATGTGAAGGTACATGTACGCATACACACAAGAGAGAGGCCATACAAATGCGAGGTGTGTGGAAATTGCTTTTCACAATCGGGACATTTAAAGCAACATATACGAATTCACACGGGCGAAAGGCCATTCAAATGTCAAGATTGTGGAAAGTGTTTTTCAGAAGCGCCATATTTAAGAAGACATTTTCGCATCCACTCGGGCGAAAAGTCATTCAAATGCGATGAGTGTGGAAAGTGTTTCTCACAATTTGAACATTTAAAGCGTCATGTACACATTCATACTGGGGAAAATCCATTCAAATGCAAGGTGTGTGGAAAATGTTTCTCAGCATCAGCATTATTAAGAAGACATGGTCGCATACACACAGGGGAAAGGTCATTCAAATGCGATGTTTGTGAAAAGTGTTTCTCATCATCGGCAGATTTAAGTAGGCATGCACTTGTGCATACAGGCGAAAGACCATTCAAATGTGAGATGTGTGAAAAGCGGTTCCCTCAGTTGATACACTTAAAGGAACATGCACGCATACATACAGGGCAAAAACCATTCAAATGTGAGGTGTGTGGAAAATGTTTCTCAAAATTGGGACACTTAAAGGAGCATTTACGGATACACACAGGCGAAAGGCCATTCAAATGCGATGTGTGTGGAAAGTGTTTTTCGGTTTCCGCAGGTTTATGTAGACATGCACGCATACACACCGGCGAAAAACCGTACAAATGCGAGGTTTGTGAAAAATGTTTCTCAGCATCGGCAGATTTGAAGAGACATGTACGCATACATACAGGGGAAAGGCCATTCAAGTGTGACGTGTGTGGAAAGTGTTTCTCAGTATCTGCTAATTTAAGCAATCATGCACGCATACACACAGGGGAAAGGCCATTTAAATGCGATGTGTGTGGAAAGTCTTTCTCAGTCTCGGTAGGTTTATATAGACATGCACGCATACACACGGGCGAAAAGTAGTAAAAATGTGAGGTTTGTGAAAAGTATTTCTCATTATTGGCATAATAGAACAGGCATGCACATATATACACAGCCGAAAGGCCATTCTAATGTGAGGTGTGTGGAAAGTGCTTCAATTGCGGCATTTAAAAGATGTACGTTCTCATACAGCCTAAAAACTTGTTTCTAGATATTATTCGGAAGCGGGACATCTCAATATTGTTCGCCTACACATAGGCGAGAGATAATACAAATGCGAAGTCTGTGGCCGTTTGCTAAATTCTTGTCAGCTCAAGAGTCGGGGCGTAGGCTGGTGCTAGAAACCATTTTAATGTAAATCGAGTGAGTAAGTGATGAAAAACATAAGATCTTTGACACAGGCGAAATGCTTTTCAAATGTGATATCTACTGTATGTATTTCATTTTTATGCACGGTGATTTCATAAGGACTATACAAATTTATAAGCTTATTTAGAAAGCATACAGATTTGGTTTTAGTGCCATGTATTAGCAAAACTTAGCGAGTTTTCACTCAGTGTGGTTCTATGTGACTTTCGTTGGTCATGCGGAAGACATCTCACCTGAACTCAATTTCTTGCAAACTCGCTGCAACATATCCGGCGTCACTAACGCAGCTGCGGCGGTGATTCGGTTTCTGAGCTCAGCGAGATTGGCAGGTAAGGGTGGAACGTATACTTGATTTGTAAGGAACTCCCATAAGAAGAAATCAAGTGGTGTCAAGTCGGGGGACCGAAGTGACCAAGATGTCGGTCCTCCGCGACCAATCCACCGACCAAGAATCGTGAAGTCAAGGAAATCAGGGACGTTTTGGAGGTTGTGTTGAGGTGCGCCATCCTGCTGAAATTAGATTTCCTCTTCTTGACCATCATCTCTTGAGGAATGAGAAAATTTTGTAGCAAATCCCGATAGACAAAACCATTGACACTTTTCTTGGAAAAGAAGGGACTGTACACTTTAGTTTAAGGCACAAAACACATTCACTTTTGGGCTGTCATGAACATGTTGGTAATAGAATAGCTAGTCTCAACAAAAGTACGGTGCTAGAATAAATGGTTGCCTTGGTAGGAGGATCCTTGCCATACTGGGTACGAAATCTACGCTGAACCACTGTCACAGATTTCGTTTCTTCAAATAAAACACAGCGAGCTCGCTCTGCACCTACGAAAGCAGCCATTTTGAAATGAACTACGTTATCGCACGCGGTGACAGAACTAGGTACTTCAAAGCTATGTCAGTGAAAACTTGATAAGCTTTGCTATCAGATGGCATTGCAACCAGCTTCGTATGTTTTCTATATAAATTTATATAAGCTTACAAAGTTGTATAGTCGTTTTGGAATCACGGTGTACATATTTTTCTATATGCATTTTTTCTGGATAATTGGGAGTTTTAAAGGAATATTTTTTATTTAAGTGTCTCCAGATTGCGGCTACTTATTCTACGAATGGAGCTACAACCGCAAAATTGGAGATTGTGTCGTCTCGCTTACACTTAATATATTAATTTTTAATTTGTATTTATATATTTGCTATAAGTATCACTGTGTCTTTATTCAATGATAATAATAGGAAATGACCAGAAATGATCACTTTCAGTGGCTATATATTCCTGATATGTGTATCGAAAAGTTCTTGGTAATCTTCATCAGGCCATCTGTGGGATTTTTAGTAATTGTATGATATTTTATTTTAAAGGAACAGAAAAAATTAGGAAAGAATTTACACGAAGTACGCGCCTAGTAATACTGGAATGAACAGTCTCATGCATACGAAGCAATCCTGAAAGCTACCTGCACTTGCACTATATTGTCTTAACAACCAATATGTAGCCACCCTGAGTGGCCATATAAATCAACCCCGATGTATCTATGCATTTTCATATATGCAAAAGTTTCTGAAAATGTTTCTTGCTGTTGTACACAGAGAGGTTAGTTGAGGATACTTCGGTTTTCGTCCAGAGCCGGCCCGGCTATCAATGTGTTGCTTACCGCAAGGAACAAGCGCCCGTCTTTGGCACTTTTAGGCTTACAATTCTACTGTATAAATGCTTAAATGTTACACTACCTACCAAGCTCACATTCGTTGCTTACATTGACCTCCATTTATTTATTGCAGTTCTTTTATTCCTTTTAAGTTCGTTTATGAAGTGTGGGTTTCTTGCATTCTTGTTTCTACAAGCAGTTAAACTTAAGCAGTTTCGTAGTATAATAATGTGATACCAGTATTACAATATAACTATGCAGCTGCACACTTTCCTTGCACTCTCGTCACCACCACAGCAATGCGATAACAAAACAATATCTGACTTCCACAAGATGTTCAAGAATAAAGTTCAGAAAAACTTTACCAACAAGTCTTTTAAAAACAAATTTCACTGTAAAATGAAAATGAAAAAGAAACGAAAGAACGGAAGACAAAGAGAGAGAGAATTCCTCTCCTCCCTGTAAATTGCTGTCCTAGGCAACTGCCTAAATCCGGTACAATCTAGTCCTTGCACCATTCGTGATTTGTATTTGTTTGCTCCCCTCATATTCTTAAAATCGCTATACCTCAAATGGTTTTCATTGAAATAATATGAAATATTAATGCATTTCTTCAGTGCATCATTTACACTTTCCTAATCTACATATTAATAATGAATAATGATGGAGTAACGGTCAGCGCGTCTGGCCGCGAAACCAGGTGGCCCGGGTTCGAATCCCGGTCGGGGTAAGATACCTGGTTGAGGTTATTTCCGGGGCTTTCCCTCAACCCAATACGAGCAAATGCTGGGTAACTTGCGGTGCTGGACCCCGAAATCATTTCAGCGGCATTATCACCTTCATTTCATTCAGACACTAAATAACCCAGATGTTGATACAGCGTCGTAAAATAACCAAAAAATAAAATAAAATAATGAAAAGGACGGTTAATGGGGGACCACACCCCTTAAATTTAACCAAATTACTCATTTTAAATACTATAGAGTACCGGTAATGGAAAATATTTCTTCTGATTGAGGTTCTGGCTGATATGTGCCTCTATTATCAGGCACTACATCGTACTTAATAATATGTGTCAGAGGAAGAACAATTGTTTGTATACATCTGAAGTCTGACTAGTGTAACATGTATCTAATCAGCGAGGTATGTAATGGAAGTGGAAAGAAAGTAGCCTCCCTATGCCATTACCGCATCTCCTGACCTAGTTGCCTGATAAGTGGTGCATTATTGTATCACTTATGAGGTTCAGACCTGTGTTCGGAGAGTTGACTAAACAATGGGGAATATTTATTCAAGGAATGTGCAATTATTTGCAAAAGTAATGTAATGAGACAAGTATGTGTGACATTATAAGCTTGTATAAATGAATTTTTTTCTACTTGACATTCACAGTTGAAGAAGTGTATTCCAAAACCATCTAAGTCAATTTTTGGTGATTTTTAGCTATGCTGCTTAGTATGTTCTCCTATATATGTTACACAATTCTAATAACGGAATATAAGTCAAATCCAACTACGAAATGTCTATTTTAAATGTCAAAATTGACGGCGTTTCCCAAATCCAACTATGTCAACTGTTGTTTTATTCCAAACCCAACTAAGTCTGTGCACATGCGAACTGGCTATCGACCCAGCTGACTGAGCAGTGTTTGCCACGTTTTATTTCAGTCCTTCTATTGTAGGTGCACGTTGCAGTTCACTACTAATATTCCTGATGTAACTTTAAAAAAATACCATTAGCTTTGAAAAAAGGAATGGTGTTCTTAAACTGGTGAAATAGCCTACATACCCGAGGTAAATAGTAAAGCCAAACAATTTCATGAACAAGCACTGAAGGAAGCTCAAGAGGATAATGACAATACTCTTCGTATGTATGACGAAGGAAAGCCATTTGCTTCAATGAAAATAAAGAAATTGTAAAATTTCATATTGAAATTAACATGTGCATACTAAGTTTAATTAGTGTAGTAATAAATGAGATTTCAAATTCAGTAAAAATAGAACATTGCAATATTCAATTCAACCGTTTTCAATTTTTGTAAATGTAAAGTGTAAAATCTACGTTACAACTAATGGTATGTAATAAGTATTTGTCATAATATCTACAGTCACAGTGTAATATTTTTTTCAGTTAACACAGCATTTGCAATTCAATTCTTTATTTCTGTAAATGGAAAATGTAATATTCCATGTTAAAACTAAACTAAAACGTTTTACAGTATTTATTAATAAATATGTGCAACATTTTCTTCAATTAACACAGCATACTTGAATTAACCAGTATAGGGAAATATTCTGAATTTTTTTCCGAATCAAACTAAGTCGAAACAGTTTTGTGATATAACCTGTTCCAACTGTTCCAAAGGGTGTTACACTGCTCCTGTGATCACTTCAACGTTCCACATGGTTCCAACAGATAAACAGTTCAATTTCTAATCGGTTTCCCTCTTGTTTGCTGTCTGCAAAGACCACGTGTAGCGCTATCATTGACCTCCAATGAAAAGTAGATGTAATATTATGTTCCTTCGTGCAACAGTAGCCTATGTAGGATCGCGCAATTCAATTGTGCGAATCAAATTCCCTAACAAATCTATATTATTAGGTGCCCATTGATGGAGAATATGTTCATGGTGCCCTAACATAGTGTTAATTTTTAATATACCGCGAAAAATATCATCGGATAATGTCATCGTTATTAAACTCTCCTAGGGTCATATGCATAATTTTTACTAAAATCGATTCATTTTGAATTGTAGTTCTTTACTGTACCCTTAACAGTAACCTACGAAAAATGACTTACGTTGTCATAATACACTGAACAGCTGATATTTTATAAAGACGATTCAAGGGCTTTGAAACATGTTCCCGAAGCAGATGAGAGGTTGTAACAGTTGGAACCAGAACTCGTTGGAACAGTTGGCACTGATGTAAACATATCCATATGAAACTGTCTCCATGGATTAATATATTTTATCCATGCTGTTTCTTTGAAACTGTTATTTTGGAACAGCTTCGTTCATGAAACAGTTACAGTCGAAACCGTTGCTTACGAGATTATACAAGCTGGCGCATAGAGCTTGAAAAACGAGTCTGAAGTGGTTCCCTCGTAATGCCAATTCCGCCGCTAGGAGCGCTGTTCTGCCCTATATATTCATAGCAGAACACTTAAAAGACATTGACATTTGGGACATTTAAAGGACTCATCATTGCTTATTAAATGCTTCGTACAATATTTTATGGACAATAGACGTAATTTCCAAACTTCTACTCCTCAATTATATTACAATAAAAGGCTGTCATTCTTGATATTAAAACATATTACATATAAACTGAGGGACTGTCTGCTCTGTACTTCAGTTCATACACCAAACATTTCCGGAAATAAATTAACTTGACATCTTACATATACGCACTATAGCCTACCCTTTTCACCTAATATTATTAATATTGTTATTAAATAAGATATTGCAACTAATTAAGGTACTGCATTATCTTTAATTTCCTTGAATTCATAATTACGCATTTGCAAGAAGGCCTAACTTTTCCCTCTCTTTTTAAAAAAAAATACGGACGTCACAATAACTGAGAAGTATAATTATTGCGCGATTTTTTCTTGCAGTGGTGAAAACATTTCTATAGGCCTACTGATTAATCTATTGAGCATAGTAATAGTAAACGCTGTAGTATTTTAGTGCGTGTACGCCTACTTAGCTCTTGTAAAACGAAACTTTCACTTTCAACGGAACACTCACTTATATTCAGTTCTTGTATCTTGCAGTTAATTATCCATTTGTGATCATCTTTCCAATATAACCTCCCATTGAAACGACCACTTAAAATCATGAGCTAGAATTTATTATTTTAAAAACATTTCCACGTACATACTGTTATAATTGTTATGAACCACAATACAAAAGACAACACTGTGAAATTGGATTAATTTACCAAGATCAACATCAATACCGGTAGTATAAAATCACATATAGGCCTAGGCTATATTATTTCATTACTGTATGGTATTAATTAGAAGAATTAATTTTGAAGAATTTACAAATATGCTGAAATAATTTATGACACCTCTTATAGAAATGTAAAAATATGTATGTACATTTTGAAACAATGGGTATAGCACCACTTGAAAATGTTGAGCATCTTAACAGTAACTTGTAAATTGTTCCATCACGTTGTCTATAGTGTTCATTTATTGTAGCACTTTTAGAACGAACGTGGTTCACATACATAAGAAGAAATGACGATGGAATGAGTCGAACACATACAGTTTTCTTTAATTTTTAGCAAATGATGAAGTTGAATATGTACTGTTACTTCATATCCTAACATAAGTAGAGTTGCCACCATAGATGTAACACCTGAAATGAATATAAAATAAATTAATGTATTGGTAATGATACAAGAATAAAAAGAAATTAGGCTAGACATAACCTCACAAAATTACAAACACATGCTAAAAAAAAAAAAAAAAACTTTACGTATCCGTATATAATAACACTAGATATTCCAGATATAATTTGTTTCACACGATAACCACCTCAGCCTATTTCGGCAGCAGCCATTATTAGTTACAGTTTGAGGTGCATTACCTAATCTCATACTAACCTTGTTAAGTTCTCTAACCAAATTCACTGATAATTACGTAACAATACACAGGTCTAAAATACAGACAAATACACATTAATTTCCTAATAAGTACAGCATGAAGATAATTCATTACTTTGTCGGTATTTTCTAAAAGAGAAAGTGAAAACAGTAACAACATTATCTTCAATGTTTACATCACGTCGTTCACATTTTCATTAGGCCTATATCAGTAATGCTTGGTAAGTGAAACAATGCATGAAATTATTTTACATTTCGGGTCACATCATTCGAGAGTCGGAAAATGCAATTCGCCACTTTTAACATAGCATTGCTTGTTATATGAGAGAACTTTGACATTTACCTTAACCTATAAAGATACGACCTGTTGGTACAGAGTTCTTCACATAGCAAAACACAGACAATTTTCCAATATAACTTAGCAGAACAAACTTCAAATAACACTGTAATATGCTTGGCATATTTATAATATTCGTACTCAATCAGTAATGCACAATTAATCGAACTATTTTCACGATGCACAATGCTTTGTAATGGTACTATTCATCATTTCATAGGGCAGAGAGGCGAACCTAGCGGCAGAAATTGTCATGACTCACAGAGACCTACTCTCGACCGTGCTATGCGCCAGCTTGTATAATCCCGTAAGCAACGGTCGAAACTATTTCTTAAAAAAGAACAGTTTATCCCTTCTCTATACTGGAGCGTCTGTGGAGCAGTGAGATCAGTTTGGCCAACACCCAGTGGAAAAAAGTAGCTAGAACTGATTCCGAAAAGGGACCAGAAGTGGCTAAAGTTTAAATCGGTAAAAACGATAGGCCTAAGTATGTCAGGTGCAAACACATTACAGAAGTGAACAGTATTATATCGTAATAACAAGATCAGAGAGAAGGAATTAGAGAAATTGTTATTATGTTACAACTCACCTAATAGTCATCGTCAACGATGCTATCTTCCTCGTCCCTCGTTTCCAAAACCCTTTCAGAACTACTTGGATCATTCTCTGATGACGTACAAGTTGCAGTTCTTCCCACTAGGCGAAGACCTTCTGAAGGAACTTCATACTTTGCATACTGCGTAATACAAACCTGACATTCAAAATAGCCGACAATTTTTTTTTTCATCCTGTTCCTCAGTTTGTTTTTAACGATATTGACTTTACTGAAAACTCTCTCTACTTCAGCATTCGAATTTGGCAAAGTTATCGTAGAACTATGATTTACAGAATTTACAAAAAGCTCTTGTATTGTCTGTAGCAGGGATGCAGAACTGGGGAAGAGAGTGGAAGAATGGGGAAAGAGTTTGGGCACGCGTCCACAAGACCGGAGCCTTTAATGACGTTTCTGTGACGTCTGGCAAACGCACTCACTACATTGCTATTCTCCCTCTACCCTACAATGACGCGAGGAAGGGATGAGTTACATGTTCTGGCTTGTGACGTGTGTAACAATTATAACACAGTTTTGCATCCCTCTTCTGTAGGAACAGATTGTATTCAGTCTTTTAATGCCCCCTAAATTCTCCCATTCCTTTCCATACTTTTGAGTAGCCTATATTTAGGTTTCGGCATAATTAATATATATTTTATTACTCATGTGATTACACATTCATTAATTTAAATGATATCACAGCACAATAACTGAGCTAATCTACCACATAGCAATTATTATTTTAAGATTGAATTTGATGCAGTCTGTAGACAAAAATCACAACACAAATTCAGCCTTGAATGATGTGAAGTACAATCATAATGAGTTCATAACATCATCACGTGCTCAGTGGATAGGGAGAGGAGAAAATTATTTATTTTACCGGGGAAGTACCGAATACAGATGGTGCAATGCGTGATTGCATGCTATTATGCAATTTTGTATAACGGTAGTGACCATTGAAGAGTCCAAAATCGAGCAGTAGATCCACGTTTACACGTATAAGAAATGAAACTTAGAATGTATCTAAAAAATTGAAAATGGCCTGAAACGGCTAAATGGAGCACAGAAATATTTGTTGCTAGATCAGTATTCGAAACGCCTAGATTTAGCCACAAAGTGGCTATATTGGTGAGATCTGTACCCGAATAGTCAGGGCACCATTGATCTCTTTCGGCTCCGAGTGCCACAAAGTGGCTATATTGGTGAGATGTGTACCCAACGAGTTAGGACTTTCTAACTCGTTGTCTGTACCCGAATAGTCACGGCACCATTGATCTCTTTCGGCACCGAGTGTCCAGGAACAGGTAATAAAGTTTACACTTTTAGTGGATAGTTCCTTATTTATATCGTAGAATTGATTGTGGAAGAGGTAAGTTGCAATTTTTTTTACCTCTAACATATAAGTCAACATAAACTTAAGACTCGAATATAGCCGTTGACAGCCACACGTTAAAAATTATTTTAAGTTTATTTGCGTCGGAAAACGTATTATTTGACTTTCTTGTGTATAGTGTTCAAAGTAGTGTAATCAAGATGTATAATTTGCATATACGATCAATTGCATCTCCAGAAAAAAAAAATCCCTGATAAGGATTCACTTTCGAAATCACAGGGGCTGGCTGAGCATTAGTTTTACCAGTGTGGATTTTTTTTTTTTTTTTTTTTTTTTTTTCGAAAATTTGTAAGATTATGACTCCGATATATGGATCTCCAAAATATATTTTGTAAGCCTCAGGAAAGGTGGTATCCTTGTCTTCTAGCTAGAAATGCCATTTAAAGGGTGAATAGGCCTAAATGCAAGCATTATGAAAGGTGCATATATGATATATCATGATATTTACACTTACACAGCACTGAAGTGTACATTAGCTTGAAACTTTCGTTGGTATGACTGAGGAAATATACTCCCACCTATTTCTGCATTAGAGTATATGGCGGACCCATCACGTGTGCACTGGTACCCAATAGTAAAACAGAGCAAGCGAGGATTACCTGGCTTCAAGTCAGCTGGTCAAAACTTGAAGCAAAAGGAGATATGGAAAGCAACATCTAAAAGTTCCACAAAATAGGTCCCACGAGACATCTTGGCAAGACACGGGACAAAGGTACTAAAATCAGGACGTATGGACTCCCTAGTGTAGAGAAACTTTCTTTTAAACTAACTGGGTATTCACTTTTCGTCATTGACCCATATGACTTCAGATGTGTAGACCAATTTCATTTACCTACAGAATCGTTGTCGAGGGTGGGCCAGAGCAGGAATGTTTATGCTACGATCCACGATGAGGTGAGATGATGATGGGGATTTGCTGGGATGCTGCAGGGAAACCTGAGAAAACCTCTTTATTCTACAGTAGTGGTTTTTTTTTTTTTTTTGTTACAGTAGTACTAAATATGTCCCATATTCTTGTGTAGTAGATTATTGGTTTCTGACGTGTTTACAAATTTGAAATGTGGTATTTGGTACCGGTATATATCTCTTTATTTAACCTGCTAGATATATGCCCATCAGGCTTTCTCTTTTCATTTTCCAGGAGATTAAAACTAGAATACCCTGAATACAATTAAAATGAGAATTACAAAATAGACCTAACCTAAGTATTAAAATATAACCTAATTAATAAAAGCTAGGCGACTTGCTGATGAACTTCTAAGTTACCTAAATTAAGTACGTAACGACTTCACTGTGTTTAAATTATGGTGTTCTTATACCTGTTTAGTATGAAGTCGTTATTTATTTAATTTCAATAACTTAATAGTTTATCAGTGATTATTAGACAAGTGTTAAAAGAGTGTATTTAAGAATGAAGTTAGACAATTTATTGTAGAAGTTAAGAACAAAGAAGAAATTAGTTACTGAAATGGAAATTAAATGTAGAATAAATTGTATATGGATGAGGTTACTAGAGATTGAAATATTTTGGTAATTTCATAGAAGAAGGGCACCTGGTTGGATGTACTAAGTATTACCAACTTTTTTACTTTAGAGTTAAATGTTAGTGATTTTTAGTAACTTTTATATGTTAGTTCTAAGTTCTTATACTAGGTGTCGCATTGATGATGTTTCAATTTGATTGGTTATAGTTGTCATTTGTTCTAGAATTTTCGTTAATTTTGAATGGGTAATGACGTTGTCAATTGTTCTTGGTTGTTTGACGTGAGTGGTGTTATACCGTTTTGCTGGCTAAAGCTATTGGAAGTTTGTCATTTTATGATTTTCCTTCGATTCGATTGGTTATAGTTGTCATCATGTGTTCTAGAATTTTCGTTAATTTTGAATGGATAATGACGTCAGTAAGTTGTTCTTGGTTGTTTGACGTGAGTGGTGTTATATTGTGTCTGATGGGTAAAGCTATTGAAAGTTTGTCATTTTATGATATCTGTGAAAGATGTGTGAACATAGAACAGAGTATTAAATTTTATGTCGATTTTGGTTCAGTTCTTTCGCTAGTGAATAAAAATTGTGTCGATTGTTGACGAGAAAACTGTTCCTGTGATTCCAAGGAATTGTTCATTGAATTTTCCGTACAAGTTAAGGTGTAATAAGAGTTCAAAGAGAATTTCATTTTGTGTAAATACATGGTTTAGTTATGTGAAGTTGACTGTACGACAAAGTGGTGGTTTAGTTCTTTGTTGGCTGCATGCTTTAAGTTTAGATTGCCTTGAAGCCTGTGTCATAATGCAAGTGAAGCGGTTGTCTTTGAAGACGTCAATGAGGATTGAATTTTGTTTGATTAGGTGATAAATTATTGTTTTGTTTTGTGTTTTAGTGATTTGTGGGGGTAAAGTGCGGACGAAAACTGCCAGAAAAGTACTACCAACTATGAAGTGCAAGTGCAACCAAACACCATAAAAATCAAAGATGAAAAATTAAACATATTTTCATTTTTTGAAGGGCTTTTTCTTCCTTAAAAATATGAATATATGTTTGATTTTCCATCTTTGATTTTGTAATGTTTGGTGACATTTGAACTTCATAGTTGGCAGAACGTTTTGGTAGTTTTCGTCAGCCATGTTGGATTTTGCCCGTCTTCTAGGAAATTACCAATATTTTATGCTAGATTAAGACAACTATTAACAGCAAGCCATGTCTGGACGAGTCTAGTTTCTAACCAAGTACCTAGTAAGTTTGCGTTTGAATTTAATTTTATTCCGACGTTTCCTAATACTAACACATAGCGAATTCCTGGTTCTTGGAAAGGCAGTTGTGAAAGAAGATGAGTAGTGTAGTGAAAGTTTCTTAAGAACTCAGTTTCTATAAATCACTGTCAGTTACATAACCTCTTCTTTCAGTTGTGATGGATTTAGTCAAGGTGGAACCTGAGGTTGATCCATTGGACTTACAAGCACATAACACATATGAAACAGAAGACAATAAGGCTTCATCAGAGGTAAAGTGAAAAGTCTAAAAGTGTCAGATAAGGATATATTTGTTATTGTTCAAAGTAATATTTAATAAAATATCATACTCAAAAAGACATCGGCAGAAGTGGTGAAAAACTTAAATCGGATTCTTTTACCAATCACAGTAGTATGTAAGTTATTTTCACAAGGAACATCTGTGCCCCTAAGGTCTTGTTCCCTTTTATCCTTCAATTTTCTTATCTAATTTCTGCCTGTGTTGAGAGATTTATCCAATAACAGCCATGCAGAACCTGATTGTTGGCTATTACAAATGAAGTCATTCTAGAAATTAAAAACATACATGATGTCTTTATGTTCTGTAGGAAGGGAATTTATCGCATCTGGAAGTGACGGCCATGAAGACAGAATGCGTGGACCACAGCTATGAAATAAAAACAGAGATAAAAGTTGAAGACACTCCAATGGCTACTAGCTTCTCAGTCGTAAAATCTGAAGCTGATGTAAGTGGTTGACTATCATTATACCGATTTACAGGTAGTTCATTTTTAATTATTATGTTCATAACCATTAATAGTATACGATATTAACTGATTTCTTGTTTCCAATAGTTTCCAAACTTGGACGGTGTCCATTTTTAGATTTGAAATAGACTAATAATTCGCAGATATATATTTCTCTTAGTTAACAGAGAATTAGCTTGAATTTATGGAATGCCATGGGACAGAATTTCATTTTAACTTTATAAATTTCTTTGTTTTCTTGTACTGGTCTAAGAATTTCAGTAGAGTCCAAATTACCCGACTATACTTTATAATGTAGAAAGACTTTACTCACATGTACATAATAAAGGACATTTTATTTGTAATACAGTGCAGAATGTAAGTGACTTAAAAAAAACTTCGTCATTAATCAGTGTTGTACATATCCACGCTACTGTAATTAAAAGAGAAAGTGATGTGGGAAACACGGAAGGCCTGATGATCGAAGTCCGGATAATCTAGACTGTATTGTACTATGCTAGACTTTTAATGAAACGTTCAAACTCCTATATAGTTTTATTCAAATTCATAAGCGATTTGGAAGTTCTCTAACTGCATTAAGAATTACGTTTATAGAAAAAAAAAATAACACAGCTTTTTTTTATAACAAAGTTGCGTTGTTAAAAACAAATCTGTGAAAATATGCCACATTCTTCAGTAGCTCATTTGCTGTCTGCTCGCA
This sequence comes from Periplaneta americana, assembly GCF_040183065.1. Taxonomy (NCBI): domain Eukaryota; kingdom Metazoa; phylum Arthropoda; class Insecta; order Blattodea; family Blattidae; genus Periplaneta; species Periplaneta americana. The sequence continues at coordinate 161,486,405 of NC_091132.1, forward strand.
ATTTGATTGACACTTCTTGCTACAGTGTTCCATATTCCTAATTTGTTTTCAGAAATTCCTGTACTTAAAGTTACAAAATCAACTTTACACCATTTACTACTTTCTTTCATCTCAGACGGCACCAATCTCTTCAAATAATTTATAACCTTTTACAGTGACGACTAATTTCATGTTCCATACCTCAATCCCTTTGGAGTTATGATTCTTCTCAACCCACTGGAACTACCTGTGTTACATATTATTTTATAGTAACACTGGATAAGGCCAATTTACATGTGGGAGGCAAAATCTTTATTACCTGCTGCCTTAAGTAAAAATAACAAATTGTAATAGAAGGTCTACATTTTGAGAGAATTAAACATTAGCAATGACATGTTCAGCGAAATGTATTAATGTTTCGATATTTTATAATGTTTTACTGTATATTTGCATCAAGTAGTGTTAACAATTAGTGGTTATATGATTTTCAGGACTTTTATATATCACATGCACATATTTTCAAGGGTGAAACTTGATTCCAAATGTTCAACTAAATCTCTCTTCTTATTTATTCGCTTTTCCAGGAAGATCTGTTCGATCTGGACAAAGTCCAGCTGAAACTGAAAGAGGAAGTACCTTCAGAGGCAGATGAAGTGTTCTCTGAGGGGTGAGTGTAGTATGCTTGTTTTGCTTTTTCCAATATTTTCACCCCTTCATTTAATGATGATATAGAACATATATTTTATAATATCTAATATTGTATGTTCAGTTATCAAAACACCAAGTTTAAGTTCAGCTAATTTTTGTTAATGTGTTTTTATAAACTTTATAATTAATTTTTTCGTTCCTTGCACTTTTACCATGCAGGATTAAATCTTTTCGATGAGCTAGAAGTTTAAATCTGCAATCAGTATCTGCACAATGCATGTGTTGTTAATCCAGTAGGATTGGGGGCAATCCAATCTGAAAACAAATACTGGTAGTAATATATGTGCTCGGTTATAATAATATTATTTTGTAAGATATTTTAGTACTTGCCTTATAGAAACAGCTCGTGCTTCTAACATATACTGGAAGGTCACAAAGTTGGCGTAACCCCCCCCCCCTCCATGTAGTATTATTACACTTACTTTGTTGAATGTGAATGCTGATACCCCCATGTATATGTTGGTACCATGGTACATGGCGAAGCGCATGCTGTCAGATATATGGAGCTACTGAAAATATGGTACTAAGATCAACTTATTGATTATTGCCTGAGGATTTTGTTTCCTGGTATTTTTTTTTTTTTTATTTTATGCATTACACGATATTAATAATGTGCATCACACGATATTAATAATAGAACCTTGGAACATTTTATTACATATTTTTCTGCTTCAAAAGTCAATTAAAACATTTATTTTCTTTTTAATGCTATAATCAAAAATGCAGCAAAAGAATGATTGAATTAAATGAGGAAATTATAATAGTCCTTTCATGAAAAGAAAGTAAAACAACAAGAAAAATTCTGCAGAAATGAATATTAGAATATTACCATGTCATCATGGTAGACCAGCGACACAGTGAAAACGTCTTTTATGGAGAAATGGAGAGAAATCCACCCCATGTCATGGTGTGGGCTATACTGGGTGCAACACATATTTTCGTCCCACTCTTCTTTCAAGGTTCCGTTAATGGGCCACCTACTAGGACATGCTTAGTGAATGGTTGGTACCACAATTGCAACATGCTGGTATCGAAGACACTCTGATTCCGCAACAGGACGGAGCACCAGCACACTTCGCATTGAAAGTGTACTGATACCTGAATATAACCTTTCCCAATTGGTGGATTGGAAGAGGATGTGAATATGATCAAGTTCCTTTTGCCTGGCCTCCACGAAGTCCCAACCTCACAACACCTAACAATGCTCTCTAGGGGTTCATCAGGGACAAAGTGCGAAATCACTGCTATAACACAGTGGCACAATTACTAACAGCTGTGGAAGACGCCTTCAACGAAGTGACTGTAGATTATCTCTGCGAAACATCTGCCAAGACATGGCGCAGAATTCAGTTATTCTATGAAAATATCTATCTATATATTTAATTTGAATTGTGGCTGACAATTTTATGAAAACTTTACATCCTGTGAGGTTGTATGATGTCTCAATCGAAAGCTAATAATATTAATATTTAGGGAAAATCTAGATGGTTTGTAGCGAATTTCATAAAAAGCTTTAAATTTAAAAAAATATGTGCGTCTATCGCAGCAAAGCTTATACCGTAGTACATCTTGCAGTTCATTTAGTAGTTTTGTACAGAGGGCCGTGATTCACGTGCTCGCTTTAAATTTAAATGTACTTTATAACCATTTGAGTTATTAATATAGCTGTGTTAGTTCTTTTGAAGGTCATGAATGATGCCAGTTATGTGTGGTTTTGTCTATAGGAAAATCTATGGTTCAAGTAATGAAATTTCAAGCAATAGAACATCGAGTTTCCTTAAAATGTTCATAAATGTAGTTACCGAAGCCTTCTGTAGGCTACATGCAAGATGCTGACGTCACAATATCATGCTTTTCGAGATCTCGATAATAATGATTTGTTCATCTTTTAACTGTCACTTATTTTTTTTGTGCTTGAATATAAATACGTGTATTTTTATCTGGTGTTACTTAAAAAGTAATAGTGTTGTTAAATTGTGAATTTAGTTTTTCTTAATTAGTTCATTAATATGAGTGTAGCTGGTTGACCAAGAAAATATGGTAGAACTCATAAACGACTACGTAGAAAATGATGTTTGTAACAACGTTTCCAAGAAGTGAAATTATGCATGAAGACAGTATTACATATTACGATGTAAAAAATTAAAAAAAAACATGTGCATCCATCGCAGCAAAAACGTATACCGTAGGACATCTTGCAGTTTATTTCGTAGTGTTGTGCAGAGGGCCGTGGTTCACGTAATGTACTTCAACTTCATTTGAGTTATTAATACAGCTGTGTTCGGTTTTTGAAGGTCATGAATAGTGTCAGTAATGTGGGACTTTGTGTACAGGAATTTTATTGTGGTTTTCAATCTCTATCAAGCAGCAGTTGCTGTTACAAGCCACACAAGGCAGTGTTTATACCTATGTCTTGAATCGTTAAACTATCAGGTACATGTCCATATCAATCAATCATACCTATCCTAGTGTTGTAAAATATGGTGAGTATGTCCACTTTGTAACCTCACTATACTGTTCAGTAGTGCTGACAATATTTCTTTTTTCCCTGACATTCTCAATTTCTTTGCAAATACAAGTACACGGCAATGCTGTAACAGGTCGATACAGTCTACGCATTGTAAAGTATTTAACGGTTTTATTAAAGAATCAAATCAATTCAGTGCGGATTATGATTGGTAGCTTCAAATTTTTACCAATCAATGAAGTATAAAAATCTAAGTTTTCATGAAAAGGATATAATCACATTAAACAATGTCATAAATAATTTGTAAGAATAATTTTATAACATGAACAGAAAATAAAAAGGTTCAATACATATTTTAAAAACCCCCAAATTATACCAGAAACTTATGTTCCTCCCAAATAATATCCTAAAAGAATTCAACCCCTAAAATTTGCTCTGTAGTATTAAAAATACCCTAAGTTTATGCAGGAACCCCCACATTTGGTAACACTGTCGTGCTTATAACCAACTTGAACGGTTTTACCCATTTGCACTGAAGAAGTAGTATATATACATCGCATGGGAGGACATGCTGGAATTGAGAAATTTTATTTGCTTCAAAATTTTTTACGAAATTACCCATCACTGGCCAACAACTGGAATTGTAAGAAAACTAAACTGTAATCTTGAGAGCAATTCGCAGGTATCTCTTTATGTGATTCATGATGAATACCGCTTTCATTTAGTCAGTTGTGTGCTGTACATGGATGGCAAAGGAACCATTGCTTGCCCTGTTCATAAAGCGAAAAAGAAGAAATTGATTGGAGAAATGATATTTTAATCATGAGAACTATGAATTCTGTAATCTTAAAATGTCACAACATTCTTTCCCTGAGTGTTTGCTCTGGTCCAGGCGGAACGCGCATATTACCAGTCAATACAAATTCGTTTATTAATGCTGGATCTTCCGAAGACTTTGCCACTCCGCCCAAAGCCAGCATTAACGAAGTTGATTGGTCTGCACCTTGTGAGACGAATATGCGTTGAAATAGTTCTGGTCTCCATTTGCACATATTGTGTGCCGTTTCTGTCTGACAATATTATTTTATCAGTTGGTGTATAATGTGTTTCTAAATTACTCAAATTAAAAATATATAGTTGTTTTGTTGACTTGTAGTGTCGGCAAGGGAAGCAAGTCCATATTATGTGGCTTTCACATTCTTGCCTACTGTGTAGAGGGGAGAGGCCGAGACGAGATATGTTTGTCACAGTTTATAATAACAGTGGAATCTCAACTTCCGGAGTGTAATTGTAATAGAAAAATTTTTAAAACATGGATTTGGTTCTAGAGACTTTCTTGAAAATAAAAGAATTATCCAAATTGGATGACCAATACGTGATCTGAAAGAACTTAAAGTACAAACAAAATCATGCATGAGACAGTTTAATACAGGGTGATTCACAAGGAAAGGTAAAAAAATTTAGGATGTGAGTTCTGAAGTCATTCTGAGTCAGTAAGTTCATATGAATATGGGTCCGTTTTCGAACGGTTACGGAGATATGGCTCTTTGATTTCATAAAAACTTCTGGGATTCCATTCTACTAACTCGCATTTAGAGACAGATAACGGAAAAATTTAAAGTTTATATTCCTGAATGCATACATACCTAATATTCTAGACGTCGGGATCGATGTTTTCGCACATTTTCAAAGGTACCTCCTTCTGCTTCAATGCACTGTTGCGCTCGGGCGTGAATCGCGCTCATCGCTCGGGAGAGTTTCTCATGGCTGTTCTTTATGCCGTATGCGATTAGCGATCGATTAGCGCCTCTCTAGTTTCCACTTTCCTTTGGTATACCAAGTCTTTCATCCAACCTAATAGATAGTAAATATTCTTCGATATGGTACCCTTCTGTTCGGAAAGCGTTCATATTCAGCGACAGCACGCAAGGAACTTCCATCGCACAAACTGTAAACATTCACAATATCGACGTACTCTGTAGTCGACAATTTATAAGGCATCTTGAAAAACACAACTTAACATTTCCGATAACTGTACCTGTATAATTACTGTACTGTATGTAGCTGACTGAACTCCCGTGAACTGATCAGCGATAGTGTACTGTATTTGTGTTGTGTGAGGGTGCTGTGTCATTACATCACACAAGGGCAGTCAATTGGACATTTGTAATGCCCCACCACCCGGTGTGTGAGATGAACTTCTCTTATCTACATCCCTCATAATGCAGATTCCAATGTTACGTCATTTATTGCTATATGTGACCTTGTCTCACGTTCTCACGTCAGCAGAATATGGTAACATCTGATTCACATTGGGGCGAGACGTTTTATCAAAAAAAAATTCATCTAGCTCCGCCATCTTTCAAAAACGGACCTATGTTCATATAACTTTTTCACTCAAAATGGCCTGAGATATCGTATCCTAAATTTTTTACCTTTCCTCGTGATTCACCCTGTGTATAGTATAGTAAAACATTGTCTATATGGGTGTGGAATTATAGGAAAATTGTTTCGTTGGCCATAGTTTTTATTTAATGAAGAAAAAATGTATGCAACAAGACTGGCTTCAGTGACGTAAACAATCTCCATAGAGCATTAAAACAAGAAAACTCTCATTTGGTATATCTAGAGTTGATTTTCAACTTGACAATCTAAATGCCTTTCAATATTGCAACATAATGAGAAGGTGAAGGAAAATAGAGAGACAGTTAAGCACTTCAATTATATTGTCTGTAATTTATGTAAGAGAGAACTGGCCCTCCGTGGTCATGTCGAAAACGATAATTCAGTTGACAGAGGTAATTATGTTGAATTAGTTAATTTATGAAGGATATAGGTCCCTATATTGAATCCTCATATTAAGGATAGTAATGCGTTTACACGTTTATCTAACCGAATTCAAAACGATTTGACTGAATCAATGAGTGTAGTAATTACAGCAAGAAATTATAAAAGAATTCCACAATCCCCATTTGTTGCAATAATTTTAGATGAGACGACTGATATTCGAAGCTAATTACAACTCTCAGTTGTACTAAGTTATGTAACTTGTGACAGAATAGTTCAAGAACGATTTATAGGATTCTCAGATGTGAGTGCTGATGAAACTGCTTCGGCATTAGCCAATCGGGTTATTGACTGTATAATTCAGTATGATTTTTGTAGTAAAATAGAGAGGCTCAGACATGACAGTGCTAACGGGCTACAAGCTAAAGTCAAAGACAAGTTTCTGTATGCCATATTCATTCATTGTATGACTCATAAACTGAACTTTGTGCTTTCACAATCAGTGTCATGCATTAAAGAGTGTAATGTATCTTTCAAACCTCTTAACGGTTTCTCTTCTTTTTACTCAAAATCATCAAAGTGGGCTCATTATTTAGACCAAGCTGCGGGAAAGAGATTTCCAAAAGTCGCACCAACAAGGTGGAACTACAATATTATATTATAGATATCATGTATGAGTATAAATTGGAATTGATCACAATGTTCGAAAATATAATTGAAAATCCAGATTGTTGGGATAACGAAACCTACATTGTTGCTCTAGAGCAGAGCCGGTAAACAGCCACTCTCAGAGCGTTTAGCTTCTCCCACTACAGTTGCAGTTTTACAGGTACTCATATACCGACTGCTCTGTTTACTATACCTGTTTACCACCCCTGCTCTAGAGTTTCTTTCTGTTCTAAAAGATTTTACCTTCAATTTTCTACTTAGTGTATTTAAAAATTTCTTTTGAGGAACTACTGTTCTTTTTGAAAAATTACAAACAAAATAAATCTCATCTTGTTTTGTATCCATAAAGTGGCAAAAGTAAAGAAAATATAGCCATCAGAAGAGAGAAATTGGAGAAAATATTTTCCGAAACTCCTTCTGATGAACAAACAACTGAACCAAATAGCTCACGATCATGGGTGGGCCACCAGCGTGGCTCAGTCGGTTAAGATGCTTGCCTGCCGGTCTGAAATTGCGCTCGGGAATGGGTTCGATCCCCGCTTGGGCTTATTACCTGGTTGGGTTTTTTCAAGGTTTTCCCCAACCGTAAGGTGACTGCCAGATATAATCTATGGTGAGTCCTCGGCCTCATCTTGCCGAATACCATTTTGCTATCACCAATCTCATCGACGCTAAACAACCTAGTAGTTGATACAGCGTCGTTAAATAACCAGCTAAAAAAATTCATGCATAGGAGACGTAGAAGAATTAACATTTCTTTAACTAATAAAACCAACTCATGACACTGAATTCCCTGAAATTGCTTTTTCATCATTGAAAACAGTATATGGTCAACCAACGAGTTAGAAAGAGAAAGATATAGAGTGGTCATTGCGCCGCCATGTTTGAAGAAAATTGAACGACCGTCGGTAATGAACTTATGCGCCCAAAACAAAGTGGGCGTGGTGATAACTGACATTAGAATCGTCAGCTGTCTTAATTTCGTCTGCATAAATCAGTTAAACTGAAGTGGAAAAACCTAGTATTTCGTCAAATACGTGCTAGGAACTTAATCTAAACTTATGTACGTAAATTTAGAACACTTGAGCTATTCCTAGAAGGAATGCTTAAAAGAATAACCTAAGCAAAATTGTCATGTAGTATGACAAGAAGTCCTAGCAAATATACTCAAGAAAATGTAATGAACTTATGCGCCCAAAACAAAGTGGGCATGGTGATAACTGACATTAGAATCGTCAGCTGTCTTAATTTCGTCTGCATAAATCAGTTAAACTGAAGTGGAAAAACCTAGTATTTCGTCAAATACGTGCTAGTAACTTAATCTAAACTTATGTACGTAAATTTAAAACACTTGAGCTATTCCTAGAAGGAATGCTTAACAGAATAACCTAAGCAAAATTGTCATGTAGTATGACAAGAAGTCCTAGCAAATATACTGAAGAAAATGTTAATATTCCTAGGTTCTTTCAAATGCGACCTGCAAGATTGCCTATAAAATGAACGAGTATGATTCGGATGATTTTATTAAATTGTTTTCCCAGTCTCTACACGTTGCAAAACTATTTACTATACCATAAGATATAGAATGAAAGTAGGCCCTATCTGTAGTAAACAACCTTTTCCTCCAAGCTTGTAACGTGGGTGAAACATGACAAAACACGCTTTCAGTTTTTTGTTACAGTAAAGTATAATTATTATCGAAATGTGAACGTGAGGCCAACAGCCGGCTGGTCTGTCTGAGCCTTTCAAGGGCTGTGGCACCACAGATAATTATTAGTGTATAATTGAGCACCCACGTACAATAATGGGGTAAGTAGTTACGAAATATATTCATACTTACCCCATTATTGCACGTGGGTGCTCAATTATGTTCTTTCATGTCCTTCCAGTCAAAATACTAACAACAATACGACCTACCCCAGAGTTTTGCGTTATTTTGGATGCGAGTGTCGAAATACAATTTTAATATTTGATTACTATTACTAGTTTTGAAACGGAATTGTAGCGGTTTTATCTGTATTTAGTTTAACTTTATTACTAATGAAGCATTTATTTGATTAATCGTTTGTCTTCGAAATAGGCCTACTTCTTGTAAGCTACAGCTCATCGTCTTCTTGTATAAGCAGTAAGGACAGAAGGAGCAGAAATAAAGGATGCCGGTGTCGAAATACAGTTTTAATATTGTATTGCTATTTGTTTTTCACTGGGTCTGAAACGGAATTGTATTGGTTTTATCCGTATTTAGTTTAAGTACATTACCAGTGAACCATTTATTTTGTTTATGCCGGGTGTTGCTACACATTTATGCATGAAAAAATGCTGCTAATTAACAAAACTATGGACTTAACTTCATAAAATTTACATGAAATATGATATATCAGTTGTCTTTTTCCTTTTGACATTGCAGTTATATGCAGCACACACAACAGGCATGTTTTTTCTTCGTTTTTTTGTACTTCTTACCTCCGTTATACAACATTGTAAGCAGACGAATTTTTACAAAGGTGGGCGCCTAGCTCAGATCTGCCGTGTTTTGCGGTGGCATCGCAAAGAGCGCTGTACAGAACAACATGGCCACTCTATAGTCTTCTCTTTCTAACTCGTTGTGGTCATCACTTCGATTTTCTTATCTTAAGAAGTGAGTTGAGTGCATGTTATTACAATGAAGACTTGAAGAATAAAAATGATAGTGAACTTTTTTTGTTACTTAAAAGCAGTGGCGGTATTTTAACTGACAAAATTATGCGAACTGATTGTTACAATTCCTGCAAATAGTGCTTCGTTTGAGCGTTCTTTTTCTGCACTATAAAGAATAAAAACCTATATCACATATTCTCAAGTGGAAGATAGACTATCCAGATTTTCATTCCTGTCTATAAAGAAGAAACTACTCGAAACTATTCACAGTAATGAGGACTTCTCTGGCTAGGTATCCATGATTTTGCTGCTAAAGAGAGGGGAATTGTTTTGATCTTCAAATATATTTAGATGAGTTGGCTGCTTATCAGTGTTATACTGTTTATATATATATATATATATATATATATATATATATATATATTTGGTTTAGGCCTTTTTATTGCCTTGTTCCGGCTGCAAATTGCTGTTGATTCTATCTTTTCTTAGGTCTTCCCAAATTTCTCCTTCCTCGTGGTGAATAGTTGAGTTGTATGCTACTTTTGGTATTCTATTCATCCTTGTTAAGTGTTGTTTCCAATTTCTTCTGTGTTCCACTATTGTTGTATTTAATTCCTCTACTTTTAGTTGCTGTCTTATTTCTGTATTGTGTTTTTGTCTGTTCTTTGGTATTCTGCTATCTGTATGATTCCTGTTGCTTCCCGCACATAAAATTGCACGACACTTCACTTACTAGAACCAAAGCATAGTTCAGTCCGAAATGTGGAATTTTCAGAAGTGAGGTTGGAATGTGAGTGGGCCAAATTATATGTACTGCTGTGCCAACAACACTTTGCTAACCATAGCTGACCAATTTGAGTAGCTATCCAGCAATTCAGATGAAACTGTAACATCGAACGTTGTGTTTGCACACAGGTTTTACAGGCATTACAATGGACGAAGGTGCAAAAACCGAAAGATTCAATTATGAAATGTGAGAAATTTGATCTTATCTGTATCAAGAGTGGTAAAAAATAAAGCCGATGTGTGCTATAAACTTGTTTTTGTTAAGGAAGAAATGAGAATGATTTACAAATGCATCATTTGTAGAAGAGGGAAAAAAACACAGTTTTCTTCAAGGAACAATATTAAATGTATTGCTGTGAATAATGCATGTGTCTTAATTAATTCACAGTGTAGTATTTAATCCGTGTTATACTATTTTGTGCAATCCAGTAGCTACATCATCATTAACCAAGAGTTACACCACTGATTTGCTCTGTTCTCATGTCAGAGCATGTAATAGATATAAACAGGTTGAAGCATTTCACTTCATCCTTTTGTGGAAAACGCACATTTCTTCTTATTTGGGTCTATGTTCGTAAATGTGTTTGGGAAAACATCCATCGTCCACTCTATCTTAAACTATTATCCAGTCATTTCGATATTGGTCATTTAATTTTAAAACACTAGTAATTTATATTTACTTTTAGAGAACCCAAAGTTTCATTGCCACCCTCACATAAGCCCGCCATCAGTACCTATTCTGTGTGAAATTAATCCAATCCGAGTCAATTTTACCCATGGGATTTTAAAATGCACATATTCTACATTAATTGTTTTGGTAGTTTTAAAGATACGATGGAAAGGTATGTCGTAGATTACATCATTACTACCGCCATACGAAAATTAAATGAAATTATTCTCATATTTTTTCCATCTCATCCTTGTCTATTTACCTTCTATCTTTCTTTTTTCTCATTTGTCTTCTTTTTTTTTTTTACATATTTTTACATATCAATTACGCTCTACTTTATATATATATATATAAATATATATATATATATATATATATGTATTAACTACATATTTTACATTTTATTCACTCACCATTGCCGACGTTGGGATTCGAACCAAGAACCCCTATTATTTCAGTAGAGGTCCAACACCTTAACCATTAAGCCAAGGAGACTAGTTACAAATCGATCGTCAAAATCAGCTATCTGTAGAATTATGTCCATTATTTCTATAGTAATAGTCTATAAACGAAACAATAGATGGCATTATAAGTACTGTAACACATATAAAATTGATCGAAAACTTTTAAATTCCTACACACTGTCAGTACTAGACTTCCATTAATGCGTGTACTGTGGCAGAAAGTATCGATACTAATGAAACTGTGCAACATGCTCAAGACATACAACACACATTAAAGTGGATACATATTATAACATCATAACTACGTACTACAGAAAAAAGTATTTTGCTTTATAGAGAATATAACATTACCATCGGAAGAACTGAAGTATTGTTGAATTAAATACTATTATAGTCACAATCATGCCATGGTATGAAAGAAAAATTTCACAACCTCGAGCGGGAATCGAACCTGCGACTTCCTGTTCTCCGGTCATTTACATTTGTGAAGTATTGTGTCCATAGTGAAAAACAAATAAAATTTAAAACTTATAAGCGATCATCAAAAATGACATTTCGTTTCGAATTACAGTGTAGTGAGTATAAGAAAATTACTGCTATTACATATAATACTTGCTTTAAAGACTGTGAATTTTAAATTCTACAAAACATCGTACTTAATAACATTGGCTTCATGAAATGACTTCAGAAATAGCGAACTTAGTAGTGAAACAAATTTAAGCTTACAGGTTATACTAGTGAAGGAAGAGTTGAAGTGCATGATGAATAAAACAGAATGGTGAGTACGAAATTTTATATACGCTTAATTTAAGCCATTAACTCCAAAAATATGTAATGAAATTGTCAGTTTAAAAAACAACATGGCTGTACGTAACTATTATAACTACCTTGTGACATCATCTATGACATAACCTTCCATCGTATCTTTAAATTTACCATTGATTGTATAAAACCATCTTCTTTTAAGAGTCCTTCTGAATATAGAAGTATTTCACATATACAAAAAATCAATTTTATTAACAGTGTATTTCCTTTAATTTGAGATGATTACCTCTGACGCCCCATTTACAATTCTTGACGTATTGCGCCATTACTTTTCTGATTTCTTATAGTGTTTGCATGAGAAACTATGATGTGATGGGACTGCCTTCTTAGTGTTTCTCCACCAACCTGCTTCGAGGAATTCTCCTCTATCCCTCGGGAGTGGTTCTTGATAGAGCCTAGATGCTAAATAATGAATGTTCACCCCCTGACAGAAACTCGTCTGTTGAGAGTTACCCAGTACATATGCGGATATAGCAAATTCTCCCTTGTTAATAGGTTCGTATGATGCCAATCTTAAATGCATCCAGTGCAGTTTTCCTATTTTCCAAAGAATTCTTAAATAAAAACAAGAGTGTTGTAAAGTACAGGCTGTTCACTGGTAATGAAATTAACAAAAAAGTAACTAATCTAGAGAATTGGTTACTAACAATACCATCCCATCGCACCTCCTCATACTCATCCTCTTTCACAATAGCCCTGCCAAGACTCTGGAATTCGTTGTATTGTATTGTATTGTATTTATTAACATTCCATGGTATTCATACATGCTTACAGCTAGAATATGGAACAAGTCAAAAAACTTAATACTATTATAAAATCTTAATTTATAGTCACAGTCTAGATGAAATATATACAGACGAGATTTACAATATAGTCTACTAGTACAACACATAATTTTTAGTTACCTGCTAGCATCAGGGACTGTCGAAATAAAATTGAATTCAAACGCAAACTTACTAGGCACTTGGTCAGTGATTGAGACTCGTTCAGACATTGGTTCTTGTAAATAGTTCTCTTAATCTATCACAAAATATCTCAATATATGGTAATTTCATCACTATAGAATTTTGTTATTCTAGGTTTAATTTGTAATTCAGTAAATACAAAAATATCTTTGTTCTTAACATCTATGATAAATTGCCTAGCTTTCATTAATCAGGTAATCTTGTCGTACTTTAATGTTTATTGTAATTGTAATTGTAAATTTAATATTAATTGTAATTTTATTCTTCATATTATAGTTGTAATCCCCAGGTAATCAGGTAGTCTTGTCGTACTTTAATTTTTATTGTAATTGTAAATTTAATATTAATTGTAATTTTATTCTTCATATTATAGTTGTAATCCCCTGATAGAGGGGCAGAGAAGGCCTGATAGCCTTATCTCTACCAGGTTAAATAAATAAATACTACTACTACTACTATTAAATGTAACGAAAATAAACCACTGGAATGATCGAATATTCCGCTGTTAGAGTGTGTTTTTGTTGCTTTTCACGTTGAAAAAGCCAGCACCACTTGCAGGTTCTCTATCACCTGGGCAGCATGTTAATTTTTTGTGTGGGGATTCACAAAGGACGTGTGGACACCCAACCTATTACCACACTGGTGGAGCTCTTGTGATTGCCGAGTACGCATTAACTTGATCACCAGCGTGTGAAGTGTTTTCTGTGGGTCCAGCTTTATAGAATCGGTGATGGAATTTCGTCCAAATGTTACCATATGACGACCCATCAAGCCTCCACTTCTCCGTAGCTGCCTTCTTCGGTATGCTGAAGTTATTGGAGATTCAGTTACTTGTACTGACAGCACATGTAAGCTGTTGTCAACAAGCCAATGCACGGAATCCAGAAGAAAATACACAATATACAAACACAATGTACCTGCAATTCACTACTATACACATCTTACCCCTAAACGCCCGATTTCTACAAAATCGATACATAATTTTGGGACATTCTGTAAGTTGTATTATATAATAATCATATACATTCAACAATATTTAAGAAATAGACTTTATACCGCCTATCCAATGCTCCACATTCTAATCAGTGCTCAAAATAACCCCAGTAACTGGTCGAAAGCAAGGCGTGAACAAAATTTTATTGTCTTTTATTTTCCATATTAGCCTGTGTTTTCATTACTGATGTTCATATGTTGTTTCTTCGGATATTTTAATTTCACTATATTGACTCTTGTGGGACTGATATATTTTCATATTCATTTCAGAATGGTGGATAATTTTGATAAGAATATATCACAAGATCTTGCCGACATTGATCGTGATGAAGACAAATTGACACAATGTGGTAGCAACAGTCCAGACACTACGAGTGTTGGAGACTTAAGCAGTAATTCTGTGACGTGTAATAAATGCAACGAGGTTTTGTTAACACCGCAATCTTTGAAACTTCATCTCCATGCACATACAATAAAAAGCTCATTGAAATGCGATGTGTGTGGAAAGACATTCTTAAAATTTAGTGATATGAACCGGCATGCACTCCTCCTCAAAGGCGAACTTCCATTCAAATGCGATGTATGTGAAAAGTCTTTCCCAAGTTCATGTGATGTGGAGACACATTTACGCATACACACTAGACAGAGGCCATACAAATGCCAGGCGTGTGGAAATACTTTTTCGGAACCGGGACAGTTAAAACAACATGTACGAATTCACACCGACGAGAGTCCATTCAAATGTGAAGACTGTGGAAAGTGTTTCTCAGAATCGCCTTATTTAAGAAGACATGCTCGCATCCACTGCGGCGAAAGGTCATTCAAATGCCAAGGGTGTGGAAAGTGTTTCTCGTCATCTGCAGATTTAAGCAGACATACGCACACGCATACAGACCAAAAACAATTCAAATGCGAGGTGTGTGGAAAGTGTTTCCCTGAGTTAATACAATTAAAGGCACATACACGCATACACACTGGCGAAAAACCATTCATATGTGAGGCGTGTGGAAAATTTTTCTCAACATTGGCACACTTAAAGGAACATGCCCGCATACACACTGGCGAAAGGCCATTCAAATGTGACGTATGTGGAAAGAGTTTCTCAGTGTCTGCAGTTTTAAACAGACATGCACGCATACATACAGGCGAAAAGCCATACAAATGTGAAGTTTGTGGAAAATGTTTCTCAGCATCGGCATATTTGAATAGTCATGCACGTATACACACAGGCGAAAGGCCATACAAATGTGAAGTTTGTGCAAAATGTTTTTCAGCATCGACAGATTTGAACAGGCATGAGCGCATACACACAGGCGATAGACCATATAAATGTCACGTTTGTGGGAAATGTTTTACAGTATCGGCAGATTTGAACAGGCATGCACGCATACACACAGGCGAAAGGCCGTTCAAGTGTGATTTGTGTGGAAAGTGTTTCTCTGTATCTGCTAATTTAAGGAGTCATGTACGCATACACACAGGCCAAAAGCCGTTCAAATGCGATGTTTGCGGAAAGTGTTTCTTAGTCTCAGCAGGTTTATACAGACATGCACGCACACACACGACTGAAAAGTCATAGAAATATGATGTTTGTGGAAAGTATTTCTCAGCATCGGCAGATTTCAACAGGCATGCACGCATACACACACACATCCGAAAGACCACTTCAATGTGAGGTGCGTGTCAACTATTTCGATTGGGGCATTTAAAACATAAACGCATTCTTACAGATATATTTTTTTAATATACCGAAGTACATATGATATTTCCATGCAGATATTCTGCGTCATCATACGATGAAAGTAATGGAACAGAGAAAAACTCTCTCCGGCACCAGGATTTGAACCTGGGTTTTCAGCTCTAAGTGCTGATGCTTTATCCACTAAGCCACACCGGATACCCGTCCTGGTGTCGGACAGAATCGTCTCAGTTTAAGTTCCAACTCTTGGGTTCCCTCTAGTGATATGCGTAAATCACTTCGTGATTTAAGACGGCGCTTATTCCGTCGGATCCTGGCCAACTAGTCACTCATAACGAGTGCACCTCAGCACATGTGTGGACTTCAGTCCTACGTTCATAGACATCTATGACGTAGTGCAGAGGGCGGCCACTAGAGGGGACCCAAGAGTTGGAACTTAAACTGAGGTGATTGCGATTCTGTCTGACACCGCGGGATGGGTATCCGGTGTGGCTTAGTGGATATAGCATCAGCACGTAGAGCTGAAAACCCGGGTTCAAATCCCGGTGCCGGAGAGAATTTGTCTCTGTTCCATTACTCTTTCGTTGCATTCTTACAGGCAAAGGGCTTGTTTGGGGATATTGTTTTTCACAAGCAGGACACCTCTTCAATGTTGTTCGCCTACACATAGCCAAGAGACCATACAAATTCGAAGTCTGTAGACGTTTGCTAAATTTTCGTCAGCTCAAGATTCAGGGTCTAGATTAATGCCACGAACTATTATAATGCAAGTGGAAACAATCCATAATGAGCAAGTGAAGAAAAACATAAGTTTCTTGACACAGTTGAAATGATATCTTGTATTTTATTTTAATACAATACGGTTAATGTAACCCATTGCACATCAGCATAACAGTTCAATAGAGGTAATGTGATCTGAAGATGGTTTATAAAAACCGTAAACGTTCATCAAGTAGAATTAAATAAAATATCACACTGTTATATAAGATAAGTTTATGACGGACCTTAAGAAAAAGAAAATTGATAAATTAACAAACTTATCGGAACAAAAATGGCTATAAAAAACCAACAAAGGTATGATTAATGCAAGTATGTGTCCATTTGATCATGATTATATCTCAGATTATCAAGCACTAAGCATATATAACAGTTATAGTGAAAATGTTCAATACATTGCTGGTAACGTAATTAGACAATTGTCAATTAAATGTTTTGAAGTGCTTACCACTACTGATCGTGTTAAAAAATACAGCCTTATTAAGGTGAAAGATGTGACAAATAATTTGTATATTCCATCATATGATGTGGTAATGTAACAGAGAAGGTTCTTAAGGAAAAATGAAAATATGTTAAGGAATGGTGGCTCTAATGTGATGTTAAAATTACAAACAGAAGTGTTTTTTATGTTGTCAGGATGCTTATTCCCTGATTGTGGCCATCTGTTTACAGCAACAGAACCAAATGAAGAACCTCATTACACTACACTTATTAAGCTCATCTTGAAGCAATATTTCACTTGTCGACTTCACCATTATCATGTGCGCACTAACCTCTAAAATGTAAAATAACTAAATTGCAAGAATGTGCAAATAATTTGATAGTTGCCGTCAATTAGAGTTTTTGTACTACATTTTAGCACAATTTAGATCATGACACACTATGTTAAAAGTTTGGTCAAAGACATTAAATATTAAATAAGCTGATTGTTAAGTTTCTTATAGAATTTTTTTTTTTTTCATATTTTTTGTATATCTATTGTAAGTAATTACTGGAAATACTTAAAATATTAATTTCCAAACTTTCAGCTACATACTCTT
The DNA here is from genome assembly GCF_040183065.1 of Periplaneta americana. Taxonomy (NCBI): domain Eukaryota; kingdom Metazoa; phylum Arthropoda; class Insecta; order Blattodea; family Blattidae; genus Periplaneta; species Periplaneta americana. The sequence continues at coordinate 161,503,871 of NC_091132.1, forward strand.
TATCAAAATACTACAATAAACACTCGGATGCAATAAACATAATAAAACATCTGATATCCCATATCAGGTAACCTAACCTTACTTTGGCGTTTAGACCTATATTATTCCACGACAACATACAGGAAACAGGTAAGACAGGTAGTATTTTTGTTTTTATATGCCTCAGATCTTATTTAAAGACGTTGCGTGTCAATAATTGTGAATACATGAGTATTAGGTTACGATTTTCTTATTAGCTTCATAAGAACCTTCAGTGTGTTTGAAATCTTAATGGCGGCAGTTGGGCGTGTCCCAAGGCTTTTATACATAGCATTGTACAGTGGGTCAAAACTCTAGCTGGAAAAAATTAATATTTGTAAGCATTTTTCTACACATTCAGACAATTTCTGTATTTCTATTTTTATTTAGTTACTAAGCGTTTATTTTTCCACAATCTTCCAGTCCAGTTCTTAAAAGAGGTGTAACCGCATGGTAACCTGAGAAGTTTAGAAACCTTGGGCGTATCCAAATCAAATGGCCATACTGTATTCATACCATTGCTAACGACATTATACAAGTTGGCGCATAGCGCATTTTTAGTAATGTCTGAATTTCGTTCCTCTGAGCTGTTTTCTATCGTCACTCATGATATGTCAATTTAATGAAAACATAAAGTAAAATTTTCGGTACCATGCAGTGATAATTGTACTTTATCACAACGATAATTGTAATAATAATTATTTATTTATTACTCGTAATGTAATAATACTTGATTTGGCTTGGAGGATGAGGAGAGTACGTTACACTAAACTCGGCATGCTCAACATTAAAATCGCATTGCTGCGTATGTTATATCCTAAATAATGCAAATCGCATATGTGTCAATAGTCAGCAGTAATAATTAACAATTGTCGAATATTTCGCCACTATAAATGATGATGGTAAATCATACTATTTTCCTCGAATAACGCTACTGATTGCCTTAAGGCAAGATGATAATAACAATAAAAATAATGTCTGAAAGTAGCAGACACCGGTAGTTCAATATAAGCAATTATAACAAATTTGAGGGAACGAAATCTGAAAGTAAAACACGGAACTGAAAACAATCAACTTGCCAGAGTAAATGAACGAGATGAACAATGTAGTTTGGAAGCAAAATTTTTAATTGACTAAATTTAGACTTTCGGGAAACAAAATTGTAAATTCCATTAAATGACGCTGAAAATCTGCATGCTGATTAATAAATTTCAAATAAGACTGTAATATGCCTGTTATATTTATAATCTTCGTACTCGATCAGTAATGCAAAATTAATCAAAGAATTTTCACGATACACAATGCTTAGTAATGGAACTATTCATCATTTAATAGGATTGCAGGGCGAACCTAGCGGCAGAAATTGTCGTGACGCTCAGAGACCCTCTCTCGATCGTGCTATGCGCCAGCTTGTATAATCTCGTAAGCAACGATTCATACAGTCACCGTAGTATAGGCTACTGCCTCTCAATAAACTGTGAAACTGAAACAAAAGCGAAGTGTAGTGAAAGTAAATGCCCATTCACAATGAAAATTAAACGCAAGACTTTGGACCCATGTTATTTAATGAAAGCATTCACAATGAAATACGTAAGCGCAAACGCTGACATAAACGCAAGAAAAGTTTGCAAACTCCAAACTTTTGCGCTTGCGTTTATGTTATTTTGAAACAAAACACGATCGCAGAGTGCTCTTTTTACTAACACCATCTGTTGGCTGTTTCTACAAACTGCATTTTTACATCAATTCCTGCTTCAGAACGTTCCAAGTAAATAATGTTCATTTGCTACGGAATGATTTGATGAAATATTAATTGCCTTGTATCAAGAACAGCGTTGTCTTTATGACAAGCGACACAAGTATTATAGAGGCAATGCATTAAAAGATAATTATATGGAAGACGATCGCTCATGAATTAAAATGTAAAGGTAGGTGTATATATCCTATATTGTATGTCCTTCCCTGTAAGAAATTATTATTATTATTATTGTTGTTATTATTATTATTATTATTATTATTATTATTATTATTGCAGTATTGTATTCTCAAAATGATAAATTCCTTGGAAAAGGCACAGTTATGTTTTATTGCCAGTTAATTATTAAGTTAGGTTAGGTCAGCTTTGGTGTGTAATAAATCAATTGGTAGTGAAATAAGGCATAATTAAAGGTAAATTAATTTGACTATGTCGTAATTTAAAATGTGTTAACGTTTATATATTTATAGCCGGAACCTCTTTTTGGAATAAAAAGGAAATAAAATTAAATTGAACACAACGAAAAGTCAACAATGCAGTTAACCTAAAAAAAATACAATAATTTAGTACCGTATGTTTCCCTTTCATGATATCAGTTTGATTGACACAATTTATTCTGTTTCAGTTCAAGTATACCAAGGAAGGCTAAAAACCTTAAGTGATATTTATACGAGGGGGAAAAAAAAAAAAAGATACAGCAGATAGCAACAGGAGCAGAGCTAAGGCCAACCAGAAGCAGTCCCTTTAATGCTAATGATGGCTTTCCTCGATGATCATACACCGTTGAGGAAACCATACAATACAATAATTTTTCTGTATTTGAGACATCATTCCCTTGTACTAGCAACAGCCATGTAGTGCAAGGGGATTCAGTGTCTACAAAAGATTGAGATTTTAACTCAGTCTTCGAGCGTGAAGTGGGATTGGTGGAAGAGATTTCTTTTCACGATGATGAGCAGTATGATCCTGAGCCTGTTCCATGTACCAGCTAGTCAGTTACAGTGCCGACCATGCTATCGAAGGAGAAAAAACGTAAAGTATCCTCAGATGATTCACTTATAGACGAGAACTTGCGAATGATTGCTGAAACATCGAAAATATTTTCAAAATCTTTCGCAACAAAGATATCATCTGAGGATTCAACGTTCGCTGACTTTGTTGTAGCTCAGCTCTCTACTTTTCAAAATGAAGTAAAGGACGAGGTTACGTTAGAAATAACTCAGCTGCTGATGGCAGCCAAGAGGAGTTGCCGTCTGCTGTCTTTGCAGTGACATCTTTCAATCGTTTTTTTTCTTTTCATATTACATTATCAACTTTCAGTAAAATGAATATCTTTAAGTAGGTACACTGTTTAGTAATATTTTATTGAAGTTATAGTATAATATTGTTACCATCAATGAAGATTCTCTGGAAATGTAATTAATTTTTGTAAACCTTGTTAAGTGCACCACATGAACTACTTTCTTAATTTGTGCTAAAGCTAACCTAACCTATATTACCTAAACAAATTATTTGCAAGTGTGGTAAAACTACGCCTAAATTATTGACGAGAAATTTATTCTTACATTATTGAACTATATTTACGTTATATAGGGCTACTGCAAATATTTACCAGTATTCTCTTTATATGGCACTGCCAAATCCACGTAAAATATATTCCATTTGTCCAACAAAGACACCAGAGGGTGAGATAAAATAATCTGAAATAGCCTCTCCAATATTTAGTGCATCTTGAAGTGGCATTTCTGGTACAAATTCTTAAGGAATTAGGTACAGTATAAGACTTAAAAAAATGGAGTTTTCCTTTTTACTTTTCTAAGATATGTTTTGCACATGACCTCCAGGCGGGAAAGCTTCATCTCCAAGAAAGTAATGTGCTGTAGGAGTTCCTAATTGCCGAAGGGGTACTGGAGGTGTAAAAGGCGCAAGTCATTATTTAAGTTGTAGCCAAATTGTGAATTTATAAAAATTCCACCATCAGTCTGAGAACCATATGCTCCTACATCAACATGGGTGAAGAAATATTTTGCATCACATACCACCATTAGCATATACTGAATGCCTTTTTATAGTTGATAGATTAACATCCTGAGTTAGTGGGTGCCTGGAAGATGACATGTTTACTATCAATAGAACCCACACAATTCGGTAGGTTTCAAAGTTCTTTGATTTCATCTGCAATTATTTTATATTTCAAAATTTTATGAAATCGGGCGAGCATCAACCTCTTGTAAAATAAGAATTGAGGTTCGTATCTCATTTAACGCAAAAGGTTATGGGAGTCTTCTTGCTGATTCTCCTCTGGTTCAGTGGATGAACCCACAATCGTCTACGTCTAGATTTTCTGGCCTTCAAGAGATGAATGGCACAAAGGAAAGATAATGCAACTTGCATGAACATAAATTGTACAGATGAATGGTCACTTATGTAATTTGTTGCAATTTTCATTAGATAATCAAGTAGGCAGTGTCTGCACATAACCTTTCCACGTTAATTCTAGGAGGCCGTGCTAAGTTCTAGCGTTAACGCTTACGTTTTCATTGTGAATGGTATCACGTCTTTATGTCTTGCGCTAACTTTACCATTACGTTTTTATTGTGAATGGGCCTTAACTCTGGTTAGTTATATGCAAAACTTGTGCGCATTTCCGTATTGTTATACTATTGTACTCGTTGGTTTTAACATGTGTTGACATTGTAAGCTTGGTCTGAAAGAATTTTTTTAATGTGGAATAATGCCGGCTGTGTGTGCAGCATACAACTGCAGAAACAGAAGCAACAAAACAAAAGGTGTATCTTATTTTAAGTAAGGGCGTAAGCTTCATAAAGCATAGTTCTTTTGGTGTATATTATCGTTCACGAAGCTTGTCTCTTCACGAAGGTCCTAGGTACATAATGAAAAGACGTCATGTAGTGAAAAAATGCATAACACTTTCTGCTTCGATTCTTCATGAAGTGACAGAGTAATTCTTTAAGTCATCTGATGAGATGTTTATTTAAAATCCCGTAGTTAGTGAAAAATTGTCTTTAATTTCTAAATATGTTCGCTGATTTGTTTCATTACAAATGTTCTTTTATTAGCAGTAGTTAGTAGATTAATATTAATTTACATTTCAATGCAGAAATGTATAAGAAGCAGCAAATTTTGCCGTAATTACTGTTGAGGAAATCTGCACACTTAATAAAAATAGCCTTAGGCCTACATTCTGCACGTGAATTTTGTGATTAACATTTCCTTATACACTAATACTCTTGGTAATATAATCAATTAAAGCAGGCCTATTGTATTTTAAATACTTAACACTGAAGCTCAGTTATGATATACTTAATGAATTTAGTTCAGTTTCATATACTGTAATGTGACTGTTACGATAACATGAGAGAGCAACATACCCTCAATATCTGGTGTTAGACGTATCTTAACCCAGTTTTTCCCTTGACCATTGTTTATTTAATAGTATGTAAATTTAAACACTTGGCTTTTCTATAGCACGCAACTCTAAAACTTCCACCTTGAATTTTTGTAAGTTTTTGGTACACGAATCTGTGACATGTTAAGTTAAGTTATGTTGGGTTACTTTATGCTTTTCGTAATCTTTTTTATATTTCCAATCTGAGACAGGTTAGTGTAGGTTTTTGGTATGTCTTGTATATACGAATCTGTGACAGGTTAGGTTAGTTTAGACTTGTTTTTATGCCTTTCATATACTAAGTAAGGTGAAATGGACGTTTCTAATTATACTTTGAATTGTTCAACCTTTTCATTTCACGTGTTAAATAATCACTTTTAGGTTATCTACACCGATCAATTTTTTCCAATTTTTACCTATTTTGTAATAGCTTTTCAAGTTAAATGACGACCTATATGAATTCTTCACATTCCCAACTACCTTCCCTCTGAAAATTAGACAATTTTTTTTCACTTTTTTCGTCAAAAAAACCTCCAGTGTCGCGTGCTATAGAAAATCCGACTATTGCTTGATAAAAACCCGTTTTGTTGTTATGTACCTAGGAAGTCCCTGAAGAGACGAGTTTCATGAAAAGCCTACGACAAATTACTCATGTAGGAGAGAGTGGGGTAATTGAACGCATCGAACGTCCTATAAATTCCAAGATAATTTTAATGTAACACTGAAACTTTCAGAGATAATACGACACTAGATTCTAATAATATTTACAAGTTACAAAATGTATTTCTAAGCAACATTCTTTACTATTGATGATATATGAAAAAGTTGTAAATAGTGCCATTACCCTACCAAGGGGGAAATGGGACACAGGCAGTTGGGGTAGTAGTACGCAGATACAATTGCAATTGGAATATGGATTAATAGGTATAGGATCAACATTTGGCAACAGTATGCATGAACTATGTGACTATAGGATATCGGTAATTTGTTTATGAGAATATATGTTGGCTAGATTGGAGAATGGGATGATGTAATGCGGTCGACGTATGTGAGAAGGTTAGTGGATTAGTTGAGGTGATATCTCAGTGACATGAGGTCGACGTATGTGAGAAGGTTAGTGGGTTAGTTGAGATGATATCTCAGTGACATGAGGTCAACTTATGTGAGAAGGTTAGTGGATTAGTTGAGGTGATATCTCAGTGACATGAGGTCGACGTATGTGAGAAGGTTAGTGGATTAGTTGAGGTGATATCTCGGTGACATGAGGTCGACGTATGTGAGAAGGTTAGTGGATTAGTTGAGGTGATATCTCGGTGACATGAGGTCGACGTATGTGAGAAGGTTAGTGGGTTAGTTGAGGTGATATCTCAGTGACATGAGGTCGACGTATGTGAGAAGGTTAGTGGATTAGTTGAGGTGATATCTCGGTGACATGAGGTCGACGTATGTGAGAAGGTTAGTGGGTTAGTTGAGATGATATCTCAGTGACATGAGGTCAACTTATGTGAGAAGGTTAGTGGATTAGGTGAAGTGATATCTCAGTGATATGAGGTCAACTTATGTGAGAAGGTTAGTGGGTTAGTTGAGGTGATATCTCAGTGACATGAGGTCAACTTATGTGAGAAGGTTAGTGAGTTAGTTGAGGTGATATCTCAGTGACATGAGGTCGACGTATGTGAGAAGGTTAGTGGGTTAGTTGAGGTGATATCTCAGTGACATGAGGTCAACTTATGTGAGAAGGTTAGTGGGTTAGTTGAGGTGATATCTCAGTGACATGAGGTCATCTTTTGTGAGAAGGTTAATGGGTTAGTTGAGATGATATCTCAGTGACATGAGGTCGTCGTATGGGAGAAGGTTAGTGGATTAATTGAGGTGATATCTCAGTGACATGAGGTCAATTTACGTGAGAAGGTTAGAGGGTTAGTTGAGGTGATATCTCAGTGACATGAGGTCGACGTATGCGGGAAGGTTGGAGTGTTAGTTGTGGTGATATCTCAGTGACATGAGGTCGACGTATGTGGGAAGGTTGGAGGGTTAGTTGAGGTGATATCTCAGTGACATGAGGTCGACGTATGTGGGAAGGTTGGAGGGTTAGTTGAGGTAATATCTCAGTGACATGAGGTCGACGTATGTGGGAAGGTTGGAGTGTTAGTTGAGGTGATATCTCAGTGACATGAGGTCGACGTATGCGGGAAGGTTGGAGTGTTAGTTGAGGTGATATCTCTGTGACATGAGGTCGACGTATGTGGGAAGGTTGGAGGGTTAGTTGAGGTGATATCTCAGTGACATGAGGTCGACGTATGTGGGAAGGTTGGAGTGTTAGTTGAGGTGATATCTCAGTGACGTGAGGTCGACGTATGTGGGAAGGTTGGAGGGTTAGTTGAGGTGATATCTCAGTGACATGAGGTCGAATACTGTGAATTCAATGATGTAAGTGCGTTTTCTCTGTCGTGTATAGTGTCGAATTGCCGACATTTCACCTATTGGATCGTGTTGATGATATCCTACTTTGAATAAGAACGGATGGGTTGTATTCCAGAATGAGATGTTGTGAAATTGTTTTGCTGATATCCTATTTTGGATAAGAGCGGATGGGCTCTGTTCCAGAATGGGATATCGTCAATTTGTGTAATTATTCTTTTTAGGTAGTTTTATTTTCTCGTCGTGTTGGTTTACGTCGGCCATGTTGTGACGTAACTACCGCCATGTTGTGACGTCATCGTTTGTCAGACTTGACGAAAATTAAGCGATATCCTATAATAAAAGAATCCCCCCCATCCTGAACACAGAACACAACAATACCAGATTTCATCGTTTGCACCGAATTCACCACAAAACAGGCACTTACTGTTAGGATCATTTGAGCCGTTCAGAGCAGAAGTGGTGTAAGTCAAAAATGGGTAATGAGGATTAAAGTAAATATTCTGTAAAATACAGCGCAAAGTAGCAATTAATATTCAATTTATTTAAACTGTTAGTAGTCAGCGAATAGCAAGAAGTACATATTAATTGGTGCTTTGCACTATATTTTACAGAATTTTTACTTTAAACCTCATTACCCAATTTTGACTTACACCACTTTTGCTCTGAACAGCTAATTTTTTTCTTATTGAATGTTGGAACGCAGGTGGAGTATTGGGAAGCACAACAGCATGCGAATACCCCAACTGTCGACATTAGAATAGTTTAGCTCTGAATGGTCATGGAAGCAAAATAACAGAAAATCGTTATAGTTACGTTAGCAGGTAATTAGTTGTAATTTTAGAACATATTACATAACCTCCAAATCACTCAGATACATATTACTTACCTCAAACACAATGAAGCCACAAAATTATAAAAAAAAATGCAAACAAATCGACTGAGACATTAAAAGCACTTGAATCAACAGTACAGCTCTAACACTCGACTAGATTGACGTTTCCAATGTTGCCACTAGACTAACTCACTGAACAAAGCCATAGAATGCTGCCATATCCTAAAACTTTGGTGCGTATCATTAACCGCAGCGTACGAAACCCCACTCTCGTCTATTTATTTTTTTAAAAGTAGTTTTGTAATGTTTTGCTATACTATTAATTATTACATAGAGAAGTCTCTTTCCCTTTGTAAATGTTATAAATTTGTAAGAACTATATACCATTTTCTAGCCTATCTAGATATATTAATATGTGAGCTGATTTGAAAATGGTCTAACTTCTAACCTCTAGTAAGGGAATGCATTGCTTGCTCGTTTACCCAAAGTTTAAGCTCTATTATGTTTTTGAATATTGCAGATTTCCACTGAAAGATAAACAACTGACAAAACAGTGGGTTGATGAAATGAAGAGGGAAAAGTGGCAACCTACAAACCATAGTTATTTGTGTTCAGCTCACTTCGAAGAGAAGTTTATGTATAGAACTAATGACAAGAGGCGCCTGTTAGCAAAAGCAGTACCGAAAATATTTTCCTCTCCTATACATATGCAAAAAAAGCAAAAAGACAGACCACTTAGGAAGCGCAGTTGCCAAGAAACAGCAAGAACCAGCAGTGCAGTACCAGAACTAACCGAGACATTGTGTAATACTTCTGGTGAGTAATTTGTATATCGATAATTCACTAGTCTGCGATGAAATTACTGCCTCCAAAGTTTGAATGTTTTTAGGGTATTTTTAGCATGCTGAAATCAAATCCAAAGCCAGAAAGTTCCTATCACATATCATTTTTTTGTCAGTTTAATTTTCTTATAATATATTACGACAATTTATAGCGTAATTATTTAAACTGTAATACTTTAACATATGTAGGTTTAATAATAATAATAATAATAATAATAATAATAATAATAATTTAATAATTTATTTATTTAATCTGGCAGAGTTAAAGCCAGTAGGCCTTCCCTTCTGCCCAGCCAGACTCTAATTCTAATTGAATACAATTAGTTACATGGTTATTACTTTAATATTTAGACCATAAAACAACATGAAAGTTGGATAAGTAATGTTAGTGTACAATAATAAACATTCGTAAGAAATAGTGATAATAATAATAATAATAATAATGATGAGATAATTTAAATATTCCAAAGTAGAGGAACAGCCACAGTGAAAGAAGATGAATATGAGGTTGTTTGGTGGGAGGGAATGGATAATATTGAGGAGTGTTGTGATCGTGTGTCTAGTTTATGATGGGTGGATAAATTTTGAAAACGAGAAGTCGAAATTGCGATAGAACATCTGAAAAAGTACAAGTCTCCAGGTATCGATCAAATTCCAGCAGAATTAATACAAGAGGGTGGAAGTGCATTATATAGCGAAATTTATAAACTTGTACTTGCGATTTGGGAAAGGGAAATTGTACCAGAATAATGGAAGGAGTCCATAATTGTACCTATTTTTAAGAAGGGGGACAAAACCAACTGTGGTAACTTTCGAGGAATATCACTTTTGTTGACGTCATACAAATTTTGTCCAATATTCTTTTGAGAAGATTAGCTCCGTTTGTAGATGAAATTATTGGGGATCATCAGTGCGGTTTGAGGCGTAATAGATCGACTATTGATCAGATTTTTTGTATTCGACAGATAATTGAGAAAAAATGGGAGTATAAGGGTACAGTACATCAGTTATTCATAGATTTCAAAAAGGCATATGACTTGGTTAAGAGGGAAGTATTATATGATATTCTTATCGAATTTGGTATTCCCAAGAAACTAGTTCGATTAATTAAAATGTGTCTCATTGAAACATACAGCAGAGTCCGTATAGGTCAGTTTCTATCTGATGCTTTTCCAATTCACTGCGGGCTAAAGCAGGGAGATGCACTATCACCTTTACTTTTTAACTTCGCTTTAGAATATGCCATTGGGAAAGTTCAGAATAACAGGCAGGGTTTGGAATTGAACGGGCTACATCAGGTTCTTGTCTATGCGGATGACGTGAATATGTTAGGAGGAAATCCACAAGCGATTAGGGAAAACACGGGAATTTTACTGGAAGCAAGTAAAGCGATCGGTTTAGAAGTAAATCCCGAAAAGACAAAGTATATGATTATATCTCGTGACCAGAATATTGTACGAAATGGAAATATAAAAATTGGAGATTTATCCTTCGAAGGGGTGGAAAAATTCAAATATCTTGGAGCAACAGTAACAAATATAAATGACACTCGGGAGGAAATTAAACGCAGAATAAATATGGGAAAAGCGTGTTATTATTCAGTTAAGCTTTTATCATCTAGTCTGCTGTCAAAAAATCTGAAAGTTAGAATTTGTAAAACAGTTATATTACCGGTTGTTCTGTATGGTTGTGAAACTTGGACTCTCACTCTGAGAGAGGAACATAGGTTAAGGGTGTTTGAGAATAAGGTGCTTAGGAAAATATTTGGGGCTAAGCGTGATGAAGTTACAGGAGAATGGAGAAAGTTACACAACGCAGAACTGCACGCATTGTATTCTTCACCTGACATAATTAGGAACATTAAATCCAGACGTTTGAGATGGGCAGGGCATGTAGCATGTATGGGCGAATTCAGAAATGCATATAGAGTGTTTGTTGGGAGACCGGAGGGAAAAAGACATTTGGGGAGGCCCAGACTTTGATGGGAGGATAATATTAAAATGGATTTGAGGGAGGTGGGATATGATGATAGAGAATGGATTAATCTTGCACAGGATAGGGACCGATGGCGGGCTTATGTGAGGGTGGCAGTGAACCTTCGGGTTCCTTAAAAGCCATTTGTAAGTAAGTAATTTAAATATTTATTCAGTGATATATATATATATATATATATATATATATGATATGATATATATATATATATATATATATATATATATATATAAGCATTAAACATTGAGAAACCTGAGAGAGCTATTATTATTAACAAGAATTGTTAGAAAAATATTTCGTTAGTCTATTCTTAAATTGGTTTGATGTCTGACAGTCCCTGACATTAATCGGTAGGGAATTCCAAAGTCGAGGAACAGCCACAGTGAAAGAAGATGAAAATGAGGATGTTCGGTGGGAGGGAATGGATAATATTGAGGAGTGTTGTGGTCGTGTGTCTAGGTTATGATGGGTGGATAAATTTTGAAAACGAGACGCAAGATAGACAGGAGTGGAGAAATGCAATATGTGAAAGAGAAGGGAAAGATGGTGGATTTTCCTACGATCTTCTAGACGGAGCCAGGACAACATTTAAAGGGATGGTGTTACAATTAGTATGTTAGGATATGAAAACCAAATGTATTCAACATATTTTTAAGATGTTTATATTGAAAACCAAGGACACTGGATGTTTCTTAGCAGATAGGGGCCTCAAGCACATAAGGAAGTTAGGGCGAAATAACGTGCAGCCTTCTCATTATTTTTATTTATGGAAGATAGAAATGTCAGCCACTCCTTGGTGAGAGACTGAACTTAACTCGTCTAGTTCCTCTCAAATTTCATTAGTCTACGTTTCATCTGGAAATGAAACGAAATCAATTTGAAGCTTTATTGTGGAGTAGAATGTTGAGAGTTTTTAGTTCACTAAGAAAGTATTTACCATGTCGCATCGAGGATGTATAAATAATCCAGATCACTTTTGTTATATAACTTATGTAGGATATATACATTGCCTAAGCAGAGGTGTAGTATTACAGATTTTGTGTAAAAGTCATACCATGCCTATTTTGGAATCAAACTTGGAGACCAAAGTAAAGCTTGAGCACCACACAAAGTATGTAGAATATGCACCGAAGAACTTCGTCATTCGATCAATTGGAGAAGATCGTTGCTATCTTTTGGAGTGGTTTGGAGAGAGCAGTCGAACCATAGTAATGACTGCTACTTCTTTTCGTGTGATGGGAAGGGGTACGATTCCAAAAATAAAAATCAAATCGTGTATCCAGTTGTTCGGTCAGCCATTTTACCTGTGCCTGATGTACCAATCGCTGTGCGACCAGAAAATCTTGAGCATTTTCATCCGAATCTGATGTATTTTTTTTTTATTTTTATTTTTAGTAGGTTTTTACAACACTTTATCAACATCTTAGGTTATTAGCGTCTGAATGAGATGAAGGTGATAATGCCGGTGAAATGAGTCCGGGCTCCAGCACCAATAGTTACCCAGCATTTGCTCGTATTTGGTTGAGAGAAAACCCAGGAAAAAACCTCAAACAGGTAACTTGTCCCGACCAGGAATCGAACCTGGACCACCTGGTTTTGCGGCCAGCTGCACTAACCGTTATTCCCCAGCTGTGGACGAGTTTGATGTAGAAGTGAGGGAAATTGTGACGAGTGACAGCGAATCAGGTGCTGCAGAACATAACCAGAGTGAATTAAATGATTTAGTGAGGGATCTTGCTCTCCCTAAAGAGTTCGCTAAGTTGTGAGGTTCTAGACTCCAAGAAAAAATTCTGCTGTGCCCAGAAACATGATTCTATTGGTACCGACAATGCGAAATAGGTTTTAAATACTTTTTCTCCGAAGATGATAATCCTGTATATTGCAGTAATGTGAAAGAATTTATGCTAAAACTTGAACTTCCAAATTTGAGTAGAAACTGTATTATCCATGGTAATGAAGTCGGTGGATTGAACGGTTAATCGAAAAAATCGGATAATCCATACCATAAAAAAATTTTTGTAAATTAAATGAATAATACTTGCACTTTCGTTATTTTCTCCGTGGTCTTGTTTAACACGCTATGTAGTGAATCAGAAGTTCAATAATTTAAGTTGGGTTGTCAACGACGTGTTTTTATGGTGCAAGGAAACTCCTTGTAATGGCTGTCAGCGGGATAGGAATAGTAGAGGTCTCAGTTGTAGATTTACATATCTATCCTTGATTTTGATTAAATCACGCACAGTTGTAACGTCAGTCTCGTATTCTGATGCAAGATGAGCCACAGTTTCTCTTTCTCCAAACCAATCAATTATTTGCACTTTTTTTCGATACCTGCACAACATATTTTCTTTTGACACTCATGGAGTACATTTTATATACAAGTTGTACAATATGGCAACTCGAAAAGTAGACTAAAATGTGCAAGTATAAAGGCTTGTAATAAAACTGTCTAGAAAAAATACGTACTAATATAACGTACAGTAGAACTTTATATGTTTCTGTAGCAAAAAAAAAAAAAAGCTAGGGAAAGACAGTCGGATAATCCGCCAATCAGTTAATAGGGTGACGGATAATCGGGTTCTCCTGTATGACCTAAGTGAATGGAGACTGTTCATTGATGCTTCCAAGCGAAATTTAAATGATTTCCTCCTTCATAACGGAAACATTTTTGGTTCAGTGCCCGTTGCCTATTCAGTGATCCTCAAAGAATCATACACAAATTTGCAACTGTTATTATTGCGACTAGACTACAGGAACACAACTGGCAAGTTTGTGATGATTTCAAAGTTCTTACTATGTTGCTGAGTCAACAATCTGGTCAACAAATTTCCATGCATTCTTTGCCTGTGGGATAGTAGGCCACGAGTTGATCATTGGACTATGAAAGACTGGCCACCTCGACAAAATTTGGAAGTCTGTTCTAAGAATGTTGTCCGCCAAAGCCTTGTGAGTTCTTCTAAAGTTGTGCTGTCCTCTCTCTACATTAAGCTTGGCTTAATGAAACAGCTTGGAAAAGCTTTAAATAAGGAAGGAGACCGTTTCAAGTACATATATGAGAAATTTCCATTACTATCTGAAGCAAATTTAAAGAAGATATATATTTAATGGTCCTGACATAAGAAAACAGATGTCTACTGCAGCATTTAAAAACCACTATGGATGAAAAGGAGAAATCAGCATGGATGTCTTTCTGTGAAGTTGTTTTAAAATGTCTTAGCAACAAGGATCCCTGAAAAAAGATATTATTTAATGGTCCTGACATGAGAAAACAGATGTCTGGTGCAGCATTTAAAAACACTATGGATGAAAAGGAGAAATCAGCATGGATGTCTTTCTGTGAAATTGTTTTAAAATGTCTTGGCAACAAGGATCCTTGAAAGAAGATATTATGTAATGGTCCTGACATGAGAAAACAGATGTCTGGTGCAGCATTTAAAAACACTATGGATGAAAAGGAGAAATCAGCATGGATGTCTTTCTGTGTAGTTGTTTTAAAATTTCTTGGCAACAAGGATCCTAATTACCGAAACATTGTGACTAACATGCTTGAAGCATACAAGGAATTTTGTTGTAACATGAATATAAAAATTTTCTGTTTTCCCATGTAGAAAATCTAGGATTTTTCAGCTAAGAGCAAGATGAATGATTTCACAAGAGTCTGCAGAAGTTCAAAAGGAAGTACCAGGGACGCTGAAGCATCAGTATGCTTGGTGATTACTGTTGGATGTTGAAGCGTGAAATACCTGAAGAGAAACATAAAAGAAAGAGGAACAGGAGTACTTTCTCAACTAACAAGCAAATGTTCTGATGGGGACAGATAAAAAAAGTTAAATGTTTTGCTTCCACCATGTTAACTTAATACTGTGAAAAGAAGTATTTATACAAATTTTGGCCACTCGACCGCAATTACGAGGCCGTCCAGAAAGTGATTTTCCCTGGGGCCGTTTATAGAAAAAAGCACAATTTCATGGAAATATTTATTGAAAGAAATACAACAATTGTTGCCCTGTTTGTCAACATAACCCCCATTGTAATTGAGACATTTGTCATACCATGGGATCAATTTTTGTGTCGTAGAAGTAAGCTGTCTCAGACCGGAACCAGCGTTTGACTGCGTCTGCACCTCTCTCTGTCGATTCCTTGATATGAGAAAATTCTCAATTCCGATGGAAAATATGTTGAAAAATATCTCTACAATTGCTGTGTCCGTTCCAATAAATTTGTGCAACGGAATTGTATTTTTTTTCTGTTAGTAGCCCCTGGCGAATTAATTTTTTACGGCCCTCGTAATTGCGGTCAAGTGGCCAAAATTTGTATAAGCACTTTTTTGACATTATTAACATGGTGGAAGAAAAAAATTTAACTTTTTTTTTTCTGCTCCCATCAGAACATTTGCTTGTAAGAAGCAAGTGGTGTAATTTTTGTGTGATACATTGTGCTAATTTATACTTTCAATAGTGAAGTAAACAAGACAAAACAAAGCAAAAACACTCTAGTGACATGTATGAACAACCATACACATAATTTCAGCAAGTTGTGTCTTTTAAATATTGTTTTTGAATTTGAAATAAAAAAGTGGAATGAAAAAGTTTGTGATGAAATTCACGTAATTTTACAATACATTTAAAGTGCTTTGGCAAACAAACCTGACGTGATAGAAGCAAACGGATTGAAAATTCGAATTCAAAATTCGACATTATATAAAATCACATTATTTAGTTTAGGCAACAAACACAAAGTTGAAATTCGCAGGCTAGTGATATTATTTTATACCTCCTTCGTGGATACTAGAGGATCTGTTCTTCATTCGATTTTTCTTCTGATTTTTCAGATGTAGTACGTGCAAATAGAGACACAGAGAATGACCATAATTATTGTTTACCTAGCCCCCGAAAAATGAAGAAGATGTATGAGCAAGCTCTTGACAAGATAAAATATCTAAAAAAGACTTGTAAAAGTGTTCGTCAGACTGCTAAGCGGCAAAAAGAAAGGATTGTGAACTATCGAAAATTAATTGAAGGCCTCAACAAGAGACTTTGTGATCTTGAAGCAGCACGCTAAACAACTGTTTCCCTGGAGCTATAAAGGAACTAATAGATCTTCAAGCAAAAGGTGTAGTGCATCAGTATGCAAAATCTGTGAGGAAGTTTACACTTACAATGCACTTTTATTCTCCAGAAGGTTACAGGTATCTCAGAAAGTATTTTAAGCTGCCATATCCAAGAACTCTTCGCCAATGGGCAACTTCAATTGATGGAAACCCAAGGTTTGCAGAAGAAAGTTTTGTTAAAATTGCGCAGGAGGTGAAAGATACCTCAGAGCCAATTCTAGATGCAATTATGTTTGATGAAATGGCAATAAGGAGAGATTTGACATGGGATAGGAAGTATATTTCAGGCTATGTTGATTTAGGTTATGGTCACTTAGTGAGGATTGTGAAGTAGCTAGAGAGGCACTGGTTTTCATGGTGACAGCATTAAACAATAGTTGGAAAATATCTGTAGGTTACTGCTCGGTAAACGGTATTTCTGTTACTGTAAAAATCAACTTGTTGCAACAATGTCTTAAAAAATTGCATGAAATCGACATCAACATTGTTGCAACAGTTTGCGATGGAACAACAACAAACAAAAATGTTTTCCAAAAACTAGGTGTGACGTTGAGTGGTGAAAACCAACAGTGCTGGTTTCCCCACCCTTCAGATACAAGTAAGAAAGTATACTGTCTTCTTGATGCTGCCCGTATGCTAAAGTTGACTAGAAATCTGTTAACTGAAAAGCAGATACGATGTAAGAGTAATGGAACGGAGAAAAATTCTCTCCGGTGCCGGGATTTGAACTCGGGTTTTCAGCTCTACGTGCTGATGCTTTATCCACTAAGCCACACGGATACCACCCCGGCGTCGGACAGAATCGTCTCAGATTAAGCTCCAACTCTTGGGTTCCCTCTAGTGGCCGCCCTCTGCACTACGTCATAGATGTCTATGAACATAGGACCGAAGTCCACACATGTGCTGAGGTGCACTCGTTATGAGTGACTAGTTGGCCAGGATCCAACGGAATAAGCGCCATCTTAAATCACGAAGTGATTTACGCATATCATATATATTAACCCAAGAGTTGGAGCTTAATCTGAGACGATTCTGTCCAACGCCGGGGTGGTATCCGGTGTGGCTTAGTGGATAAAGTATCAGCATGTAAAGCTGAAAACCCGGATTCAAATCCCGGCGCTGGAGAGAATTTTTCTCCGTTCCATTACTCTTACATCGTATGATGACGCAGAATATCTACATGGAAATATCATATGTACTTCGGTACATTAAATTAATATATATGAAAAGCAGATGCTTATTGATGGGACTGTTACTTCAGGGAATACTAACAGAATTCAATGGGAATACTTAAAGAAATTAGTTAATTTACAAAAAAATGAGGGTTTGCATGCTGCAAATAAAATAAGTCAACACTTGCATTGTCCATTGTCCTTTTCTATTTTTAATGTATATATTGACGCAGACGTTGGCGAAAGGAAAGGAAAATTAAATGAGAATTTTAGATGGACAAATTTGAAATTAGATACGATACTATTTGCAGATGACCAGGTTATATTCGCTGGAACAGAAGATCAGCTACAAAGAGCTTCCTTACAACTATACAGACATGGACAAATTTTTAACAAAATTGACGATTTTTATGGTAATTCTCTTTACAAAATTTGACTTTTCAATTTCGACTACCGTACAGTTAACAATTTTGCATATTTCTATCATTACATTAGACAGAAATATGCAAAAATGTCAACTGTAGTTCAAATTGAAGAGTTAAATTTTGTAATAATATATAATATAAATCTTCAATTTTGCTAATAATTTGTAAATTAGCAAAAATGTCAACTACAGTCTAAGTTGAAGAGTCAAATTTTCTAAAACTATAAAATAAAAATCTTCAGTTTTGCTAATAATTTGGATATATCCAAAATGTCAACTGTATTCCAAATTGAAGAATCGAATTTTGTAAAAATATATAATAAAAATCTTCACTTTTGCTAATAATTTGTAAATACGCAAAAATATCAAATGTAGTCCAAATTGAAGAGTTAAATTTTCTAAAATATACAATACAAATCTTCAATTTTGCTAATAATTTGGAAATACGCAAAAATGTCAACTGTAGTCTAAATTGAAGAATCATATTTTGTAAAAATATATATATAAAAAAAATCTTCAATTTTGCTAATAATTTGTCCACGTCTGTATAATACTATGGCTACTTATAATCTACTTATTTCAAATACTAAGGCAAAAGTAATGGCCTTAATAGATAAGCAACCAATCGGATCGAAAATAATCAATAGTGCAGCAATAGAGCAAGTTTCTCATTTTAAGTATTTAGGTTGTGAAGTGTCATACAATAAAGATAATGATGTAATACAAAAACTATATAAATTTCAATACATGTGTGGCACTATAAGTAGAACATTGAAGAATAAGACAAGAGTTGATACACAACTAAAATTCTACAAGGCTATGGCTGTTCCAATGTTGATGTATGGATCTGAGAACTGGGCTCTAAATAGATCTGATGTTAGGAAAGTAGAAACAAATAAAAGGAAATTTCTAAGAAGAGTAACAGGCCTTACCTTACGTGACCAAGGGAGCAACAATGAAATAAGACAAACATTAGGAATACATGATGCTGGGTAACTTTCGGTACTGGACCTCATTTCACCGGCATTATCACCTTCATTTCATTCAGACGCTAAATAACCCAGATGTTGATAAAGCGTCGTAAAATAACCCAATCAAATAGAAAATAAAAATACATGACTCAAGTCCACACTGTTGGAGTAACGGTCAGCGCGTCTGGCTGCGAAACCAGGTGGCCCGGGTTCGAATCCTGGTCGGGGCAAGTTACCTGGTTGAGGTTTTTTCCGGGGTTTTCCCTCAACCCAATGTGAGCAAATGCTGGGTAACTCTCGGTGCTGGACCCCGGACTCATTTCACCGGCATTATCACCTTCATTTCATTCAGACGCTAAATAACCCAGATGTTGATAAAGCGTCGTAAAATAACGCAATAAAATAAAAAATAAAAATACATGACTCAAGTCCACACCTGTGGAGTAACGGTCAGCGCGCCAGGCTGCGAAACCAGGTGGCCCGGGTTCGAATCCCGGTCGGGGGAAGTTACCTGGTTGAGGTTTTTTCCGGGGTTTTCCCTCAACCCAATGTGAGCAAATGCTGGGTAACTTTCGGTGCTGGACCCCGGACTCATTTCACCAGCATTATCACCTTCATATCATTCAGACGTTAAATAAGATGTCTTAAAATAACCCAATAAAATAAAAAAATAATAAAATACATGACTCAAAATAGAAAATATATACAGATAAAATTAATTGGTGTAATCATATACAAAGAATGGACCATAATTCTATAACAAAACAAGTTTTAAATTATAATCCAAAAGATTATCGTGATGTAGGACGTCCGGTAACCAGATGGAGAGATTCTCTGAGTAGGAACAGGCCATGAGACAGCCTACCATGATGATGATGATGATGAACATTTGCAGTGGGAACCACAAAAGATGAAGGTTTCTTTGGCTGCAGAGACATTTAGAAATTCCGTAGCCAGTGCAAGATTATTTTGTAAGGATATAGGAGTCAAAGAATTCAGTGATTCTGATTACACCGTAAAATTGATAAAGACTATAGACACAGCATTTGCTATACTGAATGCATGTCATCCTATGGGCAAGGGAACAAAATCTCCAATTAATAATATGAACAAAGTATCTGTATGTAATATCATTGAAGAATGTATCCATTAACTGAAAAAACATCAAATTTGTTGATGGAAAGCCTCTTTGTAATTCTGCTAGAAAAGTTCCAATATGCGGCCTAATTATAGATCTCATGAGCATTCAGGGTCTAGCAGAAACATATGTTTGGCAACTCTAAAAATATGTTAACTCGTAGACTCAGTCAGGATCATTTAGAATTATTTTTCTCTAGTATTCGTAACAGGGGCGGGAATAGAAATAATCCCAATTCTGTTCAGTTCAAATCAGCATACAGAAAATGTCTAATTTCTCAGATTGATCCATCATGTAATGGAAATTGTAAATCAACAGTCAGTGAGGTGCTGACATCCAATACAGATGTCCCAATAAGTGTGAAAACAACAGAAACAAATTTATCAATTTTCTTTTTCTTACAGTCCGTCATATACTTATTTTATATAATAGTGTGATATTTTATTTCATTCTACTTGATGAACGTTTTCGGTTTTTATGTAGTCCATCTTCAGATCACATTACCTCAATTGAACTGTTATACTGTTCTGCAATAGGTTACATTAACCATATTATGTTAAAATAAAATACAAGATATCATAAAACGTTAATGAATTTAGATGTTTGAAATGCTAACAAATTAAATTAAAATAGTCTGAAGTGAAGGTTGTTTTACAACATATACAGTCCTTTCAAATATAACGGTTATTTTCTTGTGACCATTTTACGTAATAACTATCATGAAAACTGCATTTACAAAATAATTATTACTAATTATGAATCGTTGAAATCCGATTATGTAATATGTAATGATTAATTTATATATATATATATATATATATATATATATATATATATATATATACAAAATAAATCATTATTTTTTGATAATTAAGAAAAATACTTTTTTCCTGCCAGGTTCGTAATTTGACCCATTGTGCATTGGTTTGTTGTAGACACCCTATAAATAATCTCCATCCAAATATCCTTCAATCAAAATTCAGTCGCACGAATATGTTCTTCTGCAACAAAGACCCCCATCTGCCTTCAGTCTATGGTAAATCAGTCAAACATATAATGGCATTCCTGGTTACAGGTTAACAAATTCACTCTAAGCATTGGTAAAACAGTTTTTATTCAGTTCTTTCAGCACAAAAATTCCCTAAAAATTCAAATTGACAATAAAGATGTTGATGAGGCAACTGAAACTCAGTTTTTGGGCATTTGGATTGATTCAGCTGTCACATGGGACATCCATACAAAGTAGGTAGTGCAAAAATTTAGTCGGAATTTCTATGATCAACATTAGAATAAGGTAATTGATTTTTTTCTCTTCATTGCCTTCCATGGAAGGAGTTATATGGATGTGATAGTGGGAGGTGGTGATGCCTTTCTATTTTATTTTTAGGTAAAAAAGTGTATGTGAATTAAATTTTAATTGTGTTGAGTATTAATTATTGGTGTATTTTTTATGTTTGATATTGTTCTGGTATATTTCGTAATTATGATTAGTATTGATAATATTTTCTGCGTTATTCAATTTGTTCTGTGTTGATATGTGGCTTTTATGTTCATTGTATTCCGTTTGAATTGACCTAGCTGTTAGTACTGTATAAAAATCGGGGAAATTATTGTATTTAATTGTGTATGTTCATGTTAAGTTACATTTATTTGTTACTCTTCAATGTTTATAATATATATTTTATTAAACACACTGTGTACATAGCAATATTTAGATGTTCACTGGAAGTTCTCATCATTTGCATAGTAATTCATTGAGTGAGTCCTTGTAACAAATATAAATGATACTCGGGAGGAAATTAAACATAGAATAAATATGAGAAATGCCTGTTATTATTCGGTTCAGAAGCTTTTATCATCCAGTCTGCTGTCAAAAAATCTGAAAGTCAGAATTTATAAAACAGTTCTATTACGGGTTGTTCTTTATGGTTGTGAAACTTGGACTCTCACTTTGAGAGAGGAACAGAGATTAAGGGTGTTTGAGAATAAGGTGCTTAGGAAAATATATGGGGCTAAGAGGGATGAAGTTACAGGAGATGGAGAAAGTTACGCAACACAGAACTGCACGCATTGTATTCTTCACCTGACATAATTAGGAACATTAAATCCAGACGTTTGAGATGGGCAGGGCATGTAGCACGTATGGGCGAATCCATAAATGCATATAGTGTGTTAGTTGGGAGGCCGGAGGGAAATAGACCTTTCGGGAGGCCGAGACGTAGATGGGAAGATAATATTAAAATGGATTTTAGGGAGGTGGAATGATGATAGAGAATGGAGTAATCTTGCTCAGGATAGGGGCCAATGGCGGGCTTATGTGAGGGCAGCAATGAACCTCCGGGTTCCTTAAAAGCCAGTAAGTAAGTAAGTAAGTATAGGGCCTACTCCAATTTTCTTTTTATTCATGCGTAAGGCTCTTTTTGTTAACAAAGAGGAAAGTCAACACTTGCATCACACACAATTTGTCATTATTGCGTCAAATGTAAGAACAGTTTTATTCAGGAAAAGTCTCTGCCTACTTGCGAGACACGTATATGATCAATATTTGTTTCAAATTATATTAGGCTACACGATGTGTCCATCACGCGAAAAGAGGTGTAGCGCCTATTTCTGATAACAATGTTAAACGTATGTTAGTTTCAATAAATGTGGTGAGTTATGATTATGAGTAACTTTCTATTAGTTCCATTCTTTAATTATTATGTTGAATGCTAAGAGGTTATTTGTAGTTTTAATAATTGCAGTTTTCAAAAAGTCTCTGTGTTAATTCCAATTTCAAATGAATTTTTCTAAATAATTATTGGATTTTCTTTTTAATTTTCGCCACTAACTTTCCTACATTTTACTCCTATTAGTTACATACGTCATCTCTCTTGAAATCACCCGATGAGCACTGAATTACATGATTTCATATTACGTTAGATTAGCTGTGAGGTAATTCAATTTGTAACGAAGCGAAAAATTATTTATTTTTCTTCTGCCGAATACATTCATCCGTCTTGAGATGCTTTGCTTTGGTTGCATTGAGTATAGCTTGTCGTTTAATATCTGAGCTATATTTAGTGAAACTAATAAAACATAAGCCTACAGCTGTTATAAAACGGAAAGTTTTGTGTGTATTTTACTTTTTTACTTATTAACATAGGCTTAATAGGTAACTTAATTCATAATAATACTAACTTCATCACAATCATTTCTTACAACATTCGAACCACGCCCCTTTGTTTTGACTACACAAAACATGGCGGACTAATGTTCAATTGTCTTCAACTAGAAGGCCTTGTGGCCTCCCTATTGTATCTAACTCGTTGGGTACTTCAGTGTCTTTCACGGCTCTTTGGATCCTACTGTTTGGATGTGGTTGGCAAAAACGAGTTGAAAATAGATTCTCTTGTTTTTTTAATAGCTCGTTGGTGGTAGGAGTTTCCTTTGGTGGAAATGTTATGATGTTGAAGAGATAGGTTGCGATTTTTTACGTTTAAGATATATTAAAGATGTAAGTGTATATTATAAGTAAACATAGTCTTGAATATCAGCATTTCTGATTCTGGGCCAGCATTCTTTATCTTCTCAATATAGCTTCGTTAAATTTCCTACATAGACTTCAAGGTTACAAATTTTCTGCATTTCATAAAGTGGTCCCAATTCATAAATGTTTCCACTCGAGCGCATATGGAACAGATAGTGGAAATTATGAACTGGTTATTAATGAAGGAAAATTAGCCCCTGCGCCGGGTATCGAACCCGGCACTCCCAGTTCTATGCAATGGGCGCTCTAACCACAGAACTACACCGAGGCTCAATCGACAGCACCGGATCGAATCTTTCTCTTTTGCTATTTTCGCTTAGTGTCCTTACTCCATGTTCGACACACACACACACACACACACACACATGTATATATGTATGTGCGTGTGTGTATATATATATATATATATATATATATATATATATATATATATATAAAGTCAACAGTCATCACACATTTGAGTGACATAATAACCAATGGTGACCAGTGGGGGAACTTGGTTTCTTTGCCCCTCCCCCCTTCTGCTTAATACTTGCTCTACCTGTAACCCATCATGCTTTCATCATAACTCTTATACCTAAATTATGCCGAAACAATAAAAAAAAAACATAATATAATATAGCATCGATATCAGTGTTAACACTAAAATCTTCATTTCCATGCAAATACAGTTGTGAATACAAAAGCGACATGGTTAACCATCGCATGGTTAATTACCATGTAGGCCACACGTGTAATTATGTTAACAGCTCATTAACAACAAATAACGATTCCTGGTTGGGGCAAGTTACCTGGTTGAGGTTTTTTCCGGGGTTTTCCCTCAACCCAATATGAGCAAATGCTGGCTAACTTTCGGTGCTGGTCCCCGGACTCATTTCACCGGCATTATCACCTTCATCTCATTCAGACGCTAAATAACCTAAGCTCTTGATAAAGCGTCGTAAAATAACCTAGTAAAAAAAACAACAAATAAGTAATTTTCTGACACTGCTTTCAGTTGTAATGGATGTTATCAAGACGGAACCCGAGGTCGACCCTTTGAGTGTCCAGTCATGCGATGTCGCAGTTAAAGAAGAGGCAAGTCCGTCACCAGATGTAAGACCATTTTATGCCCATGTCTACTCTCTCATTCCTGCGTTACTAATTACTATGCGAATGTACAAAGTTACATTGCCACTATAATTTAAGGTTTCCAGATTTTTTATCTGTAATCCAGGGACACTTGTAGCTGCACAATGTTATTGCTATATTACTATGACCGTTGTCTCTACTGCTCTTGTTTTGCTATTATTATTATTATTATTATTATTATTATTATTACTAGATTAAGTTGGTGAATCTTTCATATGTCCCAGCCACTATAGGAACTTGATAAAATACCTTGAAAATGCCTTGGATTTATAGTATTGATTAGTAGAAATTGGTGTGATCACTGGGAGAGCTGTAAGCTATGGACCGACATCAGGGCTAGATTAGTGACACCATCATACTTAGGCAGGGCTGATTATATTATAAAGTTTAAATGCAGAAAACAAAGATGGGACGTGGCAAAATTTACCTTTGTTAACTAGTAGATTGGAACAGCTTATCTTTCAGGGGGGTCCTTTCAAAATCAGTACATTTAAGGAAAGGTTGAAAAGATTAGACTGAAAATTTAATTGTATGTGTAGTGTAATTATCTAGGTTGTATCATCTAATTAATTAAGTTGTATAATTAAGTTGATATGTAATTAAGGTGACTTGTAATTACTTAAGTTGATAATAGTTGGGTTTAATAGAAGCACTTATAAGTTAGGTTTACTTTCCTCATTAGCATAGTTTTTATTTATAGTTCTAGGTTTATTGCGTTTATATATTTATAGTTAGAATTAAATTCACGTTTATTTAATTTTTAAAATTTTTATTGCTGTAATTATTGTAATTTTATTACTGACGTGAGTGCGAAATATCGCGGACCTGACATCTAGCTAAGCGGTATGGAATTACGTCCACAAATACAAATATTAACATAGCAGAAATCGGACTATTGTTTAAAACGTGAGGTACTAATGCGGAATAATATATGAGACACTTAAGAAATGTTGAATAGTATTTAATGTAGCATTATTATTTTATATCAAAGCTGCATATTATGAGATATATTGCATACTTCGTATTACTTTCCGTAATTAATTGTTACATTTTTTTCTTTGCTTTAGTGAGACAAATTTAATTCTGACGTAAAGATTGAATTTACAATAACGCTTTATATATCCATTGCTGACAACTGCAAAGATAAAATTGGTAGTAACCTGATGCTTGTAATAATTAGTAAAGGCATGTGGGCAACAATAAAACTCAATTCGATAAAATATTAAATTTTCCAATACATTTTAACTTCTGTTCAATTATAAGGCCTAAATAAAATATTTTTATTTGGAAAAAGGTGGTGTAGACCGATACGGAATTAAATGAAGTGAATACAGGTTAAATGGGTCTGTCTTCTTGCTTATCAAGTAACTTGATAAACAAGAAGACGGACCCTTTTAACCTATATTCACTTCACTAAATAAAATAGCTACTTTTTATTGTTCTATCAACACAAAGACGAAGGCATTAGGCGTACTAAAAAATGTTGTTGACTCACGTTTTATGATACCTCGGAAATCGGAAGTACGATTTGAAGCAATTTGTAATGCTATAATTGTAGCAGTTATAAACAGCACATACACACCCTCACATTTTAACACAACACTAAGTAATAAAACTATTTACTAGCCCAGCAGCAATCTACATTATAGTAGATTACAGCTTGCTTTGCAGGTTTCAGCACATCCTGCCGCCTAGGTAGCAGCACCTGCGCCGTTCGTGCACAGAACTGCTAGCTGTCAGGTATTAATATACTAAGATATTTGTTCATAATGCCTCTTTGTTCTGCAGGAAGGGACGTTATTGGATCTGACGAGAATAAAGGAGGAATTCGTGGACGAGAGCTACAATCTCACATCAGAAATAAAATATGAAGAAATTTTATTCCCAAATAATTTTCCAGTGATGAAGTGTGAAACCGAGGTGAGTGGAGCTCATTGGGTGTGCTGGCTCTTCTTTCCAATATTTAACTTGTATTCTTTTCGTCACAGAAACCTTTTCTGTACAGTTATGGTGACAGCAAATTTTGGTTTATGGTGCGGAAATTGAAACTATGTGCAGGCTATTTATTACCTATTTATTTGCTAAATAGGCTAAATTCAAAGTGCTCAAGTTTTGAAGAAAATTCTTTAAGTAGTATTACAGTTATTTTGGTTAAGATATGAGATATTGCTGTAAAGAGTGAGACACATAATTCACAGGTTGTAACTTTAATAATGGCAACTATTTATTTATTACGAAAATAAAAGTGATACATGTGTGAAACTTCTACAGTCCTTCAATGCAGTAACCAGATTGTCTACAACTCATTGCTAGCGATGTGAAAGTCATAGTATCCCTGTAGCAGCTCCTGTTCTGTTGATGTTTCTGATGGACCGCCCTACTGGCTGCAGAATATCAGGAACAGTCCGAAATCGAACGTCACGAAGTGGTTCCTTCATCTTTGGGATTAAATGATAATCACAGGGGCTTAAGTCCGGTAAATGTGGTGGATGGAAAAGCACTTCCCACCCTCAGCGATGTTACAAATCAGCTACAGGGTGTGCCATGTGCGTCCTTGCATTATCCTGCAAAATGATGGGAGGGTTCTGCAAAACGTGTGGGCGCTTTCTTTGCAACACTGGTCTCAGATTATGCCCCAAAAATGATGGAAATACTGTGCATTAACATTCTGTCTTTGCGGGACGGTATGTGTTAGGATGACGCCGTCACAGTCGTACACAACAATCTGCATAACTTTCACATTCGTAGGCGCACGACACATCACTGTTTTGCGTGGTGACCCGTAATGACGCCACTCATTTGATCGGCGCTTAAGTAGAGGTTCATATGATCTGGCCCATGCCTCATCAAGCGCAACAATACGCCGTAAGAAGGTGTCTCCTTCACAATCATAACGCTCCAAGTGAGTTTGAGTGGTGTCGTATCGTATCCATTGCTGTGCCTCCGTCAAATTCGAGGGAACCCACTGTGATGCAATTTTTTCTCATTTTAGGCTATTCTTTAGAATACGAAACACAGTCATATGCGATATTCCAATCTCCTGGGCTAACTCACGTACCATCTGTCGTCGATCATTGTCTAATAGCGCGAAAACAGCTTGCACTTCCTCTTCACTAACACTGGGTCGAGCTATGTTTTCCACGCGGTCACACTCTCATTGAAGGCTCGAACCCACCTCGCCCAGTGCTGTATGGTAACGCCGTCTCTCCACATACTTCAACAAGACCGTCATGACATTTTCGTGCTGTACGACGACGAGGAGATTGAATTTTCAGTCAAAATCGCTGTTCCTACTTTGTAAACATGGCGAAACACAACCGCTTAGAGCTGTAACTAACTGGAGACTAACTTCAAATCTCCACAGCACATTCGCTGTGAGTTGGATGGAAGAGTCCTTTTAGAGGGGAGGAGGGCAGACAGAGACTAACATGTGGTAGAAGTGACAAACAGTTAACTCCCTCTTGTTTCGCTTTTATAGCAGTGTTGTCACTATTAAAGTTACACCCCACATATTACCACCTTGAATAACTCTTAGTGATTGATGTTATCTATAAACTCTTTCCAATAAATTGAAGGATAGATTTAGGCTCACTCATTTAAGATACCGGTACACAAGATTGTAACAATTGTAGGAATGCTTGTGTTCAACGGAAGAGTTATTTTTTATACAAGTTTTGAAAATGGAATTTTATTCCCTGACTAGGGATGTTTGCGAAACGAATTCGCAGATCAAGTGTAGCAACCTACGAACAAAATATGATCACTTTTACCAGGTGTTGTAACTATCTTTTTAGACAGCCATTCGTCCATGCTGGTAGGCTATAGAGATAATATCCCACCCCCTCCCGTCAGCTTCTGCAATACTCTTCCTTCTACCCCTCATTGTATTAGCGGAACATTATCATATTAAAAACAGGCAATATGTAGTTCAGTGGTGAAGCATTCGACTATTGATTGAGTGGTCCCTGGTTCAAAGCTGGGTATCCCCTAAATCTTAATAATTACAATTTAATTGGTAATTGTTTTATACACGTAAAGAGTAAAATAGTTGTTGAAGAATTTTAATTCATGCACGTTTCTTAACGAAAATCAAGTTTAAATAGATGTCTAATGTTTAAATATTTCTTCTCATCATTTCATTTATCGTTTGAAATAATTAAAAATAAGGTGAAAGGAAGTTCTTATAGGTAGTGCACACTTCTAATACTGATAGAGGATCTTATAAGTAAGGCCATATATGTTTCCAATTGGATATGTGATTCGAGTTAATACATTTTTAATATTATGTATTTAAATTACAATACGTCATATGTAAAATATATATAGAAGATGTAACTTATGCTATGTAAGAATATAGAATTTATAGGAACATTCCTTCTTGCTTAAAGTGAAATTGTACCAGAAATCTGTAGCCTGTTTTTATACAATCTATTCAGATACCGGTAGTGGTCTTGCAAACAATCATACAAAATATTTTCCTTTCCTAATGTTACCTAAGAGAAAATTAAGGATAAATTGGTACCAGTATTCATTATTTACTGTTAACATTTTACCAGAATATGCACAAAAACTATATACAGTAGAATCCCTCTTAACCGGCACCAAAAGGACCAGGTTAGTTCCGGATACGAGATTTTGCCGGATAATTGAATAAATACCAGCATATACAAAAAAAGTTCGTATTTCATTGTGCTAAATGTTGAAACTGCAGCCATAACAAGCGTCTTTCTCTATCACTTGCCCATAATTGAATAAACATAAAAATTGTGTGATTTTTTCCTCATGAAGATATGTTACACAACACAAATAATACACTAATTCTAGCTTCGAATATTCACTGAAAATAAAAGTTCGTGCAAACTTCCTAATGTGGCAACACTGACGACCAGAACATAACAAACTAAACATAAAAGCTGTGTAGATTAGCCTTATTAAAATACATTACACAACACAAATAATACACTAATTTTAGGTTAGAATATTCACTGAAAATTAAAGTTTGTGCGAACTTCCTAATTTGGCAACACTGACGGTCTTAACATAAATAAACATATAAACTGCATGGATTTTCTTTATTAAAACATATCACACAACACAAATAATACACAAATTTTAGGTTCGAATATTTAATGAAAACGAAAGTTCGTGCGAACTTCCTAATGTTGCAACACTGATAGCCCGAACATAAAAACTGCGTGGATTTTCTTTATTAAAACACATCACACAGCACAAATAATACACTAATTTTATGTTCGACTATTTACAGAAAACGAAGTTTCGTGCGAACTTCCTAATATTGCAACACTGGCGGCCCAAACATAAATAAACATAAAAACTGCTTGGATTTTATTTATTGAAACATATCACAACACAAATAATACACTAATTTTAGGTTCGAATATTTAATAAAAACGAAAGTTCGTGCGAACTTCCTAATGTGGCAACACTGACGGCCCGAACATAATTAAATAAACATAAAAACTGCGTGGTTTTTTTTTATTAAAACACATCACACAACACAAACAATACACTAATTTTAGGTTTGAATATTCACTGGAAATTAAAGTTCGTGCGAACTTCCAGATCCTTCTTCAGTTACAAGCCGGAGCATGAGTAGGTTTGACAACGCTGAGTGGAGGCGGGCGGAGGCGAAATAGAGGCATGACGTTTGACGTTTTAGTGCTTTGATTTCGTTGTCACATGTACATTTTCGACATTAATTGATACAAAACTAAGTGCATATGATCATGATTCAGTATATTGATGTACGTAATTTATTACGGAATCCGAAATGGTATTTTACTTGAGTTTCAGAATACCACGTAAGTACTTGCATACAGCCAATTATAACTTTAAGCAAATTAAAAGCATACGTGTTTTTATTGATGGGACAAGGCAAAATAAATAAATAAATAAATACTTAAAGAAATTTTACTTGTACCAAAAATAAATAAAATAACGACGTGCTTTCGCAATACCCTATTCCATTCAATTAACCATTATGTGGCTAGTAAATTGACAGTGTTTTGCCGTTTTATGTTGTTTTACCTCTGACGTGAAAGGTCTAGGATATCATATACATTTTAATTTCATGTGATTATTTGTCGTGCTTTTCTAATAAATATATCAGATGCCTATTAAGACAGTTTTAGCTTGAACCTGGCCAGTCACCATAACAATACTGTTATCCTAAATTATTTGTTATAAACTTTTTAAAATACGGTATAATTTTAAATAAATATAACTACAGAAAACAAACTAAGAGTGTAAATTATGTAAATAAAATAAAAATATAAACAGAGGAAACTATTGGCATCTATACTAATAATAAATCTGTAGCCGAACTTTTTCTGGTAATTTTCGATTTTCCAAAAGTAATTGGTCCTAACATATATAATTAACCACCTTCAAACCGAAAATCGCTTTTTTGAAATCTTTGTTTGTATGTCTGTCTGTATGTATGTATGTATGTATGTATGTATGTATGTTTGTTACCTTTTCACGCGATAATGGCTGAACGGATTTCGATGAAAATTGGAATATAAATTAAGTTCGTTGTAACTTAGATTTTAGGCTATATGGCATTCAAAGTACATTATTTAAAAGGGGGGTTATAAGGGGGCCTGAATTAAATAAATCGAAATATCTCGCTTATTATTGATTTTTGTGAAAAATGTTACATAATGAAAGTTTCTTTAAAAATAATGTGCGATAAGTTTTATTCCTTCTAAAATTTTGATAGGGCTGATATTTAATGAGATAAATGAGTTTTAAAATTAAAATAACTGCCATCTAAGGCCGTGTAATGAATTAAAAAACAAACGACTTCGTCTATAAGGGGACTTGGGCAGCAACAATCGAAAGCTATGAAAGATACCCTACAGAGAATATTTCTGTGTTTGTATGAAGTAATATCGGAAGCTAAATTAACCGATTTGTATAATTAATTATTATTTCACCATTGAAAAGTGTAGTTTCTCTAGATGGACATAATGTTATAATGTTATTACAGTAACTTCTGATATAATATAATATAATTTAAGTTATTTGAAGGGTTCAGAACCATAGTGGGCCAAGCGCCATTTACTGAATACGTAGAAAACAAGGGTTAAAATTAAGTTATTACCATAATTCAATGGAAACCTATAACAAGTAAAATAAAATATACACATTAAATCTAAATGATGTCAATCTTCATTAAACTATGGTTGCATATAATAAAAATTAAGAAACATGTTAAAGGAATTGTCATTGCACCAAATGAGTGTCTCTGGACCAAAATGATCGCATTTTAATTATTTGGATGCAATTTAAATTAAGTGACATATTACGATTTATCCTTCTATCAAACACGAATGTTCCCCGGATCAAATGTCCTATTTTAATTATGTAATTACTTTTTATTTATTTCTAATGGGTACAGCGGAGCGTACGTGTACGGCTAGTATTATAATAAACTATGAGGTTGTAAAGACAGTTAGGCCAAGTATAAAAATCTACGCAAAAATGAAGAATCATACCTTCAACATAATACGTAACAAAACACATCATTATCTATTAAGTATGTGACAATTAGTGTAAACTCAGTGAACTTTAAATCCTGTAAATACGAAGTGAAAAGAAACATGTTTATAACTAATTTATTGCAAAAGAAATAATATTAATAAACAAACCTCTAAAACCAACAAATTGAGTGTATACACCTACAAATTATAGGTAGTACTGATGTATCACAGGGATTCCGAATCTTCAACAAAACTGTAACATTTATGGGATCAAAAAACAGCTGTTTACAATGAACTTGAAAATGAACGGCGTAACTTTATTGATATAGCAGGCGAGATCCAACAATTTGGCCACAATTCTGATACAACACAAACCACAAGTAAGACTATAAAAATGTAGTTTATACAATATTTAATATTTAGAAGAATTATAAATCACTTTGTTATTAATAATAACCATAAAAATTGCTAACGACTGCAGCCATATTTTCATTTAGTGTCTTGTTTTTATCGTCAACACACGCTTAGTTTATAAAATATATCAACAATTAATGTTTGGTACGACCGCGAACATAATTCCCTCCACACACACTTATATTCTAACAACTTGCCGTACCCATGCGCTCCGCTGCACCTGTTAGAAATAAATATAAAGTAATTACATAATTAAAATAGGATATTTGATCCAGGGAACATTCGTGTTTGATAGAAGGATAAATTGTTTAATATGTTACTTAATTTAAATTGTATTTAAATAATTAAAATGCGATCATTATGGTCCAGAGAGCACTCTTTTGGTGCAATGACAATTCTTTTAACATGTTTCTTATTTGTTATTACATGCAACCATAGTTTAATGGAGACTGACATATCATTTAGTTTTAATGTGTATACTTTATATTACTTGCTATTTGTTTCCATTGAATTATGGTAATAACTTAATTTTAACCCTTGTTTTCTACGTCTTCTGTAAATGACGCTTGGCCCACTATGGTTCTGAACCCTTCAAATAACTTAAATAGTGATACAGCATATATAGTGATATGTAATTATTTTTCTTTCTTCCGAAAATGTTGTTGTTGTTGTTATCTAATGCCGGGCTTTGGCAACAAAGCCATTAGCTCTCTTCCAAAAATGTAAGAATTCACTATCTTCTATGTACCATTGCCATGGAATGAATACATGTGTTTTTTCTTCCTGCTCAAAAATTGTATATTTTGCACATAGGAGTTACTGCAGGAACAACAACGCTATAATCTGAGGCAGTGGTGAAAATGTATTATATTGTTATTTTAAAAGTCTTGTATATCCTTAAATATCAGTCCTATCAAAATTTTGCACAAAATAAAACTTATCGCAAATCATTTTTAAAGAAACTTTTGTTATGTAACATTTTTCACAAAAAGCAATAATAAGCGAGATATTGCGATTTATTTAATTCAGGCCCCCTTATAACTCCCCTTTTAAATAACGTAGATTGAATGTTATATAGCCTAAAATCTAAGTTACAACGAACTTAATTTATATTCCAATTTTCATCGAAATCCGTTCAGCCATTATTGCGTGAAAAGGTAACAAACATCCAGACATACAAACAAAAATTTCAAAAAAGCGATTTTCGGTTTTAGGATCTTTAATTATACATGTTAACACCAATTATTTTTGGAAAATCGAAAATTACCAGAATAATTTTGGCTACAGATTTATTATTAGTATAGATTAATTTACATTGAAAGTCGGCATTAGCACAAACACGTGTTCTGGAAAATGGGCCTCTGGTTGACAGTTAATTACATTGTTGCTGACGTATGGCTCCAGCTTGTAACTGAAGAATGCTGTGGAACTTCCTAATGTTTCAACACTGATGGCCCGAACATAATTAAATAAACATAAAAAACTGCGTGGATTTTCTTTACTGAAACACATCACACAACACAAATAATACACTAATCTTAGGTTCGAGTATTTACTGAAAATTAAAGTTAGTGCGAACTCTCTAATCTGGCAACACTGACGGCACCAACATAATTATATGAACATAAAAACTGCGTGGATTTTCTATATTAAAATACATCACACAACACAAATAATAGACTATACCTGTTTTTTTTTTTAAGATGGGACATGATAGAAGCGTTGCGATTGGAAGAACAACTGAATGTCACATAGCGTGGTAGGCCTGTTGCTATGGTAACAACGGTTGAGTTGCCAAACTTACAGTTCGCACGTGGCGAGTGCTTAATAGCTCTCTTGGCGACATTTATTGTGCACACAATGTTAGCATTGGTACATTTCGACTTTGATTCTCTGTCGATTTTTGTAATGTTTTCTTACCTTCGCGTCAATTGTCAATGAATGTTTTAACGTCAGCCATCTTAACGGCAATTGCTACCTTCCATCAGCTGGCAGCGTGGTAGTCCATATTGGCAACATGGCACTGTAGTTCCAAACTCGGCCGCTTAACTGTCATGTCCCATCTTTAAAAAAAAAAAACAAGTATATTCTTATGTTCGAATATTTACTGAAAATGGAAGTTCGTGCGAAGTCCCTAATGTGGCAACACTGACGGCCCGAACATAATTAAATAAACATAAACTGCGTGGATATTCTTTATTAAAACACATCACACAACACAATACATTAATCTTAGGTTCGAATATTTACTGAAAGCGAAACTTCGTGCGAACTCCCTAATGTGGCAACACTGACGGCCCGAACATAATTAAATAAACATAAACTGCGTGGATATTCTTTATTAAAACACATCATACAACCCAATACATTAATCTTAGGTTCGAATATTCAATGAAAACGAAACTTCGTGCGAACTTCCAAATGTGGCAACACTGACGGCCCGAACATAATTAAATAAACATAAAAACTGCGTGGATATTCTCTATTAAAACACATCATACAACACAATACATTAATCTTAGGTTCGAATATTTACTGAAAACGAAACTTCGTGCGAACTTCCTAATGTGGCAATACTGACGGCCCGAACATAATTAAATAAACATAAAAACTGCGTGGATATTCGCTATTAAAACACATCATACAACACAA
This sequence comes from Periplaneta americana, assembly GCF_040183065.1. Classification (NCBI taxonomy): domain Eukaryota; kingdom Metazoa; phylum Arthropoda; class Insecta; order Blattodea; family Blattidae; genus Periplaneta; species Periplaneta americana. The sequence continues at coordinate 161,539,190 of NC_091132.1, forward strand.
TACATTAATCTTAGTTTCGAATATTTACTGAAAACGAAACTTCGTGCGAACTTCCTAATGTGGCAACACTGATGGCACGAACATAATTAAATAAACATAAAAACTGCGTGGATTTTCTTTATTAAAACACATCTTACAACACAATACATTAAACTTAGGTTCGAATATTTACTGAAAACGAAACTTCCTGCGAATTCCCTAATGTGGGAACACTGACGGCCCGAACATAATTAAATAAACATAAACTGCGTGGATATTCTTTATTAAAACACATCACACAACACAATACATTAATCTTAGGTTCGAATATTTACTGAAAACGAAACTTCGTGCGAACTCCCTAATGTGGCAACACTGACGGCCCGAACATAATTAAATAAACATAAACAGCGTGGATATTCTTTATTAAAACATATCACACAACACAATACATTAATCTTAGGTTCGAATATTTACTGAGAACGAAAGTTCGTGCGAACTTCCTAATGTGGCAACACTGACGGCTCGAACATAATTTAAATAAACATAAAAACTGCGTGGATATTTTTTATTAAAACACATCACACAACATAAATAATACAATAATCTTAGGTTCGAATATTTACTGACAATAAAAGTTTGTGCGAACTTCCTAATGTGGCAAAACTGATGGCTCGGACAGGCAATGTGGTAGATATAAAAATTTTATTTTTGGCCCAGCCATAAGTGCCATTGTTTTGGTATTGCCGGTTATTTGGGTGCCGGTTACATGCGATTTTACTGTAATGTACTTAGAACTCCCATTAGCTAGAGTAATGTAAACTGTTAGTAGCAGTACATAATAAGTACCAAAAATTGCATTTGAATAGGCAGTGAATGCTTCATGGAAAGCATTATTTGATACTAAACAAAACACCTTTAGACGTTGTCAAGCTGAGATGGATTGTTATTGGGTAATGAAGTATTTGCTGACAGATGATTCTTAAAATAGCAGTTCAAAGATCTGTTTTCTGCTAAAACTATTTCTACTTGCTCTTGGTAGAAACTAAATGTAAGCCAGTAGCTTATAGCATGAAAATCAATGCACTCTTCATGTAAACTAGCGCCATCTTTCTGTTTATTTGCTTTTCATTTTGAGGAAGAGTCGTGTGATTTGGACGCAGTAAAGAACGAGCTGATACTGGAAGTTACAGAAGAGGAGAATGAGATTTTGTCTAATAGGTGAGTGTGATGTGTGAGTCTTCACATTGTCCTTTCTTTCATTGCTTTGTTAAAATTATCACTAGTACCATTAATTTGTGTTACGGCATGGGATTGTTTGTCCATATATAGTTCCGGCACTCTAATTTCCGGCAGCCAATCACGTTGCAAGTCTGCTACATTTAAACGTGTGCGTCTTGTGATTCGCTGATGAAGACGTTATGCATTTTCTAAGGCTGGATAAGTACTTAATATAATCGCCCGCCATTTTGGCTCTTTCGTTGGCGTTTGCAGAAAACATACGAGGATGTTATTTGCTGCTCAATTACAGTGCGTTTGATTTATTATCACAGGAGCTGCGACATGATAATGTTTAACAGTGTGGCAAATAGCTTCCTTGTCTAGTAGCTCGGCAACGAAAGAACAAAAATGGCGAACGATACTACGTACCTAGACTTTATAGAGCCTTCACTTCCTAAGGGTACGAACACGTTGGTGCCTAGCTTTAAAGCTAGCAGGCTCCGCTATCAGTGTTATGAAAGACAAGGAAGCTTGGTGTGCACAAATTGGAGCTTGTTTGCAGGTCGCTTAATCTCTCAGCTGACTCGCAGCTGATTAGGTCATCTCCTTGGAATCTCTGTGTAGACTTGATATCGCAAGGGATTCAAGTAGTGAGGACGAATTTGATTTATTAGACAGTGCAGAATCAAAGAGGTTATTATTACAAGAATTCTTTTCTCGAGAGTGTTCCCTTCACCCTATAAATAATGAAAGGGTTGCGTTTGCGTTTGGTGAATATTATCTTTTTAAATATCTGCGGAACTTTCCAGAAAAATTCATTAGCTACCCGACGAGTGTGGAAATCGAAACTTTCGATTATCTTCTCTATTTAATCAAAGATTTCATACAGAAGGCTTGGAAAAATTGCCAGGGAATCCTATTTTGCAGGAAGAACACCTTACACTCACACTGAGGTAAACTGTACAATTCGTACAAAATAGTGCCTAGTGAACATTCTCAATAATTTTATTGATATTAGTTATTATTTATTTGTTAATTTTTTTATTTTTCATGGTATTAAGGCACATACAGAAGAAAGCGATTAAACTCTTGAAATGAGATCGAAGACTCCAAATCAGGCCTATTGGTGAACGACGATGTCCGTTCACCGAATTCATTAGTAGTTTGTAATTAAAAAATTAATTAAATTCTACCTCCGGTTTTGAATCTATACGAAAAGTTAATGTTGTGGCAGGTCTTTTGAACACATGAGCAATAAGTTTTTCTACGTCCAATGTGTGCAGTGTTTTAAAACTTTACAACCACTGACACAGGATTCCCGCCGCGAGCGAAGCAAGCAGTATGCTCAAGGCGAAGCTTGACAGGCTGCTGGCTGATAGTCGGAGTAGCCAAGAATGATATTTCCTGCTCCGTTTAACATTATCACGTTGTAGCATCTATGATATTCATACAATCGCGCTGCAATTTTTTGTATTGATAGGTCAGTGTCCAAGGGAAGCATAGAAAGCAATTCGAAATCAAAATATTGTTTTTAAAAGTAAGAAAAAAAATACTAACTTTGAAGAGATCTGCTCACAGAAAAAAAATTACAGTAAACTTTTTTGTTTTTCTCGTTAGATGGGGGGTCAAAGCGAGAAAAATATTGAGTAAGAACGGAAATTCGTTTTAAAAGTTACCGCTCCTCAAAATCTTTACTGGTTACCGAGTTACGGCCAATTAACGTCAAAACTAAATCACACGCGCGTAGTTTAAAATAGAATACAAATTTGTGTAAAGTAAAAAGCACGAATTACACAAATAATTGATAAAAGTCGTCCCTACTAATTACACAAGTCATCATTGACATCTGGTCCACAGACCACCTCTCCAATATCTGTGTAACTCCACGCCGAGACTTGCGCTGCAAGCTTGAAATAATGACTGAAACCATTCTTGGAGCTTACAGCGTGCTGGAAAGCTAGCAGTAAAGCGACCATCCATGAGTCAACGTGTGTGGTGTCATATGATTCTAGCGATTCATTTCCCCCACTACCGCTACCAGCTAGTCTACCATCGTCAACGTGTTCGTACCCTAAGACGTAAGCAAACAGGAGGAGTCACGCCGGGAATGACAGCGTCGCGACTATAGTACTAAGAATTTGTAGATAGGGAAATAAGGCCAAGAAACATGTACAAACGGGAAGCACCTAGGTGACATAGAAAAGATCGACTACAGAAATCATGAAAGGAGGACGTTATGAAGCCAGTGCGAGATAGAGTGTTGTATAATTATCAATCAATTAGTCAATCAATCAACCTTCTTAATGTATCCAGATGTTTACTGACAACATAAAGTCCACTGTAGTCTATTCATTTTTTGTTTTTCATGTGAAATCAGGGGTATTTTGATCGGTGTTCATTATAGATGCTTGTTGCTATAGTCGCGATGCTGTTATTCCCGGCGTGACTCCTCCTCTTTGCTTACGTCTTAGGAAGTCAAGGTTCTATAAAGTGTAGGTAGGTAGTATCGTTCGCCATTTTTGCTCTTTCGTTGCCGAGCTACCAGACGAGGGATCTATTTGCCACACCGTTAAACATTATCATGTCGTAGCTCCTATGATAATAAGTCAAGCGCACTGTAATTCAGCAAATAATTGAGCAGCAAATAACATCCTCGTATGTTTTCTGCAAACGCCAACGAAAGAGCCAAAATGGCGGGCGATTATATTAAGTATTTTATCGAGCCTTAGGAAATGCATAACTTCTTCATTAGCGAATCACAAGATGCACACGTTTAAATGTAGCCGTCCTGTAACGTGATTGGCTGCCGGAAATTAGAGCGACGGGACTATAGTAGCCAGAGTTGGGGTGTAATCATACTTAATACTACGACTACTGCTGACGTCACTAACAATAACATCACCACTTCTACGACCACTATTGCTGTTCCTGCTCCAGTATCCTAGAGAAATTAAAGAACCTTGCAGAGATTGGAACATCAACCCCTTCTGAATTCCTTTTCTTATATCGTCCCATTAAATGCGTAAGGGCCAATGTAACATTTTTTCATAAAATGAGTTATGTTGACTTCGTAATTCTGTACCATATTTTTCATCAACATGCAAAATAATTTACGTTTTGTCGCAATATTGTGACCGTAAATGAGAAAATAATGTTGGTTGTTGGGGCCGATGTTAATGAGACATGACTGCCAAATGGGCCAACGTCACAAGACGTTTACAGTATATAAGCGATGTTGTTATGCCATAAATATTTACTTATTTTTCTTTTTAAATATCACAGAGAGGCAATAAAAACAAAAAATAGCCTCAAAGAACACAGTTCTTCCTTTATAATGCTGTATTTTCGATATTTTTTGTTTCGATGAATTTCTTTTTATTCTGCGAATGTTGGTCATCCAGCGTGTTTGATGAGCTATTTCGCTAATAGAATTGTTGCTGTGTCAGTTATCTAATAAATTCCAATATAAATATTATTTATCACCACTGGATGTTTAAAATGTACAACAATAACAGGTAAATTTGAATTTAATTCAGTGTTTTGTGTTCTAATAATATTATTAAGAAGCTTTGTAAATTGTTACTGTTTCAAAAATGAGGTTAAGGTCGTCGAATTTATAAATTTGTAATAAAGTTTAAGGTTTCTCAAACATTACTTTGCGAAAGGTATTAATATGAACATTTCTGAAGCTAATTAAAATCTTCAATTTGAATTGTGTAAAAACTGTACTTGGAAATGTCGTACTATAATTAGTTCAATAATTAGGGCAAACGTCCAAATCAAATATGGCGGCAAACATCTAAGTGTTTACATTAACTTGGCAGTTAAAAATAAACTCTTTTATCTATTTTGAAATCATTAGAACACCTTTAAATACGGAGTTGTACCAGCATTTTAAGATAGTTATTAAATAAATTATTAAAGTGGTAATTTTTTTTATTTTTTTTTTTCCCTCTCTCGTGTAAAATAAAAAAATTGTTACTTTGGCTCTTATGCTTATAATGGGACGATATGTTTCCATTGTAAGCTTCATTTGTTTAAGATCGTGTTCATTGTCTCATCGCATCTTCTCTTGTTTCTTTCCATTGTCCTTAATATTTTCTTACTCACCAAATGTGATAATCTAGTTATGGATGTAATAACAGGAATGTTTGTGTAGTTTTGAATTTCAAGTGTATTTTATGCATTTATTTGTTATTGTCTTCAAATACTTAAAGTTGTCCTTCCCGAATTATGAATTAATCGATTAAAAATGATTTAATAAAGCTAACGAAAGTAATAAAAAAAAGTATATTTACGTATAGGCCTATGTTGTTTAAATATTTTCTCTTTTCATTCATTTTTCTATTGCTTCATTTGCAAAGAGTGTTAATGTTTTATCCGTCATACCAATCTCGTGTCACTAAATTGCTCACAACGCACAAGAATTTCCTTTAACTCTTTAATATCCTGCCATTTCATTTATTCTGTACATTTGCAATATTTATGTCAGTAACTAATACATAGTGTGTTGTGTATTGAATCAAATATTACCGACCACATTATAATGTGTTTGTGGAACTCTTACAAAATTACTGTGATAAACGCATTTTACGAGCCAAATATTGGCATTTTAAGAGAATAGAATTTTCATACATTTAGCAGAGACTGTCCTTCAGAGTAATTTGCAGGTATCCGGAGAGATAGCCTAATCAGCGAATAGGGATTATAAAGAATGGACACTGAGCGAATTTTCCTGTGTTTTGTGTCTCTGTGCGCCAGCGGCTAGTTCCACTTTCAAGCACTAGAGATAGTGTAATCGAGCATACGCTAAGATAATAATTGAGAATAGAGTTGAGACACAGGATCCAAACATCGCCTACCTTATTGCATAATCCAGTAACGCTTTGCTTCAAATAAATTCATGTCAACAGCTTTTCCTTATTTCTCAGTGACAAACTAGTTGTAATAATAATATTTTATATTTCAGATATAATACATTAATACATTATAAAATTAAGTATCGAATTCGTTTAATATTTGTATAATAATATAATATAGGTATATGGTTTTACTTCTCGTAAGAGTTTTGTTTTTCCACTTTCAGCGCTATCAAATCATTACATATTTTAATTGTTGTTGGGGTCAACGTCTCAACTCTCATTATAAAGGAACTCTAGAGTCTAGACATTACAGTTAATGAAGGATTTATTATTTTATGGATCCAATTTATTTTATTTGAGTACATAATGTACCTAGAAGTATTAATTGTATGTGTTATATTTCCGCTGTGTCGACTACTAGCTGGTGTGATGTCAGTGCCAACTCTAGGGAGAAAGCAGAATCTTACGCTTTAGCTGGCTTGAAGGTCATTGAAATGAGTCCGGCTACATCAAAGGTACTGACGCGAAGTGTCCATTCTTTATAATCCCTATTCGCTGGCCTAATGCTTGATGAATGCTCTTCTCAGTTTCTAAGGCAAACCTGTTTATGGGCCAAGAATAGGAATAATAAGACAGGATTGTCTTACATTTAGCCCTTAGAGCGCCAATCACGATTACATCGTGATTCTATAATTTTTCTAATGCTAACCATGCTGAAGGTGATAATGTTTCCTGAAAATTAAAAAAAGAAAAACATTATGTTTCTATGAACATTGGTTCTCATTTTATAACCCATTTTATCAATTGATGCATTTTTGCGTAAATTTACCTGGCATTTTTCACATAATATTATGCCAATGGGTCGGGATAAGTGAGCCATACAGTTTTGAGTTACTGGGACAAAAGCAGAATTCGGTTCAAGAATTGAAATTCTTAGAAATGTGTGTGTAGTGTGCGTAGACCAAACTGTTTCTATTTAGCAAGGTGCAAAGATAAATAAAGGTGGAAGATAACGTTAATATTACGAAACAAATTGATTGTGGTCAAGAGAAACTTGATGTCTACTGTGAATTTGGTTTCGTTGAGAATAATTTACAAAACTGAAGAGGAAAAATTACAGTTTTTCTTCAACCCATTTTCTTAATTGCGAGTATTCTGTGTGTTTGAATGTTATGTGTTATAGTATTTTCCTCCGTCTTTCACTGTTTTGTACAATACTGTACAGTATTCCTACTTTCCATAATAATAATAATAATAATAATAATAATAATAATAATAATAATAATAATAATTATAATAATAATTATTATTATTATAATGATAATGATAATAATAATTATTATTATTATTCTGAACTCTGATTAGTATAATTTGTTACTAGTCTGCGATGGATGTAATGGAGGGGAGAAAGGAACTGGCAACCCTACCCCATTATCTCCTGCGTTAGTTGCCTCATGAGTTATACCTTATTCGTGTCACTTATCAAACTATCTTCGGGGAGTTGACTAATCAATAATAATAATAATAATAATAATAATAATAATAATAATAATAATAATAATAATAATAATGGTGTAAAGTGTTTAAAATACTTTTAGGTGGCTAGGCCTACGTATAATTGAGCCAGTGAGAGCAGAAGTAGTGTAAGTCAAAAATGGGTAATGAGGGTTAAAGTAAACATTCTGTAAAATACAGCGCAAAGTAGCAATTAATAATAAATTTATTTAAACTATTAGTAGTCAGTGGATAGCACGAAGGACATATTAATTGTTGCTTTGCACTGTATTTTACAGAATTTTTACTTTAAACCTCATTACCCAATTTTGACGTACACCACTTCTGCTCTGAACTGCTCAATTACAAAGTAGCCCTACCCATTATGTGGAATTATTTATTTTATAAACTAATGGTTTTTTTATAGTTATACTAATTTATTTCGACGTCATTTCTGTAGTGCCTTTGATGACGCTGCATTTTTTTAGGGAAACTTACTAGTGTTGCATATTATCGTCTGTTGAACCACGAAGAACTCATTCTTATTTATTTATCTGTCTGTCTGTCTGTCCGTCCATCCATCCATCCATCCATCCATCCATCCATCCATCCTGGTAGAGATAAGGCCATCAGGCCTTCTCTTCCCCTCTACCAGAGGATTACAACTACAATATTAAGAATACAATTACAATTATAATTACAATTAATTTTAAATTTACAAATACAATAAAAATAAAAGTACTAAAAGATTAACTGATCAATAAAATCTAGACAGTTTATTGTAAAAGTTAAGAAGAGAGAAGCATTTCTTTTATTAAGTAAAAATTAAACCTACTCTACGCAGTAAGAAAATACTTAATAAGCTTGCTTTTGAACGCTACTAAATTCCTACAGTCTCTGATGTCACTGGGTAGGGTATTCCACAATCGTGAGAGCGAGACTGTGTATGATGATGAATACGATGATGTCTTATGTGTTGGTTTGGCTAGTATGCGGCTATTTGTGCTATGGCTGGCTGTTATCATACACTCTCCAGCTCCTTCAGGCTCTGCTTTCTGTCGGTTCTCTGATAATCTAGTCATTCAGTAATTGTAGGTTCTCAGTCAAGCACAGTATGTAGTGCATGTAGTTTACTGATGTTAATTACTCTAATATTAATTATTTCAGAAATAATAGAGATAGGAAATATATTACACATTCAAATTCCTATCCACATTACAATGTGAAATCTCTAAATATACTTTTATTTGGTGATAGAATGTGGTTCCTTTGGTATTCTTAATTAGATAGGCATGCTTATATATATATATATATATATATATATATATATGTGTGTGTTTTTTATTGTTCTCATTACACTGACAATTGTTTAGAATAATAAATATTCATTTCAGCATTACGGAAAATCTTGAGAAGACTGACTCGTCAGAATTCAACGGGATTGCTTGTGATGAAGACAGATTGACACACACTAGCAGCTACAGACTTGATGGTTCAATCACCGTTGAAATAAGCCATAATTCTCTCAAGTGTAATATATGTAACAAGGTTTTTGTAACGCCGCAAACTCTCAAACGTCATTTACTTATTCATACATTCAAGAAGTCGTTGAAATGTGATGTGTGTGGGAAGGGATTCTCGGTTTTGGCATACCTAATAAAACACTCCCGCATACACACAGGGGAGAGGCCATACAAATGCAATGTTTGTGGTAAGTTTTTCTCTCGATCGGGAAATTTAAAACAACATGGATTTATACATACAGGCGAGAGGCCATACAAATGCGGTGAATGTGGAAAGTGTTTCTTGCGGTCGGATCACTTAAAACAACATGGACGCTCACACGCAGGCAAGAGAAATATTTAAATTCGATGTATGTAGAAAGTGGCTTTCGGATGAGGGAAATCTCAAAAGACATAGGTGAAATGCATATCCAATGAGATATCTAAATGTGAACTGTGCGGAATGTGCATTCTAATACGATGTGCGCGGAATTCATTTGCCACAGTCTCATCTACAACAAAAAAATCACTTCCGTCTACACAGGGCAGAGCAAGAAAAATAGTAGGTACTGGTTACCAGAAACAGTCCACACGGCGTGTGACGCCATCTGGCGAGGCTGGGACTTGTAAGAAGCCTCGTACTATGGATAGCAGTGCACTGAAGTTATTTATGGCATTCATAAAAGACCATTGACAAAATTGCGATTTGTATAGATAGATAGATAGATAGATTTATTGATATTTGTTCACAGAAGTACAAACTTAATAATTTAAAAAAATGATCTATATACAAAAGTAGTTATACGTAATAAATATATAATTTCCCAAACTAATTAATTTATCGCAAATCTCAGTAATTAATTGTTCAAACTTGCACTTACGTCTAGTTTTAGTGCATGTTTAAACCAATCGTGATAACTATTAAAACTTTAAAACTTATTTATATGCTCCTTTTCACAATTTTCTACTATGACCATTTTTAAATTAATTAATTCTTTTTTTTTTTACTTTAAACATCTAAATTTATTCTACAACTTTCATATTTATGTTTACTTATGCCTATTAACTAATTCTTCGGTGTCATCATACCGTACTGCATCCACGTTATATAGCCAGCAACTGCAATAGCTGATTCGGTATTTTTCAGTGCGTGCAGTAGGTCAGTCTAAATTCCTGCTACATGCTTGTCAGCAAGTTATTTGCTTATTTATACATCTAGCTTCATACATGTAAACACACTTGACATATTAATTACGTAAATCAATATCAATTACAGTTACAACATTCTTTACCATGCTCACATTTTCCTTTAATTCTATTCTACCTTTTATTAAATTTGCGATTTTTATAAACGGTAATAAAATCTATAAATTCCAACCGATTGTGCTATTTCTTTCAGAAAGTGTTAAATTCGAGTGTCTACACCAGTATCTACCATAGGTTTCGAGGTTGGAGGCAAAGAAAAGAAATTGTGAATATTTGGTATTGCGAGATTTTCAAGTATGAAAACATGAATAAAAATTACAAATCCCAACAGATTCTTCTGATTCCCCAAAAAGATGTTAAATTCATGTGTATGCACACATATCTATCAAACGTTTCATGGTCCCATGCAGAGAAACATAAGTTTATTAGTGTATAACTTTCAATTGGGAAAATCGTTCATTTCAGGAGACGAAATTGTGATAGCCGTTCCGAAAGGAAAAGGAAGACGTTTCAGGAGAATAGGTACACCAAGAGGAGTAAAAGTGACGAAAGTGCTGAAAATGTACTGGTAAATGAACATAATATGGAGCCTACATAGGAGGTGCTTCAATTCCAAACTTTCATCTGTAAATAGTGATATATTAGGTTAGATATAAGTGATTCTAATGCTAGTAATAGTGATAGTGATAGGTTTAATATTATTTTTGACTCATTTTGCCTCCAGAACTTAGTATCCATGTTGGCATACCCCTCATGTAATTCTTGTGCGGCTGTAAAACTTAGAAAATGAAAGATATGGGTGGGCAGTCTTTCTTGCTCTTTTATGTTCTAATTGTGGTTTTGAATCAGAAAAAATATTCTCAACTACTAAACTGGGACAGGTACAGCTCGCGCAAGGAACGATTACCGAAAAGCAATGGTGGCGTTTGCTGTCTGTTTTGACCAACCCCCTACATTCTCGGCTGCACAGAACGAGGAAAGCGGGCCAAATTGAACGCTGCGCTTGACGCCATGTTGTTGGAGAGCAGACGCATAATAGCAGTACGTAAATCACGCAATTTAACGCTGTGATGGTCTAAAATTAACAGATTATGGCCATTTTCGACGTTTAACGTAAAATTAGGACGAAATAAATATATTCAAAGTTTCATTGATATGCGTCAGAGCATTAAAAGAAAGAAAATACATACGCAGCAATTTATAGAAAACATGCTCATACATCCATAAATAGGCCCACACAATACACATTATAGAATGTATAATTTTACGTTAATCAGCATATTGTTAGGTTTTAGACAATCGAAAATTATATTAAGATACATTACTCTTAGGTAACAAAACATAAATACATGCACCTTGTTTATACAAGTTCTTATTACAATCAAATTCTTAAGTGAAATATATATGTGGTAATCAGTACAAACCTGTTGTTAAGTTTTAGAGAATCGAAAATTATATTACCGGTACTTGTAGACCACAGGACATAAGTAATCTGACAAAATATAATGCGCAAAAGTAGCCAAATTACATTGAATTCATTCTTCAATTAATAAAGGTAATGTTAGAAATATAAAAAGTACCAGTACCTAATACATTGCAAACAATGAGTAATGTGAAGACCTAAAAAATAAACATAATCACTTTATGCAAAATAAAAGAAGACATATTTTTATGAGTGGATTTCTTTACATACTGTATTGTTCTCTTAAATAAATATATTATCCTTGCTTGCGGAGTGATAGTACACAATTATTATGCACAAATGTAATATCAATAAGATGCCATTCCTTGCTTTTTTAATAAGATATATCCGGCAAAATATAAGATAATTATTTATAGGTGAACCCTGAATCATAAGTTCACAAAGGAAGCTTAGCTATTATAGCCATTTATTTATTTATTTATTTATTTACTTATTTATTTACTTACTTATTTATTCATTTATTATTTATTTGATTAATTATTTATTTAGTTATTTATTTATGTACTTATTTATTTAGTTTATTTATTATCTGTATATTTATTTATTCATATATGGATTTTGAATGAAAGTTTATCATCTTGCAGATAAATTAATTTACATAATAAAAACAAAAAGTTATCTTTCCACTAATGTGTTTAACATCTGATGTGTAAGTCTAAATAATTCACTTAGTGGGATTTCTCTACAATCTGATATACCTGTACTAACAATTAAATATTAAACTACTGATTGATTTTTTAATGATATTGATATTTTAACAACAGAGATAATATTATATCATACCTTTTGGAAATGGCTTGGAAAATTAAACAGGAATGGTACATCAACCTTCAAAATTCTATTACCATTACTTTCCCAAAAATCTGTATCTTTAAAATGAGACGAACACAATTTTACACAATGTAAAGGCACAAATTTGTCTCTTATTATAGTGACAAGCCCCCTTAGAAAGTAGCTTGGGCTTCTTCAAAGGGAATCTGTAAAGATAGATTGTTGCCTAATTTTGAACTTCTTCAACTATGGTATCTAAGATATACATATATTACAGTTTCAGTGTAGCCTTCGGAATTCAATTTTATTATTTTAAAGCTTGTGTACTTCCTTGTGAAAAGAAATTCCTGACCTCTAAGCCACGTGTTATTGCACTTACACGCCACAGAAAAAATCACCACTTTACACTATTTACAAAACACATCACTTCATATCAACTATAATGATATTTTCAAAACCAAAATTCATACTATTATCACATCAATTTACATTACGTTCACAGTGTTCACTAAAAACACCCGAGACAAAACAAAGGACAAGTATGACACTATCGTGTTTAGCGCTCTGTTTTTACCAGTAACATGGCGGCGTAAACATGCGCAGACTGTTTTCAATTTTGGACAGCACACCAGCGCTCTGAGTGAGTCTAGTATATTATATAACGTCTTTGGTTTTGACGTGTGTATGTAGGCACGCTGAGGAAGGAGGGGTGCGAGCTGATAGAAGTACGGTCTTTTCCAAGAAGATGAACAAATGAGAACATCGTTGTGGAAATAAAGAATGTAGCAAGAGAAAAATTCCAAGCTAATTAAACGTGCAGCATATGTTTACGAATGAAATAATAATACCGTGCGATACAAGACACGTATTCACATGTCCACACCTGTGGAGTAACGGTCAGTGCGTCTGGCTGCGAAACCAGGTGGCCCGGGTTCGATTCCCGGTCGGGGCAAGTTACCTGGTTGAGGTTTTTTCCGGGGTTTTCCCTCAACCCAATATGAGCAAATGTTGGGTAACTTTCGGTGCTGGACCCCGGACTCATTTCACCGGTATTATCACCATCTCATTCAGACGCTATATAACCTAGATGTTGATAAAGCGTCGCAAAATAACCTACTAACCGTATTCACGTGCAATGGAACAAACTAAAGTCGTAATGTAACTATCACAACGAAAGACTGATTCTATCGATGTCATTTCTCTTCCGACTGTACTCTTGAATATCATTCAAGTTATCTCGTGACCTTTCCTCTCGCCCGCTCTTCCTTATCGCAGTGTTTGATTCGCATTCCTTCTGTCAGTAATCCGTGGTTGCGGGATCTATACCAGAAGTCAATAGAAGGCTGTTTATGCCATGAGAGTGATATGTTGTGGACAGAGCGATGCTAAAAAATTCTCATCCATTATGAATTTGCCTCCACCCCTAATGCTGGTCCCTATCTTGAACATGTAAAACCTCTGCTAAATTTGTCAACTGGACTAACAGCAGACTGCATGGAAGCTGCTGCTGAAGATGTCAAGGAAAAAAGAGAGGAAGAATGTGGGGTTTCTGTAGATGGCACCTGGCTGAAACGTGCCTGTTTATCCCTGTCAGGAGGAGTTAGTGCCATATCTGTAGACTGAGGAAAAGTCATTAATGTTGAAGTGTTGTCCAGTAGTTGTGTCGAATGCAAAATGCATTCACATGACAATAAGTCTACACCAGCACACAATTCTTGGAAAGCTGACCCTGCAGCAATGTGTGCAAGGAATTACAAAGAATCAGCACCAAATATGGAGCCTGAAGGTGCAAAGCGCATATTCAGGACATCGAAGGAGGACAGATGTCTTGAATGTGTGGATTTCTACGGCAATGGGGACTCCAAGAGTTACAAGGCAGTTATAAATTCAAAGCCATACAACAAAAAAATTAGAAAATTAGAATGTGTGGGACATTATCAGAGAAGGGTAGGAACAACTCTTCGCAAACTGGTGCAGGAAAAAAAAAATTGGGTGGAAAAGGTAAATTAACAGGGGCCCTAATACATACATTTCAGAATTATTTTGGCATTGCTCTGCATTCCAACCTATGTCAAAGGCTATATGGGCCACATTTTTGCATCTATCTGCGAACAAAGATCTACTATTCCATGGTAAATGCCCTGAAGAAAGTGGAAGTCAGAGCTCGTATCAAAGAGCGAAGGGAAATAATGAACTGTGTATATATAAACACAAACCAGGCCTTCCTTTGGAAATTATACAGTTAATAAAACCAGTGTATGAGAGACTGACTAGCCCTGAAGTGCTTTCGAAGTGTCTGCATGGATTGACTCGAAACAATGAGTTGGGGTGCATGTTGATGACCTAAAAATCTACTTAAAATGATCATTAAAATGCCCTTAAACTAATGGAAAAATTACATAAGATTAAAAGAAAATGACATTTAAATATTATTCACCGTACTCGCACCACAACTTCTTAAAAATTAGTCACCTTGTTTCAATGACTACCCTGCAAATCTCGGAGAGAGGAGGCAACTTCTGGAATTTGGCTAAGATAAAGAAACAGAACATGCAACAAAATGAAAATTTTAAGGAAAAACTATAGATTTTAATGAGTGTTTACAATGTGTTTCGATCAGGGATAGTTGATGTCAGTGCCTTCATTCTCTGTCTCCTTCTGCATTTCACTTTTGCTACCAGATCTTCCAGGCGAGGGAGTGTGAATGACAAAACAAATTATGAACGCAGTGTGCATTCTTGCAATCTTTGTGTTAAAAATACTGTCTACTACAGTAGACATCACTTCCGAACCAGTTGAGGACACAATGTCCTGTCCAGGACATAGTGAAATTTCCCCCCCCTTCCAAACATAAATTCTAAAGATACCCTCGTATCGACGAAAGAACAGTAGCATTCCAATTCCTCACTTAAACTAAGCTGCTCTCAAGCATTTTATATTACTTCCGTTGTGTGAGATGAAGCCTTCAGTGGAATGAGGGATGGACTTTAGAGTCTGTTGCAAATTATAAAACTCAAACTTTACTGTTATTCACTTATTCAGTAGATAATTACTACCAACCTATTTGGTTAGACAATGATTTAACAGACCTATCGGTAAAGAAGAAAGTAAAATGCATTCCAAATTATTTAAAGTTCTTCAGCCGGAAAAAATATAAAAATGACATTCGTTCAAAGAGGTAAAAGAACGCAAAAAAATGCAATATAAGAAATTATTTTTTTACGTTGATATTAACATAGAAAGGATTTCTACATTAATAGACATCGTCTTAATGTGAAAAATAAGATGATGATTTTTCATCAACATCCGCCCTCTAATAATGAGTCTTTCAGTGCCACCATTTGGAGGCGATGTCCTAAAGAGACATATGTGGGGCTCACAACATTAAAATTAGTGGTGATGGGCGCAGTGTGCCACTTTAACTGTGGAAACAGTGTTCAAGTGGAAATGCTAAGAATGTACATCATTCCTGGAAAGTACACTGCAGTTGGAGCAAAAACAGCAAAGGAGATATCTGAGGAGCAGGAAGAGAAGACGACAGAAAAGGAGGGTCCCACATATGCAGCAGGAGACTTCTGAGCCCAGCAAGTAAGCCAGTTATGTTAAAATTGCAATCCTAACTTAGATTCTGTTTTTCTCAAAACCAGTTTTCCGATATTCAAAACATAAATACAGCAAATATTGAGCTACAGACTTCATTCAAATACCAAATTTAAGCTTATGAAACAGACAATGTCATATACTAGAATAATAGACAAAATGTAAAATCCAAAAATGTTACAATTTTTAGAAATAAATGTGACATTAAAAAAGTATTTTTATGGTAAAGAATGTTACCTCAACCATTCAAGTATATGACATTCATTGACTAGTCCACACCTGTGGAGTAACGGTCAGCGCGTCTGGCCCGGGTTCGATTCCCAGTCGGGGCAAGTTACCTGGTTGAGTTTTTTTCCCTCAACCCAATATGAGCAAATGCTGGGTAACTTTCGGTGCTGGACCACATTCTCAACAGTATTGGTTCCCCGACCTACGCATTGGCAAATTATCTCACAAACCTCCTGAACAGAATTACATCATAGGCAACCTTTTATTATTCCTATTCCGAGAACTGTTTTCTTCAAGAACTCTCCATTGTTTGTTATGTGTAATACTTACAACTCTGTCTTTAAACTGTGATTCTCAATTGGATTTTAGTTTAACAATTGAAAAATTTCATACAATATTAAGGGGAGGCAGAGGTGAAATTTTGAACAAAATTGAAGAAATTTTTTTTTTATTATCTTTATACACTATATTTTCATATTCCGATGTTAGTTTTTAATTTTGTGCCCTTTAAAGTATGAAATTAAAACCGAGATAACTATTACTATATTATTCCCATAATAAACTAATACTTATCATTATTTATATACCTTCTCTGAACATATTAATAGAAAGAAATATTGAAAATTTCTTACAATATGGTGCATGGAGCATTTTATATCAAACGTTATAAAGTTTTATAAAATTATTAATATTTACAGAACTATTGTACTTAGAGAGTTGAAACTTGGTATTTCCATTACTAATAACATACTTAGTATCCATGATCAATTTCAAACAAATCGGACAAATTTTGTGGATTTTGAAATATTCACCTCTGCCTCCCCTTAAACAGAATTGTATTTCCTTAGATATTTAAATTATGAAGAAGTGTATTATAATGTTTTCACTCTAGTTTTTAAATAATTTTGCATCTTTATATTGACATTTGGCACTATATTAACTGTAATATTATATTCTAGCATCTATTACCGTTATGTATTTTCTTTCTTTCGTTTGTGTTCTTTGTTTTGTTGTTTTTTTCTCTTATTATGTATTTTGTGTATATATCTATGTAAGCCACCTGTAATTGGAAGCCTGCTTCTGTTGGTGGTGGATTTAAATAAAAAAAAAGTAAAATAAAAATAAACCACACATAAGTAAGACGATCTCCTACATCGAAGACTCCAACTGTTTCATGGAGAGACTCAAGACTCTGGTTGTCGAACCACAGGACATTCTAGTAAGCTTTGATGTGGTATCACTTCACTAGGGTACTGGTCAGCGACGCCGTAGAACTACTAAGCTACATCTTTTCTGAAGATATCGTGGCTCTGTTCCAACACGTTTTGATTACGACATATTTTCAGTGGTCACAGATTTTCTACGAACAGACACACGGAGTGGCCATGGGGAGCCTCCTCAGTCCTGTAGTTCCTAATTTCTACATGGAATCCTTTGAAGACGCGATCGTGAAGTCTGCGGCACTTAAGCCTACCTGTTGGTTCAGATACATGGAGGATACATTCGTTATCTGGAATTACGGAAAACAAGCCGTCGAGGACTTCTTAATACACCTGAACAGCCAACACACACAGATCCAGTTCACAATGGAAACAGAGAAGGACGGTCCTTCCTTGACGTCTTGGTTTACAGAAAGGAGTACGGTTTCCTCGGCCACAAAGTCTATAGAAGACTTGCCCATATTGACAAGTATCTACAGAACGATTCAAACCATCACCCCAGACAGAAACGGGTAATGATTAAAAACTCTGTTCGACCAAGCCAAATGGGTCTCCGATCCACAACATCTCGAGGACCACTCCTCATCGGCTGTCCGCGACTGCTTATTGAATATTGAATATATTCACAGCTACCCTCCATATCTGGAGGCCGTCTCCTTGATCCGCAACCAGAGGACGCGCCATGCCGTGATGATGGGACCCACAATACATGGAGCATACCATTATGGTATTTAACAATTTTGGTTAGACCTATATTTACTAATAACTTACAATAGGCCCTATGACAAATAGTCAGATTTATTTGAATCTTATAGGCCTACTATATAACGAAAGAAGTTGGAATAACTACAATGTAATTATGATATAATATGATAATTATGATAAGTATGGCAGATGTTTCATGACATGGCCACCAAGGTCACCCGATATGACTGCATGTGACTTTTTTTCAACGGGGGTAACTAAAGGACCGTGTGTTTGTACCGCCTTTGTCACGTGATTTAGAGGAACTAAAAACCAGAATTTGAGAAGCTGCCACCACGGTCACAGAGGATATGTTGAAAAGGGTATGGGAAGAGTTTGATTATCATTTGGACATCTGCCGAGTCACTCGTGGTTTACACTTTGAATCTCTGTAAGGTGTAAAACGAACTTTGATAGTTTGACTTTAAACTGACGTGTGTTTGAAAGTGCTATCATTAGTAGTTTTTGTGTATTAAAATATTGAAAGTGTTACCGGACTTTTGATGTTCCTTGTATAATCCGAGCTAAAGCAAGGAGATGCACTATCACCTTTACTTTTTAACTTTGCTCTAGATTATGCGCCATTAGGAAACTGCAGAATACCAAAGAGAATTTGGAATTGAACTGGTTACATCAGCTGCTTTTCTGTGCGGATGACGTGAATATGTTAATATACTTGATTTTGGTGTAACTTTGGGTCACGACTCACTTGATCATAGCGGAAGCTGTTCAGTAAGATGGAATCGTATGTACTACATTCTGAACTTGTCTTAAGGAATAAGATAAAGTCTGGTTCACTGTCATATTAAGACGTCATAGAGGTAAGTCTTTGGCCGCGAATATTGTCTGGTTTTCCTTGAGTGTAGGTGTGGTCATTCACAATTTTGTTTTACAATGCATGCGATTCTGTAAAGCGGATGTAGTCTGTTATTTGCAGGTTATATTTTACTCCGGTTAAAGACGCTTTCAGAAATAGAAGAGTATTTGCATATCGTTGATATGGAATTTAATTCTCTCTTGTGACAAATATATTTTCAGATGCGGTGTTCTCATAAGTGAGAAAAGTACCTGTGCGCTAGTTATACGAAAATAAGCTTTGCTTAGTTTTTCTATGCCGAAAATGTAGGAAAATCTCAAACATCTAAGCTCTTTACGAAATATCGAATGCGCATACTTTAGTGTGTAGGCGACGGAAGCCAGCTGCTACACGTCTTTCAAATTATGGAGAAAATTTAAATGTGTCCTCATGGCATTTGAAAGTTCATTTTAAATTTTACACATTCAGTAGAAACTTCAGTTATGGTTCAAAATCAGTGTCTAACCCGTAAGAAATCCGGTAATATAGAGCGTACAAGGAAATTATCGACTGAAGGTAGATTAAATATCGCAGAATTTCATCATAAAGGAACAAATTTGTTATATTATTACATCTCACCTACCTCTTTCTAGAGAATCTTGGGTGAATTTGTATAAAATATTTACAATGACTGTTGGAAATATTGTATTCCAACAACATAAACGAAGAAAATACACCAGACATGTCCAAGGGTCGCAAGCAGATGTCAGAATGATTATAATAATAATAATAATAATAATAATAATAATAATAATAATAATAATAATACTTTATTGTTGGAGAAGAAGAGAAAATGGAAAAACATCAGCACAAAAGAAGGTAGAAAAAAATACAGGAACCTTAACAAACTAAAAAGAGAAACGCTTATTAAGACTGGATAAAAGAAAAATGTAAAGAAATAGAGGATCTAGAAAGAAAAGAAAGATATGATTTAATGTACCGCGAAGTAAAATGTTTGGACTTGACAAATAAGAACAGAAAATCCATGTGGTTGATAGAGGACGAAATCGGAAATGAAATAACAGACAAACAAGAAATAGTAAACAGATGGACGAAAAATGTAGAACAGTTACATGAGATAAGGAATCGTCCAAATGACTTGGCTATAGAAGACGAAAAAGGATTTTATATTTAAGGGAAGATACGTAAAGATTAATTTTTGGTCCTATAGAATATATCTGTTATGGTGACAATGATTATTAGAGGAGAAGAATTCGCTCCGGCGCTGGGGATCGAACGCGGGTCACAAAGGGAAAAACACTAGAAAAAAATAATGACATTTAACGACGCTCGCAACTGCAGAGGTTATATCAGTGTGGCCTGTGTACTGGAATTTTGTCCCGCAGGAGTTCTTTTGCATGTCAGTAAATCTACTGACATGAGCCTGTAGTATTGAAACAGACAAATGTCATCGATCTCGCCCGGGATCGAACCCGCAACCTTGAGCATAGAAGGCCATCAGTATACCAACTAAGCTACCGAGGGCGACAAAACACTGGAGGAGAGGGATTCTATCTGGTGCTACGGATTGAACTTCGACGTAGCTCAGTGGTTAGAGGACTTTGTATGTAGAACCAAGGACCCGGGTTCGATCCCCGGCGCCGGAGCAAATTTTTCTCCTCTAATAATCATTGTTAAGGAAAGATGTTGAACTAGCGCTTAGGATAATGAAGACTGGACAGCAACAGTAGTTTGTGGAATCTCTATTGAATTAATGACATGCTTGGGTGAAGACAAGAAGCGCTTTCTATCATTATGCAACGAAATATATGAGAAAGGAGAATGGACTGAAGATTTCACAGACACAGTGTTGATTCCAGTACCGAAGAAAAATAAGGGCAAGGAATGTAACGAGTTCAGGACTATCAGCCTGATATCACACTGGGCGAAAATTCTACTGTGAATATTGATTCGACGTTTATATTCTTAGATGGAAGAACTGTTGGAAGAAGATCAATTTTGCTTCAGGAAGGGAAAAGGTATAAGGGATGCAATTGGGCTGCCATAAGCAATCAGGAAAAGATACCCAAAGAAGAATAAAGAAGTGCATATAGTATTTGTGGACCGAGAAAAGACCTTTAGCAAAGTGGATTGAAATAAACTAATGGGGATCCTAAAGAAATTGGTGTGGATTGGAAAGAGAACAGGCTGTTCAATAATCTTTATATGAAACGAGTGAAAGTCAGACAGGAGAAAAAATGTTAGGAAGAAGTGAAATAGGGAGAGGAGTAGACTAAGGATACCCTTTATCACCTACCCTGTTCAACATCTACTTGAAGGATTTAGTGAAGAACTGTTTTCAGAATATGGGAGGAGTGATAGTAGGAGGAGGAATAAAGTGCATAATATTTGCTGATTATATGACGTTGTTACCACAGGGGCGTATTATACTAAGGGATATGCTACTAGAGCTAAATAACAGCTGTGAGCAGTATGGAATGAAGATAAATGCAAATAAGACGAAGACCATGGTCATAGGAAAACAAATAAAGAAGGTAAACTTTCGAATTCTAAATGAGGCAGTAGAGCAAGTGGGCAGCTTCAAATACTTGGGCTGTACTATAAGCAGTAACATGAATTGCTGCCAGGAAGTCAGGAGGAGGATGGTAATTGCCAAGGAAGCTTTTAATAGAAAAAGAAACTTCATCTGCAGACTTCTGGAAAAAGAACTAAGGAAGAGAAAAGTGGAGAGTGGCATTGTATGGGGCAGAAACATGGACATTACAACGGAGTGAAGAGATGCAAATAGAAATATTTGAAATGTGGATGTGGAGAAGAATGGACTGTGCGAAGTGGTCAGACAGAATAAGAAATGAAGCTGTGTTGGAAAGAGTGGGTGAAGAAAGAATGATGCTGAAACTGCACATGAAGAGGAAAAGTAAATGGTTGGGTCACTGCCTGAGAAGAAACTGTCTACTGAAGAATGCACTGGAAGGAATGATGAACAGGACAAGAGTTTGGGGCAGAAGAAGATATCAGATGATAGATGACATTAAGATATATGGATCATATGCTGAGACAAAGAGGAAGTCAGAAACTTGGAAAGATAGAAGAAAACTGAGTTTGATCTGAAAGACCTGCCCTTGGGCAGAGCACTATGAATGACCTTTTTCTAAAGATCTAGTCTTTCAGGTAAAGCTCCCTGTAAAGCAGATTTGAATAATTTCAAGGGAAAAATTGTTCCGGGGCCGGGTATCGATCCCGGGACCTCTGATTGAACGTACCAGCGCTCTACCAACTGAGCTACCCGGGAACTCCACCCGACACCGTCTCAACTTTTCCCTTTATATCCACACAACTCGCATGGGCTAACGAAACGCCAGAGACCCACATCGAGTGCACACAATCTCTGTGTGAGTTGGAATTGTGGTTTTCTGTTAACGTACACAGTGACGTATATATTATGCAAATCTAGTCTTTCAGGTAAAGCTCCCTGTAAAGCAGATTTGAATAATTTCAAGGGAAAAATTGTTCCGCGGCCGGGTATCGATCCCGGGACCTCTGGTTGAACGTACCAGCGCTCTACCAACTGAGCTACCCGGGAACTCCACCCGACACCGTCTCAACTTTTCCCTTTTTCTAGTTACGCTGAAGTATCCATAGTTATTGTTACAGATATTTCTGTTTGTAATTAAGTTTCTGTTTCTCAGTAGGTATTATCACAGTCTAGTATATACAGTCATGAAGCTCAATACCTATTAAATATGCATCCATAGATAGTTGCTAACCACTAGGATCGTTAATATCGCTTCATTACAGACAATGCGAAATAGTACTTGTGCAGTCTATTGTTCCTAACAGCCTCACAACTCAAGGTCGTGCTCCAATTCATGTTAATAAGATTACAATATTTGTTATTAATCAAAATTGTTTGGTGTAAGAATAGCAAATGGACTATTACAGCTGCTATTACAATAAATGGGAGTAGAAAGTGGAATGTGAAGAATCGATTAAGTGTTGCGTTATCTACTGCAAAGCCACCTCATACTCATTGTACTAAATCATGTTCCGAAATCTGTGGAGCAAATCACAGATTTATACCAATCGTAATTGAAATTTTTTACTTCCTAATCTATTCAATTCTAACTTTAACAATCATTACAATTGTTAGATCACATCAAATTTCATTTATTAACCAAACATTTTTAATAGGAAGTGAGATATCTACAATATTTCGCAAAGGTAGAATTTGATTCATATATGATTCCTCAAGATGAAATAGATCATAGTATATTCTAGTGGGTAGATATAATTTAATAACATTTTATGATTTTCAAGTTTACATTTGAATAATTTAGTAAAATATTGATTTGTGGTGTCAATGATATAATTTATTTATCTTAGGTTATTATATATATATATATATATATATATATATATATATATATATATATATATATATATATATATCAATTTGTTTTATTAGATTTTTATTTTTATTTATTTTTAGAATTATTTTGGTTTTTACAGGGTTTTACTTTTACATTTATATTTATTATTGGATTATTATTTGAAATTTTATTATGAAATTGGATTTTAATACACTTAAACCAAAAATAAAAATAAATAAATCCTAATACCCAAAAAGAAAAAAAACTGAAGCATTAGCCTCAACTTATAATAAAATTCTCTTTTCTCTTTAATAGTAACAGTATAACTACAGATCTCATTTTTTTTATATTATTAAATGATTCGTGACTGTATATACCAGACTGTGGTGTGGTATTATGGTTTGGTATGTACACCAATATATCTCAACATAGTCATGAACTAAAGTAAGAGCTAAATTTATAAGTTTATATTTTTTCTCATGGTATGGTATAATCTAAATACATATCTCCATGTATGTTAATTGTACGTGCGTCTATGTACTAGATAAATGGAAGCAAACAAGTTTCGATATTTAGGAGACACAACTGTACGAAGCAAAAATGTGGTATAAAAGACAATTAATTTTTAAAAGCAGCCTAGTATAAAATTTAATACACAATGTCGTAACAAAAAAAAATTGAATGTAATCGCCATAATGATCTGAAAACTAGATGTTACCAATAGGGGAGAGAGGTAAGACTTGATCTCCTTTTTGTGTTTTTAATTTTTTGTGTAAAATATTTTAACCTAAATCAAAATCTGGCACATCTAACATAGCTATAGCTGAGTTTTTCCTCTTTATTTTCATATGGTGCATGATAAAATGATAAATGTATTTATGTGCGTAACATGTGAATAAAAAAAAAAAAAAGCAGAACAAAATCAGTGCAGCAGGGGGGATGAACTCTCACTAGTACAGGGAGACTTGATTCACTTCATGGGGTGATTTGATGCACTGACAATTCATAATGAATAAACCAAAAGTAAGCATTCAGTCTATTTTTTTATATTATTGAATAAAAAACATTAAAATAATATTATTCCACCATGAATGTAATTCCTCAAATCTGAACTTAAAAATACTGTGAGTCTTAACGTGGCTAAAATTTGAAATAAGTTAGGCCTGCATTTTCACATTTGTATCTCATGTCACCAAGTTAACATTAATTGGAACATTTTGCCCTAGTATAGCGAGGTAGTTACATAACACATTGAACAAAACACTTCATAGCAAATTAAACCCTTCAAACTTAACAGTATCAAATACAAAGCATGTTATTCTGTCATTACGGAAATAAAACTTTGGTGATGGAACTTTTCTTACAATTTGGCTTCTGTCTGTGTTACAAATGTCATCAACTTCTGGCCATTTGAAACGTTCATTTTCTATTGTTCCACATTTAATGGAGAAAGTTTCATGTCCAGGAATATTGATAAAATTTCTCCGACATTGTGCTTTTCATTGCTAGCTCCATGTGCCTAGCATTGATTTTTGTTCGAGGTTTAGACCCCTCTTTTGTTAGTGGGGTTTAAAAAGGGCGCGTCAGCTACTATGGCTATTTGCGCCCTTATCTAAAATCTTTCACTAATCACAAACACAATACAATAACCAGAATGCTTAAAAGAACCAAAAAGTGTTGTCACGGTTAAAACGAGGCAAACAAACCGCTTTTGTTTTGTATACACGATCCATACCTACAATAATACACATTCTCAGAAAAATCTTTGGGGATACTTGATACCGAATTAAATATCCCATACTGGAGTGGATCAAGTCTCTGCACAATGCAATTTTATAAAATAAACAAGTGAGTAATAATAGTTATTAGAGGAGAAAAATTCGCTCCGGCGCCGAGGATCGAACTCAGGTCTTGGTTCTACGTACCTAGAGGTCTAGCCACTGAGGTACGCCGAAGTGTAATCCACAACATTGGATCGAATCCCTCTCTAATGTTTTTCCCTTTATGGCCGGTTTTGATCCCCAGTTACGCAGTAGATTTTTCTCCTCTAGTAACTATTGTTGTCTCAGTGAAACGTACAGCACAGACTTCTGTCACATGCGTTTCCAATTCACTGTGTCCTAAAGCAAGGAGATGCACTATCACCTTTACTTTTTAACTTTGCTCTAGAGTATGCCATTAGGAAAGTCCAGGATAACAGAGAGGGTTTGGAATTGAACGGGTTACATCAGCTTCTTGTCTATGTGGATGACGTGAATATATTGAGGGAAAATCCACAAACGATTAGGGAAAACACGGGAATTTTACATGAAGCTAGTAAAGAGATAGGTTTGGAAGTATATCCCGAAAAGACAAAGTATATGATTATGTCTCGTGACCAGAATATTGTACGAAATGGAAATATATTAATTGGAAATTTATCTTTTGAAGAGGTGGAAAAATTCAAATACCTGGGAGCATCAGTAAAAAATATAAATGATAATCGGGAGGAAAGTAAACACAGAATAAATATGGGAAATGCCTGTTATTATTCGGTTGAGAACCTTTTATCATCCAGTCTGCTGTCAAAAAATCTGGAAGTTAGAATTTATAAGTTATCTTACCAGTTATTCTTTATGGTTGTTAAACTTGGACTCTGACTTTGAGAGGAACATAGGTTAAGCGTGTTTGAGAATAAGGTGCTTAGGAAAGTATTTGGGGCTAAGTGGGATGAAGTTACAGGAGAATGGAGAAAATTACACAACACAGAACTGCACGCATTGTATTCTTCACCTGATATAATTAGGAACATTAAATCCAGACGTTTGAGATGGGCAAGGCATGTAGCACGTATGGGCGAATCCACAAATGCCTATAGAGTGTTAGTTGGGAGGCCGGAGGGAATTTAAAGACCTTTGGGGACGCCGAGACATAGAAGATAGGAAGATAATATTAAAATGGATTTGAGAGATGTGGGATATGATGATAGAGACTGGATTAATCTTGCTCAGGAGAGGGACCAATGGCGGGCTTATGTGAGGGCGGCAATGAACCTCCGGGTTCCTTAAAGGCCACTAAGTAAGTAATAACTATTGTTACCAGAACAGGTAAATTTTGTAAGATCAAAAATTAATCTTTACGTAGACAAGTGTGTAATATTTAAACAAAAAATATTTTCAATATTCGACTTGCATTTAACTCCTTAAAAACCATACATTATCATAATTATATTTCAGTTAATAGTTATTTACAACATAAAATGGATAAATTACTTATTTCAGTTAACCAAAAAAATGTAGAAAGTTGCAAAAAAAATTATTTTTTCTTCAAAGCCCAAAATAACTTTTGTTCTTATGTGATGTTACTCAGAATATCAAAAATGGAGGGAAGAAACCAATGCAGTTAAAATTGAAATTTTAAACTACCGGTAACCAAATTTTCTACAATTTCGGGTGGGATCAAATCTCCCCAGGGACTAAATCTCACCACTCTCCCATATGGGGCATTCAGGGCACAAGGGAATCAAGTCCACTTTTGGTCAATTGGGAGATATTTCGTCTGTACATACCTTAGATGAGGCTACTTTCAGAGCATAAAAGAATCATGTCCTCACAATCTTTGCAAAGGTGCAGATGTTTAAATCACACTCACCTTTAATGGGTTATTAACTATACATAAAGACTTTAAGTCTAATTTTCTGAAAAGTTTATTTTTATGACTTGATTCCCTTTGCTCTGAACGTCTCATATATATATATATATATATATATATATATATATATATATATATATATACTTAGGAATAAAAAGAGAGGTTACTTGAAGGAAAAACTGAATGAGGTAGAAACAAATAGTAAGAATAAAAACATTCGAGATTTATATAAGGGTATAAAGGAATTTAAGAACGGATATCAGTCAAGGGTAAACGTGATCAAGGATGAGAATGGTGACTTGCTTGCAGACTCTTCATCAATCCTAAACAGATGGAAAAACTATTTTGCGCAACTACTAAATGTACATAGGCCAAATAGAAATGATCGGGATGATATTGAAATACAAACTGCTGAGCCATTTATACCCGAACCCACGATTTCAGAAGTCGAAATTGCGATAGAAAATCTGAAAAAGTACAAGTCTCCAGGTATCGATCAAATTCCAGCAGAATTAATACAAGAGGGTGGAAGTGCATTATATAGCGAAATTTATAAACTTGTACTTGCTATTTGGGAAAAGGAAATTGTACCAGAACAATGGAAGGAGTCCATAATTGTACCTATTTTTAAAAAGGGGGACAAAACCAACTGTGGTAACTTTCGAGGAATATCACTTTTGTTGACGTCGTACAAAATTTTGTCCAATATTCTTTTGAGGAGATTAACTCCGTACGTAGATGAAATTATTGGGGATCATCAGTGCGGTTTTCGGCGTAATAGATCGACTATTGATCAGATTTTTTGTATTCGGCAGATAATGGAGAAAAAATGGGAGTATAAGGGTACAGTACATCAGTTATTCATAGATTTCAAAAAGGCATATGACTCGGTTAAGAGGGAAGTATTATATGATATTCTTATTGAATTTGGTATTCCCAAGAAACTAGTTCGATTAATTAAAATGTGTCTCAGTGAAACATACAGCAGAGTCCGTATAGGTCAGTTTCTATCTGATCCTTTTCCAATTCACTGCGGGCTAAAGCAGGGAGATGCACTATCACCTTTACTTTTTAACTTCGCTTTAGAATATGCCATTAGGAAAGTTCAGGATAACAGGCAGGGTTTGGAATTGAGCGGGTTACATCAGCTTCTTGTCTATGCGGATGACGTGAATATGTTAGGAGAAAATACACAAACGATTAGGGAAAACACGGAAATTTTACTTGAAGCAAGTAGAGCGATCGGTTTGGAAGTAAATCCCGAAAAGACAAAGTATATGATTATGTCTCGTGACGGGAATATTGTACGAAATGGAAATATAAATATTGGAGATTTATCCTTCGAAGAGGTGGAAAAATTCAAATATCTTGGAGCAACAGTAACAAATGTAAATGACACTCGGGAGGAAATTAAACGCAGAATAAATATGGGAAATGCGTGTTATTATTCGGTTGAGAAGCTCTTATCATCCAGTCTGCTGTCCAAAAATCTGAAAGTTAGAATTTATAAAACAGTTATATTACCGGTTCTTCTATATGGCTGTGAAACTTGGACTCTCACTCTGAGAGAGGAACATAGGTTAAGGGTGTTTGAGAATAAGGTGCTTAGGAAAATATTTGGGGCTAAGCGGGATGAAGTTACAGGAGAATGGAGAAAGTTACACAACACAGAACTGCACGCATTGTATTCTTCACCTGACATAATTAGGAACTTGAAATCCAGACGTTTGAGATGGGCAGGGCATGTAGCACGTATGGGCGAATCCAGAAATGCATATAGAGTGTTAGTTGGGAGACCGGAGGGAAAAAGACCTTTAGGGAGGCCGAGACGTAGATGGGAGGATAATATTAAAATGGATTTGAGGGAGGTGGGGTATGATGATAGAGACTGGCTTAATCTTGCACAGGATAGGGACCGATGGCGGGCTTATGTGAGGGCGGCAATGAACCTTCGGGTTCCTTAAAAGCCATTTGTAAGTAAGTAAGTAAGTATATATATATATATATATATATGTCGTATGAAACACAGGGAACAATATTTGGGCTTGTTAGTAGCTCCTAATGAATCACTGTGATAATATCATAGTTTTATTAGCTCGCATTACGCAAGCTAAGGCATTTCAGTGTTGTTTTTAATTTTTGTAGAATATAGATCACTGTAATGCAATGCAAGAGCAGAAGAAAATTATATTACCAGATAGTGTCTCGTTTCGAATGGCTCACTCTTTCCTATGTAAAGTATGCAATGTTGTACATCTGATTGTCACTGTGGAAATAATGATAGTGGTTGAAATAGACAAAATTTGTAGCCAATTATTGCATTTGGCAATTTCGATAATAATTTAAATTTATTTTGCGTAATTTATGTATCCCATTATGATTCCTATTGGGGTTAAGGCTGATTCACAATAAACCGGGAACGGAAACGGCAACGAGAACGAGAACGGAAATAATGTTAAAATAAATGTATTTAAATGTGAACATTCACAATTAACTATTGTGAATACTCACATTTAAATACATTTATTTTAACATTATTTCCGTTCTCGTTCTCGTTGCCGTTCCCGGTTTATTGTGAACCAGCCTTTAATCAGAACATTTATGTAGCTATATTAGCAGCAAACGAGTAATTTTCTGACACTTTTCTTTCAGTTGTAATGGATTCTATAAAGACAGAAACCGAGGTCGACCCTCTGGCAGTACAGCCATGTGATGATGGTATTAAAGAGGAGGAAAATCATTCACCAGATGTAAGACTTTTTACTACCCAGTTCGTTGCATTAGAATGACAAGGTTCTACGTGATCAGCTGCTTGTTTCGAGAAAAATGCCTCAATGTTTTAAAGTTTCTTATTTTTGTTATTTAGGTATATTTTTTACTGTACTTTAGCATGGATGCTACAAATTATATTCTGTTAATGTCTGTAGAGGTATTGAGTTCGTATTTGTAAGGATTGTTTGATTATAAGATGAAGGGATTTACAGTCAGAACCTTGTCATCCACAGAAAATCAAATCTCGTGACAATACAAGGTTCTTACTGCAGTTTTGATAACACAGCATGAGTTATAACTCAGTAAAATATTTAAATGGACATTAAATTAATTTTACTTGCCTGTCTCGTTTATTGCTGTTCATTTTGCTGTTGGTAGTAAATGAAATCTTATGCATGACCGTTAATTTAACAAAATTACTGATATTTCTTTAATTGTTATAGAACCTACAAGAACGAAATGAAGTATCTGATACAATTACTGCAAATCTTGCCATTAAAAATTCAATAGAGTATTGTATTATTTCCTATCTTACTCTGGCATGTATTTATCCTACAAACCTTTCTTTCTTTCTTTCTTCCTTTCTTTCTTTCTTTCTTTCTTTCTTCTTTCCTTCCTTTCGTTCTTTCTTTCTTTTTTTCTTTCTTTTGGTGTGTCGTCTGTAATGTCTTGAAGTAATACTGTTTTTCTGTGCCCATTTTCGAACAAATTTAAATTCACTGTACTTGTTTCTTTATTTTTATGAGATAACTTGAATGTCACTTCGTGAAATACAGGATCTGAGTAAATTTGATAGTTAATATTTTTCGAAATGATACAAGTTGTAATTCAGTAATTGGGCAGGTGAAAGAAAATCTTTAAACCCGGAGGTTCATTGCCGCCCTCACATCAGCCCGCCATCATTTCCCATCCTGAGCAAGTCTCTAGTATCATATCCCCCTACATCGAATCCATTTTAATATTATCCTCCCATCTCCATTTCAGCCTTCCCAAAGGTTTTATTCCCTCCGGTCTCCCAACTAACAACTCTAAGAGACCTAGATTTATATATTTATTTGTTTCAGCAATCTCACTAGAACCAAAGGTGAAAACATTTCAGTTTTTTCATAGCTTTTTCAATTAAACTGTGTAGCTGTCCACTTCCTCGCAGCTAGAATGACTGAGTAAAAGATATTCATGATTACAGTACTTATTTCAGTGCATTCGTTCAGAAATTGAAGTACTTACAGACATACTTACAAATGGCTTTTAACGAACCTGGAGGTTCATTGCTGCCCTCACGTAAGATCGCCATTGGTCGCTATCCTGTGCGAGATTAATCCAGTCTCTAACATCATATCTCACCTCCTTCAAATCCATTTAATATTATCATCCCATGTACGTCTCGACCTCCCCAAAGGTCTTTTTCCCATCCGGTCTCCCAACTAACACTCTATATGCATTTCTGCATTCGCCCATACTTGCTACATGCTCTGTCCATCTCAAACGTCTGATTTAATGTTCCTAAATATGTCAGGTGAAGAATGCAATGCGTGAAGTTCTGCGTTCTGTAACTTTCTCCATTCTCCTGTAACTTCATCCCTCTTAGCACCAAATTTTCCTAAGAACCTTGTTCTCAAACACCCTTAATCTCTCTTTCTCTCTCAAAGTGAGAGTCAAAGTTTCACAACCATACAGAACAACTGGTAATATAACTTTTATAAATTTGGCAGTAGACTAGATGACAAAAGCTTTTCAGCTGAATAATAACAGGCATTTCCCATATTTATTCTGCGTTAAATTTCCTCCCGAGTATCATTTATATTTGTTACTGTTGCTCCAAGATATTTTAATTTTTCCTCCTCTTCGAAGGATAAATGTCCAATTTTTATATTTCCATTTTGTACAAGCCGTCTCCACTATCCACAATCTGAGGACATGCCATGCCGTGGTGTTAGGGACCCACAACACATGGTTTCAATCTTTAATAGATGTGCAAAACAGGGAAATGGATACTGGAAGTTTTAAAGGAATCTTCAATACTTATTTCAAGCACTTTCTCATTTAAAAAATTTAATTTTCCAAAATTAAAAAAAAAAAAGAAAAGAAAAAAGAAATAAACTGTGAAAACTATTTCAAGGTACAACAGTCTCCCCTATCTCCTGGCTTAGTTGCCTCATAAGTGGTGCCGTGTTGGTATTATTTACAAGGTCCAAATCTGTCTTCGGACTGTTGACTAAACAAAAAAAAGCAGTATATATGACGTGTGTAATAAAAATATATCTGTAGTAAGAATATTGTAGTAATGTTGGCGTGGCTTTGCAGTTGGTGTACATGGTCTGTGGAGAAACTTCCGGGCTTATATCGTGTTGTCTTGATGCTAGTGGCTGACATTTTGACCGCTGTGTTGTAGTCATCCTCAGAGCAGTGGGTAAGGAAATAGTGTGTGAGCTTGTATATCTATAGGATTCTCAGCAACTCATGGGGAAGTCTATTCCAAGATAATACTTAGGAACGAAGAACCTTACTAGATACCTTTTGGATCTTATTAGGGCCAGTCTTTAATAAAAATACTCCTCTCCATACAGACCTCAACTGGATTGGACAACGAAGAACCAATCATATGCCAGAAGGAGAACCTACGACCAATCATTGGAAGTCTTCCCCCATTGAGATTCCTATATATAAAAGCTCACAAGTATTTCCTTATCCAATGCTCTGAGGATGACCACAACACATAGATCGCAACGTCAGCCACTAGCATCAAGACAACGCGATATAAGCCCAGAAGTTTCTCCACAGAACATATTGTAATAATGTTCAACTATGTGTATGAGTATATGATTTAGTTTTTATATAAATGCCATCAGACTTTCTCCTCGTACATACGATGTAACTGATCACTGTGTAACAAAATTCAAAATGCTAAGAATAGTCAATATATATTATAAATATCTGTAGTATTTGGTGTTGTCTTCTTTAACGACGTTTTTCAACAACTTGATTATGTAGCATCAAATTTCAACTTCGGGCGACAGCAATTGAACATTAGTTTCGCTGTGAGACACCTATTGTATCTCAAGGGTTGTTTTATATGCCACAAATGATTCATTTCCACCATAAAGCTGCATCTACACAGTTCGATTTTCCATGCACATATGCATACAAACTGGCAAGAATATAGAGAAAAAAAATCGAGATTGCAACACTAGTTCAATTAAGATGCATGAAGATCTTCTGTCTACATGATGCACCGTTTTGAACATCATCTTCACTACGCATAGACATTAATTATCAATCAATCAATCGTTTATTAATGTCATGAGCAACAGTTTGTTGCAATAGACATAATATATACTAGATTATAAGAGATATAAAATAATATTTGACATAAAATATGTTGTTGTTTTCTAATGCCAGACGTTTGACAATAAAATCATTTTACCTCTTGTACTCCAATATTTTTCAAAGATATTATCATGGTCAGGCACTGAAGCACAGATTTTGAGGTGTTCCGAATCCATTTCTTGGTTTGAGTTGCACAATGGGGAGTTAGGGGACTGATATATTCCAATTCTATGCAGGTGTTTGGCCAAACAATCATGGCCTGTTGCCAATCTAAATGCAGCTACAGACGATTTTCGTGGTAAATCGGGAATTAACTGTGGATTATGATGCAGAGAGTTCCATTTTTTCCCTTGAGATTGTGTTATCAAGTTTTGTTTGTTGAAGTCTAAGTATGTAGATTTAATAAATCTCGTCACAGAGTAATACGTAGATTTAGTAACAGGTCTGTAAGTAGCAGTGCTGCCCTTCTTTGGTAAAGCATCCGCATTGACATAAAATATAAAAACAGATGAATACAACAATGCAAATGAAATTACAATACTGGTAATGATAATATCAATAACCAATCCTAATAATAATCGTAATCATATAGAGCAATGCAGTTTAAAAATTTGGAATACATTTACAGTGGAGTCAAGAAATTCACTAATACTATAGAATGGATGGTTTATTAACCAGTTATACAAAACAGATTTAAATTGTATATAACTTGCATAATGTTCTTTTTGTAGTAACTTATTAAACAATATTTTAGTAATAGAATTGAACCATTTTTTGGACTTACTTAATCTAACTCTAGGTTTTCAAAGACAATAATTGTACATTGTGTTATAGTGGTAAACTTCTGTTTTAAGGTGTTAAGTATTAAGGTTTTTATTAATTTTGATTAGACATTCGAATATATATATATATATATATATATATATATATATATATAAATTTATGACAGTTAAAATTTCTTCTTGAATAAATAGTGATCTACACTGAGCATCATACACTTCTTCTTCTTATATCCTGTTGTTCCTAGGTGCCACATAGGGCAGCAGTGAAGTTCCTCCAGCGTACTCTGTTGCCAACTATCCGTTTCACCTCTTTCCAGCTTTTCCCACATCTCTCTACTTCCTCCTCTATTGATCGTTTCCATGTTTTTCTAGGCCGTCCTTTCTTCCTTACTCCTTGTGGATTCCAATCAATTGCAGTCTGACCATCATAATATACAGACCCTCTTACAATGCGTACCGGTGCAGCTTTTTTTTATAGAATCAATATTAAATATCAATCTTTCATGCATTGCTTGTATGCGTAAAGTTGAAGGAAATGTTCAACCATGTAGATGCACTGTAAGCTGTTCAGTGTTTTTATTTTCGCGTTTCTTCAAGCTAGGGGACAACGCTAAATTTAATTCCATATATCTATGTTGCTCTTGAGGAAAAAATTCTTCCATCTGTCTTGTTTCTTCTAAGAATATGCGACAGGTCTTGACTACACCTAAATATTTACAGTAATTAACTAAAAGTCCTTTTAAAAATAACTTTCTTCTAGTTGGGCAGGGTATTAATCATTATTATCCAATTAATTTAAGTGACTGCCTCCGTGGTCTGCTGGTCAGCATGCTCTTTTGCAGATCCGGAGGTCTCGGGTTCGATTCCCGGACTCGGCTCTCAGTGAATTTTTCTTGAAGAAGGAAAAAATTACCTGGCTGAATGTGAGTGTGCCGGGTTAATATTAATTAACCAATCATCAAAATAAAAAAAAATTAAAATACATATGGACTGTTGCTGGGCAGTAACCTGAACACACGTTTCAGTGTCACATTGTTGACAAGTAACTCAATCTGTTAGCACAATCATAAAGCATCTAATAGGTGCTATAGAGTTACCAACAACGAAAAAAAAATTAAATTAAGTATTGATTCTGAAAATAGTAACTAATGGTTTTACACATTCATGAAACAACTGGGTGTACACAAAACTTACAGATTTTCTTTCATTTGGACAAGTCTTTCCTATGTTAAGAGTATGAGGGAAAAATACGTCTAAATATCTGCATACTAAATACTTACAATCTATATACCTGTTTATATCAAAATATTTTCAATAAACACACTGAAATATTCGTAGTATCTAGTGTAAGATGTGTATTTTTTTCTTTCATCAGTTCCTTTAAATCAGTCATTTTCATAGTAATTTAGAAAATCTATTAATAATTTATTCGGTTGATTCAGGAGATTTTTTGAGTGTTTCCAATTATTTTATTTTTATTTTATACAGTATTTGTAACAATGGATCTCCTCATGTTCAATCCCAGTGTCCTCTCGTGCTGCAGTCAGATGTATGAATGCACGTCTGACCACATAACAGAGCTCCTGCTTAGAAGAGTCCATATTTGCTCCAGTTGCCCATCCCTGGTTTAACTAATGGCTACATCAAACTAAAACTTCCAATAAAATGTAATGAATTATAATGTTTTTATATCTATATATTCCTCAGGAAGGGACAACAGTGGAGTGCAAGGGCTCCAGCTGTTTCTTCAAATGGGAAGTGAAAATTGAGGGAAGCGCCATTCCAGTTAAGGTTTCTATGAAAAATTGTGACTCAGAGGTGAGTGATATTAATTGTTTTGTTCTTAACTGTCTTGATATTGATCCCATGTTCTGTTTTGCTTCTAACAACATCCTTACGAATCTTAACAGTACTTTGAATGACATGATTGAGCCTTTAAGATTATTAACACAAATTTGTTACTTATTATTATATGATGCACACCCATGAATTGCTAACAAATTATGTGGACCCACAAATACATTCCTTTAAATAAGAATAGATAGGTCCAAGTCAACAAATAATGTAGATTTGTGACTATAATTTTTCAAATATTCTAGGTTGATCAAACTAAATTTATTACTGATGGACAACTTTATGCAATGTTTGATTTACAAAAGGTCCTCAACACACCACTTGGAAGAAATAACATGTTACTATATTTGAAGGGTTCAGAACCTTAGTGGGCCAAGCGCCATGGATGAAAAATGGAAAAAACATGGGTTAAAATTAAGTGCTTACCATAATTCAATAAAACATATGGCAAATAATATTGTGAATTTTATTTCAACTCAACAATAGGATTTTATTCTTCCAACAATAATTCCTTTCTACAATTCACCTTAAACGCTCTCGTCAACAATAGGATTTTCACTCAACACTCGTTATAGCACTCCACTGACGGCAATGACAATTTACTTGGACTATTACGAACAACAATGAACTGTTAATCTTAACTAATATTTACAAAGCACTATTTACAAATCAGAACTATCAGTTCTCAGTTCACAGTTCTTCTAGCTCAGTCACTCGAGTTCACAGTATCTCGAACCACAGTCCTTCAGAGACAGTCCACTGCACTCGAACTCAGGTCCCTCCAACTGCGGTCCACTGCACTCGAACTCAGGTCCCTCCAACTGCGGTCCACTGCACTCGAACTCAGGCCTTCGGATGTGTCACAGCTGCGGACGCACACTCGAGCCGAACTCCGGTACACAAGACTTGCTTGCTCTGGCTTACTCACTGACTGGCTGACTAATCAACTGAAACTGAAAACTGCTCGAGTTCGCTGGCGTTTCTTCTTTTATAGCAACAGCGACGTAGCCTCGAAAGTTCGACGCGTCTCCAGAGATAGCACTCCAGAACAATCCAGAGCCCTCTCCTCTCTACCAGCACCAGATGCGCGCGCACTCTCCCCTCGTCGCGTAGGCCCTTTCCCCTCTCTTCTCTCCGCCGCGCGCCGTCCCTCAGTGCTCCGTGGAGCCTGTGTCGGCTCACGCGTGGTCTGCTCTCTTGCGGGACGCTGGTCGTGAGTTCGAATCTTACGTCGCTGTCACAATATAAAGTGTGCACATTAAAACTAAATTATATGACATTCTTCATTAAATTTTGGTATTCACTTAATTTTAACCTTGCTTTCTTCGTTTTTAATAAATGGCGCTTGGCCCACTATGGCTCTTAACCCTTCATTTACTGTATTACTGCAGGAAGTATTCCTACCTTAATTTTACAGTTTATGAAAGTGGAACAAAAAATACACTTTGCTATCTTTTGATGATAAACGACGAGTAAATGATATATGCAGCATTTTGTCACAGTATAAAGTAAAACGGTGATATGACGCACCTTTTTCAAAATATAGGACACTTTAATTAAAAATGTGAGAATACAGAATATATCTTGCACATTAGATACATTTGTGAATTGAAGAGTTTCAAATATATTTGTTGATAAATTTGTGATTGGAACTAAATAAAACTAAAATTTAGTTTTCTGCCATGTCTCTCACCCTGGGTGTGTGATATAGACCTAGGAGGTAGCTGATATGGCTTATGAAAAATAACGCTGAATTTTTAAGGGGGTTCGGAACCTCAAAAGTGACGAAATTTTGAAATTTTATTTTATATCTCATTGTAGGCATATTCTACAGACTTCAGGGATTACAGTGATATATATATATATATATATATATATATATATATATATATATATAAGACACTTATTGTTTTGAAAATTGGAAAATTTTTTATTTAACTCCATATAGACTAAAATAAAGAGGTATTTATTTACTTCTTCAAATTAATGTAACTCTGAAAATGTTGAGATTAGGATGCAAGTTTATGTCACATTTTGCTCAGAATGTCTTTGGAAATAAGTTCCGTAACTGGCGGTAAATCCTCGTGAATCACCCGTTCGTGCGTGCGTGCGTAAAGAACATCTTCATATCTTTATGATTCCATTTGTACCTTCTCATTCCTGTTCGTATATTTCACTTCACTATATAATTTAGGATACATGTTGCGTTTATTTGTTATTTGCAGGAAGAGTCATTTACCGTGGCTACAGTAAAAGAGGAGACTATGTTGGAAGTATCGACAGAAGAATCTGAAGTCTTAACCGAGAGGTGAGTGTAGGTGCATGTGTTCATTTTGTGCTTGTTTCGCTGGTTCAAATAAATGATTACGTAGAGCATTAATGTTACATGTTGCCGCATTGTATAATACGGTATGCGGCAAAACATACAGTACTGGACTTCGCGCAGCCCGCATGTGCATGCCTGTGCGTCTACGTGTTGTTGCATCACCATTATGTATTGCTAGTTGTGTAACGAACGTTGTGCTGTGTGGTTGGAATTGACAATGGGTCTCGCGACGGAGGAAAAAGTGCTCATTGCAGAGTATTATTTTTTCTCGTACAGAAATGGTTTTCAAGGCAGGGCGAATTTAAAGTTAGTGGCGCAACAATATCGTGAACACTTTAATCAGCCAGCACCATCCAACACAGTTATGCTGTCTATCGTTACAAAATTTCGTCGTACGGGTAGTGTATTGTATCAACGGAAGGGAAGGTCTGGTAGGTCAGTAACTGTGTCCACAAATGATAATCATGGACGTGTCCTCAATCAAGTGTTGCAGTCACCAAAGCGAAGTCTTCGACGACCATCTCTGAAATTAAACATCAGCAATACGTCACTTCAACTTAGGTGGATTTACGTACTGAATACAGGTTGGACAACGATTGACGGAGCAAGATAGGCATGTCAGGATTGAATATTGTGCAAGATTTTTGGCCATGGTGTACGAAGATCCAGATTTCTTGCTCAACGTGTGGTTCTCCGACGAAAGTCACATTCACTTGGACGGTTTTATCAATCGCCAAGCCACTCGCTTTCTTGGTTTCGAGAGGCGAGACGTAATCGTTCAGAAACTGCCACATAGTGTGCGTGTGACGATTTGGTGTGCAGTGTCAGAATACGGTGTGCTAAGTCCATATTTCATTGAGGATGATGATGGTATACCTCTTACTGTTACCCAGGAACGTTACAGGAACATGGTGGTCAGGCCATTTATTCAGGATCTAAGAAGGTTTTGTCGTGCCAGGAACATTCAGATGAATAGACAATGATTCCAACAAGACGGGTGACCTGCCACACCGCTCGACAGTCTCTGGCTATGCTGCAAGAAACCTTTCCAGGACGAATCATTTCCGTGGGACTGAGTTCCCCTACCCATCACATTCCCCGATCTTACACCACCTGATGCTTACATGTGGGGAATGTTAAAGGAGAACATTTTCAACTGTAATGATCCACCCGTAACTGTGCCTGCATTACGTCAGAAGATCGTCTCGTTTTTCAGGACTCTGCAGCAACCTATGTTCCAGAATATATTTCAAAATCTGCATTATCGTTATGAACACTGTCTACAGCGCAATGGAGCACATTTTGAACATTTACATTATCATCCTGATAAGTAACAACAACAAATAACAGTAAAATATTGTTCCAGTACTGTATATTTTGGCGCATACTGTAAGATAACAGCGAGGTCTCCTATAATTGTCGACCATCCCTACTTATATGGCTGTGGTAGCATTAGTGATGGAATAGAGAAATGCAGAGTTACTGTGAAGCAAAAACTTGCGGGGAAAAAACATTGAACATGATTTTCAGCAATATCCTACAAGTATTCAATGTTTAGAATTTAAATTTGCAGCTTTTCACGAGGTTTCATCCTTCCTCACTCCTTTAAATGGACTGTGGAGTAACGGTTAGCACGTCTAGCCGCGAAACCAGGTGGTCCGGGTTCGAATCCTGGTCGGGACAATTTACCTGGTTGAGGTTTTTTCCGGGATTTTCCCTCAACCCAATATGAGCAAATGCTGCGTAACTTACGGTGTTGGACCCCGGACTCATTTCACCGGCATTATCACCTTCATCTCATTCAGACGCTAAATAACCAAAGCTGTTGATAAAGCGTCGTAAAATAACCTACTAACATAAAATAAATCCTTTAGATGGAGGAAGAACTCGCATTTATATTGTGACAGCCGCGTGAGATTCGATCGCACGACCAGCAGAAGGAAGTGCAAGGTCGGCCGTGTTTTGGGCGGGTTGCGCGCGCATCTGCTTCCTGGGGCATGTGAAGGAGGGGAGCAGCAGCGTGCCAGATTTTTCGAGAATGCCTTCCTGACATCTGTCGATTATTCGAGATCGCGAACTCTCCAGAAACTATGGTTTGGTTATAAAGGAGCGGACGCAAGTGAGAGTCAGTCCGTCAATCAGTAAGCCAGTGTTGTTACAAGCAGATTTGGACAGTAAGCGAGTTAGTCTTGTGTAGCAGTGAAGCCAGCTTCGAGACCAGAGCGCGACTTGAGTTGTGTCAGTAACTGTGGAGCCTGAAGCCCGGAGTTCGAGTGCAGTGGACTGCAGTTGGGGGACCTGAGTTCGAAGTTCAGCGGCTCGTCTCTGAAGGTCTGGGGTTCGAGATTCTGTGAACGCGAGTGACTGAGCTAGAAGAACTAGCCAAGACAAACGAGCTGTGAACTGAGAACTGACAGTTCTGTGTTGTAAATAGTGCTTTGTGAACATTAGTTAAGAGTAACAGTTCATTGTTGTTCGTAATAGTCCAAGTAAATTGTCATTGTCGTCAGTGGAGTGCACTAACGAATACTGTGTTACTGTGTGGAGAGCAAATCCCATTGTTGACGGGAGTGGAATTAAATTGTAGAAAGTGAAGAGTAATTGTTGAAATAATAAAATTACATTGTTGTTGAGTATAAAAATTTACAATATATTAGATAATATACGAGTATTTTGTTGGTGCAGAGCACGTTGTATTCCCCGTCTCTTTATCTGGCGGTCTGACTTGCATTTTTAGAGGTATGGAATGTGTTTTGACATAGTACAGGAATGGAATTCTTACTCTGATATTCTATACCAAAGGTTTACATATCAATTTATAACTTATTAATTGAAGTACGCCCCGAACAACGCTGTATAGAACATTTTCCATTTTTTACAGTAGTCACATAAAACATTTCGAAGTAAATCCCGAAAAGACAAAGTATA
Organism: Periplaneta americana; assembly: GCF_040183065.1. Lineage (NCBI taxonomy): Eukaryota > Metazoa > Arthropoda > Insecta > Blattodea > Blattidae > Periplaneta > Periplaneta americana. The sequence goes on from NC_091132.1 coordinate 161,580,306, forward strand.
TGATTATGTCTCGTGACCAGAATATTGTACGAAATGGAAATATAAAAATTGGAGATTTATCCTTCGAAGAGGTGGAAAAATTCAAATATCTTGAAGCAACAGTAACAAATATAAATGACACTCGGGAGGAAATTAAACGCAGAATAAATATGAGAAATGCGTGTTATTATTCGGTTGAGAAGCTCTTATCATCCAGTCTGCTGTCCAAAAATCTGAAAGTTAGAATTTATAAAACAGTTATATTACCGGTTCTTCTGTATGGTTGTGAAACTTGGACTCTCACTCTGAGAGAGGAACATAGGTTAAGGGTGTTTGAGAATAAGGTGCTTAGGAAAATATTTGGGGCTAAGCAGGTTGAAGTTACAGGAGAATGGAGAAAGTTACACAACACAGAACTGCACGCATTGTATACTTCACCTGACATAATTAGGAACATTAAATCCAGACGTTTGAGATGGGCAGGGCATGTGCACGTATGGGCGAATCCAGAAATGCATATATAGTGTTAGTTGGGAGACCGGAGGGGAAAAGACCTTTAGGGAGGCCGAGACGTAGATGGGAGGATAATATAATGGATTTGAGGGAGGTGGGGTGTGATGATAGAGACTGGATTAATCTTGCACAGGATAGGGACCGATGGCGGGCTTATATGAGGGCTGCAATGAACCTTCGGGTTCCTTAAAAGCCATTTGTAAGTAAGTAAGGCACATAAAACAATATTATCATAAGAATAAACAATAATTTAATCCGTTTATCAAGGAAACAGGCACATTACAACATCACAATGCATATGAACTCTTAATCAGCTGTCTACTACTGAATTTTTTAAAATTGAAGTAGTTTTATAAGGAATATCAGTGGAACAACGATGTATGTTACTCAGTGGGACAATGCTGTATGTTTTCTATTGATGAACACTTACTAATAAGACATGGAATTGTGATCTTGTAAACATTAAAAGCAAAGAAAAGACACAAAATAACACTTTAAAGTTCTGTAGCATGTAAATATCGTAATTACTTTTTACGTCTTGATTACATAACTTTTAACATTATATCACTTTGGAATCGTATAACTTGTCGTTTCTGTGTTAAATTTTATATTACCTTGTTAACATGTTTCAGCCTGCTATCGGCCATCTTCAAAACTGGTTGTTGCTGGTCTTGGAGCCTTTTGTTTGTATTTCCTGAGGGGGTGTGTTTGTGTAGTGTAAAGTGGAGTCAAAGAGTGAGTCTGTTCTGAAATTGAGTTGTATGTTGAGAATTACGTTTGAATGCGGTGTGTGTGTTTTTATATTTCGTGTTGTTCTAGTGTGTTTAGACTGGCTTTTTGGTCGGATGTGTAGAATTTCCATGTCTGTGTTGATGTCTCTGTAGGTTTGGTTAGCATTTGTGATGTGTTCTGCATATGTGGAAGTTTTTTGTAATTTTGTTATGGCTGTGATGTGTTCTTTGTAACGTGTTTGAAATGATCTGCCTGTCTGTCCTATGTAGAAGTTGTTGCAGATGTTGCATTTGAGTTTGTATACGTCTGTGTTGTTTGTGTGTTGAGATATTTCTGTAGAATATTATTTGTTTTGTATGCGATGTTCTAATTTAATTTCTTTCTTTGTTTTCGTATGCTAGTGTGATGTATTTTTTGTGTTCTTGTGTTTGTGCTGTATTATGTTTTTTTGTGATTATGTTTTGTTTTTCTTATTATGTTGTCTAGTATATTGGGGTTATTTCTGTTCTCTTTGCTATGTATTTGATCGTGTTTAGCTCTTCTTTGTAATCATGTTGGTTCATTGGTATGTTGAGTAGTCTGTGTACCATTGTTCGGAATGCAGCTTGTTTGTGTTGTGTTGGGTGGATGGAACAGTGGTACACTAACTACTCAATCAGGCGACCTAAAATTTTGTGTACTGCAGTAAGAATAACACTATACAGCGTTGTTCCACTCATCTTATTTGGAAGGGTTTTTTCAGGCACCTCTTGTATGTATGTATTTATTCACACTGCAATGGGTATATACACGGTGGCAGTGGTAACTAATTACACTCAATAAAGATAATAATAAACACAATTAATAAAAAATACAATTAATAATAATACTAATAATTAATACTAACAATAATTAATAATAATAATAATAATAATAATAACAGCGAACATCCTAAATTAAATGAAGCACGATCAGTTAAAATAACATTTAAAGTAAATCTAGTTTGTACCTTAAACCTATGTTCGAACTAAAACCCACGAGTATGATATGTTCGTATCTGCACAAGTACCTTTCAACACTACACTCATTCCGCTGTCAACGCACTCACTGCACTGGAACTACGACACATTTCACTGATTCTATCCTGATTTCACTAACACTTCAGAAACATTTCACTGTTCAAATACTTTGCACTGCCACTATAAACTATAAATCTTCACTGACAGGAACACGTTTCACTTACTCAACACACTTCACTGACACAACATAATTCTTCACTGATAGAACACTTCAATAACAAAATATCAATTACACCCTTTAAATACTGTGTATAATTATATACTGAGCTTTCCCGCTTATGTATGGCTTTCCAGAGTCCCGTAGCTTCTTCCGTTCGATATCATTTCACTCAGACATGTTAATTTTGCGTTTTCTCGACATATTGAGACGTTTTAGATCGCTTGGTGAAACATCCATACTGCCTGCGTCCGCCACATTGTGTCCTATACATCATTGTTCCACTGAAATCGATCTAATGTCTGACTATTACTGCCACTTGGGGATGGATATTCGACATTCCAGTGTGTTTTCCATGTGTAGGGTGTGCTATATATCGATGTTCCGTTAAAAACTAATATATATATATATATATATATATATATATATATATATATATATGTATGTATGTATGTGTGTGTGTGTGTGTGTGTGTGTGTGTGTGTGTGTGCTATACGGCGTTGTTTGGGGGCGTATTCAAATTACTATATTACACCATTATGTGTGAGTTTTATTATTTTTCTGTCTTGATGGTCGCAACTTTCGCTAATATGTTCTTTTTGATTACAGTATTTTTTACACTGACGGCATTCAAACGCCACAGGAGGAACACATCAGTCCGGAAAAATTCTCCTCAGGGAACCCTTCTTCCGACAGTGCGTCCAAGTCAGAGATTTACAGCCACTTGCATAGAAGAACGAACAAAATGCTGTCACAGTCGTGCAGTCACACTGAGAATTCGACATTCAAATGCAATGCATGTGACAAACAGTTCTCAGAACAGGGCTCTCTCTTAAAACATGTACAAACACACACGGGCGAAGAGCCATACAAAAGCGATAGCTGTGATAAACATTTCCTGAAATCGGGAAATATAAGTGATGCACTTACAAACATTGGAAAAAAACGTTTCAAATGCGATATCTGTGGAAAATATTTTTCAAAAAAGCAACATCTCGAAACACATGTACGAGTGCACAAGGGTGAGAAGCCATTCAAATGCCATGACTGTGGGAAATGTTTCACGCAAAGGGGATCACTTACAAAGCATGTACGCAAACATACCGGGGAAAAGCCATTCATTTGCGATACCTGTGGGAAAAGTTTCTCTGATACGAGTTATTTGAGGACCCACGTACGTACGCACACTGGTAAAAAGCCATTCAAATGCAATACTTGTGGAAAGACTTTCTCCCAAAAGGGATCTCTCACAATCCATGCACGTACGCACACTGGCGAAAAGCCTTTTAATTGTGATTACTGTGGAAAAAGCTTCTCTGTATCTGGCTCTCTGACAATTCATGTACGTATGCACACTGGCGAAAAACCATTCAAGTGCTACACGTGTGGGAAACGTTTCTTGAAATCTAGTTCTGTCAGAAGCCATTCACGAACTCACACTGGTGAAAAGCCATTTAAGTGTAATACCTGTGGGAAAAACTTCTCACAGTCGAGTTCTCGCAATATGCATGTACGCACGCATACAGGCGAAAAGTCATTCAAATGCAGTGCCTGTGGGAAACAATTCTCAAGATTGGGATGCATCAAGAAGCATATACGTACACACTCGGGCGAAAAGCCATTCAGATGCGTTACGTGTGGCAAAAGTTTCACAGAATCTGGACATCTCAAAACCCATGTACGCACACATACAGGGGAGAAGCCCTATTTATGCGTTACTTGTGGCGAAAGTTTCTCGTACCCGGCAAAACTAAGAACCCATGTACGTACGCACATTGGCGAAAAGTAATTTAAATGTGATACCCATGCAATACTGGCATACGTGTTGTATACTAGCCTTGTTACCCGTGTTTAATTCTTCTTGCAAACAAGCTCTATTATAACCAGTGCATTCACGCACTCTGGTCACATGTAGTAAGTAATAATTGAAAAATCGATGCACGTAATAATAATATTTGATCTTCCTCAATTTGGTGAGGTTGCCAAAGACAAAGAATGTTAAACAGTAACATTTAAGGTGACATTAAAAATGTCTTACAAGAAATTTGTTTACAATAAACTGAAATTTACAGTAGATAATGTTTCACAATAATGTACATTTGCAGTAAAATAAAAAATACAGATAAAATTCAAGTGTAATTTGAATTGAAATACAAGTGTAGCCGTTAAATCTGCAGAGAACCCTTCAAAGCTATCATAGAAATTTCCTCAATTGTTGTTGGGACTCCAAATTTATGACAGAATGACAATAACTTTTTGTTATGGTCCCTCTAGTGTCCTCCATTAATCTGTTGACTTCTATATCCCTGAGTTTGTATGATGTTTTGTAATAAGGGATAGTTGGTTCATAAATTGTCCTTTTCTCTAGATTAGCCTCCTTGGGTTGATTTTGGTGCGTCTCCAATGAGATGGTCTGAGCCAGAATATGACCTTTGGTCTCTCCGGGTTTAAATGTTATAAAATCAATATGCCGATGACTTCCGGTATCCACTATTCCATGGACTTCTTCATAAGTAGTGTAGCCATTGGACTTAAGGCATGTTGCGATTACAGACCTGATCTTGTGATGTCTGCTGTTACGAAGAGTTTCGCCAAATGGGCATGAACCCAAGACATGAGCCAAAGTTTCAACCTCACTGTGGCATCTGCCTGGAACAGCGCGTACAGGAGCAACATTACCGTTCATCTCCAGCTCCAATTAAAGTGAGAAAATATTTATCTCTATGAGGATAATTTATTGACATCAGCTATTATACAAGTCATTAGCTTTCGAAATGAGATATCATCGGTATTACTGAGACTTAAAGTATTTAAACTCGACTCAGTAATTAACATAATTGGGATTCTGCTCTTATGTAGTATCCGCGAAATGCTTAGTTGATTTTACCAAAAACGAATTAGTTAGCCTTTCCAATACAAAGTTTATGGTAAGTACTCCACACATTAATGTACATCAAAACTTCATGTTTACCAGTAGAAATGGAAGGACAATTCAAGTTCATTTTTGCGCAAGTTCCTATAAATGACGACGTGAAAGCGCTTGCTAACATACGCAGTCAGTCACTCAATGTGGGCATACCACTGTCTAGTATATAGTCACGAAGCTCACTATGTAGGCAATATGCATCCATAGATAGTTGCTAACCACTAGGATCGCTACTAACGCCTCATTACATACAATGTGAAACAGTAACGACACAGTCTATTGTTTTTGGTACCCTCATCAACTCAAGCTTCAGGACTGTATATACTTAACTGTGAGCATACTCTGTATTACAATTAGCGGCTGTTTTCGCTAATTCGTCTGTTCTATGCTTACTCAGGGTACTAGATTAGAACAGTTAAGTTTGGAATGCCATGATTAGGGACTATTTGTACAGACTGGGACTTTGATTCAATTTTTAATTTTATTATGAGCAAATTCAAAGTCGCTGGAGATACTGTGATCGCGATTACAATACAGTAAAGCACATTTCCATTGTCATGTATTATAACATGTTGATGTTGAAATATGGAGCAGTGAAGTGAGAGTGTGAATTGTTCGGAATTAATTTCTGTCTTCTATTTGTGAATGTGATATTTTAATTTTAAAATAATTTGTATAACCTTAGTAATATTCTCTATTATTCCTTTTTGGGATATAAGTAATACGATTTTAAAATGACATTTTTCAAATGAAAAATAGCACAAAGATATATTTTTTGTATATTACCTAACTTAACCTGATTATATGTTGTTAAGGTATTATGTATAATAAGCTTTCAACATTCAACATGGCCAGTTATGTAAGACAAGAGTTTCAGTTGTTCATACAATTATTCGTTTGTAATGACTGTTAAATCCATGTGTACTGTATTTCGAAATCCACACGGAGTACACAACATGCATTTAGGTTGTTCTTTGATTCCTGTCTCGACGTCATACATTAAAGATGGTTCTGTAGACTTCTCTATTAGACTGCTTGTTTGTGTAATTCACTTTTATAACCCTATTTCAGTTTGAACTAATTTCTGTTTGAAGTTATTGGAAATTTATTATAAATTGCTTATATTCTGTGGTCACTTCCGCCATTCTAAAACAGTTATTTGGCAAAGAAATGTCTTTTGTCAATAATCCATATTTATTGATAAGACTGACGTCCTATTTCTTCTATGACTGTCTTATTATTAGATTCTGATTAAAATATAAACTGTTATATTGTGAATCGATAACAAATCAATAATTAATATGTAACCTATTGAATCATATTCCTAAATATTTGACTACGTTTTAGTATAATTGTCATTTGAAGTTAAATACCAGTAATTTATTTTAACACATTCTTTAGTATCGTCACGGCAATGAATAGGCTATATCTATTCTAACATTAACATTTACGGCGTTCGTGCAAGCAAATATAAATTGAATCCACTTACACGATAGGAGACGTAATATAAAGAATACTGGAGTGTTTAATTCTATGTATGATTATTGTATCTGTTGCCACAATCATATATATTAAAAACGTGACGGATTTTCTGTGAATTAAATTTAAATACAACTTCTTTAAGGCATGACGCAAACAAGTATAACTTGAGAATTTACGTGATAGTAACTTTTAAATAGTTTATAAAGTAGCTTGATTGAGATTCAGAAACCAGGAGCTGTGTATAATTATTAAACGTGTCATTTATGTAACTTTTCTTTTGAAGATATGCCAAGAAATGGCCTCATTGGCTGCGCAAGTGAAATGTGAGGGGGTGGGGGTTTGCGCACACCTTCTGGAATCACCACTGCAATTAATTTTAGGATAATGATTATTTGTGTTGAGAACAAGGAGTTTAGTTCATAGATTATTTATTTTTATGCGTAGTTATGACTATTTTATGGTAATGTTTACATTTTTATGCTAGATGTTACGGTATGTTTAATTTTCATTTTGAACGGGCCTACCGTTACCATGGTAATCTTTGTCATGTTATCCCCTGATATGGTGTCCATTGTCATGTTTACCATTGCGATGATTATTTATTGTTGCCATGTTAGCGTTGCTATGGTTATCTTTGCCATGTTTATCTTCATGATTCACATTGCGAAGGTAAATTTTCCATGGTTACCATTGCCATGTTTACCATTTGTGTGGTTTCTGTTGCCATGATAATAATCGCCTTGGTATCCTTTGGCATAATTACTGCTGACATGGTTACAATTGCTTTGCTTACTGTTGCCATATTTAACATTGCCATGATTATACCATTGCCGTTATAACCCTTGCCATGTTTACCTTCATCAAGGTAATCGTTGCCATTGTTGCCTTTGCCTTGGTAACCGCTTCTCTGGATACTGTTGCTAAGATTACCATTGACATGGTAACTTCACCATCTATGCCATGGTTTTAGTTACAATGGTCATCATTTCTATGGTTACAATTGCCATAGTTACGGTTACCATTGCAATGGTAACCGTTGTCATCATTATCCCTAGCAAGGCATCCATTGCTATGTTTACTGTTGCGTTGTTAATCGTCATGATACCGTTGACATGATTATCGTTCCCATGATAACCGTTGTCATAATTACCGTTTGCCATGGTTAACATTGCTATGGTTACCGTTGCCATGTTTACCGTCGTCATGGTTCGCGTTGCCATTGTAAATGTTCCCATGTTTACCAAGACATTCGTAGCTACGATGGACATGGTAGTAGTAGCCGTGATAATCGTAGCTTTGATAACTGTTGCCATGGTGGCCACTCCATTTTTACATTTGCCATGGTATCGGTTATAACGATTGGCTTTGCCATGGTGAACTTCGACATGGTTAGCATAGCCATTGTTACAGTTGCTATGGTTACTGCTGCCATGTTTATCCCTTCAGTGCTCGCTTCATAATTTGTAATAGCAATAATCGCACGGATTACGTTATTTAATCCATCTCTTTTTTTTTTATAATCAATTCGTTTGCACATACAAATATGTAATATTACAGCATACTGTATGTAGGACCTGTATATAATAGTAATATTGCTTTACTGCTTCGTTAACTGTATGCGTTATAACACTGTAACACTATTTGAAATTTAATATTGAACTCAGTGATGTGAATATATAAATTCTTGCAGGACACAAAGGGCAGTTCCTCCAAAATCAGTCGGACTCAAAACCCCTGAATCTTTCTACAGGCATCCATTCTACGCAGAAGAAAGAATCCATTCTCAGTAAGTTATTTACATTCCAATACAGCAGTTTTAATAGCATATTATCACAGTCTAATACCTACAGTCGCGCAACTTCAACACTTTTTTTGCCAACATTCGCGACACTAGCGCCCAAGCGGCAGGCAAGGCACTGGTAATATTGTTGATACAATCCGTTGCTTACGTGATTACGTGTAATCTCGTAAGCAACGATACAATCACAGTCTACTATATACAGTCGCGAAGCTTGAGGTGTTTTTTTTGCAAATCTCGTGATAAATCGCTCCAAGCGGTTAGCAACTAGAAACAATTGACTGTGCATGGTCGACTTTGGACTGTGTCGTATTTCTATCGAGTGCTAGCTCGTTGCGTATTTCACATTGATGCTTGTGAAATGTTCGTTTTTGGTTGTAATGGAAATGTTAATGGCTAAAATATAATAATTGGAATAATAATAATATGGGACAAGGAGGAGACGTTTGTAGTGCTATAAATTGTAGCAACAGTAAGAGAAAGAGGCCAGAGTTTTCCGATTTCCGAAAGATTCAGAGAGGTTCCTGGGTTTCCACAAGATGCTGTGCAGAAACAAAACTCTTAATTTTAAAGTTCTTTGTGACTGTCAGAATACATTATATCTTTAAATTTCATAATGAAATGTTTCAGTCTAACCGAAAGGACATTAGATACCGGTTAAAGTTCTGTCACTTAGGCTGCTAAATTTCCAGAGAAATAAAGGTTAGGTCTACTTTTTTTTCAGATGATATATTTTTAATTGTAGCTATTAATTTGTTATTATTTTTTATGTGTTATTTTACTAAAGACGTAGAAAAATTAAGTTTGTTTTAATGAAATTTATTGATCACGTTTTATTTTCAATTCTGGTGGGATTATTATTGCTTAGGCCTACTTTTTTTTTTCAAAGAATATGTTTTTAATTATAGCTGTTAATTTTGTTGTTATTTTTATTTGTTGCTTTACTAGAGACGTAGAAAAAGTATGTTACAATAAAATTTATTGATCACGTTTTATTTCCAATTCTGGTGTGATTATTATTGCTTAACCTCATCCCACTTTGTTAACTACGTAAGCCTACAATACAAGTACCGGTACACGTAAGTTACTCCATTAATTCATATTTCCATTATTATTGTTGTAAAGAGAAATGCAAATTAATATTTATTGGTTTCATAGTTAATTGTCGCTATAATCTTGAATGAGTGAAGCTATTATAGTAAATTTCAGTTCGTTTTGCACAAACAAAAATTATGTTGCAGGTATCTTCGAGTTTATGGTGGAATTTAATATACTTCATTAAAATAATAAATTAACTTTATACATTTAATATTTCAATAATGGAAGGAAGGTGTTAATTTTTCCCAAAGAACACGACAACGAAAGTGTAACATATTTTGTCGTCTGCTAGGAGAGAGATCTGCGATGATGAGGCGATAGCAGCGATCCTAGTGGTGGGCAACTACCCATGTTTGCATTTTTACTACATATTGAGCTTCGCGAATGTATATAGTAGACTGTGATACTATCTCGTTCAGCCAGCACGTGCTTTAAGGGATGCGAGATGTTATAAACGTTTTAATCATGCGTCGGAATAAAGGCAGTATGTGCAATGACAAAAATTGCAGTAACAACAAGTTTAAATCTCCGAATCTGTCGTTCTTCAGATTCCCTAAAGACCAAGAGAAAATCATAAATCAGCCATAACCAATAATCCACGTTGTAGGTAGCCTACGTATTGTGTTCTGTAAAATATTTATTAGTTATCAGTTACCTATTTGTATGTCAAAGTGAATACCTGTTATAGTATATTATTTTTTTGCATAGATCATATGTGTAAATGTGTAACCATTCCGATTTTGGATAATGTATCTAGAGTTTTTAATGCAAGTAATTCCATAATTTTTGTATTCGTGTTTATTTATTTATATTTTTCAGAAGTTCAATGTTATATTGCATTCAAGTAGGGATCATGGTGTTAATTTTTCAAGAATTCATGGAGTACTGTAATCCTTTTGCGAAATATTCACTTCTTGAATAAATCCGGACTGTGTCGATAAAATTTCTGATGTGTTGGTGTAGATTCATGTGGCAGACGTATTAAGTTCTCAAGAAATAAAAGAGCCTTTTTAAATGTAATATAAAAAGCAATCTTTTGTGTAATAATTTGCATGACTGTTAACTGTTATTGGTGTTGATTTTACATTCCCAGTAATTATTTGAGCCGTTCAGAGCAGAAGTGGTTAAGTCAAAATTAGGTAATGAGGTTTAAAGTAAAAATTCTGTAAAATACAGCGCAAAGTAGCAATTAATATATCCTTCGTACTATTCACTGACTACTAATAGTTTAAATAAATTCAATATTAACTGCTACTTTGCGCTGTATTTTACAGAATGTTTACTTTAACCCTCATTACCCATTTTTGACTTACACCACTTCTGCTCTGAAAATAAAATTAGGCCTACATTTTCTGAGTTAATATTGAAGTTACAATTTTTCCAACAAAATTGTGTGTTCATTTATTTGTTCTCACCTACGTCATATTAACAGTAAGTGCATGTAAATTACGTATTATATAGGTAGGATAAGTTAAAATTAAGCGTATGTGTGAAAACTGGAAATGTAATGTAAAATGCGGTAAACTTGCCGTAAAAATTTACACCATAATATCAGCACTATTTGTGACTCAAAATAATAAAGGAAATGCCGGTTCTTAAGAAATGGAAAAATAATGAACTTCATAAATCAATGTCATGTTAAGGTTTAAATCCTCCCCTTTTTTATTTTTCAAGTTTACCTCAGCGGCCGAGTTTACCCCAATTTGCGGTATGGAAAATAGTTAATTTCTCAGGAAATAGGGAGAGGAGTTCACCACGCGATGTACCCTACGAGATATGGCCTACAATTTTGAAGCTACTAATTTTGACTCTTCTCACAGTAAATATAGAGTTCCACTGATTCATCAATATATTTAGGAATGAATTGAATTAACCGTACACGTACGAACAATTATATTATTTCAAAGCATGATACGTGATCAGGGCCAAGATTCAGTTGTAAGGAGCAGAAAGAATTATGTTTTTTCCCAGCTTCTGAAACTTGTAGATTAACTGCGTGTGAAATTCTTCTAGGATTCTAAAGTAAAATTAATAAGAACATATACACTTACTGTATAGCATAAAAATATAAAATAAATTACGCAAAACCCATTTTCTGATGTGTTATCATATGTAGTGTGCACACTGTTAACTTGCCTGCCGCTAGAGGGCTACTGTCGCGCCAGCTGTCAAATGTTGACATATTTTATACATATGAGTTGCGTGACTTGTGATATTATTATTATTATTATTATTATTATTATTCCTTGGTCACGGCTTACTTGATCAGATAGAAGACTGTTTAGCGTTATTGGAAATTGGAATGTTATATTTTAGATTCAGAACGGTAAAGATGTAAGGAATACTAAAAAAGTCAGGTTAATTTTCCATATTAACGTGTTATAGAGGTAAGTCTTTGCCCATAAATGTTATCAGTCTTTAACCGTATACTTTGAGAATAATATTATATTACATGATTTCAATGTTTACCGTTGCAATTAAAGTAGAAAACAAACATATTGTTTTACTTTTTTACGCCAGTCATTTTCCCCAACAATTCCAAAGAATTATTTGAAATGTTTTGTTGTTCACTTTTCATTCTTTTCCTAAACATATATTGGGTAAAGTTCTTTACAATTCTTTTTGTGTGTTGTATTCGATTGATTTCGTATGGACTCCTAAGGTTTTACCTAACCTATCACAGATTCATATATGCAACGTGTTTAAACGGAGTACGAACGGAACTACCTCAGCGCTAGTTTAACCGATTTTTAACGGGATATGTAAATCTGACGATTAATTATCCTTTCATTGTCCCACACGTGTGCTTATATAAAGCGAAACTGACGATTGGCTCAATCATAATGTTCGTTTAGATGAAAGTGTCTGTGAAGTATAATTTTTACGAAGAAAAATCTGTGCAATCAATATTACTGTTACCACAGTCTGTAGGCTATAGTTTTACTTATTCTGTGTCCGGTTACTTTATAACACGTCCTTTCCACGTGTTTTTGAGAAATTAACAATGAAGTGACCTTTTTTATTTTTGTCTGACATTAAAAGTTTTGTGTACGGATATTTGCAGCTCAAAGTGGCTAATTGTATAGCCTATATAGACACACATTAATGTATACCAAATTTTGTTTCCCAACTTTTCCCTTATTTTCGATATGTCTGCAAATTGACTATAGGTGGAAAACATTTTTGTATAATGGAATGTTAAATGTGGCTAGCAGCCTTGTCAGGCTAGCAACACTAAAACCCACCGATTTAACAACCAAATTCAGCACAATTACACACATGGCTTTGGAATGCATTCTCGTAAGGTACACTATAATACTGCACAGTACATAGATATGTTAATTAATGTATTGTACTTACATTTCTCTCTGTTTCTAACACTGGTTTAATGCCCCTCCGGTATTCACATTTTTATTATCGTTACATTACTTTTAGAAATTGACATATCTTCCATTGCATAAAAGTTCTTTATAAAGTGTTTAAACATATGTATGTATTACACATATATATTATTTAGGTAGCCTATGTAGGCCTATTTGTTTGTATTCAGTATTATTTGTTTAAATGTGGTGTATATTAAGCAATTTAATTTTAGGCAATCGAAAATATAATTGTTACGCAATTTTAATAGTTTAAAATCATTAATAAATTACAAAGAAATGAAAATCATATCAGAACAGGAAGAATGTAAAAAAGTTAACAACAGGAAAGCAAAGATGGGACTAGCGTGGTAGAGATTGGGAATTTGGAGTTTAAAAAATAGATGAGACGTAGGAAAATATATCTGTTCTTATGTAATCAAAAAGAAGACGCGTTACACGTTTTATTATCTTGCCCAGAAAATGAAAAAAAAAAATGATATTGAAGAGCCATTACTAAAACTATAGGCCTATGTAGAAATAGCGTTTAGGAAATTGTATAGAGCAGTACCTAAATGGAAGAAAATCAAGGGAACTTGGATTATATTTGTTTATAGTAAAGAAAAAAAATAAGAAGGAAAATGTGGTATAAACATATGTATATAAATGAGAAATAGTAATTAAAGAGTTCACTGTCAGTGTCTTATATCTTTGTTTCAGTGATGATGGAAGTGATCAAGAAGGAACCTGAGGTGGACCCGTTGACTATACAATCGAGTGATTGCACTGATACAGATGAGAAGAAGCCCATATCTGAGGTAAATTGAAAGTCTCTTATTAAGTAATTGCTATATGCGACGTGTATAACATTGTCGAATATGACATAAGATTACTTGAGTGTATCTGCCAGTTTATGGTTAGCAGACTTTTTTATATAGACTAAGAAATTTCTAATGTAAAGTCTATTATCGTACTTTTCCTCATGCCACGTGTTATGTGCTTCATTTTTACTCTTTTGTAATATTTTAAGAGGTGATGAAGGACTCTAGTTTGAACTGAGTTTTAAGATATCATTCAATCAAAATGCTTTTCATAAAGACTTAATTTGTTAATGGCTTCTGTATTCTATTGAATATAGTAAGTCAGGTCAAAGAACTGAATTGCACTATACGTGAGTAGCTGTTTGTATAGCTCTCAAATACATGTGGTAGGGCAGGTGTAGCTTTAAAGTCTAGCACCATCGTGACAAACATAGATGAGCTCCTGTGAAGCAGGTCTCCTTTTTACAATAAATTCTGTACGCAACATAGTTTAATTGTAAGTGCTAGTAATTAATTAAGATTAGCAGAGGTAATGTTTAATTTTCCAGATACGTTACCCTCTATTATTTTGCTGTTCAGGTTTGCGATTTACATGCAACAAAAATCCATGTTAATAAAAATGTAACCAATTATTTCCAAGTAATACAGAATAGTCCGGATCAGCATACTTCATACCCTAAGAATGAAACCTAACCATTTTTCCCCATTATTACATATGCTAGTGGATTGTTGTGATTTTCTAGCTTGCAGGTTGAATTTTCTTTTACCAACTTCGTTTCGAATTTCGATACTGACAAATACTACAAATGGTAGTGATTTTGTAACTGGTACGTTGGCAGCTGAGACAAATATCGACAATAATTATCGGTACTGGAGTTCCATGAAATTGAGATTGTAGTAGATTTCTGAGCCAGTTACTGGAAGCTAGTGAAATTTGAACATACTAATAATTAATTAATATCAGTGCTTTTATTAATATATAATAGTTATTTTATGTGTTGCGTTGTGGTTACAATTCAAGACTATAGTCAGGTAAGTTTTCGGAGTTAGTACTAATAATTTCATGTGGTCAAACAAAATACCTTTTTAAGTTAGGTCTCGTGAGTCAGTTGTTAGTCAAACCAATGAATTTCGTATTGCCAGACAAAATACTTGTCATGTTGATCCCTTTGTCGTATAGTTTGCCTACGAAAATATATGACAAATTATTGAATTATTTAGAATAACCTTCCAACATAGAGTACGGTAAGTAAAGGAGTAATTTATTACTTAGGATTGTGTAATATCTGGTAACAGTTTGCAACACTGACAAGACGGCAATATTTGCTGATTAGGAACTGTTCTTATGTGAACCTCACTATAGCAATAGTAAAGTACGTTGCACTGCTTGACAGTATATATTTAACCATTCTGCTTAATTACCGAAGAGAAATAAATCCATGACACAAACATAGTAGGCAGGGAGAGGGGAAGGAGAAGGGGAGGGAGATAGAGAGAAAGAAAGAGAGAAAGAGCGAGAGAGAGAGACGTTTCCTTGCATTTGAAATAAATTTTGCAAATAAAATATTGCTTTCTGTGTTTATTATGCTTATTTTGACTCATAACTTATGTTCTGTTGAATACACATGGTACTTTTCCGAAATCAGACTTTTAATTTGAAGGAACTTCAGTGACAATTCACTTATCTATAGCGAAGTATGAAGCTAAGGTGAGTGGAGTTCATGGGGTGCGCAGATTCTTCTTCATATGTTTAACAGACTCCATATACAACTGTACTTGCATTGTTTTATACTTCAAGACAGAGACGGTAAAATTTGAGCATGCCATTTATTACTTGTTTTTCCTTTAAGAATTGCTGAAATTTAAACTGCAATATTATTTTAAGTTTAAGAGTCAAAGAAAATCTATCTTACCACTTCTTTTCATCATTGACAAGGTGCAAGATCCTATATCATACAAGATAAAGCAGATAGCGTATTGTAGTGAAACAAATAATTTTCTTCTTGATTTAGAAATCTTAATAAAAACTCATAACTCTTTATGATTCCTGTTGATTAATTGATCTCTTTATTTATACTTGATTAATTTATTTGTCTTTATATACAGAAATGATCTTAATTCTACCAAAATTTATTAAATTTGTAACATAGCTGTAATCCATTGTAGGTACAGAATATCTTAAAGATGTTCCTCAAGATGGGTTTGTTGTACTTTTTTTTAGGTGATGTCAGTTTTGCGACTCAATCCATGCATAAGCTCGGAGATAGGAAGTTACTTTGACTAAATAGCATCATGGATAACATTCCAATACAAAAGTTGGGGCTGAGTTTGGTATATCAGAAAAAATTTATAATACAAAAAAATATTCTGTCCTGTCACCCATGTCAGCCTGAACATAATTTATTGATGAGTGTCATTTAGCTACTAAGTGAATTGTAATTTCTAAGATGTAATTATCTTTAATCTGGGATGATGTATCATTTCTCCTGAAACTGTTCCTGTTTTGAATTTCTTAATTTTATTAACATAATTTACCTTTATGCTACATTTATTAGCCTACATGCTAAGTTAGGAGTGTAATATATATGAGCCATCTGTCTCTGTGGTGAAGTCAAGGTGAAAATAGCTTATGCCTAGTGAGGCACGGTTCAGACCCTATTGAATTAGGCTATTATTCGAACATTTTAACCACCGATGAGTAAGAAATATATATTTTACAAGATGAGAAAGTTGAAAAGATGCTGACTGATTTTGATGAGTTACATTATTAATTGCGAATTAGATATAACAGGCAGAATGATGGTTTTAATATATTTCTTTGCACTTACCACATTAAAAAATGTGACGATCACACTTTTTATTGTACTTTAGATGTAGCTTTAAGCAAAAATAAATGTTCTAATCACATTCAAAACGGGATAATTATATTTCTCTTTCGTGTAGTGGAAATTTTAATAGAGTAATAGTAAATTGTGAATGTTTACAGTATAGAAATCGCTATTGCATTTTGTTCTTCGAATGCCAAATGTATAACAGTGTACAAATCTATTGCGCATGTAATATTATGAAGCCATGTGGGACTGTGGAGGAAGAGAGATTAATGGAATTCAAATCTTATGTATTGCTGCGAAACTTTTGAGAATGAAATATTGTTAATACTGGGATGTAGATGCAGGAGCTTCTATTAGCATCCATCATGTTTCCTTGTTCCTTCTGTGGACAGAAAGTAGTGATCGTAATATTACAAGCATTGGCTAGGGAGGTGTTGTATAATGCCATGATGCATTACAAATTACTCACGTTCGTCATATTTAACTGCAGTAATTAGGTTTTCAATATTTGTACTTGTACCTTCTTTCAATTTTTGTTTGTTTCACGACCCTTTGATGTATTTACATTTTGAAAATGTATGTACAGACGCAGTACAGTGTCTTACCCCCCTTTAATTACACTGGACAACAAATTTAAACTTTGGTTCTGTCCTTTAGATGAAACTATGTAATTTTAAATAAATGAGAGGAGCTGAATTCATTTCTGAAAACCAAAATTTTCTAACACATACCGTTTTTATGGTACATGCACTTCACTTATTTACATAAATTTGTCACATTAGCACATAAAGAAACCTTTGTTTGGCCAAAATTCACAAATTAAAATGTCTTTTTTCACCTTTTATATTTGTAGACAGCTTCTGCAGTCTTTTTGATGAGTGACCTGTATTATTCAGCCAGCATACTTGCACTTCACCTCCCACTGAAGCGCTTTTAGAAGGTAGATATTTCTTGATGACACCTCTCCCCGTGTTCATCGCTTACAGCACCAAGCTTTTTTTTTTTTTTTTTTTTAAGAAGTTCAGGTGGCTGTCAAGAAAGTTTACTTTGTGACATGTTGCATTCCAAAAGGCGAAAGTAGTGCAACATTTAACTAACATTAAATAATATTTTATTTTGGAGAAACAGTACGTGCTGGACAAAAACTAACTGCAAATTCCTTTTTACGATCACAAAATACAGCGAATACACATATTTTTATAAAAAGGACAAATTTCATTTTGTACAGTGTTATCAACTCTACTGCAGACACGCCATTCCGACATGTTTTTCATTTTAATATAAATATTAGTTGTTGTGTATCTTACGTAGTTGTTAATGTGTCCATGTAGGCAGAAAATACTGAAAAAATATTTTATTTTTTTTTTAATTTTCTCTTTCCATAGTTTAGATATTCAGTTATCATTTCCCCAAATTTTATGTTCCAATTCGAAGCCCTTGTGCCCCAAAAAAATTAAATACCATGGTGCTGTCATCTGCCACGCCCACCTTCTCTGCTGTCTCTCCTGTCATCTTTGGTTCTTGTGTTGTTTTACTGTTTTTCTTTCAGATATAGAAGGTCTGTTCTTGAAGTAACTGAACAGGCAAGAAGTCTAAACTCAGCAACCATTGTGTAGATGGCTATGGTTCATGGTTACGCGTGCGAGTTTCGTGTTTATTTGTGAATTACATGTTTTGCACTCAGTGAATGTAAAATTTTGGATTCCCGACTTATCTATAGGTAGATATAATAATGGGGAGGCCGAAAAAAGTGTTCAAAAAGTTCCAAAGTCTCATATTTTTAATACAGAACCTAAAAACTTACGAGAGGTTAGGTTTGTTCTATCACAGACACAACAAAGTGCTTCGAAGAGAAAGGTTGGTGTAGGCATAGATGTAAATAGTAGTGTTGATGAAATAAATAGTGGTTTTAGAATAATAGATTTATCATTACTCTGTGAGGCAGTAACTCATGCCTGTCAATGCTCATTTTGTGGAGGGAAAAATATAAAAATTGTAGATGATGGGGAAAAAGAGGGTGTTGTGTGTAACTTGCATTTTGTGTGTCAAGATTTTAATACAAACACAGCATTCAAGACATCTAAGGGCATAAATAGAAATTATGAGGCAAACATCAGACTGACTTATGGTCTTGGGTGTATTGGTGCTGGAAGAGAGGCTGGAAATTTATTATGTGGTATTATGAATATGCCACCCACTGAATCAAGATTCACTGCTGCAAACCTTAAATTGCACAATGTCTTACCAGCGAATAGGGATTATAAAGAATGGACACTCAGCTAATTTTCCTATGTTTTGTTTCTCTGTGCGCCAGCGTTTAGTTCCACTTTCAAGCGCTAGAGGTTAATGTAATCGAGTATAGGCTAAGATAATAATTGAGAATAGAGTTGAGACACAGGATTCAAATATCGCCTACCTTATTGCATAATCCAGTAACGCTTTGCTTCAAATAAATTCAAGTTAACAGCTTTTCCTTATTTCTCAGTGACGAACTAGTTGTAATAATATATATTTTTTTTAATATTTCAGATATAATAAATTATATTATAAAATGATATAATGCATTACAAAATTATGTATCAAATTCGTTTAATATTTGTATATAATATAATATAGGTATATGGTTTTACTTCTCATAAGAGTTTTGTTTTTCCATTTTCAGTGCTATCAAATCATTACATATTTTAATTGTTGTTGGGGTCAACATCCCAACTCTCATTATAAAGGAACTCCAGAGTGTAGACATTACAGTTAATGACGGATTTATTATTTTATGGATCCAATTTATTTTATTTGAGTACATAATGTACCTAGATGTATTAATTGTATGTGCTATATTTCCGCTGTGTCGACTGTTAGCTGGTGTGATGTCAGCGCCAACTCTAGTGAGAAAGCAGAATCTCACGCTTTAGCTGGTTTGAAGGTCATTGGAATCAGTCCGGCCACATCAAAGGTACCGATGCGAATTGCCATTCTTTATAATCCCTATTCGCTGGTCTTACAGGAAGTGTGTGAAGAGAGTATGAAAGAAGCAGCTCAACAAGCTATTTCTGATAATTCAAATGTTGAAGATTGTGTTGCTACAGATTTATCAGTTTCTTGTGACAACACATGGATGAGAAGGGGCCATACGAGTCTTCATGGTGTATTGAGTGTAATTTCTGTAGACACTGGAAAGGTATTAGATATACAGGTTATGTCCAAGCACTGCACAGTTTGTGCTTTACATAAACCTGATAGCAATAAAACCAAAGAAAAAGAGTGGTCCAATCAGCATTCTGAAAGCTGCAGTAGAAATTATTCTGGTTCAAGTGGAGGGATGGAGCCTGCTGGAATGAAGCTGATTTTCCATCGCTCACTACAAAAGCATGGAGTCAGGTATACAAAATACCTGGGTGATGGTGACTCCAGTGCTTTCAAAGCCCTATGGAGAGCAATGCATTATACAGAAATTGGAATGTATTGATCACATTCAGAAGCGAATGGGAGGAAGGTTGAGAAGGTTAGTAGAACAAAATAAGGGTAAAGTTCTAAAAGATGGAAAGCCAATTGGGGAAAAAATAGACTGACAAAAAAAAAGAATTAACAGTTTACAAAATTACTATGGTAATGCAATTAGGAGCAACCTCAATAAACTCCAGAGTATGCGACAAGCTGTGTGGGCCACATGGTTTCATTACTTGTCAACTGACAGCAAACCATAATATGGACTTTGTTCGGACACCTGGTGTAAGTACAAAATATTGCAAAAAACTGGGGAAAGGTATGTCCACAAGAACAGTCTTCCAGAAGAAGTAATACTGATAATTAAACCAATTTACCAAGCACTTTGTGATTCAGATTTGTTAAAAAAGTGTCTGCATGGCAAAACGCAGAATCCGAACGAGTGTTTCAATTCTCTCATATGGAAGAGATGTCCAAAAACAACATTTGTGTCAAATCTGGTTGTTAGGATAGCAACCTTTGATGCTGCTGCTGTATTCAATGATGGGAATATAGCAAGACTCCATGTCATTGAGAAGGATTTACGCCAGGAGTGTTCATGAGACAAATTTTGCAATGGGTCGATGAACAGCGAATAAAGTTTGCTGAAGTGAGGACAGAAAAACTTTCCCAACAGGCTAGGCAGAGGAGTAGAGGGAAGAAGAGGGCTGCAGAAGACCAGGACGAGGATGTTGACTACAGTTATGGAGGCTTTTAAGTAAGTTATGTTCAAAAATCACCAAACACCATCTTCTATCGTTTTCTCAGTTTTAAAATTTTCAATACATACGTACCTTTTTCTCAAAAACTATGAGAGATATTTTAATGAAATTTGGCACACACTGATGTTATTATTATGGATTTTTTGCTGCAGCAATTTTCTTGTATGATCATTTTTATAGCTTTTGTGCTGTGAAATGTGCATTATTTTTAAGTAAAAATTTTAGTTCACATTCAGAAATCATTTAAAATTCAATGGAAGCAAATATGTAAAAATTGTTGCAGTGAGATGTAGTACTACTTAACTAATATATGTGTGTGAATTTTCATTCATTTTCTTCAAGTGGATACTGAGGAAAATGCATCTAGATATCATAATGTATTGAAAAATAAAATGTAGTGTAACTTTCTTTATTATAACCTAAGATATTTGAAAAAAGAAATTACAGTAATGGAAGATAAAGTTATATAAACAACTGTACAAAATTTCATTCCTCTATGTAAAAAATTGCAGTCGTGAGAGGGCATTAATCATTTGAGGACATTTCTGCATACGTGTCACCTTAATGTCTTGTTCTTATATCACTGTCGGTTATTTTCATAGTACTTTATTTCACATGTGCCATATGCAGCAATCAATTTCTTTTTTTTTTTTTTGGCTCAGAGTGCAATATTTAGCACTAATCACATTCTTACAGTCATATGTATCATATGCATTTTGTCTTTCTCTTCTGCAGGAAAGAAGTTTATTGGATTTCCAAGTGGCTGGAATAAAGACAGAATGCGTGGACCACAGCTGTGATCTCACTTCAGAGAGTGAGGTTAAGGAAACTGCAGTGCCAACTCAATTTGTTTCGATAAAATGTGAAGCTGAGGTACGTGGGACACATTGTGCGATGGCTGTTTTTCTTTCAATATTAATCTTGTATTCTTTTCGTCGCAGACAGTTACATTCCCACTGTATCCGGAGGGATTTTAGCATAGCTATAACAGAGGCTCTATGTGAAATTGTTACATCCCGTCTTTCAGTACACCCTACATTTTAAATATGGTAATGTCACAGTCGACAGTTACAAAGCTCAATACGTAGGCAATTTGCATCCATTGACAGTTGAATTTGCTAGTAGCTACTATCGCCTTATCACAGACCCCTTTCCGAGTAGACGACAATAGTACATTATGCAACGAGCCTATAATGGTAGTAATTAAGACGCGAGTATGTTCGTTTATAAAACGAGCGCAAGCGAGTTTTATAATTTCCATACGAGCGTCTTAATTACCATTATAGCCAGGTTTCATACAACTTTTTATGCTCGACCATATTTCTAACTTGAAATTATTCATAAGTATTCATGTTATGGTTATCTAAGTGCAGTTATTTGTCTATGAGCGGAAGTGACCTTCTAAATTGTGAGATGTGCGCAGACGCGAAAGTATTGATTTTTTCCGAGGGACGAATGTCATTGACCTTGATATAATCTAGAGAATAAACATGAACATTAATATTGATATAACCTGGAAATTGATTTAGAATTGAAAAACGAGATGACAAATTGAATTTATTTGAATATTATTTACAATTAACGCTAATTGTTATAATAACAGAACATGGCCACCGGCGTGGCTCAGTCGGTTAAGGCGCTTGCCTACCGGTCTGAAGTTGCGTTCGGGCGCGGGTTCGATCCCCGCTTGGGCTGATTACCTGGTTGGGTTTTTTCCGAGGTTTTCCCCAACCGTAATGTGAATGCAAGGTAATCTATGGCGAATCCTCGGCCTCATCTCGCCAAATATCATCTCGCTATCACCAATCGACGCTAAATAACCTAGTAGTTGATACAGCGTCGTTAAATAACCAACTAAAATAAAAATAACAGAACATAACCTTCTGCGACAGTATTGGATTTCCAGCCTCCGTGACAGTATTGGATTTCCAGCCTCCATGACGTTTCGCTAATTGTCTTTCGATTGCATATCCGAGAATAATCGATACTTGCTGTTTTATAATGGTACAATGGTGATTTTCATTGGCTGAACAACTGAAGTATAATGAATAGGTGTACTTTAGTGAGGTGCATTAAAGGGCTACTACCAGATGTTATACCCTTTTTCCGGCAAGGTCTCCAATTATATTCTTTTCTGTCCGTCCATTCAAAATTTTTCCAACAGCAATACAGTCTACCTGAGACTTTTGCAGAATTTTGAATGTCAGTGTCGAAATACCATTTTAATATTGTGTTGCTATTAGATTTTAACTGGTATTATAGTAGTTTTATCCAAATTAGCTTGAGTCCATTATTCGTGAACCATTTATTAGGTCTGTCATTTTGTCTTCAACGCTGATATTACCTCTGCTGTTGCGAGCGTCGTTAAATAAACCATAATTTGTTTAATATAATGAAGGATAATGATGAATTTGTACATTCAATAAAATATGTATAGACAGGGTTTACTCTATCGTAGGATACATTATCACAAAATTTGAAATAGGAATTGAGGAAATCTACAAAAAAAGGTATTACGTCGTGGCATGACCCAGAGTGCTGTACAAGTCAAGCTAGCCACTCTATGGACTCTTTCTAGCTCATTTATTACAACATAAGAGACGCCATTATTCATGCCATAGGGCGGTCACTTTGGGACATCAACAGAGATGGTCGCACTGATAGTGTACGATACCTTCCACAAGTGTGGCAGATTGTAATCATTGGAGACGATTACATTGAAGAAGTATAAGTAGTGTGTCCTCTAATAACAAAGCCATTTAAAAAGTATAACACTGTAGCCATTACTTTTTATCTAACTCTCGTACATAAACTTCGTGTTTATTTATACATCAGAAATCGTAGTCACTTCTCTGTTATTTTTATTATTTGCAGGAAGTGTCACTTGGCGTGTCTGTAGTAAAAGAGGAGACTATGCTGGAAGTAACGACAATGGAATCTGAAGTCTTGACTGAGAGGTGAGGAAGGTGTGTGTATTGATTTCGTGCTTGTTTCACTGGTTCAATTAAACGACTATGTAAAGCATATATGGTATGTACAGGGACATCATTTTATTTTTACTTCAATTTTTATTGTACCTGAGTTTTGAATGTACTTCACTCCCACCCCTTCTACTAATGAAGCTCAACCATTCTCCACACAGATCCAAGACCGGATATACAGTCATAGTAAATAGTACGTTCCAAAAATATGTTCGCGTTTTCCAGTGACGAAAAAGCTTTCAATATTGAATCATTTTCGCACAGGTACTGTCGTCCATTTGCCTACGTCGTATCCCGGTTTCCTCCACCAGCTTTTATTTGCCAGCTAGTGGCTGGGCTGTCTTAGCTCTTTTCTGAGAACATTAATTTCTGTTAGGAATTGGACGTCTACGTAATATTATACAACTGTTTAAAATAACTTAAATAAAAGGGCCTCGTTAAGTAATTAACTGTCACGTGATTTCCCCCCCTTTCTACGACCCTACGACATAACCACTTGGACGGACAGTAGATAGTATGTCTGAGTAATTTTATCTTTTCGGATCGGGCAGAAGTGAAGATTGAATTTACAGTGCGTAAGGTAATCTTTTACAGAGTAGGTACAGAATTATTTCAACATGATTTACTAGGGCGAAACCGGTAATTGGGATTAGGTACAATAGTCTATAGTGCGATAATATGCACATTAGAACTGAAGCCTGTATCGAAATCAACGGCCACCATAAATATCCATATTATGATTATTTTTCAATTTAACTTCATTCTCTATATTGTACGCTAATGTCCTGTAGACAGTATAATATACATTGCATAATGAATACGTCCGAATGGACAGCTCAGTTCGTGAGTAAAAACGCTTATTGTTAATACAGTACTGTATTTAGATTAAACAAAAACCTAATGAAAGTTATCAAAATCAAAATCGCAATATTTCCTAGTTTACGTAAATGGATGAACTGCTTTTCTTCCCTCCTATACCTAGTAAAGTGATTTGTTTGTACATTACGCCAGTATCATCGAACTCCTGTCGTGGAAGGGGTTAGCAAATGGCGTTGATCCAAAGGTATAGCCAGGTTAATATTAATAATGTTAGTAAAAATAAAATGATGTCCCTGTATTATCTCACAACACATAGCAAGATAACAGTGAGGTCTCCTGTA
Organism: Periplaneta americana; assembly: GCF_040183065.1. Taxonomy (NCBI): domain Eukaryota; kingdom Metazoa; phylum Arthropoda; class Insecta; order Blattodea; family Blattidae; genus Periplaneta; species Periplaneta americana. Next base: position 161,605,406 of record NC_091132.1, read on the forward strand.
ATTGCGAAGGATGGCCACTCAGATGGCTGTGGTAGCGTTAGTAATGCTATAGTGTCCAATAATCTAAATATTGAAAATTTACGATTAAAATTTGCTTTCATTTTTTTATAGGTTTAACCCTTCTTAATTAAGTATATTGAGTATCGTACAGTCAGTAAGCGCAAATTTTTGCAATTGACAACGTCAAATATTACTTATAAAATAAATAACAGGGACATAAAAAACAATAAAATTGTATCAAAAACACTCAACAACATTAACATTGAAACACTTGTTAATATCATAGAAGGGTTTGTTAATTAACCAACCAGAGACAAGTCAGTTGAAAGACTTCCTTTACAAATTGAAAACATGTGGGAAATTTATTTATAATTTTTAAAGACATAATAAAATAATTATTCATTGTTTTGGTTAGTGTACACTTAGGTATATCAAAAAGGTCACGGTTTCTGTTATTGTGTAGGTGAACATCATTACTATGTGTCAACATTTGAGCCGTTCAGAGCAAAAGTGGTGCAAGTCAAAATTGGGTAATGAGGTTTAAAATAAAAATTCTGTAAAATATAGCGCAAAGTAGCAATTAATATGTCCTTCTTGCTATCCACTGACTACTAATAGTTTAAATAAATTTAATATTAACTGCTACTTTGCGCTGTATTTTACAAAATGTTTACTTTAACACTCATTACCCATTTTTGACTTACACCACTTCTGCTCTGAAAGGCTCATTTGTGAATTATCTTTGACAAAATTTAGCACTTGATAAATATACAGTGATGTTAGTCATTATTTTTCATTCACAAATAACGGTCTGCAGTGTGTCTTCATTGATGAATTTGTTATAATTCTAACAGCTTTTTTTTGGGGGGTGGGGAACATAAGAGTCTTATTAATGTGACTATTATTACACCATGAAAGTAATCCGTAAAAGAGTATACTATGAAAATAAGAAAAATAGACAACTCTAATGTAATTCTTCAGAACATATATTTTAAATTTCGCAGAAGAAATATTACTCTTGACAATTTTTTACAAACAAAATCAACATGGTCTGCCCAGGTAAGTGAGGTGTCCACAGTAATACCAAGAAGTTTGAAGTTATTGTTTACCATGACTGCACTATTAAACAACAGAGATACAATTTTAATTTCATTTAAAAGAACTTTATTGGAACTAAACCATTAATTCATTTAGATAGCGGAAGAATTAACATATATTATAATACTGTCTACTTAAAGATTAATAGTTTAGTCCTTCATAATTATTTGTTATGGTTACCATTGGTTATTAATGAAGAAAAATTCGCTCTGGTGCCAGGGATCGAACTCATGTCTCCAGTTCCACGCACTGAGCACTCTAACCACTGAGCTATATCAAGGCTTAATCCACAGCACCGGATCGAATCGTTCTCCTTTGGTATTTTCCCTTGGTGGCCTTACTCCATGTTCAAGATAACATATTGACACATTATTAGGCCTATATTAAGTCACATTATACAGTTATCGCACAAGTAGTGCACTCATTTGAGTGACGTGGTGGCCGGGACTCCACGATATATATGCACTGTTCGGCGAATTATCTACTTAAAGATCACTGTTGACTTAATAGATGTGTCAATATATATGTCGAACATGGAGTAAGGCCATTAAGGAAACATACCAAAAGAGGAAGATTGGAAGCGGTGCTGTGGATTGAGCCTCGGGGTAGCTCAATGGTTAGAGCACCCAGTGCGTAGAACTTGCATCCCGCGTTCGATTCCAGGTGCCAGAGCGAATTTTTCTCCATAATAAACCATTTATAATACAAATTTAGATTTGGTATAGAGCACGCAGAAAGGTATTTGCATTCGTGTTATTCATATTTTATTTCTTAATATGATCTGATTTAATATAGTTGGTATGTAATGTTAGTGGATGATGGTGAATAGGAATTATTGCTCTGGTTTTCTTGCAGAATTCTTACATATCAGTTTATAATTCTGGAGTTTTCTACGTTGTACCATTTCTTGCTGTTTTTATTATTTTTGCTCTCTTGATTGTCGCAGTTTTCACTAATGGGATTTTCTTGATTTCAGCATTTTGTACAATAATAGGATTCAACCATCGGAGGAAATTCACACAAGTCCAAAAAATTGTGTCTCCTTAGAGAACTCTTGTTCCGAAACTTCTCTTGAATCAGAGATGTACGACCGCTTGCATAGAAGAAAGAGATATTTGCAGTCACAGTACCGCACCTACACCGACAATTGGCCATTCAAATGCGATGTCTGTGGGAAATGGTTCACAAAATCGAGCACTCTGACAAGACATATACGAAAGCACATTGGCAAAACGTCATTCCAATGATTGCTCTGGAAAGGCGCCTCAGAATCGAGCCATCTGAAAACAATTGCGCGCATGGACACTGGCGAAAAACCATCGAAATGCAATCGCTGTGGTGAAAGTATCTCAGGATTCGACACTGACAGCAGGGCCGCCGAGAAGGGGGGGCGAAGGGGGTGAGTGCATATGGGCCCATGAGCAGTAAGGGCCCGTCAGATTAAGTGAGTGTGATTACTTTTTATTATTATGAATAATTATCCGTAGATACATACGGGTACTATAAAATTTTGTAGTCGATCTGGTTGGCAAGTTGGTATAGCGCTGGCCTTCTATGCCCAAGGTTGCGGGTTCGATCCCGGGCCAGGTCGATGGCATTTAAGTGTGCTTAAATGCGACAGGCTCATGTCAGTAGATTTACTGGCATGTAAAAGAACTCCTGCGGGACAAAATTCCGGCACATCCGGCGACGCTGATATAACCTCTGCAGTTGCGAGCGTCGTTAAATAAAACATAACATTTTAACATATAAAATTTTGTAAGAATATTTGTTACATAAATTTGGCATATTAACTCAACAATAGTAGAATTAATACAAATTACCACTTCATATGTAGAGCAGCTGGCTACGGACTGGAAGGTCTGGGGTTCGATCCCAGGTGGTGACAGGATTTTTTCTCGTTGCCAAACTTTCAGAACGGCCCCGAGGTTCACTCAGCCTCCTATAAAATTGAGTACCGGGTCTTTCCCGGGGGTAAAAGGCGGTCAGAGTGTGGTGCCGACCACACCACCTCATTCTAGTGCCGAGGTCATGGAAAGCATGGGGCTCTACCTCCATGCCCCCCAAGTGCCTTCATGGCATGTTACGGGGATACCTTTACCTTTTACCTTTTACCACTTCATATGTAAATATTTGACTTTTATATAATAGAATATAAGTTTCCCGCATTAACGTTCACCGACACGACACTCGAGGGCCTCGGCATTTGCCTGAAATATATTCCCGTCGCTTGTACCGAACACGTTCAATTATTTATTGGCTTGTCCTTTTTAACTAACAAACCCCTCCCCCCCCCCCATTGGCCCACCACAAAATGCTAGTGGACTCTCCCAAACCGAAGTCTCAGGATCACGTTTCCTTTTCAGTACATTGTATGTTTCGTGTCGAAACTTTCGTCTTTTTGTTGTCGTTTGTCTAGTAAATTCTGTTCATTAGTGTTACCGGTTATAGTTTAACTGCACAATGGACAAGTACAGGCATAAGTCGGGAGCTGAGAAGCGCAAAAGAGAGACAGAAAAAAATTAGAAGATATTAATATGGGAGCGAGACTGCTTGAAAAATATTATGAAGGCATTAACAAAGAGCTCAGTAATGAGCCGAACTATTTAAAATCAATTCATATCTCTAATTTAGGGCCAACCCCACTGAACCTATGAATCTCCTAAATAGTCTGAGGGAATTAAAACTGTACAGTTTATTTCCAAATATTTACATAGCCATTAGAATATTCTATACAATTCCTGTGACAGTTGCTGATGCTGAAAGATTGTTCAGCAAAATGAAGGAAATAAAAAATGTATTCAGATAAACAATGTGTCAAGAACAACAGAGTAACCTTGGCCTCCTTAGTCTGGAGAGCGATCTTGCTAGGTCTTTAAATTTTGATGATATAATTGATGAATTTTGCATCAATGAAGTCAAGAAGAGTTGTTTGTTCATGTTGGACTGCTAGTTATAAATTATAGATGTTCAGGAATAATGTTTTATGAATATAATATATTGTGCTAATGTGAAGTTTTGCTAAAAGTTTTCAGTGTAATAAAAGTGTATATTTTTAGGTTCGTATCTGTGTATGGGGTTATCTTTTATTTATTTTGCAAATATTTATTATGGTTAGAATAACTGGTAACTTGTAATTGTTACTTTTTCAAGGGGGTCTGAGTACAGTTATATAGGGGCCCATAAATTCTGTCAGTGGCCCTGACTGACAAATGTGTACCTTTGCACACCAACCAAAAGCCATTCAGCTGCAATACCTGTGGGAAATGTTTTTTTTTTAGATTCGGGACACAATTATGAAAAGACACGCACATATACAGTGGCGAGAAACCTGCGATTCCTGTGGGAAAAGTTTCTCGCACGACATTTACGCACACACACCAGCAAAAAGCCGGTAAAATTGTAATTCAGCGAATGCTAAGCTCCGCCCACGACCCCTTTCCACTTTCCCCTACAAGCTCCCAACACACTCTAGGGGGAAAGAGTGGAAATAGGGGTTTAGGGTGGTGGTGACATCTAGCGGAGGAAAGTGGAACAAAAAAGAATGACTGCGGCATCTAGGAAGCAAAACAGGAACTTCGTCCTGCCACCCTCTGTCCCTCTCTTTCCAGCTTCTCCTTCTCTGTTCTTTGCTTCATGTCTCTCTCTCTCTCTTTTTTTTTTTTTTTTTTTCTTATGACTTCGCAGTGAGTAGGATTCGATCCGGGTATGTTTCTAATGAAACGCTCGCACGCTTTTTGGTCACGCTTTAGACCTCTCGGCTACCGTGGCTAGTTGATGGTAGAAGGGAAAATTAATCTATTTATGTTCAAGGGAACTGCCGTAACGTATTGCAGAAATATGATTGGTGCAAGGATTCATAGCGGGAGACAATGATGGAATGGCGCAGGGGACAATGACCGAATAGCGTGGGTAGAAAGTGGCGGGTTTGTGAATGTCGCTTGGTAGGGGTTGACTGCGGGGGTGGCGTAAGTGTTAACGCGCGCTGGTAGAGCTTCATTGTGTCCGTGTCCAGCCTCGTGTACAGACGGAACCACGTGTCATGATGAGCCGTACCAAAGACGTGTACTTCTTCCTCAAATTGTGCAGGGAGAATTTGAAGGCGGATACTATAAGGTACTGTGAGGAGCATGGATTATAGCAGACGAGGCTCTGGTGACTATTGTGTTACTTCGAGGACAGTGCAAAGTTAACAGGTGAGTGTTTTATGAAAAACCCACATTACATGTGGCTGTTGTCTAATGCGCCCTAATTTGTGCCCATTTGGTTGTGATGTGTTGTTGTCTAATGCGTAATTTGATTGTATTGTGTATTACTACGTGTTAGTTCCAGGAAAAAAAAAACGTATTGTGTTGTAAAATATGAAATACGTGCGAGGCGGTACGCAGTGATCCACCGAAGCGGGACAGGTAGTAGCTGAGAGGAGAGAGAGCAGGCGAGGTGCCGAGCGGCGAGGGTGGGGATAACTTCCCCTACTGGCGTTCGCTGTTTCACGATTTATCCGAAAAGTCAATCAAATACATGAGGCTCGCGACTGTCTGACTGCCCATGCTCGGAATGCACGTACTTCGTTAATGAAAACTTAAATTAACCAAACCTAATCTTTATATATGGAATATGTGTAACCAGAGCGTCAAGGAAACTTCAATTGATCTGGAATGTACATGCGAAAATAAATCCAGGTAAGGATCACACTGGCACTGCATGAGAGGTCCGCGCATGCGCCACAGTCAAAGTGTTCCTGTCGCGAGCCCCTCCTATTCAACTGCGATATTTGTGGGGGAAAGCTATTCTGTGTTCGTTATAGTCTCACAATCCCTTTAATGCACATATGGGCCAAAAGCACATGGGAAAAGTTTCTCACAGTCCGGAAATCTCGGAGTTCATGTATGTACACACGTGGGTGAAAATTATTTCAATTCGATTCGGTAAATATTTCTCAGAATCTGTCTCCCACAGAAACCTACCCACTCTCACACGCAGAAAGCCATGCAAATGTCATCCATGAGGAATATATATACATATATCAGTCATTCCATGAAAAGTGGGAATTGTAGTTAAGAATGTAGGATTTAGAAAGTAGTATTATTTCATACTACAAATAGTTTAAAACCTATTAAATTATAAGGTTCCACCTTGACTTCCTCAATTTTATAGATATAGAATGAGTTTTAGGCATCTTTCTTGTAGGTACTTTTCATGTACCAGCCAGCCTGTGGCATTCAATCTGATCAGCAGATATCACCCATTTTTGTTTAAAAGCATGGCATAAAGATTCTAGTTTCTTGAACTGATTGTTACATTTTGTGAAGTGTGTTTGTGTCAGTGAAGTTTTATAGTTTATAGTGGTATTTGAACAGTGAAATGTATTTGAAGTGTTAGTGAAATCGGGACAGTGTCAGTGAAATGTGTCGTAGTTCCAGTGCAGTGAGTGAGTTGACAACAAAATGAGTGTAGTGCTGAGAGGTACCTGTGCATGTATGAACATATCATACTCGTGGGTTTTTAGTTCGAATTTAGGGTTAAGATACAAATTAGATTTACTTTTATTATTATACTACTTACTTACTTATTGGCTTTTAAGGAGCCCAGAGGTTCATTGCCGCCCTCACATAAGCCCGCCATTGATCCCTATCCTGAGCAAGATTAATCCAGTCTCTACCATCATATCCTACCTCCCTCAAATCCATTTATTATTATTATTATTATTAGTATTATTTATTATTATTAATAGTAGTAGTAATTTATTATTAATTGTGATTATTGAGTGTAATTAGTTACCACTGTCACCGGATATTTACCCATTTGCGATGTGATCAAATACATACATACAAATCCTCTGATTGAGTTTCTGGCTGATATGTACATCTATTATCAGGCAGTACATCTTACTTGACGATATGTATCACAGGAAGAACAATTATTATTATTGTTTGAATGCATCTGAAGTCTGACTAGTGTAATATGCAGCTAGTCGGTGTATGAAATGGAGGCAGGAAAGGAACTGGCCATTCTACCCCATTATCTCCTCGCCTAGTTGCCTCATAAGTGGTGCCATGTTGGTTTCACTTCTGAAGTTCAGACCTCTCTTCGGACAGTTGACTAAACAACAACCAGGAGAAAAACATAGGCTACAGTAATGACAAATGGACGTTAAATTAATTTTAAAAAATAATAAAAATAAATACGCTCAAACATTCATGTATAATATTAAAATTCAATCTTCTACAGTCAGTTGTACTTTATTGTAACCTGTTGTATTCGACATCAACTTTAACGAGGCTGTGAAAAAAATAACACGAAATTATAGCATTGTTGATCAGTCGTGAAAACCAAAATCTTGAAAATTCATGCAATAAAGTTGCATTCACTTATAAACTGCATGTGTTTCACATTGTCAGCTATGTAATATCCTTTGGACTGAGCACACCTAGACATTTATATATACTGTAATATGCTATAGGGGAGAAAACAAAGAATTGTACGCATATAAAAAAGCAGTTGAATGTTACTTTTGTCATGTTCCTAATGTAGTATGTTAATGTAGGTAAGCCCACTGAAAATAACACTGTTTTGTTGTTGCTGTTGTTTAGTCCACTGTGCGAAGACAGGTTTGAACCTCATAAGTTACTCCAATAAGGCATCACTCGTGAGACAACTAGGCCAGGAGATAATGGGGTAGAGTATCCAGTTACTTTCCCCCTCCAATGCATACATCCCCGATTAGTTACATATTCCACTAATCAGACTTCAACAACACTGCATTGTAATTCTAAAATATATATCTCTCAAAATATTGTTGTTCATATCCAAAAATATGTTAGTGCGAAATTCTGTCTGTATAATCATGTTGCCAATGTAGTCTGTTAAGTGTTGCGGAGAAAACAAACTCTTAATTTCTGAAATATATGTCCCTCGGAATATTATTGCTTATGTTAAATAATGACTTCTTCCCATATTATATTTGACCTCTATTCTTTATATTTTTAGTAGGTTATTTTACGACGCTTTATCAACATCTTGGGTTATTTAGCGTTTGAATGAGATGAACGTGATAATCCCGATGAAATGAATCTGGGGTCCAGCACCGAAAGCTACCGAGTATTTGCTCATATTGGTTTACGTTATTTTATTTTAACCCGAAATAAAGGGGCTTTTACCTCACAAATAATATATTCGTAGTTCGTACTAGTCCAGCTATTTAGTAGGGAAGACTGTTGTACCTTCAGCATAGTATAGCTTTGAACATTTTTTTTTTTTTTTTTTTTTAATTTTTGCTGCTACCTAGAGGACTCAAACTGAAGTAGATTGTAGAGAAAGTCGCTCAGTAGCTCTGGTCGTATTTTCGGTTTGATTTATTGTAAAGTGTGAGTTCTCTGGACGAAACAACTTTTTTTTAGTACCAGAAGTAAACATTTCGTTCATTGATATATGTTTTCTAACACAAAACCAAGGAATAAAATCTTGTAAAGTAAAGTTATAAACGAAACTTCAATAATTATTTCAAGCATTTTTCATTTAAAATATTTCATTTCTCAAAATTAAAAAAAAGGTGAAAAGTGTTTCAAGGTACAACAGTCTTCCCAACCGGTACATGGTTTTATTATTATTATTATTATTATTATTATTATTATTATTATTATTATTATTATTGTCATTCTATATTATTCTGTCGTAAAATATTTTTGTAATACCGGTAGGCCTATTTTATTTGTCTTAAAGTTACCATAAAATTCAATGTTTATCATAATCAGCTGACTGACTGACTGACGTGTGCATTTCAGTACTCATTATGGCCGGCTGAGCGTGATAGTTGTCACGAACGTCGATCATAATACACAGCCTCTGAACGTTCGGTAGAAATTCAACGTACAGATGATCGCAACGTAACGTAACGCAAACAAACATCGATCGTAATCCCGGCCTTACTGTAGAACATTGTACGGCAGCTAGTTTTGAAGCTGACATTTCTGGGGTTATGTTAAGAAGTGAGCCTTATTTTTATTGTATACAGAGAGACAGATAATCTGATTTTGCTTACTTTTATGGTTTTTGCCAATATGTAAGAATGTAAAAAAATATAAAGAAAAACCCTTGCATTAGTAAGAGGGATTCGGCATTGTTTAGTTAGTGGCACGGCAGTAAGTTTCGAGGGTATTAAATAAATTATTTTCTCACGCCTGGACTTGAACGGCGCAGTACCGCACGCACTAGCCGAGAGCTGAAGATAAGCGAGCGTTGGGAGGAGGAGTCATGCCGCCCTCTTGAGACAGCGGTGTGACATGTTTAGTCTCCAGTACGCGACAAAAGTAGCCAAGTTGCGTGTGCATTTTATAAGTGCAAGCATTGTGACCCAGTATTTTTCAAATTTATATTTATTATTATCAATTATTCGTTAAGTCATATTTCTGAAACCATTGTGGTAAGAAAATTGTTTCAAAACGATATCGATCAAATTATTGAGTTAAATGCGTGTCTTTCGTGTGCCCTTCCGTAATATAAACATTTTTTATAATGTAACAAAATTTATTTCACAGGTTGCTTAAAATGGAGGACAAATCTTACTCGGGTGACAGCTGCTTCAATCCCCTTCAATTTACGCGTCACAAAAGGGTCAATGTTAAAGGGCTTTGGAAAGTATCCCGTTTGATTGCGGAAAAATTTGGCATAGCTTAAAAGTACCAAACATAATTCGATTGTATTGCAGATTGAAAGTAAATAAATCACATTCTTTAGATAACGCAGTTCTATCGAGAGAAGTCATAGAAGAAAACGTTCTGCCAACTTGTAGTGTTCAAGTTGAGATTAGTGGTAATAACAGCAAAAGTAATAATGAAGAATCGTATAAGAGTGAAACGGAATGTGTTGACAAGGCAACCCTCACTACTTTAAACGAGACACTCACTGTGATTGGCGTGAAAAAGAAGAAAATATATCAGAAAAAGTACCCCCAAACTAAACTATTTTAAAACATATTCTTCTGCAGATGGGGGCGTGGACGTTCTCTGCAAGAAATAGCAACACTTGATTAGTAAATGTTTGAATGCAGTCTTCTTTCTTTTGTAATTTTACTCTTGTGTTTATGAAAACTTCTGATAAACCTAGCATAGCCATGCGCTGCTAGACGACACTTCTCATGTTTATGTCTCCTGGTCTTGCTTGCTTTGGCTAGCTCCCGCCTCACAGTCAGCTGGTTAGTTCACGCGCGTACTATTTATTTGATATTTTCGATACTTTCTTATCGTACCACCAGTAAAAAAATATACGTTTATTTGTACTTTCAATGCGGAATCTAACCATTTATTTCTTAAATATTTTTTCGTTGGCAAAGGCGTCTTAATGAGGAAAAATCTAAAATTCTCCATTTCGTTAATAAGTAAGAAAATCTGTTTATATGTCAATATAAACTTTAATTTCTCAGTATCAAAATAAACCATGATTTTGACCATTGGGTGAAAGGGTTTCGGAGCTACGACAGTTTAAATTTGCTAATTTTATTAAAATACTATAAATTTAAATATTTTTAATTTAAACACTATGAAGTTCTGATGCCTCAAACTTTGCACAAAGCATTCTATCACAATTGCCTACGGACATAAAAAGTTTCATTGTATTTAAAAATTGGAAGGTCAATTTTCTCTGTATTTCGGTCGATTTGAGATGGAATAGTTCATAAGTTTCTTCGCACAGTCGAAATGCCTTTCAAAAATGATACTTGTTGAATAGGTGTCACGTGTAAGGATGAGCTGTAGAGGCATTACTGTTTTAACGTAGATGAACTTTAATATAATGAGCAAATTTCTGCTGAAAAATTGGGAGTTTTAATACACAAATACAGTGAGGATTTTTTACTTATGGGCCGGGTGATCACACATGCCTATTGGAAAACTGCAGCATCCACAACCGGAGTTATTTTGCTAAGTGTAAGGATAGTGTTTTTGTTTATGTATTAGCTGCCATGTACATATCTGTGAGTTTAAGAAATTTTTGTCTGACATTTTCTTCTAAGTAAAGAACAAAAACAATTAGCAAATACTCGCACATTTTATGCCCTTGTCGAATGGATTCTCAGATTACACAGCCCTTTTCAGGCCAGGCCTGACTGAAACGACCTCACTGTGTATGTTTTTATTCACGAGTGTAAAATTTGTGAAAGTATTCTGTCTCCATGATATATTGCAATAGTACATAATGCAACGAGCCTATAATGGTAGTAATTAAGACGCGAGTGTGTTTGTTTATGAAACTTGCTTGTGCTCGTTTCATAATCTTCATACGAGCGTCTTAATCACCATTATAAACAAATTTCGTACGACTTTTTATGCTCGACCATATTTCCAACTTGAAATTATTCATAAGTATTCATGTTATGGTTATGTGAGGAGGGGAACTGACCTGAATTGTGAGATGTGCGCAGACGCGAAAGTATTGATTTTTTCCGAGGCACGAATGTCATTGACCTTGATATAATCTAGAGAATAACATGAACATTAGTCTTGATATAACCCGGAAATTGATTTAGAATTAAAAAACGAGATGACAAATTGAATTTATTTGAATATAATTTAGAATTAACGCTAATTATTACAGTAACAGAACATAACCTTCTGCGACAGTATTTCCAGCCTCCATGACATTTCGCTAATTGTCTTTCGATTGCATTTCCGAGAATAATCGGTACTTGCGGTTTTATAATGGTATAATGGTGATTTCTGATTGGCTGAACAACTGAATTATAATGAATAGGTGTACTTCAATGAGGTGCATTACAGGACTACTACCAGGTGTATAATTACTACATTTCGGCATGGTCGAGCATAATAGTACATCATGCAACGAGCCTATAATGATAGTAATTAAGAAGCGAGTATGGATGTTTATGAAATGAGCGCAAGCGAGTTTCATAATTTTCATACGAGCTTCTTAATTACCATTCTAGGCGAGCTTCATACGACTTTTTATGCTCGACCGTATTTCTAACTTGAAATTATTCAGATGTATACAGTTTATTTGTATCTGACAAGATCGGAAGTGACCTTGTTCTAGGTCGTGAATTGTGTGATGTGCGCAGATGCGAAAGTATTGATTTTTTCCGCGGAATAATAATGTCATTGACCTTGATGTAATCCCGTTAAACTTGATATAACTTTGATTATTGAATTCGACATTGAAAAACGAGATGACAAATTGAATTTATTTTAATATTATTTACAATTCACGCTAATTATTATAGTAACAGAACATAACCTTCTGCGACGGTATTGGATTTCCAGCTTCCGTGACTTTTCGCTAATTCTCTTTCGATTGCATATCCGAGAATAATCGCTACTTCCGGTTTTATAACGGTACAAAGCTGACTTGTCATTGGCTGAACACCTGTAAGCTGAGTTGTCATTGGCTGAACACCTGTACTTTATTGAGTAGGTGTACTTTAATGATGAGCATTAAAGGACTGCTACCAGGTGTATAATTACTACATTTCGGCATGGTCGAGCATAAAGTTCATTAAGACAGTGTTTGTTGCCATATAGTCTAAAGAAAGTACATGTTGATGTCATACACAATTTAAGGCATTAAAACTGTAACGGAGCAAATTCACTTGTCGGCACCCCATATGTTTTGTAACGAATTTCATATTAGATTTTATTCCCTTGATTTTGCTCATATAGCCTTGGGATAAATTCTGTTACATGCAATTTTATACGTAATAATAAAGTGTTGTTGAAGATTTTAAAATCGTATTAAATTTACAATACCTAAACACTCAGAATACATAAGTTATTTATCCAAATTGCCCTCCTTATTTACGCACACACTTGCGATTTTTCCTCCTGTCTGCTACTGGAGTACAGATTTATTCAACTGAAAATTCTGCCTTTGATGCCTCCCAGCATCGCTTAAGGGGAGAGGATGGTATTTTTTTAAACTTTTTTCCTATTTGGTGTAAATTATTAATTTTTTGTATGTAGACAGCTCATAGCTATGGCAACTCAACCAAATAAGAATATTTTGAAAAAAAAAATTGGGGCCCAAATTTGAAAAAAATATACCCAATGCAGGATTGTACTAAAACCGATATATCTAAACCGTTTTTAAAGATAGATTCAAACAGTTTTTGCAATGTATTTGCAAAAGTATGTTCTACAAACTGTCTGTAACAGAATTTTGATGTTAGTCCCTAAGTTTGTAAAATAAACAATTAAAATTTAGTTACAAATTTGTGATTTCCTTTCTTGCAAAAAACGGACGTATTTTTAAAATAAAATCAGTTATTAACTAAATTCTGTTACAGAGAAGAGTTTCCTAATAATCTAAAGAATGTGTGTTCTAAATTTCATGCATGTATCTTTAATAGTTCAGAAATTATATTTATTTTGTCAGGCAATGTAGCAAAAAAAAAAAACGAAGTTACTGGAAACCGATAAAAGTGGGCGTATGATTTAAAAATCGATAGCGCAGGAAGTTTAAAAATGACGTCTCAACATCCGATAAGGGCACAAGTACCCACAAAATGTTATGCAATGCATTCCACACATATCAAAGGGTATTTTAAAGAAGAAAAAATTTTTTTGAAAATTCAATTTACCGGAAACAACAATAAAAGTGGGCGAGTGATTTAAAAATCCATAATGTAGGAAGTTTAAAAATGGCGATCCTCACATCTCACAGAGTATTTTAAAGAATATTCTTTTTTGAAAATATAGTCATTTTTCATCAAAAATACCATCCTCTCCCCTTAAGTCTTTCACATTGAAGTGTCTTTAGTTGCAGACAATGCCCTCAAGCTCTTAACACATCTTCATTGCTTTGAGATCAGCGATGCCATGCCAGAAGACCCATCACCAGATGATATCCAATCAGCATCATGGATCCTAAACTACCTCTGCGTAAACTTTAGTGTTGTTAGTTGGGGAAGAAACTTGGCGTTAACCCCACTGTTGTATTTTTCAAGGGAGGCTCCAACATATTTTCATCGTACATTTTGACTCCTATTAACACACTTTTCACAAAATGCAACTGATAGGGCCAATATAAAGCCTGATTCAGACGGTGCTAGTTTCTGTGATGGATTCCAAGTTGGCTGCGCTGATGGCTGCCCTGCGTGATCACTTGCTGGCTCCCGTGTTGCCCACGGTGACGGTAGTTCACACGGAGCTGGCTCTTTTCACAGTTCAAATTGGAAAATCATCTGCTGTTTCATCTGTTGCCAACACTCATGATCAAAAAGAAACTAAACCGTGAGTGGAAAACAACTTAAGTCCTAATTAAGCCATAAGTGCAAAACAGCTAAATTCCGATATTTAATTGTTGTTTCTTAGAAACTAAAGAATATAGAAAAAAAAAACAGATTTAGTTGGAAAACAACGCATATGGCGACATGGTTTCAGTGGTGATATTATATGATCATCTTTGGTTCCAGCCTGCAAACCATCACGAAAAATAGCAAGGAACCTATCCTGGAAATTCAGCAAGCTAGCCATCCAAGGAGCCACCAGAGCGCTTACTTGCGGCAAGCGAGCACGCAGGCTACCCATCAGCGCAGCCACCTTGGAATCCATCACAGAAACACGCACCGCCTGAACCGGGCTTAACTCACATTCCTGCAAACCACCACTGACATAAAGTGTTGTTTCTTTTCAAGTTTCCCAGGTCTCTCACAAGTACTCAACTCAAAACTTATCGTTCTCGCGGATAAAACCCTTCAGTAGTACAATTTATCCATTGTTGAGGATAGTCTTCTGATGACAATTGTGATACTTCTGCAAATGACGTCATGACTTCAGTACCTCCCCCCGTTCATTGAACTGCAGAGACAGTACTGCAGAGCTTTCGAAACATTTCAACCTGGTTTTACAGTGGATTTCGGCGAATACAGGCAGCTATAACAGTGTGGTTTAATACCCTGAAAACGGAATGTACAATATGCGCCAGATGGTTGTAGACAGAGTGCTGCATTGGAGTTAAATCGCTCGCTTGAATTCGGTCGAGTGTCGCACCCTCGAGTGAGATACGATCGGCCGTGATACGCTCGTTATAAATAGAAGCACAATATAAGGTCATCTCACCGACATGTCTTATCTTGTATGGAAGGCGACAGATAAGATACACATATGTTTTGCTCAAACGGTAAAAATAAGATTTTATTTTCTGCGTTAATGACAAACGTTTAATGGAACAGTCAATGGAGCGTACCAAAACAGGACCTTGAAGTTATAAATAAAATAGTATGAAAAACTTCGATATACAGTTATTATTGCTAATTAATAATTATTCAGTATATGATTTACCACATATATAATATGGTAGGTCCATACTTAGTGTTCCGCCTATATACAGCGACAATGTAGAAATGTTTTACAAAATATTATTGATATAGCAGTAGATTAATAACAATATTAGTACAGAGATAACGTCACAGAAAATATAATACAACGAATAATCGTGCTGCACAACTGTTACAGACGCAAAGATTGATACACTAATTATTAAAGATTATTATTATTATTATTATTATTATTATTATTATTATTACTACTACTACTACTACTACTACTACTACTACTACTACTGCTGCTGCATTATCGTGATTGTGTTCCCCGTTTATAATAATTACATTTACATCCAATAACGTCTATCAGACGTGGCAAAAACAAATTCACTTTTGTGTGGGGGGGGGGGAGACATTTACCTACAACATTTATATTACATTTTAAAGCAAGTTTTGTAGTTGTACTATGGAGGGGTTAGTTAAACACTGCAAAGTTTTGAAATGATAAACATCTATGATGTTACTACACAGTTCATCACTGTAACAAGAACGAATGTCTAACGCTCGGCTTATGCCGTTCGAGGATTTATCGCTCGTGACAATTTTACCCATCATGCATGTGCGCTACCTATCGGATTATGCTATGAACTACTTGGCGCTCGAGCGAAAACGTCCGATGCAGACCTCTGGTTGTAGAGTATACGCACAGTCTAATAGATACAGTCACGCAACTCATACGTATAAAATATGCCAACATTTGACAGCCGGCGCGACAGTAGCCCTCTAGCGGCAGGCAAGTTAAAAGTGTGCACACGACATATGATAACACATCAGAAAACGGGTTTTGCGTAATTTATTTTATATTTTTATGCTATACAATAAGTGTATATGGTTCTTATTAATTCTACTTTAGAATCCTGGAAGAATTTCACACGCAGTTAATCTACAAGTTTCAGAAGCTGGGAATAAACGTAATTCTTTCTGCTCTTTACAACTGAATCATGGCCCTGATCACGTATCATGGTTTGAAATAATATAATTGTTCGTGCGTGGTCGGTTAATTCAATTCATTCCTAAATATATTTATGAATCATTGGAACTGTGTATTTCCTGTGAGAAGAGTAAAAATTAGTAGCTCCAAATTGTAGGGCATATCGCGCGGTGAACTCTTCTCCCTATTTTCTGAGAAATTAACGATTTTGCATACCGCAAATTGGGGTAAACTCGGCCGCTGAGATAAACTTGAAAATAAAGAAAAGGGGAGGATTTAAACATTAATATGAAGTTCATTATTTTTCCATTTCCTAAGAACCGGTATTTCCTTTATTATTTTGAGTCACAAATAGTGCTGATGTATGGTTTAAATTTTTTAGTCAAGTTTACCGCATTTTACATTACATTTCCAGTTTTCACACATAATGCCTAATTTTAACTTATCCTACTATATAATACGTAATTTACATGCACTTACTGTTAATATGACGTAGGTGAGAACAAATAAATGAACACATAATTTTGTTGAAAAAATTGTAACTTCAATTAACTCAGAAAATGTAGGCCTAATTTTATTTTCAGAGCAGAAGTGGTGTAAGTCAAAAATGCGTAATGAGGGGTTAAAGTAAACATTCTGTAAAATACAGCGCAAAGTTGCAGTTAATATTGAATGTATTTAAACTATTAATAGTCAGTGAATAGCACGAAGGATATATTAATTGCTACTTTGCGCTGTATTTTACAGAATTTTTACTGTAAACCTCATTACCTGATTTTGACTTACACCATTTCTGCACTGAACGGCTCAAATAATCACTGGGAATGTAAAATCAACACCAATAACAGTCATGCAAATTATTACAGAAAAGATTGCTTTTTATATTAAATTTAAAAAGATTATTTTATTTCTTGAGAACTTAATACGTCTGCCACATGAATCTACACCAACACATTAGAAATTTATCGACAGTCTGAATTTATTCAAGAAGTGAATATTTTGCAAAAGGATTACTATACTCCATAAAATCTTGCAAAATTAACACCATGATACCTACTTGAATGCAATATAAAATTCAACTTTTTAAAAATATAAAGAAAAAAACACGAATACAAAAATTATGGAATTACTTGCATTAAAAACTGTAGATATATTATCCAAAATCGGAATGGTTACACATTTACACATATGATCTCTGCAAAAAATAATACACTGTAACAGGTATTTACTTTGTTTTTATTTAAACTGTCCTTCCTAACATACAAATAGGTAACTGATAAATAATAAATGTTTTATAGAACACAATACGTAGGCTACCTACAACGTGGATTATTGGTTATGACTGAGTTATGATTTTCTCTTGGTCTTTAGGGAATCTGAAGAACGACAAATTCGGAGATTTAAACTTGTTGTTACTGCAATTTTCGTCATTGCACACATTGCCTTTATTCCGACGCATGATTAAAACGTTATTATAACATCTCACATCCCTTTAAAGCACGTGCTGGCTGTATCACCCCCTATGACCATTGCCTTGCCTGCCGCTTGGGCGCTAGTGTCGCGAATGTTGGCAAAAAAAGTGTTCAAGTTGCGCGACTGTATCTATTAGACTGTGGTATACGCAAGAATAGCTTGCCACGAAAAGCTGCGCAAACTTTCGGCAACATTCGGGTGCACTCAGCTTCGCTTCGATTGGCAAGCTGTCGATGTCGACAGTTCTCAGTCGTCTGCTGGCTTGATGTTTCGAGTGAGATTTATCACAGCGCATATAACGTAACGTAAACCTTGTTGCAGAGTAACTAATAACAACATAACATTGTTGAAAATACAGAAGCACGATTTTTTTTTATGTATGAAAATTCTGAATGAATTAACAAACATGTTATAAAAAATATGTAGGCATAATCATGTAATCTATATGTTACGTTGTAATTAAACATAATACTTTGTGACTTTATCAAACTATTCCGATAACTAAGGTACTATGGTCGGTTTATTTTAATATGTATTTATATCCCTCATGTTACGAGCGGTGCTTTTTCGTTTTTCATAAATTTATAAACGTTATCGATAACTTCCCTTGACTGTGTAACGTTTTAGTCTTTTCTAATTTAGAGCGAAATGGGGACATTATTATTAATATTACCCAGAACTCTCTTATCCAGCAAACTCATTTTGAACCGATATAAAACGCAGAATTTAACGCATACGTTGGCTTCATAGGCGGAGAGAGAATCATTTCCTTGGGGGGGGGGGGGCAAAGCAAAACCTAGAATCCCCATATAACGGGGTTATGGGGGAGATCATTTAACTCCTCCCCCCGTTACAGCTTGACTGTGGTACAGTACAATACATCGGAATATGATCATTTAATAAAGGTATTTTCGGAGGGGCATGTTTCTTACAATGTTACATGCATATCCACGATGTTTCGGATTGAATTGTGTAGGGCTTGCACTGTAGATCTACTACAAATTATAATAGGAAATAATTTAAAACAATCCCTCCCTTTCGTACAGAATAGTTAAATAATTTATATTACATGTCTAAGAATAGTATGTGTAGACAAGGTCAGGTAAGCCAAGAACAATTGAGGACCGTTTTTCCAAAACTTCCTAACTGAAAAAACTAAATTTTACAGGAGAGACAAAACACTATAGTAAGAAAGTTTTGCTGTATCTCTTACTTATAGGAAAGTTTTGAAAAACGATCACACTTTAACACACTACAATGAAGAGAAAAAACCCAATTTTACTAAGACGCTTTGAACATCATGTAGAGGCCTGCCTTATGTTAACGAATCCATCAAAATCTCAATTTTGCAAATTTTGCAGTTAGCAAATTTTACAAAAACGGTATTGTATTGTATTGTATTTATTAACATTCCATGGTATTCATACATGCTTACAGCTAGAATATGGAACAAGTCAAAAAACTTAATACTATTATAAAATCTTAATTTATAGTCACAGTCTAGATGAAATATATACAGACGAGATTTACAATATAGTCTACTAGTACAACACATAGTTTTAGTATCAATTTCATGAAGTGTTATTGAATGTCATGAATTCACCTACAGAATAGAAGGCGTGAGAAATTAGGTAATTCTTTAATTTGGCCTTAAATAATTTTGTTTTGAGTTTCATTTTTTACATCGATAAGGAGGCTATTAAAAATTTTTACTGCCATACAACGCACTCCTTTTTGATAGCACGATAGACTTGCTGATGGAGAATGAAAGTCATTTTTGACGTGTATTTATGCTATGAACTGTTGAATTAATTACAAAGTTTTCACGATTACACACGAGGAAAATTATTAATGAAAAGATATACTGACAAGCCATGGGCATTATTTGTAGTTTCTTTTAAATAGTCCTACACGATTCCCTAGATTTGTCACCTACTATTATTGTAATTACTCTTTTTTGTAATAGAAATATATTGTTACTATCTGTGGAATTTCCCCACAATATTATTTCAAAATTCATTACCGAGTGGAAGTATGCAAAGTATATTGTTTTATTTACTATCTTTTGCATAGATCTAATAGCAAAACAAGCTGAATTTAGTTTGGGGGTAATTTCTTTAATGTGATTTTTCCAATTTAACACATCGATTTTTAAGCCAAGAAATTTGGTTGTTGTTGTTTCTAATAGGGATCTATTATTAATTATTGCGCTAGAAATTTGCGACGTTGAATCTGGACAGGATTTAAATTGAATTATGTTAGTTTTGTTACAATTTAATACTAATTTATTGACTGAGAACCAGTCACATATTTTGAAGAGAATTTCCTCTGTTGAAGTTTGGAATGTGTTGGAGTTATTGGCTGTAATTACTATACTTGTGTCATCTGCAAATAATATGGGATGACCTACATCTCTTATTAGGGGGGCAAGATCATTTATAAACACTAGAAAAAGTAGGTGACCTAATATTGATCCTTGAGGAATTCCATTATTAATAGTTCCCCATGTCGATGCAGACTTCATAGCTGTATTGATTTCAACTTTCTGTTTCCTATCTATGAGATATGAGTGAAACCATTGGTGTGCAACACCTTTAATTCCATAATAATCTAATTTATCCAGCAGCATTTTATGATTTATACAGTCAAATGCTTTGGATAAATCACAGAAAATCCCTCCAACTTGTAATTGTTTATTAACTGCCTCCAGAATTTTGTCAGTTAAACTAAATGTTGCATTTTCTGTGCCTTTATTTTTCCTAAATCCAAATTGTTCTGGGACTAAAATGTTGTATCTTTCTAGATGGTGATATAATCGTTTATACATTACTTTTTCAAAGATTTTGGAGAAGACTGGTAGAAGTGATATGGGTCTGTAATTTTCTGGAGACGTTGTTTCTCCCTTTTTGAAGATAGGAATAACCACTGAATATTTTAATCTCTCGGGAAATATACCATTGAACATTGAATAGTTACATAAATAACTTAATGGCCCAGCTATAATATGTGAACTCGCTTTTAATATTTTGCTTGTTATTTCATCATACCCTGAGGAGTTTTTTGACTTTAGATTTTTAATAATTGCAATTATTTCTTGTTTGTTTGTTGGAAATATTTGAATATTTGGGAATTTTGTCGGAAAATATTGTGTTAAAGAATCTAAACTGTTAGTAACATTATCTTGGGGGATGTTGAGGTTATCAGTTATTGTAAGAAAACATTTGTTAAATATGTTTGCAATTTCATTTGGGTCTGACGTTTTTGTGTTGTTAGATATAAGGGTATAGTTTGTTACTTTACTTTTTGATTATCCACTTTCTTTTTTAATTATGTTCCAAGTACTTTTGATTTTATTATCAGAGTTTTGTATTGTTGTATTATAGTGTAATTCTTGAGCTTTATGAATCACTTTGTGTAATATTTTTGAATAATTTTTATAATGTTGTTTTAAGTTTGTATCATTACTATTTCTGCTCTGTATGTATAATGATCTCTTAGTTTTGCATTAGATTTTAATACCTTGTGTAATCCATCTATTGTTACATATTGTTTCATTTTTATACTTTACAGGAAAACTGGATTAAAAAATATTTAGAAATTTTTTATGAAATTCGTTGAATTTACTGTTCATATTACTTCGACTGTATACTGATTCCCATGTTTCATTTTTCAGATTTATTTCAAAATTATTTAATGATTCCCTGTTAATATTTCTGAATCTCACTTTAGTTGGTTTTATTGATAATGTGTTAATATTTATACTTAGGAGTTGAGCATCATGATCCGAAAGACCATTAATTATTGGGGTCGTTTGAGATATATCCGTTTTTTCTTTTCCGATGAATATGTTGCCTATTGCAGTAGCTGAATCCCCTTGTATTCTGGTCGGAAAGTTTACTGTGTAAATTAAATTGAAAGATGCTAGCAATGAATTTAGTTGATCTTTCCTATTGCTTTCTATTAGATGATCGACATTGTTGTCTCCGCAAATAATGCATTCACGTTTCAGTTCCTGTAAGTATTCTAGTACCTTTTCCAATAAATGAATAAAATTTTCGTAGTCTCCAGATGGTGCTCTATATAGACATATTATAATGAAATTATATGGTTCATTTTCTAATTCAACAGCACAAATTTCTAAATCCCTGTCTTTGCAAAAATGTGAAAGATCGATATTTTTTAAATTAAGGTCAGATTTGAGAAATACACTCACGCCTCCATCCTCAAGAGTTTGTGTCTCCAGTAACTAGCACCTAATTTATATCCTTCCGGTGAGAGAGACAATATTTCCTGTTGTTTCATATGGTGTTCGGTAATACATAGCACATTCGGATTTAAATGTTCGGAAACTAAGAATGCAAGGAGTTCATCAGTCTTATTTCTTATACTTCTTATATTCTGATGGAATACACTGAATGTTAATTGCATTACGATTTGTTGATTCTGTTTATTATTATTATTACTGTTGTTATTTTGACTTTTTTATTTATCCTAAAAAAGGACAAGCCCTATGACGGATTACAACAGGAATTTTATTGTCACACTTGCCATGGTCACATTGGAGACTGTCAGCAATGAGACACATTAGCGAGTCCTTGCCTCGAGAATTCAAATGCAGTCCATGATTAGTGTATTCCTCAATTACAAAGAGACTGTATGATCAAAAAATTCGTCAACGCATATACTGTACATCAATAAAACTACGTAACAGTGCTAACAGAAACTTTTCTATATTAAGCTTTCCTGAAGATATCATATGAAATGTAAACTCTAATTATTTTATCTAATCTCGTCTTTAAGTTTACACATTATACTTTCTATTTTCTGCATTATTCTGCAGTATGTTATTTATATTTCTCCAAGTGACGGCCTGAACACCTGCAGACTTCTAACACATGAATACAGGCTGTTACAAAAGAAACGTTACAGTGCTTCCATTCCTCAAATGAGATATAGAAATTCTTATAAAAGTTTAAAATAAATATTACAGTCCAGACACATGATCTGAAGACATTAATTCGTCAATTTAAGCACAGAAACTTAATCATAAACAAAAGAAAAAAAAGATCTTTTCAACTCAATGTTTTTTCTATCGTTAATAAAATAAGAGTTCAGACAAGTTTGGGGGGGGGGGGTAGTGCCCTCCATGCCCTCCCCCATAACTCCGCTTATGGTTGGCTTCTACCCGCTCTGTAAAATACACTCCACGATACAAACAACTCAAGACCGCGTTTTCGAATGCGACCTATAATCAGCATTAGGTGATTCATAGCAGCTCGTAACGAGCATGGCGGCACAGGACCGAATAACGTTTTTTGCGCATCGGTCGAATGGGAAATCTTTCTTTGCGCTTCTTCTAACAGAGAATTATCGCACCCTCCAGTATATTAAAATGTTGACGTAATTGATGAAAGAGTCGATCATAGACATTCACCTCGCGTTATTCTGTAGGAGACTCGCTATCTCTAGATGAATAACGTACACGATCGCCAAACATCTGCGTAACTAATTGTTTTGCAGGGATAAAAATGTGAGGTGGAGCGCCATCTTGCATGAAGAGTGTATTTACCATATCGTGATTCCTCAGTCTAGAGATGACGAAATTCTCTAACATGCTGTAGTAACACCCCCCCCCCCGTTTACTGTAACAATCTGTCTTATTTAATTATTATCCACACCTGTGGAGTAAGGGTTAGCGCGTCTAGCCGCGAAACCAGGTGGCCCGGTTCGATTCCCGGTCAGGGAAAGTTACCTGTTTGAGGTTTTTCTGGGTTTCCCTCAACCCAATATCAGGAAATTCTGGGTAACTTTCGGTGCTGGACCCCGGACTCATTGCACCGGCATTATCACCTTCATCTCATTCAGACGCAATTAACCTAAGATGTTTATAAAGCATAGTAAAATAACCTACTAAAAATTAGTGGTGGAGTTAATATGCGTAATTTGAGGTTCATTTTCCGACCAAAGTCATCAGTAGGCACTTTCCAATAATGTGGTCTCTACGATCTCCAGATTTCAATCCGTTCGACTTTTGGTTGTGGAGTTACCTTAAAGAACGAGTTTTCCTGACACAACAACCCTACTGCAACTAAAAGATGCCACCTCGTAAGAAATTGCCAGTATTCCAAGACATTATCAGCAAAATGCTGTGCATTGTGTCCCAGACAGAATGCTGTACGTTGAACAAGAGAACGGCGGAAATCTTCCCAGTGGTTTGTAAGCGCCGTTGTTTGCCCAACACTGTGACGTTTTTCTTTTTCGCTCCATCTCAAATACTGTAATATTTATAACGGTGTCCACACCTGTGGAGTAACGGTTAGCGCGTTTGGCCGCGAAACCAGGTGACCCGGGTTCGATTCCCGGTTGGGGAAAGTTACCTGGTTGAGGTTTTTTCCGGGGTTTTCCCTCAACCCAATATGAGCAAATGCTGGGTAACTTTCGGTGCTGGACCCCGAACTCATTTCACCGGCATTATCACCATCTCATCCAGACGCTAAATAACCTTAGATATTGATAAAGCGTCGTAAAATAACCTACTAAAATAAAAAAAAATTATAGCGGTGTAAAGTTTCGACTGATTTTTGAAATAGTTATCCAATAAGTTAAGTCAGGACGGACAACTCTTCACACGGCAGCCTTGATTTCCTTGCTACTGTACAGTCTTTAAAGTTTGTCAATGGCAATAATGTTGATTTATATTGTTAAGTACGGAAGGTAAAGAATTAGAATCCACTTTTAGTTTCATATGGGCTTTATTATGGTTACAAATTGTACATACGCCTTTACGAGTTTCAGTATTTGGCATTATAGTTATTATATTATATATTTAATATTTATGTGAATCATCATCACCATCTCGTAGCAACGCCATATTGTATTTTCGTTAGATAATTTCAGTGATTTTAAGGTCAGTATTTTCTTATCTTATATTGCGATATAAGTAAACTGTTATCACCATCTCGTAGCAACGCCATATTGTATTTTCGCTAGATCATTTTAGTGATTTTAAGGTCAGTATTTTCTTATCTTATATTGCGATATAAGTAAACTGTTTTAAGATCTGGCTTCTCTAAAGCCGTAAGTTATACCATATAATTGGTAACTTTATAACAAGACGGGCATTATGTATCTTTTAAATACTAGAAACGTTACGTTTGTTTCTTTGCATTTCATTTTATAATGTGTAACTTAAATGATATATTTGAATGTGTTCTTTGCATAAATTGTACTTAAAAATAATTTTTCTTCTAAGTAATTCTGACCAAGTAATGTGAGTGATACAAATACAGCAGATTCTTCATAATTTAAACATAGTCTGCTGTAGGGTGACCAGATTTCGAAAATAAAAAAACGGGATACTTATTAAAGTTACCATGAATCAACATTTTAACTAAACATTCATTATTACTTGTACTTAAATAATGTCAGTGAGAAATAAGGTGCAGTTTTATTTTTTTCAAATTAATAATTACTACACGTTTACAATAACTTGGCTATAATAATTATGCAAGCACATAATAGCATAGCATAGATACTTGGCTTAAGTTTTTGTTCACAATTTTTTTTACATTGATACTAGTCCGGATTAATTAGGGTAGGCCTAACTTATCTGTTTAAAAATACTTTCGGTTATTTTGACTTTACATAATATCCATGTCACTGTATTCTGAACTTGCTTCACAACAAAAACTTTCCCTACCATTACCTTCAAACTATTTTAACATTCTCCATGAAGATCGACTGTACAATCTGCTTCATGTTTCTTTGATGAGTGAATTTGCTTTAGAAGTGTTGGCCTTTCCTTCAGGAAACTATAAAGCCCACGCAAGACTCATTTTTGAACTGACATTTTGGGTGCTATGCATAGACATTTCGCTAGCCCGCGCTACGAGCCTGCTAAACTAGCCCCGGCTATCGAGTGATTACTTGTACAGGATTCATATCATATCGCTAACACTGGTTTATGAATACGAAAAACGTTAGTTCGCTGATCATCCACTGGAAGCCCGCGCTAAGAATGTCTATGAATATGTTTGTGATTAACATGGCCTTTTTAATTGAAAACTGATTCCTTTCGTGAGACCAAATTCAATTCATTAATGAAAACACTCTTTCTGATAATGGATTGGTGTGAGGTATTCCTAACACAAAACTTATGACCTGAATTATGTTTGTAAAACTAATGTCTTTGTCTTTCGTAATTTGTAATGTTTCAGTCCACCTCTCAGTAATTTTAACATCACACTCCTAATGTTCAATGTTTGCTCCATATATGGTGGTAGAATTATCAAAACCATTTGATTGTCGACCTAAGTTCTAAGGTATCGATTATTGAATTGAATTTGTTACGGTAACATCAGATGGAAGCAATGTAGAATTAATCAGTGTTTTACGTGATTATTAAATCAAAGAAATAAAAATATTTTAACAATAATTAAGAGAAACATTTGTTTTGCTTTCTAATAAATTCTGATTTCTCAAGTAACTGTACACCTGTTTTCACCCCTTCTACTGGGGAATGAAATACTTTATCAAATGAAAATATAGAATAATTAAAATCAGAAGCTGTATAATTAAGAATGTGTGGTGAGAGTTGTTAAATTCTAATGTGAATGACAGTGGAATGAGCCTGTATTGTATTCACTATATTTGTACAAATTATCAAATCTCATTCGTCAAACTGGATGAGCAACCATAGGTCTACTATGGGAATAGAACAAGTTCGGAATATTGAGTAAAAATGTTACAACCTCTATAAATAAGTTAAGACTCTCCGAACATGTTACATCCTGCAGATTAACATCAATCATTATAAATTCTTCTTTCAGTTGAGATGGACGTCGTAAAGATGGAACCCGACGTCAATCCATTGCCTATGCAGTCAAGTGATACAGAGGTAAATTGAAAGTATCTGTTAGGTATCTCTTTTCTGTGTTTCAAATGCATAACACTGTAAACTGTAATACAATAACCAGGCCTATACATGTTTCAGTGTATAGTTAGCAGCCTGAAGTAGGCCAGTACTAACAAATGTCAAGTCAACAGTTGCTTGTGCTACTCACCATCACGTCACATGTTATATTCTTGTATTAAACATAATATTTTGAGAGATGATCAGATTTGCTGGTTTAATCTTACCAATTGCTGTCCTTCATTCTTCTTGAATTCTGAAAATTTTCTGGTTTTAATTCATAGAAGGATTCTTTGATATCTCGCCACTGAATATGTTTTCATTGGGATTTGTAAAGAATTATCTACTTCTTTTGGCAAGGACAGTGAGAAAATAAATGCATAGATTAACCTGTGTCATTTATCATGAAATGCAGTGCATAGTGATCAAATCTTGTGAAGATATTCCACAAATTAATCGTATTTCTCGGATTGTACTTGAGCTCCAATAACACTCCTTGGAGAATTTCTTTTCAGTCCAAATGTGGTATATAAATTTACTTTTGGGGTAGTGCTGAATGCCAAAAAAAATATCCGAATTGAATAAGAAAACATTATATGTCGTGCATTAAAATAATTGCGTAATGTGCATTGGACGCCACTATAGACTCGGTTCTATTTTATTCAATCTCACAGGTCAAGCATTACCTTTTCTCTAACATACTCGACTTTAAAATCTGTTCTCCATTTTCCTTTCAATTATTTCCATAATTTCTGCCCCGTACTCCAAGCAGTATTGAAGCACTGGCATGCAGACTCAGAGTACAACCTGTAACACTTGTGATCAGCTTCCGTCATGTTGTATAGTTCGGGTCAGCTTACTTCATACCGTAAAGGTGAAACTTAACCATTTCCCCCCCCCCCCCTTTACTATATTTGCTAGTGGATTGTGGTGATTTTTGTAGTTTGCAAGTTGAATTTTTGTTTTGCCAACTTCGTTTCGAATTTCGATACTGACAAATACGTTGCTTACGTGATTATACAAGCTGGCACATAGCACGATCGAGAGTAGATCTCTGAGAGTCATGACAATTTCTGCCGCTAGGTTTGCCTCGCTGTGCTAAGAAATGATGAATAGTTCCATTACTAAGCATTGTGTATCGTGAAAATAGTTTGATTAATTGTGCATTATTTATCGAGTACGAAAATTATTAATATGTCAAGCATATTACAGTCTTATTTGAGATTTATTGATGACTTGTTAAATATCAGTAAGCAGATTTCCAGCGTCATTTAATGGAGTTTACAATTTTGTTTCCCGAAAGTCTGAATTTGTTGAATTAAAAATTTTGCTTCCAAACTACATTGTTCATATGGTTAATTTACTTTGGCAAGTTGATTGTTTTCAGTTCCGTGTTTTTCTTGAGGTTTTGTTCCCTCTAATTTGTTTTAATTGCTGAAAGTGAAGTACCGGTTTCTGCTACTTTCAGATATTATTATTATTATTATTATTATTATTATTATTATTATTATTATCATCATCATCAAAATCAAATTAATGTAGTTCTTAGCTTCTCTTGCCTTAAGTCAATGAGTAGCGTTATTCGAGGAAAAGAGTATGATTTACCATCATCATTTATGATGGCGAAATATTCCACGACAATGTTTAATTATTACTGCTGAATATTGATACATATACGATTTACATTATTTAGGATACAACATAAGCAGCAATGCGATTTTGGTGTTGAGCATGCTGAGTTTAGAGTAACGTACTCCCCTCATCCTCCAGGCCAAATCAAATATTATTACGACATTACGAGTAATAAATAAATAAATAAAAATTACTGCAATTATTCGTTGTGATAAAGTACAATTATCACTGCATGGTGTACCGAAAATTTTACTTTATGTTTTCATTAAATTGACATGTTGTCATGAGTGACGATAGAAAACAGCTCAGGGGAGCGAGATTCAGACATTACTAAAAATGAAATGGGGATCGGAGAGAGCAGATACGGCATGTGCCTATGGGCGGCAAATTCTAAAAAATATTGTCCCTGAGATTCCTGAGATATTTGTTTATGGTTTGGGAAATGGTCAAATTCGAAAATCATTTCTAATCACATATATTACAATCTAACTTCCTAATTAATTTAATTCTAACTCCTAATTTAAAAATTCTTTACACACACTAAAATATCATAGCATTTGCTATTACTACCCACTACTGGATTAATCTTGCACAGGATAGGGACCGATGGTGGCGAGCTTATGTGAGGGCGGCAATGAACCTGCTGGTTCCTTAAAAGCCATTTGTAAGTAACAGGTTAATCAGCAGGCCTATTAGATATTTATTTCACCGCTGCAAGTTGTGCAAGAAAAATCGCACATTTGTACTAATCATGTATTGTGACTGCTGTTTGCTTTAGTAAAAATCATAACACTTCAACATCAATACATTTTTAAAAAAGAAGGTGATAAGTTAGGCCTACTTATGATTAACTTATGAAGTCAGGGAAATGGAAGATAATACAGTACCTTAATTCATTGGAATAATAATAATAATAATAATAATAATAATAATAATAATAATAATAATAATAAATGAATACGTGAAAAGGGTAGACTACAGTGTTCATGTAAAATGTATTAAGTTTCTTTCATTATTTCCGAAAAGATACGGTGTATGAATTGAACAACAGAAAGGTAGTACCTTAGTTTATAATAGGTAATATCTTTTAATATCAAGAATGGCAGCCTTTTATTGTAATGTAATTGAGACTTAGAAGTTTGGAAATTACGTCTGTTGTCCATAAAATATTGTACGAAGCATTTAATAAGCAATGGTGAGTCCTTTAAATGTCCCAAATGTCAATGTCATTTAAGTGTTCTGCTATGAACATTTAGTATAGAACAGCGCTCCGAGCGGCGGAATTGGCATTACGAGGGAACCACTTCAGACCCGTATTTCAAGCGCTATGCGCCAGCTTGTATAATCTCGTAAGCAACGGACAAATACTACAAATGACAGTGATTTTGTAACTGGTATGTTGGCAGCTGAAACAAGCATTGTCGGTACTGGAGTTCCATGGAATTAAAATTGAGGATGTAGCTGCCATAAGGGCCTGTACTCCAAAATGCTGTTCTGAAATATATATAGTTGAAATTTTGCTTAAACGAGCGTTGAGCGACTTCCGCCGATTTTGGAATAGGCACCGACGCACTTAGGTTAGATTATATATATATATATATATATATATATTAGAAGTATTTATTTCAGTCACTGACTTCACAGCATATGTTTAAGGTATTAAACCTTTGGATTACATGTTTAAAGGACATGTTTAATTAAAATGCACGTGTAAGTTGCAAAATATATATGTTTCACACATGGAATAATGAAGTAACATGATGTAAAAGGAATAAAAAATCATCCAGTACCCAAAACTTCCATTACCCAAATAACAGCACCGAATTTTGACCTTCATTTAAATACATATGATACTAGTCAACTGCACTTACACGTGTATTTTAATTAATTGACAATAAGGGCAGTCATACAAGAATGTCAGTGTGTATTGTAACCATGTTGGTTTTTAGTATGTTTTATTTTGCATGCTACTAAATATGTATTGTATGTGTAGAGATTATTGATATTGCTGAAATGTACGTCGTAGCTGATGATGTTGGCGTAGTCCAACGAAAACGTTCATACGTCCTTTAAACATGTAATGCAAAGGTTTAATACCTTAAACATATGCCGTGAAGTCAGTGACTGAAATAAATACTTTTAATATACAGACTTCTCTGAAAACTATAAAAATGAATTGCAAAATAGGTTAGGTTAGTTTAGGCTCTTACTATCCTGTCAAGGTAAAGGTGAAAGTGATTGATTGTGATTTTTTGTTTTCTATGTTGGCAGTTCAAGTGCGTCGGTGTCTATTCCAAAATCGGCGGAAGTCGCTCAACGCTCGTTTCACCGAAATTTTAAAAAACAGTGCAGGGCCTATAGAATATATTAAAATATGGTGAATGTAGAGTATCCATCTCCCACTGAACGAATATTTCACTTTTATAACTGCCAATGTTGCACTATAATCGTATATGCAAGGTGGGCTATAACAAAAACCTAAATTAACCAAACCTAACCTGTCAAAGAAGCAACAAGTTGGACTAAATATGTGTAAAATTGGCCTATATCTCTATAGTGGGCGGGACATACGTAACATTGACCTAAAATATTACTGTTCAACATTTCTCAACGAAACTTTGTGGGTATAACAAAGAAACTACGTAGAATCGATTTATGCATTCTTCGGAAAAAGGGCCTATGGGGCTATGGGCCCTTCTTGCAGCTACGTCCTCAATTGTACTAGATTCTGAGCCAGTTACTGGAAGGCAGTGAAATTCGAACATACTAATAATAAATAATTAATATCAGTATTAATATTACTTACATAATAGTTATTTTATGTGTTGCGTTGTGGTTATAATTCAAGACTATAATCAGGTAAATTTTCGGAGTTAGTACTAATAATTTCATGTGGTCAAACAAAATACATTTTTAGTTTAAGTCTCGTGAATCAATGTTTAGTCACACCAATGAATTTCATATTGCCAGACAAACTACCTAACATGTTAATCCCGTTCTCGTATAGTTTTCCTACGAAAATATGTTACAAATTATTGAATTATTTAGAATAATCTTTCAACATAAAGGTAAAGTACAGTAAGTAAATAAGTGATTGAGTAAGTAGGTTAGTGTGATGTCTGATAACAGTTTGCAACGCTGACAAGATGGCAATTAATATTTGTTGTTTAGGAACTGTTCTTACATGACCCTCACTATAATTACTCATTCATAATGTCTCTATATTCTGCAGGCAGGGCAGTTACTGGATCTGAACGTAACTGGGATGAAGGAGGAATGCGTGGACGATAGCTACGATCACACATCAGAGATCAAATTTGAAGAAATTTTATTGCCAAATAATTTTCCCGTAGTGAAGTGTGAAGTCGAGGTGAGTGAAGTTCATTGGGTGTGCAGGCTCTTCCTTTCAATTTTTATCTTGTATTGTGTTCGTCACAGAACCGTTCACTGTACGGTTATGGTGACAGCGAATTTTGGTTTACAGTGGGGACATGCTATATGTTACATATTTCTTTGTTACAGAATCGCGTAAAATTTAAAGTGCATTATGGCTTGTTTTGTTTAAGTTTTGAAGAAAATACTTTCAGTGGTAATTTACACTTATTTTTGGCAATGTACTATTTCTTGCTGTGTAGAATGAAGCGCCTAGTATTACTGTCTGGAATAACTCGTAATGATTACTATTATTTGTACCAGTATATTGTTTCTGCAGAATTAAAGTCTATATTTAGGCTCTCACATTTAGCATACTCAAGGTTTCTGTGAAGTAGAAGAATGTGTGTTTTCTTCACAGTTGTTATTTACGATACAAGTGTTGAAAGTGCCATTTTATTTCGTGAGTAGGGAATGTTGCGAAACAAGACAGCAGGCTCGAGTATAGCAACCAACGAACAAAATAATATCAATTTTAACATGTGTCGTAACTGTCTTTTAGACAGCCATTCGTCCATGTTTGTAGGCTACAGACGTAATTTCCTCATCTTCAATGCTGTTTTCCCCCTCACTGTATTTGTGAAATTCTATCAACAGTTATCTCACTAGAGGTTTTGATTTATTTAGAGATTTAATTGACTATTACACGATCAGAAGAAAGTATACAAAGATTAGAAGAAATAAAATACTCTAATACAATAATATATTAATTGATTACTGAAATTCTATTTCACTAACGTTTGGATGGAGCCGCCATTTTCAATTGACTGTCTGTGCTGTAAACAAGTGATGATTCGATTGTAAAACATGTTTTATAGCGCTGTAAAGAATTTGCAGTTTGAAATGTTGGGAAACAAAGAAAAAATGGTAGGAAGGTGATAAAAACAGAAGAGAGTATATAAAGATCAGAAGAAATAAAGTACTCTAATACAGTAAAATAGATATTGATTGACTTACTAAAATTCTATTTCACTAATGTTACCTTCACCAAAATGTTTGAATGGAGCCACCATTTTCAGTCGATTATATATGCAGGAAACAAATTACAATCGCAAAGCATGTTTTATGGTACCGTAAAGAATTTGCAGGTTGAAATTTTGGCAAACAAAGAAATAAATGCTAGGGTAGTGATAAAAACAAGCAAATGCTAGGAAAGCGATAAAATTGATGAAATGCTAGGCAAGCGATAAAATTGTGCGATAAGCAGCCATGATTGGTTGAAAGACGTCCTTTCGTACCGTTTTATTGGTCAAAAGTAATATGACGTAGTAAAAGTGTAATAGTCACTACAAATTTCTCTGTCTATTTATAAATCCGTAACAGTTTATTAGCGTAATGTACTGTGCTGCAGAATGCAGAGCAGTTAATAATTAATATATATTTTATAAGTTGCTACCCTATAAACTCCAAGTGTGTCCATGTGGACACCCATGTAGAATTAATTTATATTAGTTTCCTCTGTTTAGAGACTAATTTTTTGGGGGGTTGGCAATTATGTACTCCTGTTTGGGTGGGTTTGGAAGTATGCTGTGCTTTTTCTTTCTAGTGGAAAAGCATTCCGGCATCTATTTCTGTATTTTTCATCGTGCAGCTGAGAAATGTGTTAATAATTATATTTTTATCATAATTTTTCTTTGAACACTGCTTAGATCTTGATCTTAAAGTTGGACAAAAGGTAATTGAAAGCGAGAAAATTCCCGTGTACTCCACACTTAATCATTACCCCGTCTGCTATAAATTTTACACCACCTCTTTCTCCAGAAAAAAGGCATTCGTTATGGTCAGTGCTGTTTCATTTTGTTATTACCAGTTGATGCATTTTTTGTATCAATCATACTACAGTGTGCAGAGAAATTATGGATAAAATGTCAGGTAAGTTTACTTTTATATTGATATTCTACATTGCTTCAAGTGATAGTGTTTGCAGTACTGTAAGACATGTATCATCATTCCTTGTACCTTGAGCTTCAGACACAGATTCCAAATGGTGATAATGAAGCTGAGGGTGATCCAGATTGTTGATTTAAGTTCAAAACTTTTCTCATTTTGAAACAGTTTATGAAATGTTTTAGTAAAATAGTATGCATAGACATAATTTCAATTTCCAGTGTCCCTTAAGACCAAAAAGTAGATGGAAGGAAAACATAACCAACGATTTGAAAACACTGAATATAAAGACTTTGCTAAATCTTGTTCATAACAGAAAAGAATGGCGTAAATTAAGCTCACACCTTGGTCTGCTCGATCTCTAAACCTTAATCCCTTAGTCTTTTGATTATGGGGGCACATGGAGGAACCAGGTCAATTTTAAAGAGTGCGTGATTCCTTACACTGAAGTAAAGAGGAATGTATTGCCATGAATGGACGTCAGATTGAGCAACTCCTATGAACAGGTGTTCAGATCTCAGAATGTATGTGTTGTAGGACCCATGTTTATTAGACAGCGATGATGCTGTGGTCTTGAATGCAGATCTGATTACGATAAGAATTAAAATCAGGCAAGCATTTAATTTAATGTTTCATTATTTCCATCAATTCATTTTGAATTTGAGCAAAACTTCAGGAATTCCAAGAACACCTGAGTTCACGAAAGAAGTAGAGAAAAAAGGTTGTCTTTCCTTCTTGGACAGTCTCATCTCCAGAAAGACGGATGGCACACTGGGTCACAGCGTATACAGGAAACCTACACATACCGATCTATACCTGAATGGACGCAGCCACCACCACCCGGCACAGAGTCCTGTCGACTCTTCTGCACAGGGAGAGGGGGATTTCGGACCAAGAGAGTCTTCCTTCTGAGATCCGTCACCTTCGCCACACGTTCCAACAGAACAACTTGGGCAACATGGAAATCAGTTCGAAATCATCCACTGAAGAACAAGAGGAGACGAATGACATGCATACATCCAGTTCTATGGCTCCATCATGGGCAAGATTACCAGACTGCTAAGAAAACACGGAATTAAGACCATCCATAAGCCGCCCACAAAGATTCAGAACTTGTTGGCACCAGTTACGGACGACCTTGGTCTTAGGACACCTGGAATCTACAAAATTCCTTGTGAGTGAGGGAAATGCAGACAGGACGCACCATTATGGAATGCTGCAAGGAAAATCAGTGCAGCATAAGACTTCATTTCCTTGATAAGTCGGCAGTAGCGCAACAGAGCCTGGAAACAGGCCACAAGATAGATTTCGGCAGTATCACCAACTTGGAAAAAACATCAGGTTATTGGGAATTGGTCATCAAGGAAGCCATCGAAATCCAGCTAGAAAGCAACAATTGCAACAGAGATAGGGGGCCTACAGCTGAGTACAGCATGGACACCTACCATCAATACACTTCGACCACCAGCACACGGCAGGAGATCAGGACAAGGAACTAACTCCTGATTGGCTACACGCTTCAAACAACCAGAATGAGGCAGGCGGTCGTGGTTAGGAACTAGCTCCTGATTGGCCTGCAGGGTGAAGCCCCGATGACGTTTATATACCGGCTAGACATGGTCCAAAGACACTTCATTCCCTGATGAAGATGGCAGAGCTAATCATCGAAAGTTTGGAAGCAACTATCTAATTCACCTGGCTGAGAACCCAAGAAGAGTTATTCCAGTACATATCCAAATGTTTTAGATTTTTAACGAGAAAGATGAAGTTTGAGGGGAAGGTATGAGCCCTCTGTTGCCCCCAATACACGATGCCCTTGACTAAGACTATCATCAATCAGCATCGGAAGTGGGTACTATCCCCAAGACTTCATTACAATCTATTTTTAACTAATGTAAAGGAGAGATGAAGATTAAGTGTTGGTAAAATGACAGTGGAAAAAGCAAGTATCCTTAAAGTACCCTCTGCAATGTCTATTTTGCCAGCCAGAAAATTATACCATGACCTGTCCAGGGGTCGAATCTGGAATGGTTGGACTGAAACCCAGCGCACTAATACTTGAGCCATAAACGTGGCATGTACATATGCCACAACTTATCATAGAATAGAAAAAGCTGGTAAGTGTGTTTTGTAAAAGAACCTATTTATTAGCACCTCATGATTGAACTACCAGTACGTTAAGTGTAAAAAGGATCGCTGTCATTCTCATTTATTTTTGCAATAAACATAAATACTGTTTCACCTGAAAAATAACTTTTTAGAAAACCTGTCATGAAAGTAGACCTTTAAATGCTAGACATGCCAGAAGCATACATAAAAATTAACTGTACCAACAACTATTTTACTGATTAACTATATGAAACAATTAAGAATTAGAAGTGTTTATAAAAATTTACAGGAGAGACATATTTGAACCAGAACCTCGCAAATTGTAGTCGAATGCTCCATCACTGAGCTATACCACTTCTTGCTTTTAATGTGAGTGTTACACTTTTTCTATGTCATACAATTTTTTACTAATAAAACGGTACGAAAGGATTGCTTTCCTATTTGTTTAATTTGAGCGCTTCCCTAGTATTTGTGTTTTTATTACTACCCAAGCATTTGTTTCTTTGTTTGCCAACATATCAAACAGCAAATTCTTTACCGTATTACAAAACATGCTTTGTGATCGTCATTTGCTTCCCGCATAAATAGTCGACTGAATATGGCGGCTCTGTTCAAAGATTTTGGTGAAGATAACATTAGTGAAATAGAATTTTAGTAAGTCACTTAATATCTATTTTATTGTATTACAGTACTTTATTTTTTCTAATCGTCATATACTTTTCTTGTTTTTATCACCTTCCTACCATTTATTTCTTTATTTGCGAACATTTTACACCGCAAATTCTTTACAGTACTATAAAACATGTTTTGCGATCGTCACTTGTTTACAGCATAGACAGTCGACTGAAAATGGCTGCTCTGTTCAAACGTTTTGATGAATCTAACATTAGTGAAATAGAATTTCAGTAAGTCAATTAATATTTTATTGTATTAGAGTACTTTATTTCTTCTAATATTTATATACATTCTTCTAATCATTTAATAGTCAAATAAATCCCACTCGAGTTTTGATTTTCTCTAGATAAATCAAAAGTCTAGTGAGATTACTGTTCAGAGGTCTGAATCGGACATTTTTGCTTGAGTGCCAGGTAGTTCATAGCATAATCTGATAGGTAGCGCACATGCATGATGGGTAAAATTGTTGCGAGCGATAAATCCTTAAACGGTATAAGCCGAGCGTTAGGCATTCGTTCTTGTTACAGGCAAGAAGTACACTGTCAAAAATGGATCGTGAGCTAAAAGATGTGGTCAAGTTGAAACTGCTCAACAAGGAATACAAGTTAAGTGCTAAAGAAGGTATGAAGAGTGATGTGTGGGACAAATTCTTACTTGTGACTTCTCAGGATGATAAAAAGGTGGGTTATGTTTCTTGTAAACATTGTTCAACTTTGTTGTCATTCTCTTCTGCTACAACTCATCTGAAGACTCACGTGTGTAAATTTCGTCCAGAAACAAGAAGGTCTGATTATGTACCAATTGATATAAAAGAGAGTGTTACACAGAAGTGTGTCGAAATGTGCACGAGTGATCTTTGCCCATTTAACATCGTTTTGGGTACAGGATTTCAAAACTATTCTCAGGAACTTATTAATATAGGTGCAGATTATGGACGTGTAAATATTACTGATATTCTTCCTCTTCCTACAACTATCTCTGGAAACATTCAAGCACGAGCAGATGAAATTAGAGAAAAGGTGATGCCTAAAATCATTGATGCAGCTGAAAATTGTGGTTGTGCCTGCACTGCAGACTTATGGACTGATCCATACAAAGATATAAGTTTCCTCACCATTACTGCCCATTTTATTGACGATGAATGGTCACTGAAGAGTTGCGTTTTAGCTACGATACAGTTTCCAGACAAAAGTAAGATGGGAGAAATCATCAGAGAGAAGATTGAAGAAAAGATGACAGAGTTAGGAATTTTTCCAGAACACATGGAGAAGATATCCTTCGTGACAGATCAAGGACCAAAAATTAAAAAAGCTCTGGAGAATTATTCCTGTTTTCCATGCATTGCACACTGTTTAAATACTGTGCTA
This sequence comes from Periplaneta americana, assembly GCF_040183065.1. NCBI lineage: Eukaryota > Metazoa > Arthropoda > Insecta > Blattodea > Blattidae > Periplaneta > Periplaneta americana. The sequence goes on from NC_091132.1 coordinate 161,643,250, forward strand.
AGACACTTGTTCGATGACACATTTCTGAAAAATGAGTTACCCACGTGTCAACGTACAATCGATGCTGCAAAACATGTAATTCGTTACATGAAGAAAACTGGCGCAGTGGAGTGTCTACAAAATACACTAAAAGAGGAAGTGGACACTAGTTGGATCAGTCTGTATACAATGCTTAATTCATTGTGTGTGGAGTATGATAAAGTAGTCGAAGTGCTGACACAGAAGAATGCGGCAGAAGAACTACAAGGCTACGACAACAACTTGGCACTGCATGTGAAAGACTTCTTACAACCCTTCTCAGAAGCTACCAACTCACTTCAAGGAGACACCTATCCCACTATACAACTAATACTTCTTTGGGTCCATAAACTGAAGAAACACTGTGCAATAACCGGTGAGGAAATTAAAGAGATTACAAAACTCAAAGAACGTGCACTTCGTTTATTGGAGGATAAAGTTATAGTTGAAGATATCCACAAGATCGGTACTTTTCTTTGGCCATCGTTCAGAAAGCTCAAACAGCTGAGTGCACTAGAGAGAGAGGAAATACTGCATACTGTGAGACGAATGTGTTCTGAAGTTGAAACATCTGTTGGTGCTCTGTCTGATATGCACCAACAACCCCCACCCACTAAGAAACTGAAGTCAATGTTTGTTGAAGATAGTGACGAGCCTACCGGAAATGAAGTAGATTTGTACATCAAGAGGGAACATGTTGATGATGATGAACCTCTTCGGTGGTGGAAGAAAAACAGTGATGTGTATCCTAGACTTGCGGAAGTAGCCAGAAGAATATTCTGTATTCCTGCCACAAATGCAGCAAGTGAAAGGAACTTCAGTGCAGCTGGGAATCTAATATTAGAAAAAAGAAGCATGCTCGATGCAGACAGGGTTAATGATGTGTTGTTCATTCACAGCATCGGGAAGAAATTTAACGTTTAAGTGTACAGTGATGGACTGTGTAGTAACATCATAGTTGTTTATCATTTCAAAACTTTGCAGTGTTTAACTAACTTCTTCATAGTACAACTACAAAAGTTGCTTTAAAGTGTAATATAAACGTTATAGGTAAATGTTTTTTTTTTTTTTTCCACACAGGAGTGATTTTGTTTTTGCCACATCTGATAGATGTTATTGGATGTAAATCTAATTATTATAAATGGAGAACACAGTCACGATAATTCAAGGACCGTATCAAGTTTTCTAGTAATAATAATTATCTCTAATAATTAGTGTATCAATCTTTGCGTCTGTAACAGTTGTGCAGTATAATTATTCGTTTTATTATATTTTCTGTGACCTTATCTCTGTAGTAATATTGTTATTAATGTACTTCTATATCAATAATATTATGTAAAAATGCTTCTACATTGTCGCAGTATATAGGCGGAATACATGTGTGGACCTATCATATTATATATGTGGTAAATCAAATATTGAATAGTTATTAATTAGCAATAATAACTGTATATCGAAGTTTTTCATACTATTTTATTTATAACTCCATGTTACTGTTTTGGTATGTTCCATTAGACGTTTTTCATAAACGCAGAAAATAAAGCCTTATTTTTACGGTGTGAGCAAAACGTATGTGTCTCTTATCTGTCGCCTTCCATACAAGATAAGACATGTCAGTGAGATGACCTTGTACTGTACTTCCAACGAGTTACATACTATAGAGAGGCTACAACGCCTTCTAGTTGAAGACAATTGAACATTAGTCCGCCATGTTTTGTTTGGTCAAAACAAAGGCGCGTGGCTCGAATGTTGTAGGAAATGACAGTGATGAAGTTAGTATTATTGTATTGAGTTACATATTAAGCCTATGTTAATAAGTAAAAAGTAGAATAAACACAAATCTTTACGTTTTATAACAGCTGTAGGCCTATGTTTTATTAGTTTCACTAACTATAGCCCAGATATTAAATGACAAGCTATACTCATTGCAACCAAACCAAAGCATCTAAAGATGGGTGAATGTATTCGGCAAAAGAAAAATACATAATTTTTGGCTTCGTCACAAATTTAATTACTTTACAGTTAACCTAACCTAACATAAAATCATGTAATTCAGTGTTCACCAAGTGATTTTAAGAGAGACGACGTATGTAACTAATAGGAGTAAAATATAGGAAAGTTGGTGGCGAAAAAAAAGAAAAATCAATAACTATTTAGAAGAATTAATATGAAACTGCAATTATTAAAACTACAAATAACCTCTTAGCATGCAACATAATAATTAAAGAATTACACTAATAGAAAGTTACTCATGATCATAACTCACCACATTCATTGAAACCATAACATACTTATGGTTAACATTGTTATCAGGAACAAATGGAGCCACAGCTAGCTACACTTCTTTTCGCATGATGGACACATCGTGTAGTCTAATATAATTTGAACAAATATTGATCTCACACGTATTATTTTGAAAGCTCGAGGTATTCTTGCATTCATTTTGACCCAAATGTGGTCTACATTCTGCGAAAAAAAAAAAGTCGTTTTAGCATTGCATAAGTACGAATATATTTAAATCAGTTTCTTCGTTATACTTTTTGTTTTGTAATTTCAACCAGTTGAACGAACACAAATGTCTAAAAACGGATTCAATATTCATTTGTGGCTGCCGTGATTGTTTTAACTTTCTTCCGGAAATACTTAAAAACCTGTTTAAAAGTTTGCTAACTTAATTGCGTATCCGCAAAAACTAACTCACTGATTATCGTAGATTACAATATATCGGTAAATTTTCCTTGAATTCTTTAATACTGTGTAATGAATGAAATTAATTTTTCTCAAGTGATGCCAACCAGAAATCAAATTTCTTTTTAAATTCGTCGGTTAACAGATAGTACAGGCATCACTTTCAATTTGTTTTGAACTATTACAGAAGTGCCACGTAGTGATAGTTTGAAGAAGACCTACCTACTAGAAATTATCGTCACTTAATATTTCGTGTCATTGTTCCAATAGTTATTTTTTAAAATGCCGCCAGGTTGCCATTCCACATTTCTAGACTCTGCTGGGAATGGCTTATGTGTATACTTGTATATTTTTTCGTTCCTTGAGTGGAACCACTGGTTTTGAGTAAATTTTATCATTTTCGATTTTTACAAGAATTTTAATTTTCGAATGAGGTTATGTAGCAGCCCAGATCACATATCACAGATTGCTTAGCCTTACAGGCTTTGACGGCAATTTGACTATACTGCCATCTAGCCAGTGCATAAGAAGTCACTTTATAACTCTCATTTGAATTCCATAGAGCAATTGTACTTCCATCTAGTGGTCGTTTTCAATCGACGGTGGCAATCCTGGTGGTTGTTCTCTTCCACATGTTACCGTTTTTAACATGGATATATATATATATATATATATATATATATATATATATATATCTGGAGTAGAAGTATTGTAGTGGGGAAGAAAGAAAATTGTCACCGAAAATTTGATATGTCTTTCAAAAAGTTTGGGAACCTGTGGTGTAGAGGAATAGAGAGCTATAATAATAATAATGATAATAATAATAATAATAATAATAATAACAATAATATAATACCAACAACCACAACAACAACAATAATAATAATAATAATATATTTATTTATTTATTTAATTTATTTACTTATATTTAATGTGCTGTAAAACAGCCAATGGCCAATTATAGTTCAGCACAGACAATAACAAAAACAGTAGCAATGATATAAATTACAATAAAAGTGGAAGTATTAAAATAATGACAGTTAAATGAGATTATAATTGCAAATGAAAGAATGGAATCATATAAATGAAGACTGGATTCATATAAGTAGTATTACAAAGATATACAAGATGACGAGAATATTATAATACATGTCTAAACAAAAGGCATAAATTAATAACAACTGACATAAAACTCAAAAAGTATATCCTACACATTAAATGGATCCATGTTCAATCCATGCAAATTAGCATATTTTATACATCTGCAGACAGGAGAGAGAGATTTAGAATTTTTATTATAAAAAATGTTTTGAAATCTTAAACCCTTAGCAGGAATACGAAGGCTGACATTCATTGCTTATGAATGATTCACAATCAATATTACCCTTAATGACGTTACAAAAAAATAAATGATCAAGATTATAAACTAAAGAAAAATTTAAATAACCAGAGGACTTACAGCAGATCCACTAACCCAGAAAGAGCCACAAAACGAGACCGACAGAAGAGAAAAAATAAATTTCTCTATGAGAAAACACAATTCGACTACTTCAATTAACGGCGGAAAGCAATAAGAACAGTACTGAGTCAAAATAAACCAACATGCAAATTAGATGTCAGCGAGGTGCAACAACTTTACAGTTCAAATTTTTCTCAACCAAATAACAATATTCGATCAGAATATCCATCCCATTACACCGAAGCAGAAATACTCGAATTAGATGAAACATTTCAGAAATCTATTACCAAGTCAGAAGTTGCGCTTTCAATATCTCGAATTGCGGTGGACACCGCACCTAGCCCAGACCACGTCCTGATGAGAGTTCTGAAGGATGATACTGCTGCAGAAATCACTCCTCCATAGCTACAAGAATGCTTCAGACTGGTCACGTACCTCCATGCTTCCAGACCGCAAGAAGTGTTCTCATTTATAAATCTGGTAACGAAATTGACTTTAAAAACTGGAGACCAATTACTATTTGTTCTGTGTTATGTAGGGTAATTGAACGCGTCCTCGATAAACGCCTTCGAGAATACATAAAATTCAATCCTCATCAGAGGGGATTTACACATTCTCCAGGAACAATAGTTAATACATCCCTTCTCAGGTCCATTTTAAAGTCTGCAAAATCTGAAAAATGTGATGCAACTCTCGTTTTCCTTGAAATTAGTAAGGCATTCGATAATATCGGGCACTTGCACCTATCAAGCACATTAGATAGCTTGCTTATTCCAAGCTTGTTGAAAACGTTAATTTTGAATGTAATCTTCATCTTCATTCGTTAATATTGAATCTTCAACTAAATAATTCCACTAGAGTAGAAATCAATCATAAAAAAACTAGCCCCATTTACGAAAAGGAGTTATGCAAGAATCGCCCCTTTCACCCGCATTATACAGTCTATGCACTGATCACATCCTTAATGAATTGTCAGAAGACTCGATCGCTGCCGAATACGGTTTCAATCTTGTTTCAGGTTTAAAACCCATTACTGTACTTGGTTTTGTAGATGACACTGTTATTGTAGCTAAAAACAAAAACTCTGCTTTAGAACTCACAAGGATGGCTATTGATCGTTTCAAAGCTATTGGTTTAGATATAAATGTCAATAAATCCGTAGCTATTAATATTTCTCGCGGTAAATTGCATCCAAATCAACTAAACATTTCTGGTGACACTACTATTAGATGCTTAACTGCAAATGAGCATGTACGCTATTTAGGTGTTCATTTTTCTGACATTTGTATATTCGATTCCCAAACCGTTTTAAACGACCTGAAAACTAGATTAGATTTGCTAATTTCGTCGCCTTTATTACATCCTGATCAAAAGTGTTGTATATTAAATTCCTCAATTTGTCCATCATTAATCTACACATTTCAGACAATGCCCTTGAAAACAATACCCAATACTTTTTTAGATAACGCTGATAAAATTATTAAAAGCACTCTTAAAGAAATTTTGCACCTACCAGCTGACACACCCGATTCTATGGTATATACACATCGTAAATATAAAGGTCTTGGTCTTTTTAGGGTACGCTGGGAATCCACGCTATAACAAATTAATGGCTTAAGGGTATTACACAAAACTAATGTTCCTTACATTACTTCCACTAGGGACCTTATCGAGGAGAGTAAAACATGTTTAAAGAGCCTTAAATTAACTCCTGCTAATTCTTTTTTAAATAATCGTGAAAATTTTGTTGACTCTCGAAAAGTTAGAGACACTTTAAGAGAAAAAGAATTTGAAAATTGGTGTACATTGCAACAAAAGGGTAAAGGAGTGATTCTTAACAAAGAGTTCCCCCCAGCAAACAGCTGGATAAGAAATCACAAAGGTCTAACCCTCTCAGAATGGATAGATGCCCTTAAAATGGTAGGCTATGTCGCTCTGGTCCGAACTGTACTGGGTAGAAGTCGGAATGGTACCTGCTGTAGGCGCTGTCTCAGCGAGATTGAAACTCTTCCCCATATCCTTGGCTTCTGCCCCTATAGTGAGGCCCTTCGCAACATCCGTCACCTTACTGTCCGTTCTATGCTGGCCGAGGCGCTGAAGGAAGTAGGGTTTACAGTCCATCAAGAGGTACAGGGACTAGCCACACAAGGAAGTGTTCGGCGAATTGATATTATTGCCATTAAGAATAACTCGGCATACATTCTCGATCCCACCATCAGATTTGAGACACATGCAGATCAACCGCATGAGGTGGACAGTGAAAAGAAACGGATCTATGAACCAACAATCCCATTTTATAAGGATAAATATAGCCTGTCCCACATTGATGTAATAGGTCTGATTGTGGGAGCACGAGGTACCATATCCTCCTCCTTTGTCAACAAATGTAAAAACCTGGGGCTAACACACAGCATTGTGAAGGAAATAGCTATTAGTGCCCTCAAAGTGTCAGTTCAGATATTGAGAAATCATTTCTATGGGAGTGATGATGGAAATTTCAAGTTATCTTAACCGATGGCTGTTGATTGGTTTAGATGTTAATTCCAGTAAATCCGTACTATTATTTTTCTCGCGGTATATGGCATTCAAATTATTCTAACCTATCTGATGATATTTTTTTCCCCCTTAACTGTTAATGAGCACAAACGCTACTTAGGTCAAAATTTTTCTGACATTTTTTTATATTCGATTCCGTAATCGTTTCAAATATATATCATTTTACCTTTTAGGTGTGTTTCCAAATTATATGTAATACGCTTTGTCAGGTCTGGCAACCTCTTCATAAGGGAAGCTAAATTTATCATTATAATAATTGTAATTAAAGTAATAATTTATTCGTTTATTTACTCATTTATTTATTTATTTATGTATTTATTCATTCATTCATTTGTTCATTTATGTATTTATTATTATTATTATTATTATTATTATTATTATTATTATTATTATTATTATTATTACTATTATTATTTTGAATTTTATTCAGCTTCCTCCAAGTGAAGGCTGCCTAGAAGACAAAGCTTACCATAAAATTATTTATTTATTTACTTATTTGTAGATTTATTTATTTATTTATTCATTTATTCATTCATTTATTCAGTCATCCATTAATTCATTTATTTATTTATATTTATTTATTTTTTTACACATATATAAAAACTAAATATAAACATTTACATAGAGATAAAAAATTTTACATGAGAAAAAGTTCGTCCAAAGGGCTGGACTCTGGAAGAGTACCCGAAACGCTCATTGCATTTCCGCGTTGAATAGCAATACTTAAGCGTTGACGCAAATAAGTAGTGCAACGGCGATCACCAGTAATGGAGATCAAAATTTGGCCGATTTGAGATACCAAAACTTTAGCGTCATGACTCCAAGGACCGAAGATCTCCACAGCAAATGGAACAAAGATATAATTGTCTAAAGATGAGCATATTTATTGACTTTCTTCTTCACGGCTAATTCAGCAGCAGATGCTGCGCGTTTGGAGGTATTCGGTAAGTGAGATGGAGCTAGAGTGTCAACGCAAGTGGAGTCCCAAATTAAAGATTTTCCTCTAGACCATGGAATCAAGGTCAGACCATCAGGTCGTTTACCACCTGCGCGACTAATACCTGGTGGTTCCAAAAGAGACGGGATGCCACAAGAAGTCAGACATCTTTTAATGATATCATTGAGTCATGTATGTCTGGGAATGCGACCCTTGCTCCTCGCACAGCTGAGTGCATGATGACCGTAAATATCAGCAATTCCCCCGCAAATACATTGGTGTGGCTGGCAGAGTTTACAACCAAGGCGTAAAGCTATTGCGATTTTAAAGGTTGTACTATATATTAGGGTGCCGATGTGAGGAGAACGTAATGCATGTAACCAAGCTCCAGACTCACTCTCTTGAAGAGCTAGGAGACGTGCAATGTCTTGTTCGGATGTAAAAGAAGAAAGGAGTGTGTCTAAAATTTTTTGGGAAAAGATAACGTCCCACTGCTTTTGAAATTCAGGATGGGCAGGAGTATGAGTGGTTTGTGAGGAAGTATACAAACTTGTCAGAGCATCACGCACATGGCAGATTTCAGCTGCATCACTGTATAAAGGAAAGAGCGATTTGATGCAACAGAAAACTCCAAAGGCATAATAATAATAATAATAATAATAATAATAATAATAATAATAATAATAATAATAATAATAATAATAATTACATAAATGAACAAATGAATAAATACATAAATAAATAAATAAATAAATGAGTAAATAAATGAATAAATTATTACTTTAATTACAATTATTATAATGATAAATTTAGCTTCCTTTATGAAAAGGTTGCCAGACCTGACAAAGCGTATTACATATAATTTGGAAACAAACCTAAAAGGTAAAATGATATTTATTTATTTACCTACTTCTTCATTTATTTATTCATTCATTCATTCATTCATTCATTCATTCATTCATTCATTCATTCATTCATTCATTCATTTATATATATATATATATATGAAAAGGTTGCCAGACCTGACAAAGCGTATTACATATAATTTGGAAACAAACCTAAAAGGTAAAATGATATTTATTTATTTACCTACGTCTTCATTTATTTATTAATTCATTCATTCATTCATTTATTCATTCATTCATTCATATATATATATATATATATATATATATATATATATATATATATATATATATATATTGCTGTACAACAGCCAGGGTCCAATAAGAGTTCAGCACAAGATAAAAGTTAGCACAAGATTTACACTGCGCAAGGAATAACAAAAACAGTGCATACAAATAGGTCCAATTATTAAAATTAGAGACAAATACAAATAAACAATAATGACAAAATGAATAGATAACTGCAAAATTCTGGACATGATACAGAAAAGCTAAAAGAACAACAAACGAATGAAGTTGAAATGAATGCGATTTTCATGAATATGCTTATTATAAGAATAGGCAAACAACAAATTATACATTAAGCGGATCTGAATTAATACAATGTAAATTGGTAGCTTTCATGCATCTGACAACTGGAGAGAGAAATTTCGGCTTATAGGTATAAAATTTTTTTTGAAATCTTACAAAGGGTCCCGAAGGTAGGAATAATAATAATAAAAATAATAATAATAATAATAATTTTTACCGATCCTGCTCTGGGTAATCTACTTTTAAATAAACTGATAATACATTCATTATTACTGGAATGCAGGAAGAGAATAGCAGAACAACAACAATGTGTGCTTAAAGAAATGAAGTTTTCTTCTAAATATTCTCTGTGGATTTCAGTAGTTTTCAGTTTTGTCTCCAGATTAGAAACGCAGTGATCTAGTGTTTTATACAGTGACTATGAATCGTTGCGTACGAGATTACACGAGAGATGTAATCTCGTAAGCAACGGTATGAATATAGTGTGGCCATTGGAGTTGGACACGCCCAACCGCCGCCATTAAGATTTCAAACACACTGAAGGCTCTTATGGAGATAATAAGAAAATCGGGTAATTTGATAGAAGACGGGCACTTGGTTGAATACAGTAAGTATTACCAACTTTTTTACTTCAGAGTTAAATGTTAGTGATCTTTTAGTGACTTTTACATATTAGTTCTAGGTTTTTATACTAGGTGTCGCCGTGATTTTATTTTAATTTGATTGGTTATAGTTGTCATTTGTTCTAGAATTTTCGTTAATTTTGAATGGATAATGACGTTATCAGTTGTTCTTGGTTGTTTGATGTGAGTGGTGTTATGTTGTGTCTGATGGCTAAAGCTATTGAAAGTTTGTCATTTTATGATTTTCTTTCGATTTGATTGGTTATAGTTGTAATTTATTCTAGAATTTTCATTAATTTTGATTGGATAATGACGTCAGTTCTTCCTGGTTGTTTGACGTGAGTGATGTTACATTGTAGATTTGTCTGCATTTGTCGAATGAGCATCATCATGCTTACGAAAAGGCACTTTTCAGTGCCAATAATTTATTTTGTGTGCGCAAGGTTGGAATTTTGAAGTAAGAGGGAAAGGAAGAATCCGTGTTCTGAAATTTATTACATTTTGTGTCGATTTTGGTTTAGTTCTTTCGCTGGTGAATAAGGATTGTGTTGAATGTTGAGAACACTGTTTTTCTGTGGTTTAAAGGAATTATTTACTGAATTTTCTGTACATATTAAGGTGTAATAAGTGTTCGAAGAGAATTTCATTTAGTGTAATGACGTGGTTTGTTTATGCAAAGTTGACTGTATGACAAAGTGTTGGTTTAGTTCTTTGTTGCTTGCATGGTTTAAGTTTAGATTGCCTTAAAGCCTGGAAATGAAGTGGTTGTCGATGAAGACGTCAATGAGAATTGAATTTTATTTGATAAGGTGACAAAATTATTATGTTTTGTTTTGTGTTTTAGTGATTTTTGGGGGTAAAGTGCGGACGAAAACTGCCAGAAAATTACTACCAACCTTGAAGTTCGAAAGCCACGAAACGCCAAAAAAATCAAAGGCGAAAAATTAAATATATTTTCATTTTTTTTGGAGGGCTTGTTCTTCTTTAAAAATATGAATATATATTTAATTTTTCATCTTTGATTTTGCGATGTTTGGTGACATTTGGACTTCATAGTTGGGAGAACGTTTTTGGTAGTTTTCTTCAGCCATGTTGGATTTTGCCCGTCTTCTAGCAAATTACCGAAAATCGTAACCTAATACTCATGTATTCACAATTATTGACACTCAACGTCTTTAAATAAGATCTGAGGTAAATAAAAACAAAAATACAACCTGTTATACCTGTTTCCTGTATGTTTTCGTGGAATATTATAGATCTAAACTGCAAAGTAAGGTTAGATTAAGTGCTATGGGATATCAGATGTTTTATTATGTTTACTGCATCAAACCTACATCTTGTAGGATTATATATTTTCCCAAGCTGATCATTGCTGAACAATAATACCATATAATCACAGTAAAAAATCCTACATAACATTTTAAAGTCATAAATCGCTATTAAATACAAATGAATAATCAGGTCAGCAGAATGGCTAGGTAGGCCTAAAAACAAACTGATGAATTTGCAGAAACTAAACAATATTCTAAATGCTGTGTATCTGCATAGCAACAGACGTATTACCACTACTCTCTTTTCTACTTAAGCATTTAATTTTTTCTTTTATCGTAATATAATAGTCTACCAGTAACTTCTTTAATGTTATCACATAAGAATCTCACAGTGAGAGGGCATATCATTGAAAAAAGTTCTATGATCGCATTGTGACACTAATTATTATTGAAAAACTGTCCTTTTTCTGTTGGCAGACCGTTGATTAAATTTGAACTAATTGTTGCCAATGTTATTCATAACCTTTTCATTGTGCGTTTATGTACTCTTTTAAAGAGTTATGAATAAAATTAAAAAAAATATATATATATATATATATATATATATAAAATTAACAGTGATAGCTTAAAAACCACCCCCTGCAATCTGCCGTCCTAGGCAGTTGTCTAGTCTGCCTAGGCCTAAATTCGCCCCTGACCTAACCTCTCATATATTTGTACGTGCAAGGCATATCAAAAATCGCGAATAATTGGATGACACGTCCTTCACAATAGCCCAAATTTTTAAGCCATAAATCACTAGGGTCTGTTAAACACAAATGAACAACTAGGTCAGCAGAATGGTTATGTGGATCTAAACAACTATGATATAAATTTGCAGGAATTGAACAATAATATTCCAAATGCTGTGCATAGCAAAAACTTACTACTCTCTTTTTTGCTTAGGCCTACGCATACCAGCTATTTTAAGTCTAAGACTGAAAACCTAGTATGACAGGGACAAAATGAATTGTTTTAACATTCTGCATCTTATGTAGGAAAAATGTTTTCAAGTCAATGTTAAGATATTTTACAATAGCTCAATATTTACTAAAAGTTTGCTCTGATTTACAGAAAAATTTGAGTTAAATGATTACAATAAAAAAAAAAAAACAAGCAGGTCTGTCTGAAGCACTTAATACCGATACTTGTAAATTCAACATTATCAGTACTGTAATGAATGAAATTTGAAACAATAAATTCTAAACACACTTCACAAGTTTTTATAGTCTTCATAATACCAGAGATTATATATCAACAAATATTAGCTTATATAATGAACTCATTCACTGTAACTCATTTTGGAGGCCCACAGTCTGTTTCAATATCTGAATTGGTCGTCACGCACAGTGTTACCCTTCTCTTGTAAAACATCTCGGAAGCCACTTAAAAATTCTGTCATCCTCATCATAACTACCCTGTGACACATCATTAAGAAACTGTGATAACACATATTAGTCTTATTAAAGTATTCTTAAACTGGGACGCATTAGGAGTAACTTGTTTTGATCTCACTACTGACACAGTAAACAAATTTTCCATTCTTGCGTGAAACGTGATGTCAGTATCCTCCATCTTCTCGGGTTTTTCCCCGTATGGATTCTTCAAAATGTAGCTACCTCACAAAGAACATAGCTCTCTGTAGGAATCCATCCCTCATTGTGGCTTTAGAAGTCCAGGTCTTCCTACTTCCAGGATCCTTAGTGAACTTTTTCATTACAAAGCCCTTCTCGGGTCGATTTGTACATCCATAGGCGCACATCCAACCATGTCTGTAATAAAAACCGCATGTGAAATAATTAATATATTTTTATACAAATTTTGGAGCAGGTATAGAATATCGTAGTTCCACAACAGACAGAAAATACGTTCAAATATAACCTAAAATATTATTTGATTAATGAAATATGGCTCGTCTATTGTGTTTTACTGAAGAACATCTTAAATAAATATTTATTGGTACAGATTAAATAAATTGTGACATGTACTTATAATTTAATAGTAATAGAGAGTTTTCCATTGTCATCTTCATCATCATCATCATCATCATCATCATCATCATCATCATCATCATTGGCACTACAGCCCGTTATGAGCCCTGGCCTCCCTCAGTAGGCATTGCCATCTGTCTCTGTCCTGTCTCTGTATCCCTATCTTACAAGATCCTCCTCCACTCCATCAATCCATCGCAGATGCGGTCGTCCTCGTCTCCTTTGACTTCCAGGGTTTGTGAGAATAATTCTTTCACAAGGTTCTGATGCATCCATTCTCATTAGATGTCCTACCCACCTCAATCTATTGGTTTTAATTACATTTATTACATTGGTCTCTTTAAACATGCTATATAATCCCCCATTATATATTTTTCTCCATAATCCAGTTTCAAAAACTAGACCATATATACTTCGAAGAATCTTCCTTTCAAAAATTTCAAGTTTTCTCTCATCATTTTTAGAAATGGTCCATGTTTCAGAGCCATATATCAGGGTTGATCTCACAAGTGTTTTGTATAGGGTGGTTTTTGTTTTCTGTGTAAGGACATGTGATTTGAAATATTTCTTTAGTCCGAAATAAGCTCTATTCCCACATACGAACCTGTTCGAGATTTCCTTAGACATGTTATTGTCATTTGTAACCAAGGATCCGAGGTATTTAAATTTGTCGACCCTTTCAAATTTATAATTCTCTATCTGTATACTGTCTGCTTTACCACATAAATTTCCACCAGTTGCCACTGTGTACGTCGTCTTTCCCTCGTTGATAACCATTCCCATTTCTTTACCTGATTTTTCAAGAGCAAGAAATGCTTCTTCCACATATTTTAAGGATCTGCCGATGATGATTATGTCGTCCGCAAATGCCATTACCTGGGTTGATTTATAAAAAATATTACTTCTGACTTGTACTCCAGACTTCCGAATCACATTTTCTAAAGCAATATTAAAAAGAAGACATGCCAGTGCATCCCCTTGATGAACTCCATTATTTGTTAAAAATGCTGTTGACAGACATGACTGTTATTTAACCTTGTTTTCATTGTAGGAATTGTATAAAGTTCGTTACGCTTAAAGCTTTAAACATTTTCTCATGTATTTAATAAAGCTTAAATGTACTGAATAGTAGCCAACTTATATTTCTTTCACGATTTTCTGTTACATAACTTGTTAACTATGGATGAAAATGGAAATAAACAATGCAAATAATGGAGTATACATCAGCCTAATATAATTTCTGATTTTTATTCGAACGACTGCTTACATGTTTAATTACTTAGAGGAAATAATAAAATCAGTTATTACGCTAACAACTGATGTAAGTTTTCATCTTTTCCATTGTAGCATAAGTATTACGTGGATTACAGTAAGAATACTTAGGCTTATATCTATATGTTAAATAAATGTAATTATTATCTTACTTTGAAGCTGTATCCATAAAATCAGCTGAAAATCAGACGTAATACTTTATTTTTTTACGTCTTGAAGACGAATAACACGGCTTCCAACTATTTGTTTGGAATCTTAATGGCGGCATTGCACCACGTGACCGCAACATCCAATCAGAAACGATACGTCCAATGGCCACACTATTCATACAGTCACTGTAGTGTTTTAGCTACTGGTGCGCCATCTCTTTTATTTCCTTATTTGCAGGAAGAGTCATGCGAAGTGGCGACAGTGGAAGAAGATGTGATGACGCAGCTATTCAAATGCTATGACTGTGGAAACTGTTTCTCGGAGTTGGAAGATTTCAATGTTCATGTGCGCATGCATTCTTACGAAAAGCCATTGAAGTGCAATATTTGTGAAGAGAGTTTCTCGAATTCTTCAGAACTAAAAAAACATGCTCGCAAACATACGCGTGAGAAATCTTTTAAATGCGAGATCTGTCAAAAGAGTTTCTCACAGTATTATACTATGAAAATTCATGCACGCACACATACTGGCGAGAAACCATTCAAGTGCAAAGAATGTGATATAAGCTTTTCGAGGTCGGATCATTTAAACAAGCATGTTCGAGCGCACACAGGGGACAAACCATTTAAATGTGAACACTGCGAAAAGAGTTTCTCTCAATTTCATATTCTAACAGCGCATGCACGCGTACATACAGGAGAAAAACCGTTCAAGTGCGATGAGTGTTACATGAGCTTTTCGAGGTCGGATAATTTAAAACTCCACGCACGCGTGCATACAGGTGACAAACCATTTAAATGCGATGTCTGTAAAAAGAGTTTTTCCCAACATTCAAATCTCGCAATCCATGCACGCGTACATAGTGGGGAGAAACCATTCAAGTGCGATGAATGTGAAATGTGCTTTTCGAGGTTGGATCATTTACAAAAGCATGAACGCGTGCACACAGGTGACAAACCATTTAAATGCGACATTTGCTAAAAGAGTTTCACTCAGAATAATCGTTTAAAAACGCATCTATGCCTACACACGCGCTAGAAACCAAGTGCATTTAGTTGGAACTATGCTTTCCTAGGTTGGATTGTATTCCAGGTGTTGAGCAAGAGAAGGCCTGATGGCCTTAACTAAACCAAAATAAATAATAAATATTTTGAAAAAGCACGAACGCATGTTTTCTCCCCAGAACCCATACATGTGGGATGTGTTTGAAAATTGTACCGTGACTTTATGCCTAAGAAACCCTACTTTACTGCACACTGGCCTGGAGCCTTTGAAATGGGATGTGTGTGGTGAATCTTTCTCGTAGTTAGGATTTAAGAACACGTCCCACACAGACGAGAAGCCTTTGAAGGGTAGTCGACTACCATATGAATACATATGGGTTTCAAGTTTGCAGGGATATTATAGTTCTTTCCTATCTGCCTGCACACTAAGGCCCGCAACACCCTTGAAGAGTTCTCACTAGTGCGAAATGTGTTGCGCGAAAGAGGAGAAGAGCCTTCCTCCACACACTTGGCGAGTTCTCGCTATCACAGATCATTCTAGCTATGATCATCTATGCACTGCCTTCATGCAGAAATCATTTTTCTGATTATAGTAATGACTCGGGGAAATATTATAGGTTATGTATTTACGTATATTGTCGTACTTAACCCATTATATCCCAGTGGCAACTAAAGTTGCTAAGGCAAAAAAGCTTTATTGATTGGTCAGTTGTAAATTTGTTCATTGTTCACAACAATTGCTGTAAAGATTCAACTATCCTCCACTAGTTCGAGTTGAGTTTTATCGCATCCATTCGTTATGTCGTCAGTACAGAAGAAATTAATAAGCAGTGCACACACAAGATTCTGGACTGCTACACATTCCTTCAATAATGTAAGTAAAATTATGTCTAAAAATTGCTGCATAACAATTTTAATTACATAAATCTAATAAGAATATGTGCAATTTTATTATACTAACAGGTTTTTAATTTACAACTTATCACAATTTCATTAGAGTAGTTTGAATTTGTATGGCAACTTCAGTTGCCAGTGGGCACTTATGATTATTTTTTTATTCATTTTACATATTCTTCAAAATTTTACCATTGCTAACTCTGAAAACAAACAATGACATAATATCAATTTATTATAGCAATTCTTTTCTTCACTACTGACTAGTTCGTAGTTCGATTCCGTGCTGTAGTACATTTTTATTTACGTAATATCTGGTACTAATATATCTGATTTTCATCTGTTATTGCATTATCGTTATGTAAATAGGCTAACTGTAAGTATAGAGGTTTTATACATATATTATAAAATAATTGGAATAAAATTTGAAGCTAACTACTTCAAATCTAAAATGGAGCAAAGACAGCCAAGTGGCAGACTTCAAAATCAAGGAAAGGAGTCCTGATATTCGACGCAACGCTGAAGATCTACTTACAGAAACAGTAAAATCTCCTTTAGATGCTCTCAGAACCTTTTTCTCTACAGAATTATTTGAGCTTATAGTTATAGAAACCAATAGATATGTGGCTCAGCATCTTATGCATAATTTGAATGCCTGAAGAGAAGAGATTCTTACTCTAATCGGTATTCTACTTCTGTCTGGGTACCACAAACTGCCATCAAGAAGGCTTTACTGTAGAAGCGAACCGGATGTTTATGTGCCAATAGTGTCAGAATTTATGCGACGCAACCAATTTGATGAACTACTGAAATTCCTTCACCTGACCAATAATGACGGATTAGATGGTCTTGATTCTCTCTATAAAGTGAGACAACTCTTCCATATACTGAACGCTTACTTCAAACAGGTGTCTCCTGGCAAATGTGTAAGCATTGATGAAAGTATGATTCCATATTATGGACGTCAATTCATAAGGGAAATGCCTGCGCGCTTCGGATTCGAATTGTGGGTTGCTGCTGATCCATCTGGGTTTATCTTTCATGCTGAACCATATTGTGGAAGTTCAACTCGCTTTCCTGAAACAGGTCTTGGCCAAGGAAGTAATGTTGCTTGGGGATTGGTTGCTCATGTGCAGTTACCACAAGGAATATAGCTCTACTTCGATAATCTCTTCACAACTGTTGGACTAATGCAAGGACTTACTAACAAGGCTCGGAGCCACTGGAACTCTACGGGAAAACAGAATCACTGACTCAATGAATCTGCCTGATAAAAAAAGGCTGGAAGAAAGTATCCCGAGGTGAAATGGCATCCTCTACTTGCAACGATTTGCTGGTAGTCCGATGGAATAACAACAGTGTCGTTACAGTTCTCACAAACTATTATCCTGTTGATCCCATGAGAAAGGCAAGCACATATTCCAGAGCTGATAGGAAGAAAATTTCTGTCAACGTTCCAGGACCTGTAGCGCAGTATAATACCAACATGGGTGGTGTTGATATTGGTGATCAGTTTATAGCTACTTACGTTACAGCATCCATACTAAGAAATGGTGGTAGCCATATTTCCGATGGGCAGTGGATGTAACTTGTGTTCAAGGAACGAGCAAATAATGAGTAACTTTCGGTGGTGGACCCCGGACTCATTTCACCGGCAGTATCACCTTCATTTCATTCAGACGCTAAATAACCTAGATGTTGATACAGCGTCATAAAATAACCCAATAAAATAAATATGTGTTCAAGGATGGCTTCTGTATCGTAGATTTGGGAATGACATCTCTCTTCTTGAATACAAACGTCAATGCGTCATTCAGCTCCTGAAGTCATATGGTTGTACAGCAAACTCGCCAGGAATCCGTCGCTCCTTATCATTTTCCGCAGTGCTGGATGAAGTGCGTAAGGACGATAAAGGCCATATAGTCGAGAAAAGTCTACCCAAGTATCGAAGATGCCATGTATGTGGTTCTCGTACAAAATTCTTTTGCAATAAGAGTGATGCTGCGCTTCACCCTGATTCGTGTTTCAGAACATTTCATAATGCATAAGGACTATTTTGTATTGAATAAAATCGACATTTCCCTTATATCTTACACAAAAATTATGGACAGAGTGTAAAGTAATAGTCTAAAGTTATGTAGTGTGTGTAAATTTGTAAGTGCTAAATAAAGCAAAAGCTTTTATTGAAGTAAGATGCATTTATTTCAAAATAACAAAATATCAGACACGCAAGTGCCCAGTGGCAACAAAAGTTGCCAGCCTAAAATGGACCTTTAGGTTGCAGGTACATGAATTAAATAAAATTATAGTGATTAGGGTTCTTCCAGGATCACATAACAGGAATATGACGCCAAAATCTCACGCCGGGAATTACGGGCATTAATGGGTTAAATACACTGTGTCCGGGACAAAATTTACCAATAAGAAAGTTTAATAACTCGCGTAATAATGGAGATAGGAAAATGAAATTTGCGGCAAATGAAAGACGGACATTTTAAGTTTTATATGTGATGTTGGCAACATTTGGTCATTGTTGTTGACATAGCTGTAATTAAAATGGCGTTCACAGTGCAACAAAAAGTTCAATGCTGCTATTGGCTTGCCGAATTCAAGTATCCGAAGACAGTGGAGAGAAGATTTAGACAACAGTGGCCTGAGAAGCAATCACCAGTTAGGCACACAATAACAACTTGGCATAGAAAGCATACAAGATTCAATTGGTTCAAAAGTTGAAACCAAACGACTTGCCTGCACGATATGATTTCGCTAGTGACATGTTGTTGAAAATGGATATCTGCAGAAGGTCGTGTTTAGTGATGAGTCCACCTTCCACGTCTGTGGGATCGTCAACAGGCATAATTGGGGATACATAAAAGACATTGTGTACAAGACTGTAGTGGCAGATTTGGAGGATCTGCGTCGGAGAATTGTCGCTGCTTGTGCAACTGTCACTCCAGAGATGTTACGAAACACATGGCAAGAACTTGAATATCGCCTGGACATCTGTCGTGCTGCAAGAGGTGCACACATAGAAATTTATTAGTGGTCATTCGAAACTTTGGAAGTCCCTTTGTCAATTCCCGCAAACAGCATATTCATCCATCAATTATTTAGTGAGTTATTAAACTTTCTTATTGGTAAATTTTGTCCCGGACACTCTGTATATAATCTGTAAGTATATTGTCGTACTTTACAAATTACGTACGGACGCTATGTTGAATACGAGTATTCAGCTCATGAGGAAATGGAGTTACATGAACATATCTTGTTAATGAAAAGAAAAAGTAGGCCTAAAATTAAAGCCAGAAATATCTGAAAATCACAATGTATCTTACGAAAATAAAGGCGAGTTTTGGACATTGGTTTCGATTGAATGATGATACGTTTAGGCATTCAGGTTGAATGGACCACAGTTTGTTGCCATTCATGATATGATATAGGATTCTTTGATATTTTCTGATTAAAATTATGTAAACTGTTAAGACATATACATACATTATTTCAAATGTTTAATTAATACTATTAACTCTCATCAAAATAAAATATAGCCCTATTTATTTTCAGATAATCTGATATTTGCCTCCAGATTTCTTTTTAAGTTTCGTGTTTTTATAGTTTTCATCCCGCGTATCATATAAATAGGCTTACAGGTGACATCGTACAAGTTCGATAAGTTTATGACTGCAATTATCAACCATCTTTCCTCATTTTCAAATGGAAACAATATAATTCATCGCCATCTGTCATATCTTTTTCTACATTAAATCGCCATAAAGGGTATAAATGTCAAACATCTTTGATAAATGTGTCAAGAAAATTCGCTGAGCTACCGATTCCAGTGAGAAACTCGCTCGAGGTTTTTGCCTCGAACGAGAATCTCTTCCAGTGTGTGGACGTCCATTTAAATCCATGTTATCAATCTTTGAATTTTCTCGCAACACATTTCTCGCTAGCGAATAATCTTCAAGTGTGTTAAGGGCCTTAGAGAGGGAACAGTAATGTAATAATTAAAATGATCTCTTTGCGCAGTATCGTCGTTTATGATTGCATTATTGCACTATTAAAAACTGGAGAATTTAGTGATCTATTATTAGTATTATCTGTTTCTCTATAAAACAATTATTATTTTTTACCTTAAAAACTTCACTACTTGTTCTATGAACTGAGACAAATTCAACCAGCAGTTTGGGCGAACCATTGCGAATTGGCTAATGAGATCACTGATGTCGGGATTCCCTTATTGCTTGGGACAAGAAACACTGTCTTTGCTGTTTTGCAGTGATGTCACTCAGCTTATTCGCATCAGTCCTTGTGAAGCACTTGTTAAATTTGTCACAATTCAGTGAACTGGTTGTTAAATTTTTTTGTAGTTAATAAATATCTTTCTTACTGAAGGGAAGAACAGTATTTTAATACAAACTTCCAGTACATCTGTGAGTAACCGTCATCCATCGCATAATTTGAGGATAGTGCATAGTATTAACAGCTCTCCTATAGTTACATGCAAAGGCTAAGATGAGCCCTCCGACTGAATGTTTAACTTACTAATTGAGACAAAAACTTGGCCCGTAAACATAGCTCGAGAGTATACTTAAAATAATTATATTCTTCATTAAATAGGCATACATTTAGGAGGGATCAGTCCATAATGACGATATATTCACTAAATTTTCTTCAGTGATTGAAATATTTTATTAAGCAGGTACAGAAAATATTTTTAGCGTATTGTAAATAGTGAAGCCATGAATTCCAGCTTGTAGGCACACGGAATGGAAATAAAACTGTTGGAATGTTGGGATAACTTTCTTCAAAAAAATGAAACATGCATTTTTCATACTTCCAGAATGTAAGAAACCATTTTCTATTATATAGATACGAGTACTTCACTTCATTTTTATTTGACCATAAAAGAGTTAAAACCTTAGGACTTGTCAAAAAAAGAGAAAGGAAACAATAATTAAAATACATAAAAACACAATAAATTAGGACCAATATAAACCCATACGTATTTCATCTAAATTGTAGGGACAGAGGTTTGTTAAAATTCTTTTGATGTATCTTTTAAAATATCTTATACCATTCGTATTTTTAATTTCATGAGGCAAACCATTATATATTTTTAAGCCATAGACCATACACGTTTTGTTGGAACTTGTCAATCGACGTGCTGGGATATTAAAATTTTCCCATAATTGCCTTGTGTTGCGTTTTCGCAACAATTAACATAATATGTGTATTTCTTTTACTGTTACTAGCACAGACGTAAGACAACAATGGGAATTATTATATCTCTGGTTACTATATCCATGGTAATGTATTCCTGTGTTGGATTTTTCTTGTTAGTTTTGAAATGGAAGCGGTGGTGAAAGGTTCAATTTTAGATTCTGTCATCACGGAAGAAAAAATATAGGATCATTCACGTAAAAGGTAATTTCTCAACCTGAATATCGCATTTTTTAACAACATTTTTATATTGCATTTAGTATTAGTGTAGTTTATCACAGACATTACTCCAGGTCATTTATATATATATATATATATATATATATATATATATATATATATATATATATATATATATATGTATATTTGTGTGGTAAATATTTCGTTCCAAATTCGTATGTTGCGTTTTTGCAACACTAAGCTAATATGACACCTCTACTATACAAACTATAGGACGTCAATTTGTTTCCAGACATCTGACTTCAGAGGCGGTTCTTGAAATTCTAGAGGATGATACTCAAACGTATAATAATATTAATAGCATAGTTGTCTTTATATCTCCTCCTGATATCAAAGAAAGCACAGATAAGGACAGTGGAGACGAAGATTTCGGTGGAACATATAATAATCTAAGAGGTAGGCAACTGTCTTCAGATGCGGAATTGGTTTTTAGAGGAGGAGAAAAAGAATCTGCGGTACCTGTACCTGAATCTAACAAATCATGAAAAATCTCCGACTAATAGTAAGAGTAGTCATCCATGGAAAAAACACGATTTATCAGGAAAAAATGACATCCAAACAAAATTGAAAAAGACTGACACAGTATCCGATCTGCGCCAAATTATTGAAAAATCCCTTACTCAGCTAAAGTAATTTATGCCACACAGAAAGGGAAAACAAATTTTGAACTCTGTTGATGAATTAAATGTTTTTAGTGCAATCTTATTAGTCAGTGGTTATATGCCTGCCTCCCCCCCCTCCGCAGAAAATGTATTGGGAAGAAAAACCTGATACTAAAATTGAAGCTGTATCGAATGCTGTGCGTAGAAGCAGATTCGAAAGCATAATGCGCTTTCTTCATTTGAATGACAACACAGCACTTGATAAGAATCACAAAGTTTCGAAATTGAGACCATACCTAACATCACTAAAAAATTCATTTCTTGAACATACTGTTTGGGAAAATGAATCCGCTTGTGATGAAGCCATGATACCGTATTTCGGTCGGCATGGTGTGAAACAGCATATAGAAGGCAAGCCTGTACGTTCCTGATATAAAGTCTGTTGTCTGAAACAAAGGCTTGGTTATCTGATAGATTTCGAAATATATCAAGGGGCTAAAGGACCGCAAAATTCTTACAAAGAGAAGTTTGGACTTGGTGGAAATGTGCTTTTGAAATTTTCTGAAATTCTTCCTAAAGACAATTTGGGTAAGATGTATCGACATCACATGTTTGCCGATGTTTGGAACGAAATATTTACCACGCATATATATATATATATATATATATATATATATATATAAATGACCTGGAGTAACGTCTGTGACAAATTATTTCACGAGCCTGAAAGTAGTGGAGGAATTCACTAATCTCGGTGTTGGAATAAAGGGCACAGTGAGATGCAACGGATTAGAAAATTGTCCTTTGAAAGAAAATGCTGTGCTGAAAAAGGAGAAACGGGGATCCTACGACTTTTGCTGTGATAATGATAGACATCTATACTAAAAGCCAGGTTATGAACTGACTAAACAGGAAGTAGTTGGGATGGCGAGAGGAAAGTGCGAGTGAGAGGGGTAGCCTGTGCAATGATGACACATTGAGTGTGGGGGGTTGGAGGGGAAAAGGAGAACGGAGCTTTTCATTGGACCTCGCGTGAAAATGTCGTCTGCTAACGAAAATCTGGCAACGTAATCACGGAGACAGTGTAGCCAAACTTATCAGTTCTTTTGTAGTACCACGTGCATTACGAGTCGCATTTCGTACCAGCGTCATTAGCTCGTGCTTTCTTAAAAACAGTAATTTTAATTACTAATATTGTAGATACTGTTATCGAGAACTATATACAGTAGTTATTTTAAACATATCGGTGACAAACACTGAACATGCTTTGAATCTCGCGCCACTATGTGGCAACAGAGCTCAGAAAGAGAGCAACAGAACGTTGCTTCCGGTTTAGTCGGTTCATAACCTGGCTTTTAGTATAGTTTGCAGATGGAACGATAACAACGTTGTTACCTTGTATCTAATTGTGATGGATTAGGTCCTATAGGGAAGGCAACTAGATATTCAGCAAATGCGGAACCAAAGATAGCCATCACTCAGCCACATCTTATCCAATCTTACAATCGCAACATGGGTGCAACAGATCGTATGGATCAAAACATTAGTACCTACAGAACAAATATTCGATCAAAGAAGTGGCAGTGGCCGATATTTCTCTGGGGACTTGATGCTGCTCTCCAAAATGCGTGGTACTGTATAGAATGTCATGCACAACAGGCGGTGTGAAAACTAATACCGATGACTTGCTGGAATTCCGACAAAAAGTTGCTTTGACACTTCTGAATATTTATGGAACACCAAGATCGAAAAGGGGACCAGTCAAGACACCAACAACTTCCCGAGTGCTCCAGACACATGATCTGAAGACATTAATTCGTCAATTTAAGCACAGCAACTTAATCGTAAACAAACGCAAAAAAGAACTTTTGAACTCAATGTTTAATACCGTTAATAAAATAAGAGTTCAGCCTATGGTTGGCTTCTATCCGCTCTGTAAAACACACTCCACTATACGAACAACTCAAGACCGCGCTTTCGGATGCGCCCTATAATCAGCATTAGGTGATTCAGAGAAGCCTGTAACAAGCATGGCGGCACAGGACCGAATAACGTTCTCTGCGTATCGGTAGAACGGGCAAGCTTTCTTTGCACTTACTCTAAAAGAGAATTATCGCACCCTCTCAGTATGCTAAAATGTTGACGTCATTGATGAAAGAGTCGATCATAGACATTCACCTCGCGTTATTTCTGTAGGAGACTCGCTATCTCTAGATGGATAACGTACACGATCACCAAACATCTGCGTAATTAATTGTTTTGCAGGGATAAAAATGTGGGGTGGAGCACCATGTTGCATGAAGATTATGTTTACCATATCATGATTCCTCAGTCTAGAGATGACGAAATTCTGTAACATGCTTTAGTAGCACCCTCCCGTTTACTATAAAACACTATCTTATTTCAGTATTGTCCACACCTATGGAATAACAGTTAGCACGTCTCGCTGCGAAACCAGGTGGCCCAGGTTCGATTCCCGGTCGGGGCAAGTTTTCTGATTAAGGTTTTTACGGGGTTTTCCCTCAATCCAATATGAGGAAATGCTCGGTAACTTTCGGTGCTGGACCCTGGACTCATTTCACCGGCATTATCACCTTCATCTCATTAAGACGCAAATAACCTAAGATGTTTATTTATTTTTATTTTAGTAGGTTATTTTACGACGCTTTATCAACAGCTCAGGTTATGTAGCGTCTGAATGAGATGAAGGTGATAATGCCGATGAAATGAGTCCGGAGTCCAGCACCGAATGTTACCCAGCATTTGCTCATATTGGATTGAGGGAAAACCCCGGAAAAACCCCAACCAGGTAACTTGCCCCGACAGGGAATCGAACCCAGGCCACCTGGTTTCGCGGCTTGACGCGCTAACCGTTACTCCACAGGTATGGACTCTAAGATGTCGATAAAGCGTCGTAAAACAACCTATTAAAAGAAAGTGATGGTGAAGTTCGTTTTCCGATCAAAGTCATCAGTAGGCACTTTCCAACAATGTGGCCTCCGCGATCTCCAGATTTCAATCCGGTCGACTTTTGGTTGTGGAATTACCTTAAAGAACGAGTTTTCCTGTCACAACAACCCTACTGCAACTGGAAGATGCCACCTCGTAAGAAATTGTCAATATTCCAAGACATTATCTGCAAAATGCTGTGCATTGTGTCCCAGACGTTGAACAAGAGAACGGCGGAAATCTTCCCAATGGTTTGTAAGCCCCGTTGTTTGCCCAACACTGTGATGGTTTTTGTTTTTTTTTTCCCATCTCAACTGTTATACTCGGTGAGCATAAATGATTGCCCTAGTTTGGGGATTTTTTTTATAGACAAACCGTGAATGATACAACAGTGGTACTGATATTACCAACTAAGGTATCTCTCAAAGTTTTATTTGAATTTATCCGAGCGGAGTAATTCCACTTCTTACCGGTAGAGGACCTGAGTTTACAGAAATGGCGACTGGTATTGAGCGTGCATTTGTAGCGTTGCAATTTCATTCCAAAGATCAGTCAGCGAAATTTTCGAACAAGAAACCATAAAGATCCACCAGACCTCAAGACCATTAGACGATGGTACAATCAATTAGTGACCACAAGATGTCTGTGTAAAGGAAAATCTCCTGGTCGGCCACGCATCCCACAAGAAACAGTTGAACGAGTGCGGGCATGCTTCTAGCGTAGTCCACAGAAATCTACATGCCGCGCCAAGACGGCGCTCCGCCTCACTTCCACAACGAAGTCCGGCAATTCCTGAACAACAGATTACCAAACAGATGGATTGGTCGTGCGAGCAGAGACGATATGCAGCTATTGTCCTGGCCTCCACGTTCCCCTGACATAACACCCTGCAATTTTTACCTGTGGGGATATGTTAAAGACTCTGTTTTTGTACCTCCATTACCGGCAAATCTGCCAGAGTTACGCGACCGCATCATCAACGCCATCGCTGCAGTCGTCATGGATACACTTCATCGTGTATGGGACGAATTGGACTACCGGCTTGAGTCTGCACGGTCACAAGTGGAGCACACATCGAGCACCTATAAGGTATGTTAAAAAAACTTGGAGAGTTTCTCTATCTACTTCTATATCTAAATATTTTCTATGTTAAATCGTTAGTCCACAAATAATTTTCGTAAGTAGGGCAATCATTTATGCTCACACTGTATATTTATAGCGGTGTAATGTTTGAACTGACTTTTGAAAATAGTCACTCTATGCATTATGTCAGGACGGATAACGCTTTCATTCCTCACACGGCAGCCTTGATTTCCTTGCTACTGTACAGTTAATGTCAATGGCAATAATGTTGATGTATGTTGATAAGTACGGAAGGTAAAGAATTGGAATTCACTTTTAGTTTCATAAGGTCTTTATTATGGTTACAAAAAGTACATACGCCTTTACGAGTTTCGGTATTTGGCATTATAGTTATTATATTATATATTTAATCATTTGTGTGGTTCATCATCACCATCTCGTAGCAACGCCATATTGTATTTTCGCTATATCATTTCAGTGATTTTAAGGTCAGTATT
Source organism: Periplaneta americana (assembly GCF_040183065.1). NCBI lineage: Eukaryota > Metazoa > Arthropoda > Insecta > Blattodea > Blattidae > Periplaneta > Periplaneta americana. The sequence continues at coordinate 161,670,182 of NC_091132.1, forward strand.
TTCTTATCTTATATTGCGATATAAGTAAACTGTTTTAAGATCTGGCTTGTCTAAAGCCCTGAGTTATACCATATAATTGGTAACTTTATACTGAGACGGGCATTACATCTTTTAAATACTAGAAATGTTATTATTATTTTTTTGCGCTTCTTTTTATAATGTGTAACTTAAATGATATATTTCAAGGTCTTCTTTGCATAAATTGTACTTAAAAATATTTTTCTTCTAAGTAATTGTGACCAAGTGACACAAATATAGCAGATTCTTCATAGTTTAAACAGTCTGGTGTAGGGTGACCAGATTTCGAAAAAAAAAAAAAAAAAAAAAAAAAAAAGGGATACTTATTAAAGTTACCATGAATCAACATTTTAACTAAACATTCCTTATTACTTGTCTTTATACAATGGCCAGTTTTATTTCTTTTAAAGTAATAAGTACTACACGTTTACAAACTAGGCTATAATTATTGTGCAAGTATATAATAGAGTAGCATTGATACTTAAGTCTATGTTGACAATTTTTTAATATCTTAATTAGTCCGGATTAATTATGATAACTTATCTCTTTAAAATACATTAGGTTAATTGGAATTTACATCATATCCATGTCACTGTGTTCTGAACTTGTTTCACAACAAAAATTTTTCCTTACTGTTACCTTCTAACTATTTTAACATTCTCCATGAAGATGAACTGTACAATCTGTCTCATATTTCTTTGATGAGTGAATTTGCTCTAGGAGTGTTGGCCTTTCCTTCACGAAATATAAAACCCATGCAAGACTCATTTTTGAAATGACATTTTGTGATTAAATAGCCTTTATTCTTTTAATTGAAAACTGATTCCTTTCGTCAGACAAATTCAGTTCATTAATGAAAACACTCTTTCTAATGATGCATTGGTGCCAGGTATTCCTAACACAAAACTTATGACCTGAATTATGTTTGCAAAACTAATGTCTTTTTCTTTCATAATTTGTAATGTTTCAGTCCACCTCTCAGTAATTTTAATATCACAATCCTAATGTTCAATGTTTGCTCCATATATGGTGGTAGAATTATCAAAACCATTTGATTTTCGATCTAAGTTCTAAGGTATCGATTATTGAATTGAATTCATTACGGTAACATCAGATGGAAATAATGTATAATTAATTAGTGTTTTACGTGCTTATTAAATAAAAGAAAAACATATATTTTAACAATAATTAAGAGAAACATTTGTTTTTCTTCCTAATAAATTATGAATTCTCAAGTAACTGTACACCTATTTTCACCCCTTCTACTGGGCAGTGAAATACTCGTACTTTAGCAAATGAAAATATACAATAATTAAAATCAGAAGCTGTATAATTAAGAATGTGTGGTGTGAGTACAAAATATTACAACCTCTATAAATAAGTTAAGACTCTCCCAACATCTTACATCCTGTAGATGATCATCAGTCTTTATAAATCCTTCTTTCAGTTGAGATGGACGTGGTAAAGATTGAACCCGACGTCAATCCATTGCCTGTGCAATCAAGTGATACAGAAGAGAAGAACCACTTATCAGAGGTAAATTGAAAGTATCTGTTAGGTATCTCTTTTTTGTGTTTCAAATGCATAACACCACAGGCTACCTACCATATGCAGTCACGAAGCTTGAGTTTTGAGGGTGCTAGAAACAATAGACTGTGACGGTTCTATTTTGCATTGCCTGTAATGAGGCGATATTAGCGATCCTAGTGTTGAGCAACTATCTATTGTTTGTATATTTACTACATATTGAGCTTCGCGACTGTATGTATTAGACTGTGATAATACTGTAAACTGTAACACAATAATTAGGCCTATACGTGTTAAGTATATAGCTAGCAGACTGAAGTAGGCCAGTACTAATACATGTGAAGTCAACAGTTGCTTCTGCTGGTCAACATCACGTCACAAGTTACAGTATATTTTTGCATTAAACATAGTATTTTGAGAGTTAGTCAGATTTGCTGGTTTAATCTTACCAATTGCTGTCCTTCATTCCTCTTGAATTCTATAAATTTTCTGGTTTTAGTTCATAGAAAGATTCTTTGATATCTCGCCACTGAATATATTTTCATTGGGTTTTGTAAAGAATTATCTACTTCTATAGGCAAGGAGAGTGTGAAATTAAATGCATAGATTAACCTGTGTCATTTATCATGAAATGCACTACATTGTGATCAAATCTTGTGAAGATATTCCACAAATTAATCGTATTTCTCGGATTGTACTTGAGCTCTAATAACACTTCTTGGAGAATTTTTATTCAGTCGAAATGTGGTATATAAATTTACTTTTGGGGTAGTCTGAATGCCAAAAAAATATCCAACTTGAATAAGAAAACATTATATTTCGTGCATAAAAATAATTGCATAATGTGAATTGGACGCCACTATAGACTCGGTTCTATTTTATTCAATCTCACAGGTCAAGCATTACCTTTTCTCTCACATACACGGCATTAAAATCTGTTCTCCATTTTCCTTTCAATTATTTCCGTAATTTCTGTCTCGTACTCCAAGTAGTATTGAAGCTCTGGCATGCAGACCCAGAGTGCAACCTGTAACACTTGTGATCAGCTTCCGTGACATTGTATAGTCTGGGTCAGCTTACTTCATACCCTAAGGGTGAAACCTAACCCTTTCCCCCCCCCTCTTTACTATATTTGCTAGTGGATTGAGGCGATTTTTGTAGTTTGCAAATTGAATTTTATTTTGCCTGCTTCGTTTCAAATTTCGATACTGACCAATACTACAAATGACAGTGAGTTTGTAACTAGTATTTTGGCAGCTGAAACAAACATTGTTGGTACTGGAGTTCCATGGAATTAAAATTGAGGACGTAGCTGCAATAAGGGCCCGTACTCCAAAATGCTGTTCTGAGATATATAGAGTTGAAATTTTTGAAAACAGTGCAGGGCCTATAAAATATATTAAAATATTACTGTTCAACATTTCTCGACGAAACTTTGTGGGTCTAACAAAGAAACTACGGAGAATCGATTTATGCATTCTCCGAAAAAGGAGCTATAGGGCTATGGGCCCTTATTCCAGAACCTCCTCAATTATACTAGATTCTGAGCTGGTTACTGGAAGGTAGTGAAATTTGAACATACTAATAATAATTAATTAATATCAGCATTAATATTAATACATAATTGTTATTTCATATGTTGCGTTGTGGTTATAATTCAAGACTATAATCAGGTAAGTTTTCGGAGTTAGTACTAATAATTTCATGTGGTCAAACAAAATACATTTTTAGGTTAAGTCTTGTGAATCAATTTTTAGTCAAACCAATGAATTTCATATTGCCAGAGAAACTACCTAACATGTTGATCCCTTTCTCGTACAGTTTTCCTACGAAAATATGTTACAAATTATTGAATTATTTAGAATAACCTTTCAACATAAAGGTAAAGTACGGTAAGTAAATAAGTGATTGAGGAAGTAGGTTAGTGTGATGTCTGGTAACAATTTGCAACACTGACAAGACGGCAATGTGGATACTTTAATGTAGAAGAGTGCAAAGTGCCAAAATGAAACATTGGAGATAAGATAAACAAATGTAGCTATAAGAATAATTGTACACGTATTTGTGTCATGTTCTTTTTTTACTGGTAGGAAATAGCAATACTGCAGTGTTTACTCATTAATAATTGCGGTATGTAAAGACATTATTTATCCATAATTAATTACATAACACAAATTGTGCAAAGGGTTAAGTAATGGGTACAGTTGCAGTAGAATGGTGCAAAGTCCAATACCTATTTTTTCCTATTCTGGAGCAATTTTTATTCACAGTTCTCCCTGTAGAACTGCCTATGCTCCTTATTTGGAAGGTAGAGAATAAGTGCTAGTAGATCCTCCTTCTTTTGTTCAATAATTTCCGTATTTTGTACTTCAACTTGAAACAATGCTGACTACACATCTTTCATGTTTCTTTTTTTCTTTTTAAGCACGTTAATGGTATGCACTGCTTCATTGTCACGGGACTGTTTCACAGGAACACTGCCTGGTCTACTAATATCGTACTGAATGCAAAATGCCTTGGAAATATTCAAGTTCTTGATGGAAATTGGTTGATCACCATCATCTTGGATATTAAGGAAATCTGACTAGCATTGGAACTGTTTGAAATGGTTTTACGACTTTAGAGTCTTGTACGATTTTAAGCAGGCCACTAGGAATGATGACTTTTGTCACTTTCTCTCGTTTTTCAATCAAAGCGAAATTAGAATCGCATTGCAAGAAACTGTGGCCACTGAGAAGGAAACATTGTTCTATGTGCTTAAATAAACCAATGGCAACTAAAAAGACACACATGATAACCATTACACGGTTTTTGTTTTGAGCTGCACAGTTATCGCTCCAGATTATCAGATTCTTTATGTTTGTTATGTCCATATTGATCAGTTTTAGCAGACACGAGGCAATCTCACTGGCACCTCTACTCGCGATGCTTTCATCCCACATACACATGTAAGACTGCATTGTATCACATACACAAACTCCAAAGTTATAACGCGAAAGCTGACATCTGTAAAACATTTTGCTGAGTGTAAGTTTGGACACAAACATGACCAGTTAAAGATCCATTACTATCAGGCAACTGTGAAAGATCCACACCTGTGGAATAACGGTCAGCGCGTCTGGCCGTGAAACTAGGTGGCACGGGTTCGAATCCCAGTCGGGGCAAGTTACCTGGTTGAGGTTTTTTCTGGGGTTTTCCCTCAACCCAATACGAGGGAATGCTAGGTAACTTTCGGTGCTGGACCCTGGACTCATTTCACCGGCATTATCACCTTCATTTCATTCAGACGCTAAATAACCTAGATGTTGATAAAGCGTCGTAAAATAACCCAATAAAATTAAAAAAAAAAAAACTGTGAAAGACTGGTGTCAGTCTTCATAATATATTGTGCACACTCTGCCCTTCTATGATGCAGCTCAAGAGGGCGCTTACCATCTGAAACTGCATGGTGCTGGCAACGTAACTTCTAAATATCTCGCTTATGAAACACAAGTGGATGTAGCCTCTTTCATATATCATGCTCCTACTCACATTGCACTTTTCTGCGGAATAATTTTGCTTTTTATGATTTTGGCACTTTGCACCTTTCTGCTTTAAAGTATGCAATTAATATTTGTTGTTTAGGAACTGTTCTTACATGACCCTCACTATAATGTACTACTCATTCATAATGTCTCTATATTATGCAGGCAGGGCAGTTACTGGATCTGAACGTAACTGGGATGAAGGAGGAATGCATGGACGATAGCTACGATCACACATCAGAGATCAAATTTGAAGAAATTTTATTGCCAAATAATTATCCCGTAGTGAAGTGTGAAGTCGTGGTGAGTGAAGTTCATTGGGTGTGAGGTTCTTCTTTTCAGCTTTATCTTGTATTGTGTTCGTCACAGAACCGTTCACTGTACTGTTATGGTGACAGCGAATTTTGGTTTAAGTGGGCACAGTAAAAGTATCTGCATGCTCTATGTTACATATTTCTTTGTCACAAAATCGCCTAAAATTTAAAGTGGATTATGGCTTGTTTTGTTTAAGTTTTGAAGAAAATGCTTTCATTGGTAATTTACACTTATTTTTGGCAATGTACTAGATCTTGCTGTGTAGAATGAAGAGCCTAAAATTGCCATCTGGAATTACTCGTAATGATTGCTGTTATTTGTACCAGTATATTTTTTCCCCAGAATTAAAGTCTATATTTAGGCTTTCACATTTAGCATACTCAAGGTTTCTGAAAAGTAGAGGAAATGTGTGTTTTCTTCACAGTAGTTATTTACGATACAAGTGTTGAAAGCGGCATTTTATTTCGTAAGTAGGGAATGTTGCAAAACGGGACCACAGGTCAAGTATAGCAATGTACGAACAAAGTATAATCACTTTTAACATGTGTCGTAACTGTCTTTTAGGCAGCCATTCGTGCATGCTTGTAGGCTGCAGAGATAATTTCCCCATCTTCCTCAATGCTGTTTTCCCCCTCACTGTATTTCTGAAACTGTATCAACAGTAATCTCACTAGAGGTTTTGATTTATTTAGAGAAAATCAAAACTCGAGTGGGAGTTATTTGCCTATTACATGATAAGAAGAAAATATACAAAAGTTAGAAGAAATAAAGTACTCTAATACAATGAAATATTAATTCACTTATTGAAATTATATTTCACTAATGTTATGTTCACCAAAACATTTGAATGGAGCTGCCATTTTTAGTTGACTGTCTATGATATAAACAAGTAAAGATTGCAAAGCATGTTTTATAGTATCGTAAAGATTTTGCAGTTTGAAATGTTGGCAAATAAACAAATGATGGGGAGATTATAAAAAAAAAGAGAGTATATAATGGTTAGAAGAAATAAAGTACTCTAATACAATAAAGTAGATATTAATTGACCTAAAAAAAATTCTATTTCACTAATGTTACCTTCACCAAAATGTTTCAACTGAGCCGCCATTTTCAGTCGACTATCTATGCATGAAACAAATTACAATCGCAAAGCATGTTTTATATTACCGTAAAGAATTTTCAGTTTGAAATGTTGACAAACATTGAAACAAATTCTAGGGTAGTGATAAAAACAAACAAATGCTAGGGAAGCGATAAAATTAAACAACTGCTAGGCAAGCGATAAAATTGTGCGATAAGCAGCCATTATTGGTTGAACGATGTGCTTTCGTACCGTTTTATTGGTCAAAAATAGTATGACGTACTAAAAGTGTAATAGTTACATTAAAAGCAAGAAGTGTAGCTCAGTGATGAAGCGCCTTAGTGGAGTGGATCACCTTAGTAATCAATTACGATATGCAGTATATATGTATAATGAAACTAGCTTCAGACACATGTAAATATTTATCGTCTGTTATGTTACAGATGCACAAAAAATATTTACACATGTCTAAAGCTAGCTTCATTATACTTAAATGCTGCATATTGTAATTTATTACTAAGGTAATCCTTGCTTAGTCATTCACAACCATCATTCATTTGTCACTGCACTTGTGACGTACAATTTTCTGCTACATTCCAAACGATTCAGAGTTGAAATGTTCACAGTTTAATGTCCTTCTGCAATAATGTCCGCTATGCTAAGATGTCCACATTACATAAATGTCCACACAAATAAAATCTCCACTACAATAAAACGGCCATTGCATTTTATGTGCACAAATTCTATTGAAAAATGTCCAGAGTCATTAATTTTCTTTTACATTTAATGTCCACAAATAATACTGAAAAATTTCCGAAGTCATTAATTTTCTTCTACATCGGGTAATAGGTGATCAATGTTTAGTTTCAAATTGTAGGAAATAGCACAGAGGCATTGTCTAATAGTGTTACTGTCTTTATATTCGTGATATCTCTGTACTACTCCTTCAATCCTGCATTGGTTTGTTATATATCGCTTATTAATGGGTTCTCTTACATAGAGTGATTTATATAGAACTAACACATTTCTTTGTTTCTTTATTTCAAATGATGCTAGCCGCAATTTGTTATACCTCAAATGTAGAGTATCTTTGGGAGATCACTAACCTCTATAGCAAATGTTGAAAATTCTTTATTTATTCCGCTGGAAATTGACTCATTGACGAGATTTTAACATCAAATTAAGCAGGAATTTTGATTGCTTGTCACGAGATGTGCAGATGTTTATTCTTAATTCTGTATATTTATTGTCATATTCTTCTAGAGATCCAGTTATTTCCAATTTGTTTACAATTTGTGTTTCTTTGGGGGAATTACGAACATCAAATTCTCTCTGGCATGCTCTTTGAGTAGCTGTAATTGAATTAGTAATCCAGTATTGCTTCACAAAGAAGAGCCATTGATTCAATGTGTACTGCATTTTCAGTGACTAAAACAAAATGTCGAAAACAGCTGCCAACAATAAGGAATAAAGAATAAACATCTGCGCATCTCGTGACAGGGAATCAAAATTCCTGCTTAATTTGACGCTAAAAACTGGTCATTAAGTGAATTTCCAGCCGAATAAATAAAGAATTTTCAACATTTGCTATAGAGGTTAGTAATTTCCCAAAGATACTCTACATTTGAGGTATAACAAATTGTGACTAGCGTCATTCGTTTTAAAATAAAGAAAGAAAGAAATGTGTTAGTTCTATATAAATCACTCTGTATTTGTCCTCGAATTTGTATAAGAGAATTTTCTGTCGAATGTTGTTCATCTCTGATGTGATCTAAAAATCTCCAAATACCGGTACTGACATGTTGCGTCGACACCATCCTTTGAAATTAGGAATGAAAACCCTCAACCACATTGTTAGTCCGGTGGGTTCCATGTATGGTTGAAGCGTACACATTTCATACTGGGGGGAGGGGGATACCTTGGCGAAAATTACTCTTCTTCGTCCTTGTGCTCACCACCCCAATTCATAGACATGCTGTATGTAGTCTGCGAGTTCCAATACATCATCATGTACAGTAGCATGCAAATTAATCCGAACAACATAATTACTTATGCAAAAACACTCAAACGGGATAAAAAAAAAAGGATCTAAGACATACCTCAGTAATCTATGTGGCCTCCCTTGTTCCTAATAACAGCTCTGAGACGATTTGGCATGGATTCCACTAATTTCCCACAATTATTTTTCATTTCTTCATCGCCAAACATACACGAATGAGGGCAGAAATCATCTTCTCCTTTGTAGAACAATCCATTTTTTGCATTCTTCTTTTGCAAATTGACCACAAGTTCTCAATGGGGTTGATGTCGGGTGAGTTGCCTGGCCAGGGGAGTACCTGAATATTCTTCTTGTTGAAGAATTCTGTAGTTTTCCGAGACGTATGGCATGGTGCCAGGTCTTGTTGGAACACATCTCTGCCATCCGGAAATGATTTTTGCAGCTGGGGTACGATTCTGGTTTCCAATAAGTGAATATATTTGTCAGAATTCATCATTCCCTTGATAGGTATTAATGCTCCAGGCCCTTCATGTGTAAAACAACCCCAAAACATTACTTTAGGGGGGTATTTGGGTGCTTGTTGGAGATGAGCTGCTGTTACTTTTTCGGATCCTTTCCGTATGTAAGAAACACGGTGTCTGTGGACCTCGAAATGAGACTCATCAGAAAAAAGTACATTCTTCCAGTTATTCACTGTCCAGTGTTGATGTAATTTTGCCCACATTAAGCGTTTTTTGCACATAACAGGTGTTAGCAGTTGCTTCTTAATAGGCTTATGAGCCCTTCGTCCAGCTTCCAAAACCCTACACTGCACTGTTGTGACGTGAATATTCGCTCCAGTGGTAGCCATAAACTCGCGGGTTAAGTCGACAGCAGTTAGTCTAGGATTTAATTTACTTTTCCTGACAATTAAACGATCATCTGCAGGTGAAATCTTCCTTTTCCAGCCACAGTTTCCTTTTTTCTGGGGTGTGATGGATCCAGTCTCCCTGTATCATTTTATGATCGAATTAACAGTAGCCAAACCGATGTGACATTCTGTAGGAATTTGCCTCAGTGTCATAGAAGAATGATCTGCTAATGTTATAATTTTAGACCGTTTTCGTGGAGTTGTATCCATTTGTGAAGACGACAGAATGTACACAGGATTGCAGTATTAAGTCTTCAACACAACTAAAATGCTTATAAGTACAAAACGACAGGCAAAATTTCACATATTATAAAAAAAATAATAATGACAGACCTTCAACAATGGAATTACACGTACCACAGATGTCAATTAAAGCGGTATGAGCAGCTGTGAGGCGAACAATGACAGAAAATTTAAAAATATGTTGTGTTCGGATTAATTTGCACGCTACTCTATGTTACCATACAAATCACCAAACACCTCTTGAACATCGTCTAATGGTACAAAGGGCAATGCCATTAGTTCTTGAATCTGATGCCTAACTTCTGGTTCTTGAATGTTTAGGTATCTTGCCCACAAATTAATTACTTTCCTGTAAACTGCTTGGGTAAAATGGAAAAGACAGCCTTTAATGTTTGAATTTGGAAAATGCTGTCTTGCCGAATTCATATTCGCCAATTCAGAATCCATCATGATCATTTCGAGCTGCAGCTGGTATCCTACTCTGGCCACTTGTGCTTTTATTTCCTCATAAACCCTTGAGTACAGTTCTTCGGATTTTTTTTGTCATCAGACAGAAAACCAGTGGGAATACATGTGTGTCCATAGTTGCTTGTATCATGATTAACTGCAGGAATTGTTGTGGTACTGTCTTAAATGTGCCATCTGTTTATAAATTTTCTCTTGCACATAAGGGTTGTAGGTTTCTGTTAGTTGCAAAAATCAATAACCTGTCAGGATCATCTTGGCCTGAATTGAATAGTAAAACAGGTTCATTTCTTTTAGTAATGTTATATAGGCCAACGATCTGAAGATCTTGGAGATTTTGAATGTTTTGTGGACGAGTTCTGTTCTGATGTAATTTACTGTTCTCCTCAAGTTATTCCTGTCAGAAAACTTGCAAGGATTTCTTCGTTGCTAATATCATGGGTAACTTCTCTTGTAAGAGTAGATAGTCTCTCTTATGGTCGTTCACTTTTTCCAGTAATTTTTTTTTTACCTCTTTGTTCGTGAACAGTTTTATTATACAAGGTGATTAAAAAACGACTTTACAACTTTGATACCTTACGACAATTTATTGAGAAAACTTACATAATTGGTTTTAATACCATTTGATAGCAGAAAACATTAACCTTTAGTTTTGTAGTACAGAATTCTAATTCCGCGAGCACTAGCGGTTTTCATTTCAAAATGTCTGCTTTCATAGTTGCAAAGCATGCTTGCTGTGTGTTTTGGTTTGAAGAAACAAAATCTGCGACAAGAGTTCAACGTAATTTTCGTATCTATTTTGGCAAGGCCAAAAATTTATTTTTGGCAACAACATTGTTGCGATTGGTCGTTTTGTTGGCCACACCAAATATCCAGGACGCCCAGGTGTTCCTGATGTCGAACAAGCTTTGTAGCTTTGTTATGGCCCAGATTTGATGCCCCTCGATTCCATTTTGTTTCATTCTTCCCTATTAACTATTTGTACTGAGTTGCTTTTATTATATTCCAATCTGTAGATCTGTATTTTATTATCTTTTTTCCTATTATAGTATTATTTTCATTTGTTTAGTGTCGATTTTGGTATGCTATTATTATTATTATTATTATTATTATTATTATTATTATTATTATTTTGTAATATATTAGTGTTCTGTTCTTTAACTTTTAGTTAAATTTGCACTGCTTGTATACTTTGTGACCTGGTAAAGTGTAAGAGAAGGTCCTATAGCCTTAACTTTGCCAGTATAAATAAATACATTTTTTTTTTCATTTGGCGGTTCTTTAAGAACCGGGTGTTTGTACCACCCTTACCTGATAATCTCGCTTAGATAAGGAACTGAACCAACACCGCAGTTTCAGAAGTAACACCGGATATGTTGTGTCGAGTTTCGAAAGAAATTGATTTCAGGTGGAATGTTTGCCGTACGACTAAAATGGAAGTCACATTGAATCAAATTTAATGTTTATGTTTAAACTTAATATTTTCTGCTATCAAATGTAAATTTTCTCAATGGCTTTTCGTAACCTTTAAAAGTTGTAAAGTCCTTTTTGAATCTTTCTGTGTAGTAATTTTCAATTAACATATCTTGTGGTACTACAAACCTTGAAGCAATGTAAAATATCAATATAAAAGTAAACTTACCTGACATTTTATCCATAACGAATGCCTTTTTTCTGGAGAAAGAGGTGGTGGGAAATTTATAGCAGACAGGGTAATGATTAAGTGTGGAGTACACGGGAATATTCTCGCTTCTAATTTAATTACCTTTTCGTCCACTCTAAGATCAAGGTCTAAGCAGTGTTTAAAGAAAAATTATGCTAAAAATATAATTATTAACACATTTCTCAGCTGCACGTTGAAAAATACAGAAAAAGGTGCCGGAATACTGTTCCACTAGAAAAAAAAAGCACAGCATACTTCCAAACAGGAGTACATGATTGCCAACCCCCCAAAAAAGTTAGTCTCTAAACAGTGGAAACTGATATAAATTAATTCAACATGGATGTCTACATGGACGCACTTGGAGGTTATGGGGTAGTAACTTATAAAATATATATTAATTATTAACTGATCAGCATTCTGCAGCACAGTACATTACTCTAATAAACTGTTACGGATTTATAAATAGACACAGAAATTTGTAGTGACTATTACACTTTTACTACGTCATATTACTTTTGACCAATAAAACGGTACGAAAGGACATCTTTCAACCAATCGTAGCTCCTTATCGCACAATTTGATCGCTTCCCTATTTGTTTAATTTGATCGCTTCCGTGGTATTTGTTTGTTTTTATTACTACCCCAGCATTTGTTTCTTTGTTTGCCAACATTTCAAACAGCAAATTCTTTACGGTGCTATAAATCATGCTTTGTGATCGTCATTTGCTTCCTGCATAGATAATCGACTGAAAATAGCGGCTCTGTTCAAACATTTTGGTGACCTTCACCAAAATGTTTCACATTAGTGAATTATAATTTTAGTAAGTCAATTAATCTCTATTTTATTGTATTAGAGCACTTTATTTCTACTAATCTTTACATACTTTTTCCTGTTTTTATCACCTTCCTAACATTTGTTTTTTTGTTTGCGAACTTTTCAAACTGCAAATTCTTTACAGTACTGGGTATAAAACATGCTTTGCGGTCGTCACTTGTTTACAGCATAGACAATCGACTCATAATGGCGGCTCTGTTCAAACGTTTTGATGAATCTAACATTAGTGAAATAGAATTTCAGTAAGTCAATTAATATTAATTCAGTAAGTCAATTGTATTAGAGTACTTTATTTCTTCTAATATTTATATACTTTCTTCTAATCGTTTAATAGTCAAATAAATATAAATCCCTCTCGAGGTTTGATTTTCTCTAGATAAATCAAAAGACTAGTGAGATTACTGTTCAAAGGTCTGCATCAGACTTTTCGCTCGTGGGGCAAGTAGTTCGTAGCATAGGTAGCGCACATGCATGATGGGTAAAATTGTCTCAAGCGATAAATCCTTGAATGGTATAAGCCGAGCGATAGGCATTTGTTCTTGTTACAGGCAAGAAGTACACTGTCAAATATGGAGCGTGAGCTGAAAGATGTGGTGAAGTTGAAACTGCTCAACAAGGAATACAAGTTAAGTGCTAAAGAAGGTATGAAGAGTGATGTGTGGGACAAATTCTTACTTGTGACTTCTCAGGATGATAAAAAGGTGGGTTACGTTTCCTGTAAACATTGTTCAACTTTATTGTCATTCTCTTCTTCTACAACTCATCTGAAGACTCACGTGTGTAAATTTCGTCCAGAAACAAGAAGGTCTGATTATGTGCCAATTGATATGAAACAGAGTGTTACACAGAAGTGTGTCGAAATGTGCATGAGTGATCTTTGCCCATTTAACATTGTTTCGGGTACAGGATTTCAAAACTATTCTCAGGAACTTATTAATATAGGTGCAGATTATGGACGTGTAAATGTTACTGATATTCTTCCTCATCCTACAACTATATCCAGACACATTCAAGCACGAGCAGATGAAATTAGAGAAAAGGTTATGCCCAAAATCATTGATGCGGCTGAAAATAGTAGTTGTGCCTGTACTGCAGACTTATGGGCTGACCCATACAAAAATAGAAGTTTCCTCACCATTACTGCCCATTTTATTGACGATGAATGGTCACTGAAGAGTTGCGTTTTAGCTACGACACAGTTTCCAGGCAAAAGTAAGACGGGAGGAAACATCAGAGAGGAGATTGAAGAAAAGATGACAGAGTTGGGAATTTTTCCAGAACACATGGAGAAGATATCCTTCGTGACAGATCAAGGACCGAACATTAGAAAAGCTCTGGAGAATTATTCCTGTTTTCCATGCATTGCACATTGTTTAAGTACTGTGCTAAGACACTTATTCGATGACACATTTCTGAAAAATGAGTTACCTACGTGTCAACGTACAATCGATGCTGCAAAACATGTAATTCGTTACATGAAGAAGACTGGTGCAGTGGAGTGTCTACAAAATACACTAAAAGAGGAAGTGGATACTAAGTGGAGCAGTCTGTATACAATGCTTAATTCATTGTGTGTGGAGTATGATAAAGTAGTCGAAGTTCTGACACAGAAGAATGCGGCAGAAGAACTACAAGGCTACGACAACAACTTGGCGATGCATGTCAGGGACTTCTTACAACCATTCACAGAAGCTACCAACTCACTTCAAGTAGATACTTATCCCACTATACAACTAGTACTTCTCTGGGTCCATAAACTGAAGAAACACTGTGCAATAACCGGTGAGGAAATTAAAGAGATTACAAAACTCAAAGAACGTGCACTTCGTTTATTGGAGGATAAAGTTATAATTGAAGATATCCACAAGATCGGTACTTTTCTTTGGCCATCGTTCAGAAAGCTCAAACAGCTGAGTGCACTAGAGAGAGAGGAAACATTGTGTACTGTGAGAAGAATGTGTTCTGAAGTTGAAACATCTGTTGGCGCTCTGTCCGATATGCACCAAGTACCCTCACCCATTAAGAAACTGAAGTCAATGTTTGCTGAAGATGGTGATGAGCCTACCGGAAATGAAATAGATTTGTACATCAAAAGGGAACATGTTGATGATGATGAACCTCTTCGGTGGTGGAAGAAAAACAGTGATGTGTATCCTAGACTTGCGGAAGTAGCCAGAAGAATATTCTGTATTCCTGCCACAAATGCAGCAAGTGAAAGGAATTTCAGTGCAGCTGGGAATGTAATATTAGAAAAAAGAAGCATGCTCGATGCTGACATTGTTAATGATGTTTTGTTCATTCACAGCATCGGGAAGAAATTTAACGTTTAAGTGTACAGTGATGGACTGTGTAGTAACATCATAGTTGTTTATCATTTCAAAACTTTGCAGTGTTTAACTAACCTCTCCATAGTACAACTACAAAACTTGCTTTAAAGTGTAATATGAACGTTATAGTTTTTTTTTTTTTTTTTTATTTTCCCCACACAGGAGTGATTTTGTTTTTGCCACATCTGATAGATGTTATTGGATGTAAATGTAATTATTATAAATGGAGAACACAATCATGATAATGCAAGAATCGTATCAAGTTTTCTAGTAATAATAATTATCTCTAATAATTAGTGTATCAATCTTTGTGTCTGTAACAGTTGTGCAGCATGATTATTTGTTTGTTTCATTATAGTTTCTGTAACGTTATCTCTGTATTAATATTGTTATTAATCTACTTCTATATCAATAATATTTTGTAAAATGTTTCTACATAGTCGCAGTCTATAGGCGGAACATTTTGTGTGCACCTATCATACTATATATGTGGTAAAATAAATATTGAATAATTATTGATTAGCTATAGTAACTGTATATGGAAGTTTTTCATACTATTTTATTTATAACTCCATGTTGCTGTTTTGGTACGTTCCATTAAACGTTTGTCAGAAACGCAGAAAATAAAGCCTTATCTTTATGGTGTGAGCAAAACATATGTGTATCTTGTCTGTCGCCTTCCATACAAGATAAGACATGTCAGTGAGATGACCTTGTACTGTACTTCCAACGAGTTACATACTGTAGAGAGGCTACAACGCCTTCTAGTTGAAGACAATTGAACATCAGTCCGCCATGTTTTGTTTGGTCAAAACAAAGGGGCGTGGCTCGAATGATGTAGGAAATGACAGTGATGAAGTTAGCATTATTGTATTGGGTTACATATTAAGCCAATGTTAAAAAGTAAAAAGTAGTATAAACACAAAACTTTACGTTTTCTAACAGCTGTAGGCCTATGTATTATTAGTTTCACTAAATATAGCCCATATATTAAATGACAAGCTATATTCAGTGCAACCAAACCAAAGCACCTAAGGACGGATGAATGTATTCGGCAAAAGAAAAATATGTAATTTTTGGCTTCGTCACAAATTTAATTACTTTACAGTTAACCTTACCTAAGATAAAATCATGTAATTCAGTGCTCACCGAGATGATCTACAACTAAAAAACACCTTATTAACGTACATTTGATTTGAATTCAAAAATATAAACATAAATAACGTTGAACATAATAACATGTTTCAATATTTATAAAATAAGAATATTTAATGCAATAAATATCCCTTTTTTTCAGAAAGTAGCTTCTCAAATCTGGTTCCTATATTCAATACACACATAGTGATATATTCAAGTTCAATATGATATCTCGCTTTTGTTTAATGTTTATGTATTTATTAACACTACAATTGGGTATACACCCGGTGGCAGTGATATATAATATTATGCAATAATACAATAATTGCAGCAATAAAGAAAAATACAAAAAATAGACTAAACGTAATTTTATTTCTAACTCTAAATAAATAGATGCAATAAACCTAGAACTATAAATAAAAACTATTCAATAATGTCTACATTAAGCACTAGTAAACCTGACTTATAAGTACTTCTAAGAAATTACATATCACCTTAATTAATTACGTATCAACTTAATTACATATTATCTTAATTAATTACACATCACCTTAATTTATTTACATATCAACTAAATTATATATCATTTTAATTAATTACATATCAACTTAACTAAATACATGACACAACTTAGATAATTACACTGCACCTACAATTACATTTTCAGTCTAATCTTCTCAACCTCTCCTTGAATGTACTGATTTTGAGAGGACCACCCTGAAAGATTGCCGCAGGTAAGCTGTTCCAGTCTACTATCGTGCGGTTAACAAAGGAAAATTTTGCCACATCCGTTCTTTGTTTTCTACATTTATACTTCCTAATCGAACCCAGGCCTCTGGTTTCGCGGGTACACGCGCTAAGCGTTACTGCACAGGCGTGGTCTCTAAGATGTTGATGAAGCATAGTAAAACAACCTACTAAAAATTAATGGTGGAGTTCGTTTTCCGATCATAGTATCAGTAGGCACTTTCCAACAATGTAGCCTCCGCGATCTCCAGATTTCAATCCGGTCGACTTTTGGTTGTGGTGTTACCTTAAAGAACGAGTTTTCCTGTCACAACAATCCTACTGCAACTGAGAGATGCCACCTCGTAAGAAATTGTCAATATTCCAAGACATCTGCAAAATGCTGTGCATTGTGTCCCAGACAGAATGCTGTACATTGAACAAGAGAAGGGCGAAAATCTTCCCAATGGTTTGTAAGCCGCGTTGCTTGCCCAACACTGTGATGTTTTTGTTTTTTCCCCATCTCAAAATAAATATTGTACTATTTATAACGGTGTAATGTTTGAACTGACTTTTGAAATATCGTTCTATGCATTTTGTCAGGACAGACAACTCTTCCGTTCTTCACACGGCAGCCTTGATTTCCTTGCTACTGTACAGTCAATGTCTATGACAATAATGTTGATGTATGTTGTAAAGTACGGAAGGTAAAGAATTGGAATCCACTTTTAATTTCATAAGGGCTTTATTATGGTTACAAAATGTACCTACGCCATTACGAGTTTCGGTATTTGGCATTATAGTTATTATATTATATATTTAATCATTTGTGTGAATCATAATCACCATCTCGTAGCAACGCCATGTTGTATTATCGCTATAGCATTTCAGTGATTTTAAGGTCAGTATTTTCTTATCTTATATTGCGATATAAGTAAACTGTTATAAGATCTGGCTTCTCTAAAGCCCCGAGTTATACCATCTAATTGGTAACTTTATACTAAGACGGGTATTATACAGCTTTTAAATACTAAAAATGTTATGATTTTCTTTGCGTTTCATTTTATAATGTGTAACTTAAAATGATGAATTTCAATGTCTTCTTTGCATAAATTGTACTTAAAAATAATTTTTCTTCTAAGTAATTCTGTTCATGTAATGTGAGTGACACAAATACAGCAGATTCTTCATAATTTAAACATAGTCTCCTGTAGGGTGACCAGATTTCGAAAATAAAAAAAAACGGGATACTTATTAAAGTTACCATGAATTAACATTTTAACTAAACATTCATTATTACTTGTACTTAAATAATGTCAGTGAGAAATAAGGTGCAATTTTATTTCTTTTAAAGGAATAATTACTACATGTTTACAATAAGTAGGCTATAATAATTATGCATGCACATAATAGAATAGCATGGAGACTTGGCTTACGTTTTGTTGACAATTTTTTATATTGCTACTAGTCCGGATTAATTAGGGTAGGCCTAACATCTGTTTAAAAATACTTTAGGTTATTTAGACTTTACATCATATCCATGTCACTGTATTCTGAACTTCTTTCACAACAAAAATTTTCTCCCTACTGTTACCTTCTAACTATTTTAACATTCTCCATGAAGATCGACTGTATAATCTGTATCATGTTTCTTTGATGAATGAATTTGCTCTATAAGTGTTGGCCTTTCCATCAGAAAAGTATAATGCCCATGCAAGACTCATTTTTGAACTGACATTTTGTGATTAACATGGCCTTTTTAATTTGAAACTGATTCCTTTCGTCAGACCAAATTCAATTCGTTAATGAAAACACACTTTCTGATAATGGATTGGTGTGAGGTATTCCTAACACAAAATTTATAACCTGAATTATGTTTGTAGAACTAATGTCTTTGTCTTTCGTAATGTTTTAGTCCACCTCTCAGTAATTTTAACATCACACTCCTAATATTCAATGTTTGTTTCATATATTGTGGTAGAATTGTCAAAGCCATTTGATTGTCTATCTAAAGCTATGGTTCCACTATGGCGATCATCGCCGAGCGAACAGTGCTGACGATGATCGCTCTGCGCTCAACGTCGGCTATGCGGTTTCCTTTTGCAGCGAACATCTCCGTTTTTTCTGTAGAGAATAATCGATTTCTAAGAATCGACAATCAGTTGATCGAGGACATCGCAGTTTAATATCGATTGTCTCCAGCTGTTTAACAATGAACTTGAGAATGTACAAGTTGTTAAAATAGCTTTAAATAGGAAAAAAATTATGACTGTATTACTTCTTGAGGAAGAAGAATATGATCGAATTAAATATAATGTACACCAATAGATAGAATATTCCAAACCAATGATATGTTTAAAACCAGACGTACAGAAGGATGTTTCAATGCGCTAATTTGTAGACATATACTTAAGCTTACTGATCAAATTAAATTCAAAGACTATTTTACACTTACCATAGGGCAGTTCAATTTTATTTTGTCTTTAATTGAAAGTGATGTGAAGACAAATCCTACTTCATTTGTTGAAAAACCATCCAGCGAGAAATTGTCTATTACATTAAGTCTAGGCTTTAAGATAGGTCTACCAGTACCGTAAAATGATATTGCAATTATGTTAAAACAATTATTCGTGGTTATTAAATTCTATAATTTTCAGAAATATGTAGCTTTCCTCCGTCTGTTTGTTACAAACATAATACTCGACAGGTGCAGGAGCAATACTAAGGAAACTGGCCACATAGGTAGGCTACAGTAATTCATCCTGGATCTTTCGCATGTTATGATGGTAAATTAACAAGTGGAGTGGGGCTACAACAGTGCATTAGAATATATAGGTAGCCATTAAACGATTTTTCTTCCGTATTGAAAATACATGTGGCTGCAGACTGATACTAGGTCCGTGTTTGTCAATATACAGTATGTAGCTAAAGCTCGCAGAAGTCAGTGAAGGGAAAGAATATTGTGTCCTCTTTGTTTTAGCTTTTCTGGAAAAACACCTGTATTTTTCAAGCGAGCAAATCATGTCAACAAAATAAATTACAGTGTTCGTTATAAATTGTAGTGGTTTCAATATTCAAGCTATGGTCTAGCTATTCAACTGAAATCTAATGATAAGACACACTTCATTTGAATTTTAAAATATTCTCGAGTAGGCTAATTAATTAGACCTACATTATTGTAATCGTCGTTATTAAAGGTTGAAATTTAATGGAAGAGATTCTCTTGACACCCTGTTTATACATCCCTGCTTAAAAACACTCAATTCAGCATTTTTATAACACTGTCATTAAAAAGTTCATTTGTAATATTGTTTTTCTAATGTACAGTCGCATATTAGCCTATCTCGAAAACAAGTTACTTTACCACCTATCCCTATAATTTTACCAACTTCCTTCCACATTTATTTTTTATAGCCATCTCTATATACTTTCGAACCCATATCATACAGGCAGTATGACTGGAAACAAAATTAATTGAAATTTTTTTTTTTTATTGTTGAGAAGTTCTAAATACACGTTTTGAAGCCATATTGCCTTACCGTCATTCTTTTGTTTTCTGAATGTATGATGGTCATCACTCTCAATTTGAAGTCAAATCAATCCAGAGCGATGAACGCTGACGCACATCGCTGCAGCCAGCAATGAACGTCGTAAAGAAACCAGCTCTGTATGTTTACACATAGAGCTAATCGAGCGGCATTGTTCGCTCGGCGATGATCGTCGTAGCGAAACCATAGCTTAAGTTCTAAGGTATCGATTATTGAATTGAATTCATTACGGTAATATATGATGGAAACAATGTAGAATTAATTAGTGTTTTGCGTGATTATTAAATAAAATAAAAAAATATTTTAACAATAATTAAGAGCAACAATTGTTTTGCTTTCTAATAAATTATGAATTCTCAAGTAACTGCACCTATTTTCACCCCTTCTGCTGGGCACTGAAATAGGTACTTTATCAAATGAAAATATACAATAATTAAAATCAGAAGCTGTATAATTAAGAATGTGTGGTGAGAGTTGTTACATTGTAATGTGAATGACAGTAGAATGAGCCTGTATTGTATTCACTATATTTGTACAAATTATCAAATCTCCTTCATCAAACTGGATGAGCAACAAGTTTGGAATATTGAGTAAAAAATGTTACAACCTCTATAAATAAGTTAAGACTCTCCCAACATCTTACATCCTGCAGATGAACATCAATCTTTATAAATTCTTCTTTCAGTTGAGATGGACGTGGTAAAGATGGAACCTGACGTCAATCCATTGCCTATGCAGTCAAATGATACAGAGGTAAATTGAAAGTATCTGTTAGGTATCTCTTTTCTGTGTTTCAAATGCATAATACTGTAAACTGTAATACAATAACCAGGCCTACACATGTTTCAATGTATAGTTAGCAGCCTGAAGTAGGCCAGTACTAACAAATGTCAAGTCAACAGTTGCTTGTGCTACTCACCATCACGTCACAAGTTACAGTATATTCTTGTACTAAACATAATATTTTGAGAGTTGGTCAGATTTGCTGGTTAAAGCTTACCAATTGCTATCCTTCATTCTTCTTGAATTCTGAAAATTTTTCTGGTTTTAATTCATAGAAGGATTCTTTGATATCTCGCCACTGAATATCTTTTCATTGGGTTTTGTAAAGAATTATCTACTTCTATTGGCAAGGACAGTGAGAAAATAAATGCATAGATTAACCTGTGTCATTTATCATGAAATGCACTGCATTGTGATCAAATCTTGTGAAGGTATTCCACAAATTAATCGTATTTCTCTGATTGTACTTGAGCTCCAATAGCACTTCTTGGGGAATTTCTTTTCAGTCCATGTGGTATATAAATTTACTTTTGGGGTAGTGCTGAATGGCAAAAAAAAAAAAAAAATCCAAATTTGATAAGAAAATATTATATTTCGTGCGTAAAAATAATTGCGTAATGTGAATTGGACGCCACTATAGACTCGGTTCTATTTTATTCAATCTCACAGGCCAAGCATTACCGTTTCTCTGACATACACGGCTTTAAAATCTGTTCTCCATTTTCCTTTCAATTATTTCCATAATTTCTGTCCCGTACTGCAAGTAGTATTGAAGCATTGGCATGCAGACCCAGAGTACAACTTGTAACACTTGTGATCAGCTTTCGTCACATTGTATAATGCAGGTGAGCTTACTTCATATCCTAAGGGTGAAACCTAACCATTTTTCTCCCTTTACTATATTTGCTAGTGGATTGTGGTGATTATTGTGGTTTGCAAGTTGAATTTTCTTTTGCCAACTTCGCTTCGAATTTCGATACTGACAAATACTACAAATGACAGTGATTTTGTAAGTGGTATGTTGGCAACTGAAACAAACTTTGTCGGTACTGGAGTTCCATGGAATTAAAATCGAGGACGTAGCTGCAATAAGGGCCCATACTCCAAAATGCTGTTGTGAGATATATAGAGTTGAAATGTTTAAAAACAGTGCAGGACCTATAAAATATATTAAAATATTACTGTTTAACATTTCTCAACGAAACTTTGTGGAGAAACTACGGAGAATCGATTTAAGCATTGTCCGGAAAAAGGACCTATAGTGCTTCGGCCCTTATTGCAGCTACGTCCTCAGTTGTACTAGATTCTGAGCCAGTTATTGGAAGCTAGTGAAATTTGAACATACTAATAATAATTAATTAATATCAGTATTAACCCTAATCTGCCTGGTTTTCTGACATGTGGCGATTTTTGTAATTTCTTCAACATTTGTTCAAACTTACGTCCTTATTATGGAATTAAACTCGGTTATGTTCAAAATCATCTACTTTCAAAGTTAAGGGGTGTTATCATACGGTACCGCTAGGCAGATACGGGTGCAATATTTCTTGTCTTCAGATTTCATCATTTTAATTCGTTATTTATTGGAATGACAGAAAAACTTCACTATATCATTAATTATCTTTTATTATTTTATTTCTTGTATGATAATAACAGGGCAATGGAGCTAACTTTTACAAATAGCAAGGATTCGCAACTCAATGCTCCTTGGTTTAGGTGCACTTCCTGAGATTTTACATATCATTTTTCAAAACATTTTACACAGAGTCCCATTTCACTCTTAATGCATTGTGTGAGTATATGAGGACAGCCAGCCACCGTCCTCGCAGGTTATCAAAGTACGTAAAGTCGGAAGGGTAGACTTTTCATACCATGTGGTAAGATGTCGAGGATTTCAAGCTGCACATTTACCATAATCAAAATCAAAGTGATCATTTGCACTTACACTCTTCCCTTGGCATATTTCAAAAGACATCAGATATGCCCATAAGCAATGCTTAGGCACCATAATTGAAGCTGAACCTTTCCCCTGATGAAATGTTTGCAGGATGACGTCTATAGGAAGTCATACATTCATCAAAATTCATACATTATGTCAGAATGTAATTTTTCATAAATCTCTCCTTCATCAGATTTAGCAGAGGTCGGAGCTTTCACATTTTGTCTTGCCGATCTAAATTTGGCATGGATAAATCGCACGATTTTTTCAAATCGATCGTACCACATGCAATTGTAAACTAATTCATTGCGTGTCCAGAGCATTTTACTAGTAGCATCTGCTAGGTGCAAAACTGTAGCCATTCAAGAGAAGAATTCCGATTAAGGACTTCATTTCTTCAGCTGTTATTTGTAAACTTTGTCTTTTAGAAATAAAGCATAACGCTGAGTTTCTTTTACAAAATAAAATCAATAACATTACAGTCAATAATACTTCAAATAATTCTGTAGGCTATTTTCCTCCATAAAATGTGTAGTCAACTACAGGAAAAATGCTACTGTTAGAAGGGGGATGTTCATCATGTATCTATGAAGTTAGTTTTCATGTGAGTTTGATTGTTTCATTCTTGGTTACGCTTTCCTTCTGTATTTTGTGATAGCACGAAATAGAACTGCTTGTCCTCATCTCGTCTTCATTTGTAGACTCAAACTTCTTTCGATTCTTCAAAGTAAAAGTTTTCTTTATGTTTTCTTATTTATTCTAACTTTCTTTATTTGTCACATCACTGTCTTCATCACAGATAATTCATATGCCTTTCACCGTAATAAAATTGATTTCCTAAGAGATTATCAACTAAACCACCTGTGTCTTCCTCTCTATAATCTTGATTGGAATTCACTGTGATGTCTGGTGGATCAATATAGACAGTACTTAGATTATTATACTGTCATCCTCTATTATTCTTACAGCTTCAGTAAGTGTTATGTCCCAGGAACCATAATAAATTATCAATATGAATGCTATAAAGAGAAAAAATCGATTCTTTACAAAATGCTACGGCATCTGCCTAGTGGTACCATAATGTACCAGACTAACTCTGTCATATATATTTAGCAGGTCATATATTTATAGTGAAAACATGAATTGAATGCTTTACAATAAGCATTTTCCAATATATGAAATCAGAATTTATTCAAAATTATAATCCTAATTGAATGTATTCAAATATTTACTTCAAACAGATACCAAAATTGAGTGATTCAAGAAAATGTGTGTAATTACCGAACGCCACTACGCATACCAAGCCAAATAACTTCAAAATATTATTTTCCTAACAAGGACTGGAATGTCCGTGAGTAAATTAAACAATGAGAAATAGTGAAAATAATCATTGTTGTCAACACAGCGACTGGAAACTACTATATGTACCTGTGGTATCATACGGTACTGCTAGGCAGATTCGGGTCAATATTAATCCATAATGGTTGTTTTATGTGTTGCGTTGTGGTTATAATTCAAGACTATAATCAAGTAAGTTTTCTTAGTTAGTACTAATAATTTCATGTGGTCAAACAGAATACATTTTTAGGTTAGGTCTCGTGAATCAATGTTTAGTCAAACCAATGAATTTCATATTGCCAGACAAAATACATAACATGGTGATCCCTTTCTCGTATAGTTTGCCTACGAAAATATGTTACAAATTATTGAATTATTTAGAATAACCTTCCAACATAAAGATAAAGTACGGTAAATAAATCAGTGATTCAGTAAGTAGGTTAGTGTGATATCTGGTAACAGTTTGCAACACTGACAAGACGGCAATTAATATTCGTTGTTTAGGAACTGTTCTTACATGACCCTCACTATAATGTATTACTCATTCACAATGTCTCTATATTCTGCAGGCAGGGCAGTTACTGGATCTGAACGTAACTGGGATGAAGGAGGAATGCGTGGACGAAAGCTACAATCACACATCAGAGATCAAATTTGAAGAAATTCTATTGCCAAATAATTTTCCCGTAGTGAAGTGTGAAGTCGAGGTGAGTGAAGTTCATTGGGTGTGCGGGCTCTTCCTTTCAGTTTTATCTTGTATTGTGTTCGTCACAGAACCGTTCACTGTACGGTTATGGTGACAGCGAATTTTGGTTTACAGTGGGCAGAGTAAAAGTATGTGCATGCTATATGTTACATATTTCTTTGTTACAGAATCGCCTAAAATTTAAAGTGCGTTATGGCTTGTTTTGTTTAAGTTTTGAAGAAAATACTTTCAGTGGTAATTTACACTTATTTTTGGAAATGTATTAGATCTTGCTGAGTAGCATGAAGTGCCTAAATTTACCATCTGGAATTACTCGTAATGGTTACTGTTATTTGTACTAGTATATTTTTTCCGCAGAATTAAAGTCTATATTTAGGCTCTCACATTTAGCATACTCAAGGTTTCTGAAAAGTAGAGGAATGTGTGTTTTTTCACAGTAGTTATTTACGATACAAGTGTTGAAAGTGGCATTTTATTTCGTAAGTAGGGAATGTTGCGAAATGGGACCGCAGGTCAAGTATAGCAATGTACGAACAAAGTATAGTCACTTTTTAACATTCGACCATTCTTGTAGGCTACAGAGTTAATTTCCCCATCTTCTTCAATGCTGTTTTCCCCCTCACTGTATTTGTGAAACTATAGCAACAGTAATATAGAGCATAGTATAATAGTTTTCAATTAACTAACATGTCTTACAATACTACAAACACTATCATCTGAAGCAATATAGAATATCAATACAATAGTAAACTTACCTCACATTTTATCCATAATTTCTCTGCACACTGTAGTGTGATTGATACAAATAATGCATGAACTGGTAATAAGAAAACGAAACAGCACTGACCATAACGAATGTCTTTTTTCTGGAGAAAGAGGTGGTGGGAAATTTATAGCAGACAGTGTAATCATTAAGTATGGAGTACACGGGAATTTTCTCGTTTTTAATTACCTTTTCGTCCAACTTTAAGATCAAGATGTAAGCAGTGTTCAAAGAGAAATTATGTTAAAAATATAATAACACAATTCTCGGCTGCACGATGAAAAATACAGAAAAAGGTGCCGGAATACTGTTCCACTAAAAAAAAAAAGCACAGCATACTTCCAAACAGGAGTAAATGATTGCCAACACCCCCAAAAATTAGTCCCTAAACAGTGTTGTTCAACATGGGTGTCCACATGGACACACTTGGACTATTATTGACTAGTCTGCGTTCTGTAGCACAGTACATTATTGTAATAAACTGTTACGGATTTATAAATAGACAGAGAAATTTGTAGTGACTATTACACTTTTACTACATCATATTACTTTTGACCAATAAAACGGTACGTAAGGTCGTTTTTCAACCAATCGTAGCTGCGTATCACACTATTTTATCGCTTTCCTATTTGTTTAATTTGATCGCTTCCCTAGTATTTGTTTGTTTTTATTACTACTCTAGCATTTGTTTCTTTGTTTGCCAACATTTCAAACAGCAAATTCTTTACGGTGCCATATAACATGCTTTGTGATCGTCATTTCCTTCTCGCATAGATAATCGACTGAAAATGGCGGGTCTGTACAAATATTTTGGTGAAGGTAACATTAGTGAAATAGAATTTTATTAAGTCAATTAATATCTATTTTATTGTATTAGACTAGACAGCAGTTCGGAAGGCGGTCGGCTGCTATATGCGCCATAGCATTTCTAGTATGTGACGTCACAAACTTGTACAGTAGAACCAATCGAAATCAGTCTGTAACAAGTACTTCCCGAGTTCGTTTGTTCACGTGTGAGTGTTTCAATACATTGAATAAGTAAAACTAACATTTACTGTGTGTGTAAGATAAATAAATGGAAGAAGAGACTGTGAAAAGACAACTATTGCACAGGCAGGCGCGGAAAATATTGTTTAAGGTGTATAATTATTGTAAAAACGTTGACAAAGAGAACTCTGTCGGCCATCTTTATACTGACTGCAACGTTGCCAACGCGCAAGAAACTACTGCAGAAGCATGTGGTGTGGAATTGAGAACCGTGCAAAGAATATTGTTAGTGAAGGAAAGAGTTCATGTTTGATGTCATGTTTACAGTGACCAACTGCTAAGGTCATTATTGTCTTTTGATAATTTAGGTTGCTATTCATAGACATTTCGCTAGCCCGCCCTACGAGCGTGCGAAACTAGCCCTGGCTATCGACTGGTTACTTGTACAGGATTAATATCATGTCATATTGCTAACACTGGTTTATGATTACGAAAACGTTAGTTTGCTGATCATCCACCAGAAGCCCGCGCTAAGAATGTCTATGAATACGGCTCTTAAATTCTCTCCTGCACTATTTTTATTGCACATCCTTGAAGTACGATGTGGCAATGTTGTGCAGTGCATTGCTCCCTCTATCCGTCTCTCTTGACGCAAACGCAAGCAGACTACCACCTTCCGAATTGCCGTCGACTGTAGAGTACTGTATTTCTTTTAATCTTTCTATACTTTTTCCTGTTTTTATCAGCTTCCTACCATTTGTTTCTTTGTTTGCGAACATTTCAAACTGTAATTTCTTTACAGTACTATAAAATATGCTTTGCGATTGTTATTTGTTTACAGCATAGACAATCAACTGAAAATGGCGGCTCTGTTCAAACGTTTTAGTGAACCTAACATTTGTGAAATAGAATTTCAATAAGTCAATTAGTATTTTATTGTATTAGAGTACTTTATTTCTTCTAATATTTATATACTTTCTTCTAATCGTTTAATAGTCAAATCCCACTCTCGTTTTGATTTTCTCTAGATAAATCAAAACCTCTAGTGAGATTACTGTTCAAAGGTCTGCATCGCACGTTTTCGCTCGAGCGCCAAGTAGTTCATAGTATAGGTAGCACACATGCATGATGGGTAAAATTGTCGCGAGCGATATATCCTTGAATGGTATAAGCCGAGCGTTAGGCATTCGTTCTTGTTACAGGCAAGAGGTACACTGTCAAAAATGGATCGTGAGCTAAAAGATGTGGTCAAGTTGAAACTACTCAACAAGGAATACAAGTTAAGTGCTAAAGAAGGTATGAGAAGTGATGTGTGGGACAAATTCTTACTTGTGACTTCTCAGGATGATAAAAAGGTGGGTTATGTTTCCTGTAAACATTGTTCAACTTTGTTGTCATTCTCTTCTGCTACAACTCACCTGAAGACACACGTGTGTAAATTTCGTCCAGAAACAAGAAGGTCTGATTATGTGCCAATTGATATAAAACAGAATGTTACACAGAAGTGTGTCGAAATGTGCACGAGTGATCTTTGTTCCATTTAACATTGTTTCCGGTACAGGATTTCAAAAGTATTCTCAAGAACTTATTAATATAGGTGCAGATTATGGACGTGTAAATGTTACTGATATTCTTCCTCTTCCTACAACTATCTCTGGAAACATTCAAGCACGAGCAGATGAAATTAGAGAAAAGGTGATGCCTAAAATCATTGACGCGGCTGAAAATAGTGGTTGTGCCTGTACTGCAGACTTATGGACTGATCCATACAAAAATAGAAGTTTCCTCACCATTACTGCCTATTTTATTGACGATGAATGGTCACTGAAGAATTGCGTTTTACCTACGATACAGTTTACAGACAAAAGTAAGATGGG
Organism: Periplaneta americana; assembly: GCF_040183065.1. Taxonomy (NCBI): domain Eukaryota; kingdom Metazoa; phylum Arthropoda; class Insecta; order Blattodea; family Blattidae; genus Periplaneta; species Periplaneta americana. Next base: position 161,698,893 of record NC_091132.1, read on the forward strand.
AGAAAACATCAGAGAGGAGATTGAAGAAAAGATGACAGAGTTGGGAATTTTTCCAGAACACATGGAGAAGATATCCTTCGTGACAGATCAAGGACCAAACATTAGAAAAGCTCTGGAGAATTATTCCTGTTTTCCATGCATTGCACACTGTTTAAATACTGTGCTAAGACACTTATTCGATGACACATTTCTGAAAAATGAGTTACCTACGTGCCAACGTACAATCGATGCTGCAAAACATGTAATTCGTTACATGAAGGAGACTGGTGCAGTGGAGTGTCTACAAAATACATTAAAACAGGAAGTTGATACTAAGTGGAGCAGTCTGTATACAATGCTTAATTCATTGTGTGTGGAGTATGATAAAGTAGTCGAAGTGCTGACACAGAAGAATGCAGCAGAAGAACTACAAGGCTACGACAACAACTTGGCACTGCATGTGAGAGACTTCTTACAACCATTCACAGAAGCTACCAACTCACTTCAAGGAGATACCTATCCCACTATACAATTAGTACTTCTTTGGGTCCATAAACTGAAGAAACACTGTGCGATAACCGGTGAGGAAATTAAAGAGATTACAAAACTCAAAGATCGTGCACTTTGTTTATTGGAGGATAAAGTTATAGTTGAAGATATCCACAAGATCGGTACTTTTCTTTGGCCATCGTTCAGAAAGCTCAAACAGCTGAGTGCACTAGAGAGAGATGAAGTACTGTGCACTGTGAGACGAATGTGTTCTGAAGTTGAAACATCCGTTAGCGCTCTGTCCGATATGCACCAAGTACCCTCACCCACTAAGAAACTGAAGTCAATGTTTGCTGAAGATGGTGATGAGCCTACCGGAAATGAAATAGATTTGTACATCAAGAGGGAACATGTTGATGATGATGAACCTCTTCGGTGGTGGAAGAAAAACAGTGATGTATATCCTAGACTTGCGGAAGTAGCCAGAAGAATATTCTGTATTCCTGCCACAAATGCAGCAAGTGAAAGGAACTTCAGTGCAGCTGGGAATCTAATATTAGAAAAAAGAAGCATGCTCGATGCAGACAGGGTTAATGATGTTTTGTTCATTCACAGCATCGGGAAGAAATTTAACGTTTAAGTGTACAGTGATGGACTGTAGTAACATCATAGATGTTTATCATTTCAAAACTCTGCAGTGTTTAGCTAACCTCTCCATAGTACCACTACATAACTTGTTTTAAAATGTAATATAAATGTTGTAGGTAAATGTCCCCCCCCCCCCCCCACAGGAGTGATTTTGTTTTTGCCACATCTGATAGATGTTATTGGATGTAATAGTAATATGCGTTACAAGAGCGGTATGTTGACGTTTTCATGTTCGAGGAAAAGATTGAAAAAGCGAAACGTAGTTGACGTTTTTTAATATCCGAGAACATGAAAACAAACATACCGCTCGTGTATCGTACATTATTTTGTGCGAAGATCGTTTATTACATACCTGAAAGAGGAATTTGTAATTAGTTGCAAATGAAATCTCCATCTTGGTGTCTGTTCAATGATGGCAGCTTTGGAAAAAAAATATATCTATCTTCAACATTTTTCCTATAAAATGTTTTCTGTGTTTACTATACTGCAGCAGGTTGTGATATACGTCTGTCCTTTTTTCCCCCAGTCTATAATGAGTCTGGAATCTTGTTGATTTTTTCACGTCTGCCTTAATGCTACTTGCATTACAAATGCAGTAACTTTTGTGGTGTTGTAGAGTTTACTTAATTTTTGCAAATATTTAAAAAGAGTAATTAACAGTGCAATTTAGGTGAAGTTGCAGTGGTAAGTTTGCAATTTATAATTAATAGTATATTGAACGTCTTTAAAAATAATATGTTAAAAGCCTAAAGCAGTAAAATGAATATGACGCTTAAGCTGTAAGAATAGGGAAATTGTTATGTGTGTTACGTGTGTTACTGAATGTGGTATTTCACACTTACCGCGTATTAGTTTTGTGTGGAAAGCAAGCAAATACGCACGATCTCGCACAGATCTAATTATTATAAGCGGAGAACACAATCACGATAATGCAAGAACCGTATCAAGTTTTCTAATAATAATAATTAATAATAATAACAACAACAACGAGGACGACGACGACAACAACAGCAATAATAATCTCTCGTAATTAGTGTATCAATCTTTGCGTCTGTAATAGTTGTGCAGTATGATTATTCGTTTTATTATATTTTCTGTGACGTTATCTCTGTACTAATATTGTTATTAATCTACTGCTATATCAATAATATTTTGTAAAATGGTTCTACCTTCTCCCAGTATATAGGTGGAACACTATGTATGGGTCTGTCATATTATATATGTGGTAAATCAAATATTGAAAAATTATTAATTAGTAATAATAATTGTATATCGAAGTTGTTCATACTGTTTTATTTCCATTTTCAAATGAATTTTTCTAAATAATTATTGGATCTTTTTTCAATTTTCGCCTCCACTTTTCCTATATTTTACTCTTAGTAATTACATACGTCGTCTCTCTTAAAATCACTTGGTGAGCACTGAATTACATGATTTTATGTTAGGTTAGGTTAGCTGTAAAATAATTGAATTTGTGACGAAGCCAAAAATTACGTATTTTTCTTTTGCCGAATACATTCATCTGTCTTTAGGTGCTTTGGTTTGGTTGCATTGAGTGTAGCTTGTCATTTAATAACTGGGTTTTATTTAGTGAAACTAATAAAACTTTAGCCTACAGCTGTTATAAAACGTAACGTTTTGTGTTTATTCTACTTTTTACTTATTAACATAGGATTAATATGTAACTCAATTTATAATAATATTAAATTCATCAATGTCATTTCCTACAACATTCGATCCACGCCCCTTTGTTTTGACCAGACAAAACATGGCAGACTAATGTTCAATTGTCTTCAACTAGAAGGCCGTCTTTTCGTGTATGGAAGGCGACAGATAAGATACACATATGTTTCGCTCACACCGTAAAAATAAGGCCTTATTTTCTGCGTTTATGACAAATGGAATTAACACAGGGACTTTTTGAAAATTGCAATTATTAATTTTAAAACTACAAATAACCTCTTAGCATGCAACATAAAAATTAAAGAATGACACTAATAGAAAGTTACTCATGATCATAACTCACCACATTTATTGAAACGTTAAGATACTTACAGTTAATATTTTTATCAGAAACAGCAGGAGCCACAGCTTGCTACACCTCTTTTCGCGTGATGGACACATCGTGTAGTCTAATATAATTTGAAACAAATATTGATCTCATACGTGTCTCACAACTAGGCATAGGCTTTTGCAGAATAGAACTGTTCTTGCATTTGACGCAATAATGACAAATTTTGTGTGATGCAAGTGCTGTTAAGAAAAAAACCCTATGCATTTATAAAAATAAAATTGAGGGGTTTGGTGCAAAAACCACATAAGTCCACTTTTGGTAAAAAATGAGTTAAAGTATGCATAGTATATAATACTGTGACAGCGACGTGAGATTCGAACTCACGACCAGCGTCCCGCAAGAGAGCAGAATGCGTGTGAGCCGACACGGCTCCACGGAGCACTATGGGACGGCGCGCGGCGGAGAGGGGAAAGGGCCTACGCAGCGAGGGAGTTTGCGCGCGCATCTTCTGCTTGCCTAGAGAGGGCGAGAAATCCGTCGAAGTGGAAGACTCGCGAATTCGAACTTTCGAGGCTATGTCGCTGTGGCTATAAATTACGGTCGCGAAGGAACGACAGCAGTTTTCAGTCGATTAGTCAGCCAGTCAGTGAGAAAGCCAGAGCAAGCAAGCCAGTCTTGTGTATCGGAGTTCGACTCGAGTGTGCGTCCGCAACTGTATCAGCATCCGAAGGCCTGAGTTCGAGTGCAGTGGACCGCAGTTGGAGGGACCTGAGTTCGAGTGCAGTGGACCGCAGTTGGAGGGACCTGAGTTCGAGTACAGTGGACTGTCTCTGAAGGTCTGTGGTTCGAGATACTGTGAACTCGAGTGACTGAGCTAAAAGAACTGTGAACTGAGAACTGATAGTTCTGATTTGTAAATAGTGCTTTGTAAATATTAGTTAAGATTAACAGTTCATTGTTGTTCGTAATAGTCCAAGTAAATTGTCATTGTCGTCGGTGGAGTGCTATAACGAATATTGTGTTGAGTGAAAATCCAATTGTTGACGAGAGCGTTTAAGGCGAATTGTAGAAAGGAATTATTGTTGGAAGAATAAAATCCTATTGTTGAGTTGAAATAAAAATCACAATACGACAGTGCGCATCTTACGGTGCAAGAACCAGAGTTGTGTGTACTTACCTGAATGAGATACGCTTATTTATCAACAGAGAACTTGGTTGTATTTGGAGCAAGAATCAGACTAGTCCTGGGCTTGTATATGTACAATTTGTAGTTTGTTCATATTGTATGATTCACATGTCAAGGTATTTAAGATTATTAATAGTTACTAATAAAATTATGACCCAGCATTGTTTATATTTTGTTAGTCATGAACTTTACTTAGACAATAATGATGTTTTGCTAGTAGTATGTCAGATTTTAAATGTTTGATGCAAAAACCAGGTAAGTCCAATTTTGTTTTCACGTTTACTCCAAAAGTGTTTTTCTGGACTTAACTGGTTCTTGCACCAAACCCCTCAATTGGAGTAGACCCTATAAACAATAAATACTAAACTCTTGACGGTACAAACTTAGGTATGAAATATATATTTCGCTTGTGCCCAGTCCGTCTTATCTTATAATTCTCTGGGGCAATGCAATCTGTATTCAGAGCGTTTAATTATCCACAAGCGAATACTACGATTTACAGTACATTTAATTGAAATCCAAGGGAATGAGACATTTTTAGAAATTTATTACGTCTCTATTTATATATAAATCAGCTTTTTACAAAAAGATTAGCGAAATGCTTAAATTAAATATTGATATATTTGAAAAATATAATAATAATAATAATAATAATAATAATAATAATAATAATAATAATTATTATTATTATTATTATTATAAATTATTTTATTTTACCTAGCAGAGTGATTTAACTCCAATGCAGCATTCTATTAATGTTCATAATTTTATAATGAGTTGAAATGTTTTGTTTTGTTGTCAGTCTTTCATAAGATATTCAAATCTGCTGTTTTCTTTTTTTCCTTTTTTTGGAGTGACAAGTGTAATAGTGAAGTCAGTAAATATATATCAGATAAATATAAAAAAAGGCAAAAGATGACAGTGGGCCAGTCATTGACTCAATAACGACACTTTTGTTAACTTCCTACATGGACTGCAGATAGTGCCATGTAATTTTAACCTTCTGATTTATAGTCCTGCTATGAATCTTTTATAACTGAAATGAAACTGGAAGGTTACCACTGAGTTTCGTCTTACAGGCAAACGTATGCGCCATATGCACCCTCACTCACTACGACAACTCATTGGTAGGAATATCATTATATTTGTTCTTTAACACATGATTTTCACTTCACATTTTCTACTATTGTATGTATGCATGTATGTATGTATTTATTTACACTGCAAGTGGGCAAGCACCTGGTGGCAGTGGTATAAACAATATAAACAATACACAATACTGTTAGATACACAATACAATTATACACAATAGTTACATTTAATAATAATACGTAAAATAACCTAATTAATAAGTGAACCTAATTTTATACAGAGTGATTTATATAGAACAGACACATTTCTTTCATTAATTGTTTCAAAACGAATTGTGCTAGCGACAACTTGTTATACCTATATATAGGAATTTTGGGAGATTATTTACCTCAATAGCAGATGTTGAAAATGTCCTCCATCCTGCATAAGGCACAACTCAACACGTCGTTCCATGTTACTGGCTACTCGTTGGAGGACTCTGTTGTCAATTGCTTGAATCTCCTGTGTGATGCTGTGCTTCAGATCGTCCAATGTCTGGGGACGTGTGGCGTAAACCCTGTCTTTTAAGTAACCCCATAGAAAGAAGTCCGGCGGTGTCAAATCCGGAGATCTCGGTGGCCACAGGTTCCTGGAAATTATTCGGTCGTCACAAAATCGGATAAATGGAACCATGCTTCATCTGTGAACCATGTGATGGACAATATGGCAGGATTTTGCATATTGAACGTCTGAAACCAACGATAATAATTCAATCTTTTATCCTTATCTGGTTCCTGTAGCTGATGAACAACCGTAACCCTATATGGCTTTAGGCTCTCTGACACATTGAGTAGGTATACCCTGTCTCCTGCGACAAACGTCTTAATGATTTTTTGGGTGACTGCTCCAGTCGTGCTCTTACGTCAACAACAACCGTGGGAAGCCTAGATGAACGATGCTTGCCCTTTTCACTCACCAGAGATCCAGTTGTTTCCAATTTGTTTACCAGTCCCAGTATTGTGTTTTTTTTGGGAGGATGCGAACACCAAATTCTCTCTGGTATGCCCTTTGAGTAGCTGTAATTGAATTCGTAATCCAGTATTGCTTCACAAGGAAGAGTCGTTGATTTAATGTGTACTGCGTTTTCACGTTGACACAAAATGTCGAAAACAGCTGCCAACAATAGGAATAAAACATAAACATCTGCGCATCTAGTGCTGCCAACAATAGGAATAAAACATAAACATCTGTGCATCTAGTGCTGCCAACAATAGAAATAAAACATAAACATTGTACAAAATTGTAAAAATTGTAGAAAATTACTAAATTGTAAAATTATAAAAATTTGTAAAAATTGTAATTGTAATATTGTAAAATGTTGACATGTTCCACATCTTAAAGCTTCATTGCTCATGTAAGATCTATGGAATAAAATAAATGAATGAATGAATGAACATCTGCGCATCTAGTGACAAGGAATCAAAACTCCAGAACATTCTGCTTAATTTGGTGCTAAAATTGGGTCAGTGCTGCCAACAATAGGAATAAAACATAAACATCTGCGCATCTAGTGACAAGGAATCGAAACTCCAGAACATTCTGCTTAATTTGGTGCTAAAATTGGGCCATTGAATGAATTTCCAACGGAATAATTAAAGAAAGAAATGTTCAGTTCTATATAAATCACTCTGTATTTCAACCCACATATATTTAGGCCCTACATAAAGTTTCATATTGGTACTGATGATAATCTTTCACTCTACTGTCATCTGACTCACTGTATTGGAACTATGACACATTTCACTGACACTTTAGAACACATTTCACTAACACTATATAACACATTTCACCGACACTATAGAACACATTTCATTGATACTATAACTGATTGGAACTATTCACTGCACTGTAAAACCATAACTTCACTGACTCACCACGCTTCACTGATACAACAGCTCAGATAAGACAAATAATTAGACCCTTATTCATACTTATAAACAGAACTACATTTAAACTAAACTTTCCTAGTCTAAAAATCCTCTTACAAGCTATGTTTAAATAATTTACAATTCAAACCAAGGGAGTAATTCGTCACGTTAAATAATTACATGTCACATTAAAAAATAAATGTCACCTCAATTTTAAGTTAAACTTCATACAGAACGTTTTAAGTTATTCTTGAATCTCCTTAAAGAAGGACAGCCCACAAAGACCGCTGCAGGTAGGTCATTCTAATCATTTATAGTTCTATTTAAAAATTAGAATTTACCTACATCCGTTTCCTGTTTCCTACATTAGATTTTAAAATCATGATTGTTCCTACCATAGTACGTTGGCTTCTCTAACCGAGCCGTTATTTCTACCCATGCTTTTCGACCTAGCTATGCTCTACACAATGATGTTATTTCAGTTTTTCTACGTCTGTTTTCCAATGTTTTCCATTTAAGTTCTTTTATCGTATCATTTCTGTTTTCTCTTTTACCTTTAACAAATTTAGCTGGATTAACAAATTTAGCTATACCGGATTCTTTCTAAGAAATTTATCTGATATATTCTCTAGGGATCCCACCATGTAGTTCCGTATTCCATTAACGGTCGCCCTGAGGTTAGATATGCTATTTCCCTCGAATTAGGGGTAGTCTTTTACAAGATTCTCATAATAAAGTGAAGTGCCCTCCATGCTTTACCCGTAACATTGTCAACATGCTCTCCCCAAGAAAGTTTGGAGTTTAAATACACTCCTAGGTATTTACAACATTGTTCTTGCGGAATTATAACATCACTGAATTTGTAATTTAGACTAGTTTCCTCTATGGTTTTACAAAATGTTATAGGTTTACTTTTAGAGCCATTTATTTTCATCCTATGTATTAACACCCAGTTATGAATTTTGTTCAGGTCCGTTTGAATAGCATCCACATCTGAATTATTTCTAATCCTTCTGTCGATAATGCAGTCGTCTGCAAATAGCTTCACATTTGATGTAATATTCTGGCACAAGTCATTTATGTATATTATAAAGAGTAATGGCCCCAGAACGCTACCCTGTGGCACCCCTGTTTTTTCTGTCTTAGTACAAACGAAAACTCCTCCTCCTTCCTTCTCATTTCTATCCTTTCTGAAGACTATAATCCGACATAAAAATAATAATCCGACCTAAAAATATAATCCAACCTAAAAATTAGTCAAATACCATGTGTTTTGGACTTCCATGCCGACGTTTAGGTTTAAGTCCAGTGTCTATTTTTGGTGTAGAATGTAGCAATAAATCTTTTCACATGCAAATCACGTGCACATTAGGTTACTATTGTATAATTACGCGATTTGAAGTAGTTGAGAATGGAATTATGGTACCCATTGTTGTAATATGTAGAGCAGTGTTCCCCAATGTAGAGGTCAGTAAAGAGCTGAGGGGTCCCGAGATAATCTACAAAAAAAAAATCACCTTATTAACCCATTAATGCATAGTGTCCGAAAAATCAGACACACAAGAATTTTGTTGTACAGGTTACAGTGTTCGAGCTATTTTGTTTAAAATATGCTATATTACTTCCTCAAAGTAGCAGCTATATTGATTTCAGCAGTTTCTGCTTTTGAGTTTACATTTCCAATGTTAGATAATACACTATGTTAAGATAGCAACCAATCAGCACGATTTTGTGCGCAGGGGGTAATTAAATTTATGAATTAATATATTTGATAACAATGTATCACAATAGGATTATGCGCGCTGTTCAAAACATACAGAGGTGAGCCTGCCTGGAGAGAAATAAAAAATAGGTTGCAGCCGCCAACTTACTCTTCAACGAACGACCACTCTTATAAATTGAGGGAAAGAAGACAGTGGACGGACACTGGAAAGTTTTCTTTTCTCAATCGTACTATTAGGGACTGGAATGCTTTACCTGCAGACTTACTAAAGGCTTTACCAACAACCAAAAATGTATTTAAAAATAGGCTTAAGGACTTTACTAATAGACGATAATTATACACAGTATTTAAAGGGTGTAATTGATATTTTGTTATTGAAGTGTTCTATCAGTGAAGAATTATGTCGTGTCAGTGAAGTGTGTTGTGTAAGTGAAACGTATTCCTTTCAGTGAAGCTTTATAGTTTATAGTGGCAATGTGAAGTATTTGAACAGTGAAATGTTTTTGAAGTGTTAGTGAAATCAGGATAGAATCAGTGAAATGTGTCGTAGTTCCAGTGCAGTGAGTGAGTTGACAGCGAAATGAGTGTAATGTTGAAAGGTACTTGTGCCGATATGAACATATCATACTCGTGGGTTTTAGTTCGAACATAGGTTTAAGGTGCAAATTAGATTTACTTCAAATGTTATTTTAACCGATCGTGCTTCATTTAATTTAGGATGTTCCCTGTTGTTATTATTATTATTATTAATTATTGTTAGTATTAATTATTAGTATTATTATTAATTGTATTTTTTATTAATTGTGTTTATTATTATCTTTATTGAGTGTAATTAGTTACCACTGCCACCGGGTATATACCCATTGCAATGTGAATAAATACATACATAGGCTACAATGTAATTTTTTGATACTAGGCTATACTACTGTTAACACTTCCGTTATTGAACCAGCATATAAAAATGTTCATTCTTGTTAAAAGATTTGCTGTTAATGAACTGTAAATGTCAAGTCCGAAAACTCTGATGCTATGCTCTGGATACAGTTACAATGGAATTTGTAATATGAATGCTGTTATGCTATTTTTGTTACACTTCTCAGTCTAAATCTGAACCAGATATTGGAAATAACTGAAAATAAAGATAAAGTTGCATAACAGCAGCTCATTTATTCTGTTATACCACCAGACGATGAGATAGACACATACAAACAGCGATAAATCAGATGAACACGAAGCCAATCTCAATCACCTTGGCAGATAAAAGCTTCCTATGTGCTTGTGAATTACAACTTGTTTGTAAGGACGTGATGGTGTTTCTGCAATATGAGGCACGTCCAGAAAGTAAGTTCCTCTGGGACCGTTTTGAGAAAGAAAAATTGATTTCATGGAAAGACTTATTGGAACAGATATGCAACTTTTGAGCTATTTTTCAACATGTTCCCCACCGGAATTGAATCATTTGTCATATCATGGGATCAATTTTTGTATCCTGGAGTCGCAGAATTTTCCCACCTGCGATCGGAACCAGTGTGTGACAGCCGTCTGCACCTCTGTCAGTGTGAAAATTCTTACTGTGCAGGAATTTCTTGAGGTGTAAGAAACGATGGTAATAGTCGCTCAGCTACTTACGGCTCGGTGCATAACAGATCTTCTGCTGGGAGGTGTTTCAATATTCACCATGCAGTCCAGAACTCGCTCCCTAATCAATGCGGGTGGAATTTCCGAGCATGGAGGACATAAAGTGTGTTTTGATAACTACTTCACATCTGTGAAATTGTTTATGCATCTCACTGAGAAAGGGATTTGCGCCACTGGAACTTGACAGGAAAATAGAATTGAAAGTGTCCTCTCAAAACTAAATGAGAATTCAAGAAACAAAGAAGAGATTCACATGATTTCAGAACCTGTGATAACGTCCTTATTGTTCGAAGGATTGATAACAGCGTTGTTACAGCAGCCACGAACTTTGGAAACATGTCTATGTCTACTACATCTTGATGGAAAAGTGAAAAGTAATATAATACTATTTCTCCGAACAACAAAGGAATGGGAAGAGTACATTAGATGGACCAAGATGTGAATTCATACAGATTCTGAATGAATCAGAAGAAATGGTGGTAGCCAATATTCACACACATCTTGGACGTCAGTGTAGTAAATGCGTGATTACACTACAGGAAACAAAATACTGGCAAAAGTGAAGTACATTGTGTTCCTAAAATTTCGACTACTAAAAACATACGGACACTCATCACATGAAGGAAAAAGTGCACCTACGAATATCAAGGATGTGTAGTTTGATGGACTGAAAGAGGTAACTGCAAGGACAAACCCAAATTTATATGTTGCAAATGTAAAATACAGTATTTATTCACCTTAAATGTTTCACAGAATACCACACCCAGTAGTAAATACATGCAATTATTACTTATAGTAAAATAAATTTGAGTGTTTAAATAGATTATATTACTATAAAAAAAACCTCAAATAAGAAAACAGCATGTAACTGATCAGTGTGCATAGCGTCCGATTTTTCGGACGGTCTGTGTTTCTCAAATAAGAACAAAATAAAACGTTTTACTGCTTAATATGTGCTCAACTGATGCTGAACAGCAAATTCGTACGGAGAAATTTATTTTAAATGCATAATCTAACTTTATGCACTAATGGGTTAACATACACTTGTTTTGAATAAAAAAATATAAACATAAATAACGTCGAAACTTTTATATATACTGAAACAAAAAGTTTCAGTATATATAAATTAAAAATATTTAATGCAATAAATATGGCTGTTAACAGAGACATGGACAACTACTCCGTGTACCACATAAGAAGGATTTCAAACAACTAACTGATAACAGGCAAGCGATGAGTCAACAGTGCACAAAATTTGTTATAAGTTACTTGTGATTGGCTACAGAAAATATAATTAGAAAAGTATTATAATTAATTAATTCTGTTCTAAAATATAAGTATACTGGTATTAGTGGTACTAAATTATGCTACAAAAATGATAAATTCGCTTTCGAAGGGAACAAGAGTAATGTGGTCCGTGGAACTGTTGTGACTTAAAAAAGTGGTTCTCACTTCAAACAAGTTTGAGAAACGCTGGTGTAGAGAAGTATAATAATAATAATAATAATAATAATAATAATAATAATAATAATTTACTTACTTTCTTACTTAATTAGTTATCTATTTATTTATTTGTTTATTAGTTTGTTTGTTTATTTATTTAACCAGCAAAACAACAGCACGAAGGCCAATTACAGTTTAGCACAAGATACAATAAACTAAACAAAACAGAACAAATGATGATGAGAATGAATGACAGAAAATGGCAGTGAGATGAAATAAATCAATATAATAGTCTACATTAATCATTGACTAAATGCAACAAAATAAATAGCAATATCTAACAAATAATAAAAGACATTAAGTAACAAGTAAGGATATATCACGCGTAAGTAAAATCAAATCAGATCTTGCAGATTAGCACTTTTAATACACCTGGCTACTGGAGAAAGGAGTTTACATAATTTAGTAAAGAAAATTCTTTGGCCACGAAAACCTTTGACGTGAATTATAAGATACGTGTTACGTATACACCATTAATAGCATTACTAAAGAAAGTGTAATCAATATCCTGACGTCTCGAATACAGACTGATACAGTTTGAATATTTACTGGATAGTTCATAATTTAAAGAAGAGGAGTTGGGTACAATTCTAAACGCACAAAGAGAAATGAATTTTCTTTGGATATTTTCTAGTTTAGTAGAATCAGTAGAAGTAATAGAGCTCCACGCAACAGATGCATATTCTAATTTAGGCCTTACTAAAGCTTAATATAATGTAAGTAGTGTATCAGGAGAGGAAAACAATAAGTAATAGACGATAATAATAATAATAATAATAATAATAATAATAATAATTTTACCCATGCTACTCTGTGTAAATTAAATGATTATACATACAGTAATACTGGAATGGAGGAAGAGAGTAGCAGAACACCATCACTGTGTGCTTCAAGGAATGAAGTTTTCTTCTAAATATTCTCTGTGGATTTCAATAGTTTTCAGTTTTGTCTTCAGATTATAAATGCAGTGATCTAGTGTTTTGGTTACCGGTGCGCCATCTCTTTTATTTCCTTATTTGCAGGAAGAGTCATGCGAACTGCCGACAGTGGAAGAAGATGTGATGACGCAGCCATTCAAATGCTATGACTGTGAAAACTGTTTCTCCGAGTTGGAAGAGTTCAATATTCATGTGCGCGTGCATACTAACGAGAAGGCATTGAAGTGCAATATTTGTGAAGAGTGTTTCTCGAATTCTTCAGAACTAAATAAACATTCTCGCAAACATACGCGTGAGAAACCATTTAAATGTGAGATCTGTCAAAAGACTTTCTCGCAGTATTCTAATATGAAAAGTCATGCACGCACACATACTGGCGAGAAACCATTCAAGTGCAAAGAATGTGATATGAGCTTTTCGAGGTCGGATCATTTAAACAAGCATGTTCGAGCGCACACAGGGGACAAACCATTTAAATGCGAACACTGCGAAAAGAGTTTCACTCATTTTCATCTTTTAACAACGCACTCACGCATCCATACAGGAGAAAAACCATTCAAGTGTGATGAATGTGATATGAGCTTTTCGAGGTCGGATCATTTAAAACGGCACGCACGCGTGCATACAGGTGACAAACCATTTAAATGCGATGTCTGTAAAAAGAGTTTTTCCCAACATTCACATCTCGCAATCCATGCACGCGTACATAGTGGCGAGAAACCATTCAAGTGCGATGAATGTGAAATGTGCTTTTCGAGGTTGGATCATTTAAAAAAACACGAACGCGTGCACACTGGTGACAAACCATTTAAGTGTGATATTTGCGAAAAGAGTTTCTCTCAGCATTACCGATTAAAAATGCATCTACGCCTACACACACGCTAGAAACCTAGAGCATTAGTGTGAATATATACCGGGTGTATAAAAAATACGTGCACAAACTTCAGGCATGGGTTCCTTACACCAAAAGAAGGAAGAAAGTTTATATGAACATATGTCCCATAATCCTCGTTATTCCTTTATTACTAAAAGTTTGCGTTCAACGGCCTTCGAGGTCCAGCCTCAAAACTTAATATCTTTATGCACTCATTCATAGAAGGCTGTGACTCGTATCAGAAATGGACTGCAGGGAGTGAAGTGTTGCCATGGAGACTTGTTTACATGTGTCATTTGTCATTAGTCTGTCTTCAACGTTGCAATTGTGAACGTGGAGTGAATTAACGTGTTTCGTGCAACCATGGCAGGACGATATTCATTTCGTGGGCAGGCTGACATCATTTTTATGTATGGTCGCGCGAATGGTAATGGACGCGAGGCTGTACGGCTGTATCAGATGGCGTTTCCAGACCGAAGACAACCGAATCATCAAACCTTTGTTGCTGTGTATCGTCGCGTTGCTGAGACAGGAACCGTTGCACCACAGACTGGTGATCGAGGAAGACCAAGAGTTGTTCGTACGCCGAACCTCGAAGAAGACATTTTACACTGTGTCGAAGACGATCCAGGTATCAGTACAAGACAATTGGCTGTGGGAACTGGTACATTACACAGTACAGCATGGAGGGTACTTCACGAGCAGCTCCTGTATCCATATCATATGCAGTGTGTGCAGGGCCTTTCGCCTGCCGATTATCCACCACGGGAGAACTTTTGCCGATTGTTTCTAGCACAATTAGCCAATTCATTGTTTGTCTCATCAGTTTTGTTATAGACGAGGCAACGTTTGGGAGAGATGGAATTACCAATTTCCACAATGAACACGTATGGGCAGATCGTAATCCTCGTGCTGTATTTCAGGCTAGACATCAGCAACAATTTAGGATTAATGTGTAGGCTGGAATTGTAGGTGACTGTCTGGTAGGTCCATACGTTCTACCAGCACGTCTTACAGGTGTTATCTACTGGGACTTTATCCAAAACACTCTTCCAGAATTACTGCACGAAGATGTGCCTCTGAACATAAGGCAAAACATGTGGTTCATGCATGATGGGGCTCCAGCACATTTTAGTCGCCTTGTTCGAGATACACTGACTGGTGTCTACCATGACAGATGGATAGGCAGAGGAGGACCAGTTCAATGGCCAGCACGTTCTCCCGACCTCAATCCTTTGGATTTTTATCTTTGGGGGCACCTTAAACAATTGGTTTATGGAGCAGACATCCCAGATCAAGAAACTCTTCATCGACGTGTCATGGAAGCCTGCAAAACCATTCGACATCATCCCGGAGTATTTGAAAGGGTTCGACAGTCCACGATTCGACGAGTGCATGCATGTCTAGAAGCAAGAGAAGGACATTTCGAGCATTGGTTATGAGTTTTGTGTGTTGGCATATTATGAGTGTACCAATGTGTTGAACAGTTTCTAACGGGGAAAGGATTATGGGACATATGTTCATATGAACTTTTTTCCTTCTTTTGGTGTAAGGATCCTATGTCTGAAGTTTGTACACGTATTTTTGATACACCCATATGAAGTATTTCGCAGTATTCCAATGTATCCATGCATGTACACATATACAGTATCAGGAAGAGAAATTCGAGAGAACATTAAAATGTGATTGATGTGAAATTTTCTTTTCGAGTGGGTATCATTTGAAAAAGCATGAATGCGGGTAGTCTGTTGAGAATAAATAAATAAATAACTTTAGCTTCCCTTATGAAAAGATTGCCAGATATGACAAGGCGTATTACATATAATTTGGAAAGACACCTGAAAAGTAAAATGATTTACATTTGAAACGGTTAGGGAATCGAATACACACAATGTAAGCAAAATTTAGACCTAAGTAGCGTTTGTGCTCGTGGGGGTGGGGGGGATATTACCAGATAGGTTAGAATGATTTGAATGCCATATACTGCGAGAAAAATAATAGTACGGATTTATTGGCATTGATAGCTAAACCAATCAACAGGCATCAGTTAAGATAACTTCAAATTTCCATTATCACTCCCATACAAATGAATTCTCAATATCTGAACCAATCCTTTGAGGCCACTAATGGCTATTTCCTTCACAATGCTGTGTGTTAGGCCCAGTTTTTTACATTTGTTGGCAAAGGAGGAGGGTATGGTACCTCGTGCTCCCACCATCAGACCTATTACATCAATGTGGGACAGGTTATATTTATCTTTATAGAACGAGATTGTTGGTTCATAGATCCGTTTCTTTTCACTGTCCAAATCATGCGGATGATCTGCATGTTTCTCTAATCTGATGGTGGGATCGAGAATGTATGCCGAGTTGTTCTTAATGGCAATGATATCAATTCGCCGAACACTTCCTTGTGTGGCTAGTCCCTGCACCTCTTGCTGGACTGTAAACCCTACTTCCTTCAGTGCCTCGGCCAGCATAGAATGGACAGCATGGTGACGGATGTTGCGAAGGGCCTCAATATAGGCGCAGAAGCCAAGGATATGGGGAAGAGTTTCAATCTTTGCTGAGACAGGGCCTACAGCGGGTACCATCCCGACTTCTACCCGGTACTGCTCGGACCAGAGTATGTGTGATGTGTGTGAAAAGTGTACCGTGATTTTATGCCTAAGAAACCGTAGTTTACTGCCTGAAGCTTTTGAAATGGGATGTGTGTTTTGAATCTTTCTCGTAGTTAGGAATTAAGAACACATCGACACAGACGAGAAGCCTTTGAAGGGTAGACGACTGCCATGTGAATACATATGGGTTTCAAGTTTGCAGGGATATTATAGTTCATTCCTATCTGCCTGCACACTAAGGTCCGCAACACCCTTGAAGAGTTTTCGCTAACGAGAAATGTGTTGCGCGAAAGAGGCGAAGAGCCTTCCTCCACACACTTGGCGAGTTATCGCTATCACAGATCACTTCTCGCTATGATCATCTATGCACTGCCTTCATGCAGAAAGCATTTTTCTGATTATAGTAATCACTTGTTGGGGGAAATATTATAGGTTATGTATTTACGTATATTGTCGTACTTAAATATATAACCTGTAAGTATATTGTCGTACTTTACAAATTACGTATGAACGCTATGTTGAATCTGAGTATTCAGATGATGAGGAAATGGAGTTACATGAACATATTTTGTTAATGAAAAGAAAAAGTAGGCCTAAAATTAAAGCCAGAAATATCTGAAAATCATATTGTATCTTACGAAAATAAGGGCGAATTTTGGACACTGGTTTCGATTTGAATGATGATACGTTTAGGTGTCATTTCAGTTTGAATGGACCACAGTTTTTTGCCATTCATGATATGATCACAGTCTACTATATACAGTCGCGAAGCTTGAGGTGATTTTTTGCAAATCTCGTGATAAAGTGCTCCAAGCAGTTAGCAACTAGAAACAATAGACTCTCCACGGTCGACTTTGGACTGTGTCGTATTTCCATCGAGTGCTAGCTCATTGCGTATTTCACATTGATGATTGTGAAATGTTCGTTATTGGTTGTAATGAAAATATTAATGGCTAAAATACAATAATTGGAATAATAATATTTTACAAGAGACGTAGAAAAATGAAGTTTGTTTTAATGAAATTTATTGATCACGTTTTATTTTCAATTCTGGTGGGATTATTATTGCTTAGGCCTACTTTTTTTTTTCAAAGGATATGTTTTTAATTATAGCTGTTAATTTTGTTGTTATTTTCATTTGTTACTTTACTGGAGACGTAGAAAAAGTCTGTTACAATAAAATTTATTGATCACGTTTTATTTCCAGTTCTGGTGTGATTATTATTGCTTAACCTCATCCCACTTTGTTAACCACTACTGGTACACGTAAGTTACTCCATTAATTCATATTTCCATTATTATTGTAAAGGGAAATGAAAATTAATATTTATTGGTATCATAGTTAATTATCGCTATAATCTTGAATGAGTGAAGCGATTATAGTAAATTTCAGTTCGTTTTGCACAAATAAAATAATATTAACCTATTTCTTCCAGGTATCTTCGAGTTTATGGTGGAATTTAATATACTTCATTAAAATAATAAATTAACTTTATGCATTTAATATTTCAATAATGGAAGGAAGGTGTTAATATTTCCAAAAGAACACAACGAAAGTGTAACATATTTTGTCGTCTACTAGGAGAGAGAGAGAGAGAGAGAGAGATCTGCGATGATGAGGCGATAGTAGCGATCTTAGTGGTGGGCAACTAACCATGTTTGCATTTATACTACATATTGAGCTTCGCGACTGTATATAGTAGACTGTGATATGATAGAGGATTCTTTGCTATGTTATGATTAAAATTATGTAAACTGTTAAGACAAACACAAAATAAATTATAGCCCTATTTATTTTCAGATAATCTGATTTTGTCTCCAGATTTCTTCTTTACGTGTCGTGTTTTTATAGTTTTCATCTCGTGTATGATATAAATAGGCGTACGGGTGACATCGTACAAATTGGATAAGTTTCTGACTGTAATTATCAGCCATCTTTCCTCATTTTCAAATAGAAACAATACATTTCATCGCCAACTGTCATATCTTTTTCTACATTCAATCGTCATAAAGAGTATAAATGTGAAACATCTTTGATAAATGAGTCAAGAAAATGCGCTGAGCTATCGATTGCAGCGAGAAACTTGCGCGAGGTTTTTGCCTCGAACGAGAATCTCTTCCAGGTGTGGACGTCCATTTGAATCTATGTTATCAATCTTTGAATTTTCTCGCAACACATTTCTCGGTAGCGAAAACTCTTGAAGTTTGTTAGGGGCCTTAGAGAGGGAACAATAATGTAATAATAAATATGATCTCTTTGCGCTTTATCGTCGTTTAAGTTTGCATTATACTATTGCAGTATTAAAAACTGGAGAATTTGGTGTTCTATTATTAGTATTATCTGTTTCTCTATAAAAAATATTTTTTTTTAACTTAAAAACTTCACTACTTGTTCTACGAACAGAAACAAATTCAGCTAGCAGTTTGGTCTAACCATTGCGAAATGGCAGAATGAAATCACTGATTTAGGGGATCCCTGATTGCTTGACACAAGAAACACTGTCTGTGCTGTTTTACAGTGATGTCACTCAGCTTATTCGCATCAGTCCTTGTGAAGCAGTTGTTAAATTTATCACAATTCAGTGAACTGTTTGTTAATTTTTTTTTGTAGTTAGTAATTATCTTTCTTACTGAAGGGAAGAACAGTAATTCAACACAAAATTGTCTATCTTTTCATGTTACAGTAAACATAATATAGAAATAGAGCTCAAACCCAAGAGTTTTATTAATTTATTGTTATTTCCTACTAAAATTCCGATAGACAGGACAGGAATATGGTGTGCCCAGCGAATAGGGATTATAAAGTATGGACACTTCGCGTCGGTACCTTTGATGTAGCCGGGCTGATTTCAGTGACCTTCAAGCCAGCTAAAGCGTGAGATTCTGCTTTCTCCGTAGAGTTGGCGCTGACATCACTCCAGCTAGCAGTCGACACAGCGGAAATATAACACATATACATCTAGGTACATTATGTACTCAATTAAATAAATTGGATCAATAGAATAATAAATCCGTCATTAACTGTAATGTCTAGACTCTAGAGTTCCTTTATAATGAGAGTTGAGACGTTGACCCCAACAACAATTAAAATATGTAATGATTTGATAGCGCTGAAAATGGGAAAAAAATTACGAGAAGTAAAAACATATACCTATATTATATTATATACAAATATTAAACTAATTTGATACTTAATTTTATAATGTATTATATTATTTTATAATATAATTTATTATATCTGAAATATAAAATATTATTATTACAACTAGTTTGTCACTGAGAAATAAGGAAAAGCTGTTAACTTGAATTTATTTGAAGCAAAGCGTTACTGGATTATGCAATAAGGTAGGCGATATTCTCAATTATTATCTTAGCATATGCTCGATTACTCTAACCTCTAGCGCTTGGAAGTGGAACTAAACGCTGGCGCACAGAGAAACAAAACACAGGAAAATTCGCTTAGTGTCCATTCTTTATTATCCCTATTCGCTGGTGTGCCCGTTATCTTGAAAATCACCACTAATTCGATTGTCAACTACCACTGTTTTTCCAATGTTAATACTGATTTGACAACAGTGAGGTGTATTATTGAAAAAACTTAATTTTAGAAAGTAAAGTACAGTACCCTCTATTAAAAGAATACAATTTTAAGCACGTTAATAAGCAGGCAGCGTATTTTCGTTCCCAAACAGGTTAGGAAAGTTATCAGTTAGTATATCCTCAGGATATTTTCCTGGAGTCTTTGAGTTGAAACTCTGACCCTATGCTTACGTCAGGACGTTAAGAAAGGTATAACCTAGTTGTGTACATGATAATAATGGAGCATGGCAACTGTAAGTGTGATTGCTACTAAATTGAAGTGGTTTGAGCAGCTGCTTTTTAGCCACGTAAATGCACTAACACTGTGAAACTAGCTCTGTACAAAATATTAGTGCTATATATGACAGAAAATATAATTAGATCGATAATAATACTGAACTAGTATATACAATAAGTATTATAGAACATAATAGTAAATGTTATACACATTTGTACCGTATATAGTCTATAATATAGACTATAATATATATTGGCATTATATATACATAATATATTATATAAAATATACAATTAATTCATTTAACAAATCAACTCTGTTACACTGAAGAAAAACATATATTCTGATATTACGAAATTCATATCTTTTACTATAACTGCAAGTAAAAATCTATGTAAGCTAAAAAAACATTCTTCCTACATCACATGACGTTACAGGTTCACAATAATAATAACACAAATCAATATACAAATTAGTAAAATTTACATTTTACACAATATACACAAACAATTCATTTATCAAAACCTATCCTGTTGCTGTGAACGAAAACATATTCTGAGGTTAAGAAATGCAAATCTTTTACGAACATCACATAAAATTGGTTTAAACAAAGAGAATGTTGTTTCTACGTCATATGACGTTACATGGGCATATTTATAATACATTAGATCATTGTTATTTAATGACCCTATGCGTACCTGCTTGCAATTTTACCCTGCTGAATCATCCACGTAATAGATGTACCAGAAGAAACTACTCGATCCTCTGTACTTTTGGATAAGAAATGCTCTGTTCTTTTCCCTTTATATTACCTCCATTACTTTGTATTTCATTTCAATGAAACAAATTATTTTTTTGTTTAGAGTATTGCCAATACTGAATGTATTATCGGTCGTTGGAGTTGTAGCATCCTGTATCATTTAAGCTTGAAAAACCATGATTCATTAAGACAACAAATATCAATTGTAATAAAATAAAATTAAACGTGACCATAACTGCAGAAAGCTGTTCTTTTATGTCAAAAAAAAAAAACATCAGAAAATCTTATTCTAATCAAGGAAGTAGGGCAACACGATTAGTACGTAATTTGCTTCGCTTGCGAACAACAGCAAGAGACAATGGAGGGGATCTCATCTGAGGATGAAGAGAAGAAAAGAGCAGACGAATTCCTCTCTTCAAATGGGATTAAAGTGGGAAGCAGTACAAAATGTTGTTCAAATTCACTACCCTAATAAATTTGTAGCAGTGCGTGCGATAAATCTGTTTAATGACAATGCAATGTCACATTTCCGCAAAATCCTCAAAACCAGGCAAAGCAGATGTCACTGGATAGGTTCTTAGTCAAAGCAAAAGATTCCAGTCAGTCAACCAGTCGGAAGTGATTCCATTAGTGATGGTCAGAATATTTTATTTAAATGTTCAAGAATTTTCAATAAGTACTAGAAGGGGTGAAATATACAAAAAAACAAAATACCGGTACTGTACAGTAATATTGAACTTTACCTAAATTGTACTGTATTTTATGTGAATAAAAGTTTGTTATACGAATTAATCTGAGTTTGCATTGTTTTTTTATGGAGAAATATGCTTTGATTTGCGATTGTTTTGGATTAAGAGCATATTTTCGAAAAGGATTTTGCTCGTAGTCCAAAGTTTTACTGTATTTTTATTTTACTCGGTCCACACCTGTAGAGTAACAGCGCGTCTGGTCGCGAAAGCAGGTAGCCTGGGTTCCATTCCCGATCGGGGCAAGTTACCTGTTTGAGGGTTTTTCCGGAGTTTTACCTCAAACCCAATTTGAGCAAATGCTGGGTAACTTTCGGTGTTGGACCCCGGACTCATTTCACCAGTCCCGTGCGTGTTGTGAGAGATATAAAAGTTTCTATTATATTCTTAGCATTGAATTAATTTCTTTCTACGTTTTTTCTTTATATCTGGAAGTAAGTGAATGGGCCTTTCTTATTTTCTATTATGTTTATACTGGGACATCATTTTATTTTTACTAACATTACCTTCATCTCATTCAGACGCTAAATAACCTAAGATGTTGATAAAGCGTCGTAAAATAACTACTAAAATTAAGGAAATATAAATACTCGAGCCTACACTTTTTCAAGTCGAAATTTCGATAGAAAATCTGAAAAAGTACGTATCTCCAAGTATCGATCAAATTCCAGCAGAATTAATACAAGAAAGTGGAAGCGCATTATCTAGCGAAATTTATAAGCCTGTACTTGCTATTTGGGAAAAGGAAATTGTACCACAACAATGGAATGAGTCTGTAATTGTAACTGTCTTCAAGGAGGGGGACAAGGCTAATTGTAGTAACTTTCGAGGAATTGTTGTCGTACAAAATTTTGTCCAATATTCTTACAAGGAATTTAAGACGAAATTATTGAGAATCATCAGTGTGGTTTTACGCATAATAGATCGACTAGTCCACACCTGTGGAGTAACGGTCAGCGCGTCTGGCCGCGGAAACCAGGTGGCGCGGGTTCGAATCCCGGTGGGGGCAAGTGAGGTTTTTTCCGAGGTTTCCCCTCAACCCAATACGAGCAAATGCAAGGTAACTTTCGGTGCTGAACCCTGGACTCATTTCACCGGCATTATCACTTTCATATCATTCAGACGCTAAATAACCTAGATGTTGATACAGCGTCGTAAAATAACCCAATAAAATAAAAAAGTAATAAATAGATCGACTATTGATATGATTTTTTGTATTCGACAGATATTGGAGAAAAATGGGGGGATAAGGGTAGAGTACATTACAGCAGAGTCAGTATATGCCAGTTTCTGTTGGTTGCTTTTCCAATTCATTGAAGGCTAAAGCAAGGAGATGCACTATCACATTTTCTTTTTAACTTTGCTGTAGAGTATGCCATTAGGAAAGTCGAGGATAACAGGGTTTGCAATTGAATGGATTACATCAGCTGTTTGTGCGGATGACGTGAATATGTTAGGACAAAATCCACAAACGAGTAGGGAAAACACGGAAATTTTACTTGAAGCAAGTAAAGAGATATGTTTAGAAGTAGGCCTAAATCCCGAAAAGACAAAGTATATGATTATGTACGAAATGGAAACATACAAATTGGAAATTTATCCTTCGAAGAGGTGGAAAAATTAAAATATCTTAAAGCAACAATAACAAATACAAATGATACTCTGGAGGAAATTAAACGCAGAATAATTATCGGAAATGCCTGATATTACAGTTATTCGTTTAAGAAGCTTTTGTCATCTGGTCTGCTCTCAAGAAACCTGAAAGCTTGAATTCATAAAACAGTTATAATATAATCGTTTGTTCTCTATGCTTGTGAAACTTGGACTGTCACTTTGTGAGAGGAACAAAGGTTAAGGGTGTTTGAGAATAAGCTTCTTAGGAAAATATTCGGGACTAAGAGGGATGAAGTTAGAGGAGAATGGAGAAAGTTACCGGTACACAACTGACAACTGCACGCATTTTATTCTTCACCTGACATAATTAGGAACATTAAATACTGTCCACACCTGTGGAGTAACGGTCAGCGCTTCTGGCCGCGAAACCAGGTGGCCCGGGTTCGAATCCCGATCGGGGCAAGTTACCTGGTTGAGGTTTTTTCCTGGGTTTTCCCTCAATCCAATACGAGCAAATGTTGGATAACTTTCGGTGCTGGACCCCGGACTCATTTCACCGGCATTATCACCTTCATTTCATTCAGACGCTAAATAACCTGAGATGTTGATACAGCGTCGTAAAATAACCCCAAAAAAAAAACATTAAATGCTGACGTTCGTGATGAGCAGGGAATGTAGCAGGTACGGGCGAAGCCAGAAATGCATATAGAGTGTTAATTGGGAGCAGTGCTTTCATGGAGGCCTTACATTGCCGTACATCGCATGGGAACCTAAGATTTTTAAAGTTAATTGTATGGGGAAAAGAAAATTTTGTCTGTACAGAGCCAAACGGGTGCCTAAGTTTTGTACGGGATGATCTGTACAGATCTTAGATCTTTTACTGTTCCTAATGTATTGTGTTCGTTGTTCATAAACAAAAATTGTCCACTTCCGGAGCACTGGAATCCAGAATTATATAAAATAGTGGTTGAAAAATAAGAAGCATATACATACTCCAGCATTCATCGAGGCAAGTGTACCGGTACAGCTATGGTGGCGCTACATAGTGAATTCTTTAAATCAAGCTTGTTTTACAATTAAAATGTAGAGCAAAACAATTTCTTTATTTCTTCTTTAATATTAAAACTAAATGATTAAATGACAGTGGGAGAGATAGAGAGAGGAGAGTAAAATATATTTCAAGTGTGAAACAAGGGTTGGGGCATATGGCCAAAAGAAAAACTACCCTGACAGCACTGGTTGGGAGACCGGAGGGAAAAAGACCCTTGGGGAGGTCGAAACGTAGATGGGAGGATTGTATTAAAATGGATTTGAGGAAGGTGGGATATGATTGTAGGGACTGGATTAATCTTGTTCAGGATAGGGACCGATGGCGGGCTTATGTGAAGGTGGCAAAGAACCCCCGTGTTCCATAAAAGCCAAAAGTAAGTGCAGGATCTAATAATTATTAACCAATATGATCTGTGAGTTTTATGAAACAGATCCTTGGAATTTCAGGTGTTGCTTGAAGGCTGCATAAGGGTCAAAATTTATTGAATGCATTCTAAAAAATACATAAAAAGTAAATCTTGGTTTCATTGTGTAGGTTTCCGACATCACGGTTATATAGATCGTAATAGGAACTGTTGTTTCGCATCAATAGTGTATTTTACATTGTGAACGCAGAAGTGAGGAAATCACAGAATTGTGGTTCATTTTCATTTTAATACTTCGTAGAGGAATATCGGTGAATGTTGCCAGTTTTGGCTCACGTGTAATTGTAATTAGTTACATTGGATTGTTTTATTGTACTACTATCCATTACCGTTTATCACAAATTTACAATTCATTGTAAGTTGGATGTTTTATTTTGTAAGGTACTTGCAGAAATGAAAATTACAAAGTTTTCAAATAGTTCATAGAAATTCAGTTGTAAATGTAATGTGATACTATGCAGCTCTTGTCTGTACACAAACTCACAGATGCTTAAAAAAAACTGCCTAAGAGTTTATAGGCCTACAGAATTAGGATCTGATTCTGTATATGAGATATTAGATTAGATTAGATTAGATTAGATCTTTATTAGCCGAATAGAATTACAAGTATTCATGGCGTCGTCAGTACACAAGAAAAATGACATAACATACAATATAATACAAAAATAGACTTAATTCGAAATAAATTTAACAGTTTAATATAGAGTGACATGCAAATTGATCTTCAGTCTCCACTGTTCTATCTAGTATCTCCTCTTTTTGCTTTTCCCTGTCTTTTCTTCAACTCTGAGTTACCTGAAACATAAATGGTCAAGGACAATATCAAGAAACGTTAAATTCTAAAATTTTAAATTTAGATATTCATCTGTGCAAAATGGCATATGTGTTAATAAAATTTTCTTTACCTCTTTTTTTAATTTTCTTATGTTAAGTTCTTTGATTTTCTGTGGAAGTTTATTATATAAATTGCTGCCTCTATGTGATATGCTGTTAAGACTTCTGGTAAGCCTGTGGTAATTCAGATGTATGTTTAGGGATGTTCTGGTGTTATACTCATGATAGGTTGAATTTGTTTTAAAGGAATCTATGTTTTGATGAATAAAGCACACTGTTTCTAAAATATATATGCAGGGTACAGGTAAGATTTTTAGTTCTTTGAAAATTTTTATACTTTCAGTCCGAATAGGAACTTTTTTTAATGATTTTGAGTATTCTTTTCTGCAATTTCAGGACTTGTGTCACTTTTGGTGAAGATCCCCAAGTAATAATGCCATATGATAGTATTGAATGAACATATCCAAAATAGACTGATATTAAAAGTTCCATGGATGATATCTTCGCAAAGACTCGAAAAGCATAACATAAGCGACTCAGCTTCTCAGTTAGATGTTGTATATGCTTTTCCCATGTTAGACTGGAATCTATCCATATACCTAAAAATTTAGAGGATTCTACTTCCTTAATTATGGTATTACTAAGAACTATGTGAATCTGGTCAGTTGGATATTGATTGAAAGATACATAGACAGTTTTATTTACATTTAATTTAAGCTTATTATTTGCTAGCCACTTGTCTAGTTTCGTTGATGTTGCATTAATTTTCATTTGCAAGTTCTCTTCCTTATTATCACTCAGTATTATGTTTGTGTCATCTGCAAATAAGACAGTTTTCCCTTCAGTTATATTTAACGGGAGATCATTTATGTATAGGAGAAATAATATTGGACCAAGAATTGAGCCTTGAGGGACACCATGGGGCATAGGAACGGATTTTGATTTTACTGAGCCAATTTGTACAACCTGTTCCCTATTGCTTAAGTACGAGATGAACCAGTTCCCTGCTAATCCTCTTATGCCAAATTGTTGTAGTTTCCAGATTAGAATTTCATGATTAACCATGTCAAATGCTTTGCTAAGGTCCAGGAAAAGTCCAACGGTTTGTTCTTTATTGTTTTTAGCATTGAGGATTGATTCGATAAACGATATTACAGCATTATTGATTCCTTTACCTTTTCTAAAACCAAACTGAGAATTTGACAGTATATTATTATATTCTAGGAATGAGACTAATCTGTTGTACATAACCTTTTCAAGGACTTTCGAGAACCCAGATAATAGGGATATAGGCCTATAGTTCTCAATATTTTGTTTAACTCTCTTCTTAAAAATTGGGCAAACTTTTGCTACTTTAAAGATCTCTGGAAATTTACCAGTGACTAAGGATAAATTACAGATGTCTGTCATTGGCAGAGCTAGAAGATGATTACAAGCTTTTATTACTGCATCTGGGATTTCGTCAATTCCAGATGCCAGGCTACATTTTAGGTTTCCCATTATTTTGTGAATTTCTTCTGTGGTTACTGGTTTTAAAAAAAATTATACTTTTATTCCCTGTATGTTGAAAGGTTGGCTGTCTAATTCAGAACGACATTCTCACTAATAGGCCTACGTACTATATTTTTGTATAGCATTTAATTAAAATCAGAACAAATTCTTAAGTTCCAACAAAATATATAGTAGGCCTACATAGGCTAGGCCTATGTACATATTGTAACCAATGTTAATAAGCCTTTCTCAACAGCTTATGTTCTACAAATTAGTGTCAATGACTGCCTGTTAGAGTCGTGATGGATGTGATCAAGAAGGAACCCGAGGTCGACCCGTTGGCTATACATTGGAGTGATAACACTGATACAGATGAGAAGAAGCCTTTATCAGAGGTACGTAATTTGAAATTCAAGTTTATGTTTGACGGGACTCTCAATGTATAATGTGACATAAGTTTAAATATCCCCAATTTTATACGTAGCAGACATACAGTATATTAGACTAAAAGAAATTTTATCTTCATTTGTTTATCTACTTTTTTCACGTTACGTATTAGGTGCTTACGTTTGTCCTCTTTCATAGTACTGTAAAAAGTTTATATGGGTGCTCGTTTAAGTATGTACAATTTTCGCTGGTATAAATGTAGTTGAATTCAAAATTTAATTTATACATATCCTCAATTAATAAGCTGGTATTTGTCGTAGTGAGTATACAATATCTGTAGATTAATGTATTAGTTTTAGAATCCAAATACTTTCATTGTTAAGGGTAATTATATTTTTAATTTGGCCAGGAGAGCAATGTGTGCAAGGAAAATTGATTTCCCAGATATCTTGTACAATTTTGAATACTTCTAGTGCTTTCTTCTATGTTTTATTCATAATGGGTGTGTTAACAAACCCTGTCTTTAGCACTGTTTTATTATTTCAAGCTCTTTTTTCATTAATAATTATTTATGTAAGATATTAAATTTTGCAATTCATGGCAAAAATTTCACAAAAATGTTTTTCTATTGTTATGTGAAACTGATAAGGGGAAGATTTGTTAACACATTTACTTTAAATAAAATAGAGAAGAAAGCATTAAGTTCTATTTGAAATTGTTGAAGATACCAGGGAAACTAATTTTCCCAACACAAATTAAGTACCTCCTAGTTAAAAAATATAATTGTCCTTATCAGTAATAGTTATTTATGCAACAAGTGGATATTCTTTATGTTTATGGCTTGAGTGAATGTTTGTCGCATGAACGATAGTGAGTGCGACAATTATCATTTGTGTCATATTAAGATTATCCACGAGTTGGATACAACACTTTATCGCATCTTAGCATTATAAATTATAGGAAAATTTATCAACAGTAATCTCACTAGACGTTTTGATTTATCTAGAGAAAATCAAAACTCGAGTGGAATTTAATTGACTATTACACGATTAGAAGAAAGTATATAAAAATTAGAAGTAACGAAGTACTCCAATACAATAAAATATTAATTGACTTACGAAAATACAACTGTCTTCAAATGTATTATTGTACCATCTCAACATTACAAATATTACGCTAGATGCATGCTAGATGGCAGTAGTGTCTTTATACAGACACACTAATGATTACTATTCAATAAATCTTAATATTAAACAATCTCTGATACGTGACTATCCATAATATTATATAGCAGAAGTTCTTTTTATCCTCTCAGAGCAGAAGCTATAACATAACCTAACTAATATACACAAGTGTTAGAAAAGTTTTAATTAACGACGATGACATAAAAAATAAACATGAATAATTTTAAAAGGAATAATTATTGAATGTACAATTTTCAAATTTGAATGTGGTTGGTGGTTCAATTGATGTTATATTGGACGTGTGCGTAATAGAAGTGGAACTCGTTGATTTAGGCCTACATGGTGTATTCAACTTATTCAGAATTTCCGAATGAATAATTTTAAAAGGAATAATTATTGAATGTACAATTTTCAAATTTGAATGTGGTTGGTGGTTCATTTGATGTTATATTGGACGTGTGCATAATAGAAGTGGAACTCGTTGATTTAGCCTACATGGTGTATTCAACTTATACAGGATTTCCGAATGGTGCTCTTCATTTATTTGTAAATCGGATTTCAGAAGATGCATTGGTATGATCAGTGATTTTTATTAATTCTTGTTCTTGAATGCCAATGCGAGTCATATTTGAAACTGCTGTGCATCGACTGGAGTGGTTTGTAATTTTATATATATTTTTGACGTCCAGACCAGCGCAGTTTCAAATTAGATTAGATTAGATTAGATCTTTATTAGCCGAATAGAATTACAAGCATTCATGGCGTCGTCATGTTGGCAAACAAAGAAACAAATGCTAGGGACGCGATAAAATTAAACAAATGCTAGGGACGCGATAAAATTGTGCGATAAGCAGCCATGATTGGTTGAAATACGTCCTTTCGTACCGTTTTATTGGTCAAAAGTAGTATGACGTAGTAAGAGTGTAATAGTCAAAGAAATTCAATTCGGAATTCATAACTGACAAATTGTCTTCGTATGTTCGTATGGATTACTTGCGCCTGGCATTGGCATTGGGTAAATAGCGTTGCTTACGAGATTATATTATATAAAGTAGCACATAGCACGATCGAGAGTGGGTCTCTGAGATTCATGACAATTTCTGCCGCTAGGTTCGCCTCGCAGTCCTATTAAATGATGAATAGTTCCATTACTAAGCATTGTGTATCGTGAAAATTCTTTGATTAATTTTGCATTACTGATCGAGAACGAAGATTATAAACATAACAAGCATATTACAGTCTTACTTGAGATTTATTGATGACTTGTTAAATATCAGTATGCAGATTTTCAGTGTCATTTAATGGAATTTACAATTTTGTTTCCCGAAAGTCTGAATTTGTTGAATTAAAAATTTTGCTTCCAAACTACATTGTTCATATGGTTCATTTACTTTGGCAAGGTGATTGTTTTCAGTTCCTTGTTTTTTCCTTCAGATTCCGTTCCCTCTAATTTATTATAATTGCCGAAAATGAACTACTGGAGTCTTCTACTTTCAGATATTATTATTATTATTATTATTATTATTATTATTATTATTATTATTATTAATCGACCTGGTTGGCGAGTTGGTATAGCGCTGGCATCCTATGCCCAAGGTTGCGGGTTCGAACCGGGGCAGGTGGATGGCATTTAAGTGTGCTTAAATGCGACAGGCTCATGTCAGTAGATTTACTGACATGTAAAAGAACTCCTGCGGAACAAAATTCCGGCACATCTGGCGACGCTGATATAACCTCTGCAGTTGTGAGCGTCATTAAATAAAACTTAACATTAACATTATTATTATTATTATTATTATTATTATTATTATTATTATTATTATCATCATCATCATCATCATCATCATCATCATCATCAAACCAGTATAGTTCCTAGTTTGTCTTGCCTTGAGACAATCAGTAGTGTTATGCGAGGAAAAGAGTATAATTTACCATCATCATTTATAGTGGCGAAATATTCCGCGACAATGGTTAATTATTACTGTTGAATATTGACACATATACGATTTGATTATTTAGGATACAACATACGCAGAAATGCGATTTTAATGTTGAGCATGCCAAGTTTAGTGTAACGTACTCCCATCATCCACCAAGCCAAATCAAATGTTATTACGACATTACGAGTAATAAATAAATAAATAATAATTACTACAATTATTCGTT
This sequence comes from Periplaneta americana, assembly GCF_040183065.1. Taxonomy (NCBI): domain Eukaryota; kingdom Metazoa; phylum Arthropoda; class Insecta; order Blattodea; family Blattidae; genus Periplaneta; species Periplaneta americana. The sequence continues at coordinate 161,729,978 of NC_091132.1, forward strand.
GTGATAAAGTACAATTATCACTGCATGGTGTACCGAAGATTTTACTTAATGTTTTCATTAAATTGGCATGTCATGGGTGACGACAGAAAACAGCTTATTGGAGCGAGATGCGGACATTACTAAAAATGAAATGGGGATCGGGGAGAGCAGATGCGCCTATGGACGGCAAAAAAAAAAAAAAAAAAAAAAAAAAAAAAAAAAAAAAAAAAAAAAAAAAAAAAAAAATCGTCCCTGAGATTCCTGAGACATTTATTTATGTTTTGGGAAATGGTCAAATTCCAAAACCATTTCTAATCACATATATTGCAGACTAACTTCTTAATTAATGTAATTCTAACTCCTAATTTAAAAACTGTTTACACACACTAAAATATCATAGCATTTGCTATTACTATCCACTACAGGTTAATCAGCAGGCCTATTAGATATTTATTTCACCACTGCAAAGTGTGCAAGTAAATGACATAATTGTACTAATCATGTATTGTGACTGCTGTTTCCATTAGTAAAAATCATAACTCTTTAACATCAATATATTTTCATAAAAGAAAGGGTTAAGTTAGGCCCACTTACAAATGATTAAATTATGAAGTCAAGGAAATGGAAGGTAATACAGTACCTCAATTCATTGAAATAATAATAATAATAATAATAATAATAATAATAATAATAATAATAATAATAATAATAATAATAATAAATTCATGAAAAGGGTAGCAACAATGTTCGTCTAAAATATATTAAGTTTCTTTCATTATTTCCGAGAAGGTACGGTGTATGAATTGAACAACAGGAAGTTAGTACCTTAGTTTATAATATGTAATATCTTTTAATATCAAGAATGACAGTCATTCATTTTAATATAATTGAGAAGTAGAAGTTTTGAAATTACGTCTATTGACCATAAATTATTGTACGAAGCATTTATAAGGCAACGGTGAATCCTTTAAATGTCCAAAATATCAATGTCATTTAAGTGTTCTGCTATGAATATCTAGGATCAAACAGCGCTCCGAGCGGCGGAATTGGCATTACGAGGGAACCACTTTAGACCCGTATTTCAAGTGCTATGCGACAGCTTCTATAATCTCGTAAGCAACGGAAAAGAGTAATGGATGACCTTGCAGGTTATGTTACAAATATTCCTTTATTTTGTTAATATAGTTTCTCTGAACCACAGAACTGTTTTATGTGGTATTACAAAAGTGATACAAAATTGTTAAAGATTGGAAATACATATGTTACGTTCTGTCCTGCATTTAATTTTTTGTTACATTTTGTGTACCCAAGCGGTAACCAAGAGAGCAAACGTTTCTGTATTACGTCATAGCGAATACGTCATTGCTTTTATCGACACGCGTGCTAGAATAAGTCAATTACGAAAGATTTTCGATGTAGTAACAACCTGTTTATAATGGTAGGAAGCCACCGGCCTGGCTGAGTCAGTTAAGGCACTTGCCTGCCGGTCTGAAGTTGCGCTTGGGCTTATAACCTGGTTGGGTATTTTCCGAGGTTTTCCCCAACCGTAAGGTGAATGCCAGGTAATCTATGATGAATCCTCGGCCTCAACTCTCCAAATATCATCTCGTTATCACCAATCTCATCGACGCCAAATAACCTCGTAGTTGATACAGCGTCGTTGAATAACCAACGTAAAAACAAAATAATGGTAGGATGGTATAAAAGTTTTTTTTTTCGAATCTAAGAATTGTTTATTAATCTAGAAGTAATGTGTAATCACTATATACCAAATTCCCGCAAAAAAGTAATTCAGGATATACAGAAATTTAATTCTGGATTTTACTAAATTTATACCACAGCGAAAGTTGTACATACTCCTTAAACTGTGTTTTAAGATAACCTTAACACAAAATGCTTTTCATAAATCATGTTAATATTTTAGTGTCTTCTATATTTAACAAAAAAAGTATATACAACGAAAGAGTTGAATTTTGCTATGAATGTGTAGCTACATGCATGATATAGTAGAATAATACAGCTCCAATGTAACACCATTTTAAGAAATTGAGGTAAATTTGTAAATGTCTCAGTCACCTCTTGTTAAAACAGGACTTCCTCCTACATCAGGCCTACTTTGTCTACAAGAGATAATTTAATTATAATTTCTTGGCCAACAATATGTTTAATATTTCCAATCTGTTACACTCTCTCATTCAGATAGTGCTGTACACCATAATGAAATATCCAAGTCCGAAAAGAAAAGACTTTACCGTCTATAAGCGAATTGGACTCCAATCTTTATGTGTTTGCTTCTGCAGGAAGCCAATTCATTGGGCTTCAACATGGTTGGAATAAAAGAGGACTATGTACGTTACAACTGTGATCTCACATCAGAGATAAAATACGAAGCAACTGCAGTTCCGCCTGATTTTACTATGGTGAAGAGTGAAGCTAAGGTGAGTGGAGTTCGTGGTGGGGTGTGCAGCTTCTTGTTTTTTGTAGTATGTTTAAATTTTTTCATGTCCATCAGCCTGAACACCTTTATTCTATACTTTCTGTTCCCTAGGACACGTAGCATATTGAGGAAAATTGTAGTTTCTAAGATGTAATTATCTTTAATCTATGATCATACCTCCAAAAACCGTTCCTACATTCATAATCTTTTTCTTCTTTTTTTAAATTGGTGATTTTACTACGCTGTATCAAACTGCTGTGGTTGTTTGTCTTAATCAAACATCACTGACCATGTAACTTATATTAGCTTATATGCTAAGTTAGAAATATAATTTAATAATATATTGTAAATTTATACCAACTCAACAATGTAACTTTTATTTAAAGCAACAATAATAATCACTTCTACAATTTAATTCTACTCCCATCAACAATGGGATTTCCACTCCACACAGTAACACAGCATTCGTTATTGCACTCCACAGACGACAATGACGATTTACCTGGATTATTGAGAACAACAATGTACTGCTAATTTTAACTAATGTTCACAAAGCACTATTTACAAATCAGAACTGTCAGTTCTCAGTTCACAGTTCGTTTGCCTTGGCTAGTTCTTCTAGCTCAGTCACTCAAGTTCACAGTATCTCGAACCCCAGACCTTCAGAGGCAGTCCACTGAACTTCGAACTCAGGTCCCCCAACTGCGGTCCACTGCACTCAAACTCAGGATTTCCGGCTCCACAGTTACGGACACAACTCAAGTCGAACTCCGGTCTCGAAGCTGGCTTCACTGCTACACAAGACTGCCTGGCTTGCTGTCTACTGACTACAACAACACTGCAACTAACTAAAACTGCTCAAGTTCACTCGCGTGTCGTAATTTATAACCACACCATAGTTGCTAGAAATTTCCGGAAGATTCCACTCTCGAATAATCTGGATTTCTCTGCTCTCTGCCGCAGTCGCTCTCTCCCCTCTCTTCTCTCCACCACAGCACATGCCCCAGGAAGCAGATGCGCGCGCAACCTGCCCGAATCACGGCCGACCTAGCCCTTCCTCCGTCGGTCGTGAGATCGAATCTCACGTGGCCGTCACAATATATTAGCGATCTGTCCCTGTGATTGAAGTCAAGGTGGATATACACTACTCAAAACAATTAGGGGAACGCTATGAATTACATTAATATTTTTCTATTGGATAAGACAGGAAAATAAATAAATTGAATACATTATTTGTGACACCATTTAACACCATGCCAATAACAACAAATGAATAATGAATTTTAAAGCCAACAAACTAAGTCAGCAGTTAAATCTTGTCCTAGCTTTTCAAACTTGAACTTCCTTTATAAAGATGAAGGATCAGTGGAACAGAAAAATTCTCTCTGGCACCGGGATTCGAACCCGGATTATCAGCTGTATGTGCTGACGCTCTATCCACTAAGCCACACCAGATTCCAATTCCGATGCCAGATTCAATCCTCTCAGTTTAAGTTCCACCTCTTAGTTTTCCCTTAGTGGCCAACCCTCATGCACTGTGTCACAGATGTGTGACCATGGCACAATGTCCAGCATACTAATGTGCAAAGGTGCACTCATTACGAGTAAGTGGCCGGGATCCGACTGAATGAGCACCGTCTTAAATCACTAAGTGATTATATACACATGTCATATTATTGCGATGTATGAATTGGAATTCAGTGTGGCTTAGTGGATAGAGTGTGAGCACGTAGAGCTGAAAACCCGGGTTCGAATCCCAGTGCCGGAGAGAATTTTTCTCCATTCCACCGATCCTTCATCATAGAATTCTCGCACGCAAATATATGTACTTCGTTACACCGCAAAAATATGATATGCGTATATAATCACTTAGTAATTTAAGACGGCACTCATTCCTTCGGATCCCAGCCACTTTGTCACTCATAATGAGTGCACCTCTGCACATTTGTATGTTGAACATTGTGCCATGGTCACACATCTGTGACACAGTGGATGAGGGTTGGCCACTAAAGGGAAACAAAGAGGTGGAGCTTAAACTGAGAGGATTCAATCCGGCATCGGAATTGGAATCCTTAGAATTTATGACTGGTTTACAACCAATAAACTAGCATTAAACATTAATAAAACTAACATAATTCAATTTAAAACAACTTCATATTTAATCTCTGAAACATTAGATAGAGCTATCAACAATATACCCCTACTGGAAACATCAACAACCAAATTTCTTGGTTTGCATATGAATAATAATATATTAAATTGGAAACATCGTATTAAAGAAATAACCCCCAAATTTTAGCTCAGCATGCTTCGCAATTAGGTCGTTACAACAATTTCTAAACAGCAGTATCTTAAAGACAAAATATTTCGCCAATTTTCATTCCATTATGTTCTACGGAATAATATTTGTGGATAGGGAATCAGCACGTAGAGCTGAAGATCCGGATCCTTCATCATATGATAATGCAGAATTCCTGCATGGAAATATATGTACTTCGGTGCATCACAATAATATTCCTTTATAAAAGTTTAGTATCGTGAATGGCCTCCACGACTTTCAATGATAGCTTGGCACCTTTATGGCATACTCCTTACTAGATTCTGGATTTCCTCTTGGGGGATATTCTCCCATTCCTCCTTTAGAGCATCTCTAAGTTCTTTTCAGTGTTTGTGGAGCTGCAGGTTGGTTCCTGACATTTCTATCTAGAAGATGCCACAAGTGTTCAATTGGGTTGAGGTCTGGGCTGGTCGCTGGCCACTCCAATACCTCAATTTCATTCTCCCTTAGGAAATTCCTGGTGAGGCTGCAGAATGTGCTGTGGCATTATCCAGAACAAACAGAAATCCAGGGGCTACTCCAATGACAGGAGGCATTAAATATTCTTCCAGAATGTCGTCAATATACCGGACAGCATTCAGTTGCTGGGGAACAATTACGAAGTCCATACGATTTCGCACATAATACTGGCCAAGATCATTATGGAACCCATACCAAATTTATCAACTTCCTCGATACATGCTGCAGTCAGTCTTTCCCTTGGCCTTGCCCACACTCTTAAACGTCCCATCACAACGCATGAGACGATACCTGGATTCGTCCAGGAAGAGCACAGACTGCCACTGGTTCAGGTTCTAATCAGCATGTCTTGATGGTCTGTAGAGAAACTTCCGGGCTTATATCGTGTTATCTTGATTCTAGTGGTTGACATTTCGACCGCAGTGTTGTGGTAATCATCAGAGCAGTGGATAAGGAAATAGTGTGTGAGCTTGTATTTATATAGGAGTCTGTCCACACCTGTGAAGTAACGGTTAGCGCGTCTGACCGCGAAACCAGGTGGCCCGGGTTCGATTCCCGGTCGGGGCAAGTTACCTGGTTGAGGTTTTTTTCCGGAGTTTTCCCCTCAACTCAATATGAGCAAATGCTGGGTAACTTTTGGTGCTGGACCCCGGACTCATTTCAGCGGCATTATCACCTTCATCTCATTCAGACGCTAAATAACCTAACATGTTGATAAAGCGTTGTAAAATAACCTACTAAAATTAAAAAAAAATATAGGAGTCTCAATGGGAGAGGATTTCCAATGATAGGTCGTAGGTTCTCCTTCTGGCATATGATTGGTTCTTCGTTGTCCAATGCCGTTGAGGTCTGCATGAAGGGGAGTATTCTTATTAAAGACTGGCCCTAACAAGGTCCGAAAGGAAATGCGAGTCCGGACCTTATGAGGGCCAATCTTTAATAAGAATACTCCCCTCCATGCAGACCTCAACTGGACTGGACAATGAAGAACCAATCTTATGCTGGAAGGAGAACCTACGACTTACACACAAGCTCACACACTATTACCTTATCCACTGCTCTGAGGATGACCACAACACAGCATCAAGACAATGCGGTATAAGCCCGGAAGTTTCTCCAGGCTATGTACACCAGCTGTCTATGCCAACACATAAGTCTTGATCCCTTATGTCGATTTGTTAAGCATGATTTTTTAACAGGCCTTTTTGGCCGTATATTTTCTTCCCTTAATCTATTGCATATGGTTTGGTCTGAAACCCAGACTCATAAGCGATATGGAGGTCATGTAGCAGATCTCTTGCAGTTTTTGTATGCTGTCGAAGAGCAGATTTGACAGTGATCTGTCTTGGCGGAGGTTTCTTTTACGTGTACGTCTCTGGCCACTCTTCTACAATATTGTGACAGCGACGTGAGATTCGAACTCACGACCAGCAGAAGGAAGTGCAAAGTCGGCCGTGTTTTGGGCGGGTTGCGCGCGCATCTGTCTCCTGGGGCATGGCTACACGCGGTGAAGGAGGGGAGCAGCAGCGTGCGAGATTATTCGAGAATGCCATCCTGACATCCGTGGAAATCTTCTAGGCATCTATCGATTATTCGAGATCGCGAACTATCCAGAACTCGTACTTTCTCGCAACGATAGTTTGGTTGTAAAAGAGAAGACGCAAGTGAACGCGAGACAGTCATACAGTCATTCAGTCAGAGAGTAAGTCAGTGGACAGCAAGCCAGTCTTGTGTAGCAGTGAAGCCAGCTTCGAGACCAGAGCGCGACTTGAGTTGTGTCCGTAACTGTGGAGCCTGAAGCCCGGAGTTCGAGTGCAGTGGACCGCAGTTGGGGGACCTGAGTTCGAAGTTCAGCGGATCGTCTCTGAAGGTCTGGGGTTCGAGATTCTATGAACGCGAGTCACTGAGCTAGAAGAACTAGCCAAGACAAACGAGCTGTGAACTGAGAACTGACAGTTCTGTGTTGTAAATAGTGCTTTGTAAATATTAGTTAAGATTAAAAGTTCATTGTTGTTCGTAATAGTCTAAGTAAATTGTCTTTGTCGTCAACGCTGTGTTGCTGTGCGGAGAGCAAATCCCATTGTTGACGAGAGCGTTTAAGGTTAGTTGTAGAAAGGAATTATTGTTGCTTTAAATAAAAGTTACATTGTTGTTCAGTAATAAAATTTACAATATTGACCTGTCTGTCTGTGTCTGTTGCTTAACCTGGACATCACAGAAGAAATATCAAACTCTCTAGCCACTTGTCGCAGAGCTTCACCTTCTCATAAGAGAAGTAGAGCATGATACACTTCAAACTCATTTAAATATCTCATTTTGTCAGAAGGTTTAGCAAACAAGACAATTCAGCATTCATTACCGAGCTATGTCAGAAAGCTGACCAATTAAATTACAAGTTGTCAAGGCCTTCCATAACCAAAGATTTCTTATTTCAGGTAATTACTCTGAATTCAGGCCATGAATCTTTAAGATTCTCATCCACAGATCAAATTTATGTTTCAATTTATACACTGTGCCCACACTAACAGTATACAGAAATAATAGCTTATAATTTCACAACCGTATATTATAATTCCTTAAGGTAAACCTCAGTCAATAGAAAAACTCTCCAAGATTTCGTTTCGTACCTTTCCCATGGCCATTGTTATGTGCAATGTTATGTTTCAAGCTTATTGTTGCTTGGCCATTGTTGTGTGAAATGTTTTGTTTCAAGCTTATTGTTGCATGAAAGAAAATTTGCATTTATAAGTCTAGTTCCTTGTCAATAGACATGTTGACGGTACAGCAACTCAGACCAGATGATTGTCGCAAAATAGGTAATTTCTCCGATGAGATGATTTGGTGTATCGATGAAAATCCCAGGTATGTCGATTTGTTGCTATTCAGTGATGAAGCAACCTTTCACGTTAATCGTCATAATTGCTGCATATGGGGTTCTCAGAATCCCTACAGAGGGATTGAACATGAAAGGGACTCGCCAAAAGTCAATGTCTGGTTAGGAATGCACAAAAATGGGAGTAATTGGCCCATTCTTTTTTATGGAGCCTACAGTGCGCAGTGGGACAGATTGCGATTCTAGCCGGAACAAAATCTAATATTGATCATTTCCTCTCGAATTGTTGAAAATAGCAAGGTGAAGGTAAATTATTATGACATTTGATGAAATATTTGTATGAGAATTATAATTTTAGTATAGAATGCCTATTTGTTAAAAAAAAACATACAATAATAGAAATTGCATACAACTAATTCGAATAAAAAGTTAAAGTGAACAGAAATTATTTCACAGACTACTATGAAGAGAAACATAATATATGTAGTAAATTCTATGACTCATGTTTAGAAATCTGAAGCGTCTCTTCAACATCAGTGTGTGACGTCGTATGTTTAGTGTCAAAGCTTCTCTCTCATAGATTAGCATTCTGTGATTCATTAGCAACAACTTGAAATAGGACACGCATAAATGTGAGAACATGTGAAAATTGATTTTGTTCCGGCTAGAATCGCAATCCGTCCCACTGTGGAGTGATGGGAGTCATGTACCTTGATATGCTGGAGAACTTTGCTATTCTGCAATTTTCGCCAGGTTTAACATTTCAGCAGGATGGTGCTCCACCACACTTCCATCGAAATGTTAAAACGTTTTTGATGTAACCTTTCCAAGAAATTGGATTGGTAGGGGTGGGCCAATTACCTGGCCGCCTAGATCCCCGGATTTAACTCCTTTGATTTTTTTTGCATGGGGATTTATTAAAAATTTTGTTTATAGCAGAAAAGTTCATAATTTGATTTGAGACAGCCTATCATTCAAGCATGTAAGCTTATAACACCTGATATGTTGGTGAACACCTGGCAAGAGGTTGAGTAACGTTTTGGTACCTGTCGTGCTATAAATGGTGCTGATGATGATGTATACTAGTAGTAATAGAAACTTTTTCACTTACTCTATACAATGCAGAAGAAATTTATTTAATAAACCTTATCCAAGTTACGATATTAGCTGTTATTTCAGTATAGTTATAGTGTGGACACAGCGTATATGTACCAGTCTTCACCATGACAGCTTAAAAAAAACAATGACCTATATAATTTATTGTAAGTGTTACCCTAATTGTTTTGAGCAGTGTGTATGGTATCATTGGTATCATAGAGAGGCACTGGTCAGACTTTATTGTATTAGGCTATTATTCGAAATTGTTATAAAGGCCTTACGAAAATATTTTAAAAGTGACAAGTTAGAAGATTAAAGAATACTTACTCAACTGGTTTTTTTGACGAGGTACATCATTTATTGTGAATGAGATGTATCAGGAGGATTGCAGGTTTTATGGTGTTTGTTGGCAATAATGCCGTATTAAAAAAAACTGATGCTCACATATTTTATTCTATTTGAAATATTGCTTGATGCAAGAACAGATGTACTATTCCAGTTCCAAGAGGATCATTATAGCCTATATCTCTTTCATGTAGTGGAAATTTTTAAAGAGTAATAGTAAACTGTGAATGCTAGTGGTATAAATATCACTATTCCAAGAGGCAGTAAAAGTCACTCTGTTCTTGAAATAATAAGTATATATAAGTTTACAAATCTATTGTGCAAGTACTAATATGAAGCAAGGTAAATAGTGGGACTGTGGTGGAGCAGGCAATAATGCGTAATTAGTTGGAATTCAAACATAGGTACTGCTATCAAACTTTTGAGAATGAAATATTGTGCATGCTGGGATGTGAATGAAAGAGCTTCCATTAGCATCCATCAAGTTTTCGTGTTGTTCCTTCTGTGGACAGAAAATAAAGATCATAACATATGATGTAATATAACTTAGTCATGTGCCTCATATTGAACTATAACAATTAGTTGTCAATATCAATAAAACTACGTTTTTCTTCTTTCTGTTGCTACAAGTTTCATGTTTCTAGAGGTATTTTGATTCTAAAATAGTTATTTATGCAACAAGTGGATAATCTTGATGATCATTCATGCGACAGTTTTCACGAGTGTCATAATAAGATTATCCACCAGTTGGATACAACACTTTATGGCATCTTAGCATTATAAATTGTAGGAAAGAAATTATGAAAGAAATTCAATTCGGGATCCATCATATGTTCATATCGATTAGTTGCGCTTGACTTTGGCATTGAGTAAAGAGGAATGAATGACCTTGCAGGTTATGTTGCAAATGTTCCTTTATTTTGTTAATAAACCACAGAACTGTATTATGTAATATTACAAGAGTGATACAAAATTGTTAAAGATTGGAAATAAATGATGTTACCTTATGTCCTGCATTTCATTTCTTGTTACATTGCGCATAGAAGCGATAATGGACATAGCAAGCATTCTGGTATTACGTCATTGCTTTTATCGGCAGTCGTGCTATAATAAGCTAATTACGCACGATTTTCGATGTAGTAACAACTGTTTATAATGCTAGGATGGCATAAACTTATATACAGACTCATTGTCAGTACCGTGACTTTTTCCCCTTCTGTTAAGAATTTTACTGCAGACACGTAATTCCGATATGCGTTTTATACTTTTAGTAATAAATATTTTCTGTTGTCTGTTAGCTGTTAATGTCTTTTGCTTATTTCACTGTCGATTATGTTCCTTACTATATTTTCCATGTTCCCTAAGTAGCAATTAATTCTTATTATGCGGACTAGAGTGCAACATTTACCACAGACTCACATTCTTACGAACTGTTAATGCATCACGTACATTACTCTTCTGTCTTTCGCAGGAAGGGAATTTATTGGATCTCCACGTGACTGGAATAAAGACGGAATGCGTGGACCACAGCTATGATCTCGCATCAGAGATTAAAGTTGACGAAGCTGCAGTGACAACTGATTTTGTTAAGATAGAGTGTAGAGCAGAGGTAAGTGGAGCCCATGGGGTGTATTAACAGTTCTTCTTCCAATATAATTCTTGTACCATTTTTGTTGCAGGCAGTATGTATACCTGTCCGTACAAGGATTTTACATATGACTTGTCATGTAAAATTATTACACCACTTATTTCAGTATACCTTAAATATCATGTGTGGTATATATTGATAGGGAAGACCTAAAATGACATACTAGGACAAAATTACATACCACAATTATTACGAAAAATATCTTGATAGTGTCTTCAAATTTCCCACCATTACATTTATGACATTCTTATAACCTACTGATTATATTTTTGCTGATGAGAGGTGCGAAATTATTTCATTATAGTCATGAATATTTTGTGACCTTCTGTTAAGAAAATATCACTAGGGCCCGGTTTTATAAATACGGTTAATCTAAAGATTATGTTAAACCTAAGTTAAACCTAACCATGAGTTTAACTCAACGTGCTGTATTACAGAGTTTCGGTTAAGTTAAACCATAGTGGAATACGATTGGCATTACTGCTAGGAAAGAAAAGAAGACGATCGCAATTGTTTAATTATATTATTGATTTAAAATAGCCGACGCTCGTGGAGAATCTTCATTAAGAAACATATTTGTTCTTCGATATCAGAGAGAGTATCATAAAAAATTCTAAAGAGGTCCAATACCGCGTGCTTCAATATGCTTGTCAGACTTAACCTCAAATAATTTCTTAACGCTGGTTACCAATGTTATACTCCCAAACACAATGCAACCAAACTAAACCTTGCATGACCATCCGCGACGTAACTCCATATAGAATAAACTGAGTAATGAAATAATAATATTATAGTCCCAACGCTCTTATTTCCGGCGTGACTCCGCCTCTTTGCTTACGTCTTAGAAAGTGAAGGCTCTATAAAGTCTAGGTAGGTAGTATCGTTCGCCATTTTTGTTCTTACGTTGCGCCCCGTAGTAAATTTTGTCACGAGACTGTCTGCCACACACAGTACAATGCGCAATAGGTTTATAGTAGATTTACGGACACCTCCGAAATCTTCCATCGTTTTCAGTATGTCTACTACCAGAGGTAAAATAGCGCAACATAACTACTTACTGATGAGAGATTCAACAGAATGTTTTCAGAAATAAAAAAGAAATCATCTTTTCAAATAATTTTTAAATTCAAACCCTAAAACACATATTTTTGCAGTTTCTCGTTTTTCTGTTGCATGTTGTATCCGAGTTTTCAATTTTTCGTAACAAGGTTAGCACTATAAGCCTAATTTTGAAGGTTAGGACTGTCTGCTTCGAAAGCCTCAATCTGTTTTAAAACTTGTGTTCATTTATGTATATTTCAAAGCAATTCACTTTATTTCGAAACATTCTTGGTCGTCATATAATATTAATCACTCACATATAGTTAGTCACTCTTAAGTTCTTGGAAAAAATCTGCAATATCCGTGTGTATTGCGAGAACCGCCATCTTGCACTGTTGAGCATTAAACTGCAGTTGCAGTTTAAACGGCAGAAATGTGCCGATCAAGTTAAACTCAAGTTAACTCAAGATTAACTGGTACTTAAGGTTTATAATACGAAGCAGAACGAAAAACTTCAGTTTATACTGAATGTAAGGTTTAAATGGCGTTTATAATACCAGCCCTAAGTATTTCCAGTCTATTATAGTTTTGTGCTTGCTATAAACTAAGAAAGCCATATATTGTCGACAAAACTGAAGAATGAGTAACAATTCTGTATATTTATTTTTATTGTAATGCAAATATTATTTTAGGCTGCAAAAGGAAATTTGTCGAATACATGGGGAAGAGCCATTAATCCTTTCCATTGAAGGCTTTAAGGAACCAACCTGGACAAAAACCCAATGTCCCGTGGTGCAGCTGTTAGTAAGCATAATTTTACAGACTGAATTAAAGGGAGGGGCTACTCATCAATTAGCACTGGTCAGCTTGATCGAATTTGGGACAGTTTTCCTCTATTCAATACCTAATTCCCTCTTTATCCTTTCCTATCCAGTCCTCTGACTGAACTCCTACTTTCTTCGACCTGATGGTATTAGAGCATTCGAGGCCTAGGGGTTCATTTCACTTTCCTTCTTACCCTTTCTACTTTTCTGTTCCTAGTGCTGACCTGCTATGGCACTACAATCGTCCTCCTGTGGCTTAAGGAGGGAAAGTTGGTGATCAACAAGATCTCCCAACTAGGTCCAATGGACCCGTCGACCAACAGCAGGTGTGGTCCTCCAGACATTCTGGGGGTTGTGTGCGAATGAAGTAGTAGTATTTTTTTTGTTTTTGTTTTTGTTTTTGTTTTTTTTTTTTTTTTTTGTACAAGTAACATTTCTTTAAGTATTTATTAATTTTCCCTTACACCATCAATTAAAAACACGTATGCTTTTAATTTTTTGAAATTATAAGTGGTTGTATGCAAGTACTTCCACGGTATTCTGAAACTCAAAGTACCATTTCGGATTCCATAATAAATTACGTACATCAATACATTGAATCTTTACACATAGTTTTCTATCAATTAATGTCGAAAATGTACATGTAACAACGAAATCAAAGCACTAAAACGTCAAACGTCATACCTTTATTTCACCTCTGTCCTCCTTCACTCAGCTTTGCCAAACCTACCCACGCTTCGGCTTGTAACTGAAGATGGCTCTCGTAAAACCGGTATTTTTATGTCCTATAACTCTGTACATGAATTTAATGTAATACGTATTGTAACTTAAACTAAACACTCATTGGTTATGCACTTTATTCGATATATGCTTTTCGTTTTTGCGTCGTTACTGCACTTAACATTTAATTAAATTAAGACTCAGAACGTGTGACACAGAGTAAAACACGGTACAGTATAACCTTCACTTTACAAGATTTGAGGAAATTAAAATAAAATTGAGTTCATGACTAGTTAAGACACAAATTCTTTCCCGCTATGCCTGCGGGATCCCTTGGTATGCAGTTTTACAACCCCGAAGGAAAGATCATTGTCCACTAAGGGCTGTGCATATATTTTATGCTCGACCATGCCGGAATGTAGTAATTATACACCAGGTAGCAGTCCTTTAATGAATGTCATTAAAGTACACCTATTCATTAAAGTTGAGGTTTTCGATTATTCTCGGATATGCAATCGAAAGACAACGAGGGAAACGTCACGGAGGCTGGAAATCCAATACTGTCGCAGAAAGTTATGTTCTGTTACTATAATAATTAGTGTTAATTGTAAGTAATATTCAAATAAATTCAATTTGTCATCTCGTTTTTCAATTCTAAATCAATTTCCAGGTTATATCAAAATTAGTTCATGTTATTCTCTCAATTATATCAAGGTCAATGACATTATTGTTCCTCGGAAAAAATTAACACTTTCGCGTCTGCGCACATCTCACAATTTACGAGCTTGCACAAGGTCACTTCTGCTCTTCAGTGAGATGCGAATGAAATGAATACTTCTGAATAATTTCAAGTTAGAAATATGGTCGAGCATAAAAAGTCGTATGAAACTTGCCTATAATGGTAATTAAGATGCTTGCGCTAGTTTCATAAACAAACATACTCGCGTCTTAATTACTATCATTATAGGCTCGTTGCATAATGTACTATTACATTGATATTTTTAATATTAATTTCCATTAAATGTAGACCTATTGTATATTTTATGTTTAATACTGGGGGACATAGTTTTCCCGCTTCAAATGCGAATTCGCGGTAAATCGGACGGCGCTATTCGGGCTTTTACTGTACTAGATAATCTACAAGATTGGTAGGAAGTAGTTCAGAATCGAAGTGCACGTTCAATGTGTAGTTGAATAGAGATCGAGAACAAATAATGATACAAGTAATGCTCTGTGATATCAATGAGCCACCGGCATAGGTCAGTCGACTAAGAGCACGCCTGCCGATCCCAACATATGCTCGGTCGCGGGTTCGATGTCCGCTTGAGCTGACGACCTGGTTGGGTTTGTACCGAGGTCTTTTCTAACTGTAAAGCGAATTTCAGGTAATCTATGGGGAATCCTCTGCCTCATCTCGGAAAATACCATCTTCAGATCACCAATTCCATCGACGCTAAATAACCTAGTAGTTGATACAGTGTCGTTAAATAACCAAGTAAAAAAGATAGTAGAATGCAATAAGAGAGGAACAAAAGATCTTGAGTATCTTCTTCAAGAAATGACATTTTCTAGTAAATATTGTAAATGTTTTTCATATTTGGATCCAGTTTAGAAACTCAGTTCTCTAACTTTTTAGCTACAGTTGCACCATCTCTTTTATATCCCTCTTTGCAGGAAGATTCGTGCAACAAGAACACAGTGGAAGGAGTTGTGATTCGGAAACCATTCAAGTGTTCTGACTGTGGAAACTGTTTCTTGGAGATAGAAGAACTCACTATTCATGTATGTGAGAATAGACGCAAGAAACCAATCAAATGCGGTGTGTTGGAAAATAAATTGTCTAATGTTTCAGAACTGAATAGTAGTGCTCGCGAACATAAAAGCGAAAAACAATTTAAATGCGATGTCTGTGAAAAGTGTTTTTCGACTTCTTCAGGTCTAAATTTTCATGCACGCAAACACACAGGTGAAAAACTTCATAAATGCGATGTCTGTGGAAAGAGTTTTTCGCGGTATTCCCATTTATCTAGGCATATACTCGTACATAGCGGCGAAAAACCTTTCAAATGCGATGAATGTGGAATGTGCTTTTCTCAATCTAGTAATTTAAAGAAACATTCACGCAAGCACACAGGGGACAAGCCATTTAAATGTGACATTTGTGGGAAAAGGTTCTGGCAGTATTATAATCTAAGTGCACATGTACATGTACATTCGATAGAGAAACCATTTAAATGCGATAAATGTGATACGGTCTTTTCGAGCTTGAATAATTTGAAAAAGCATGCACTCGTGCACACAGGCCTAAAAGCATTTAAATGCGATGTTTGTGGAAAGTGTTTTTCGGCTGCTTCAAGTCTAAATATTCATGCACGCAAACACACAGGTGAGAAACTTTATAAATGCGATGTCTGTGAAAAGAGTTTCTGGCAGTATATCCATTTATCTAGGCATTCACGCGTACATAGCGGCGAAAAGCCTTTCAAATGTGATGAATGTGGAATGTGCTTTTCTCAATCTACTAGTTTGAAGAAACATTCACGCGTGCACACAGGTGAAAAGCCATACAAGTGTAATGTCTGTGAAATGAGCTTTTCGCGGTCGCATCATTTAAAGAAGCATGCCAGCACGCACTCAGGTGAGAAGCCATTCAAGTGTGATGTCTGTCAAAAGTGTTTCTCTACTTCCTCATGTCTAAAAAGGCATGCTGTAGCGCATACAGGGGAGAAGCCTTTCATATGCGATGTGTGTGGTAAATGTTTCTCGCAGTCTCGATGTTTAAAAAGACATTCACACAATCACTCAAACGAAGAGTCATTCGTATGCGATGTGTGTGGTAAATGTTTCTCAAAGTCGGGACACCTACAAATTCATTTACGAGCACACGACCGACATGTCTCTCGACTGCAATCATTGGTGTAGTTCTTTGTCGCACTTTGGATACTTACGAATAAGGACACACAAAACACAGATTGTTCAAAGACTATATCTGAAAATTGTTTCTAGAGTTCTTCACAACTGACTATAAACTACTGAAAAATGAGTAGGAATTAAAGAAAAGTTATTTGTAATATATTCTCAAATATAGTAATGCAGTGGACGAAGTTAAATTTTTTTATCAGTTTCTAGCGTATTTTTTTAGTAATACCACAGTCTAGTATATACAGTCACGAAACTCAATACGTAGTGAATATGCATCCATAGATAGTTGCTAACCACTAGGATCGCTGATATTGCCTCATCACAAACAATATGAAATAGTACCGGCACAGTATATTGTTCCTAGCAACCTCACAACTTAGGCTTCGTGACTATCTATGAAGAAATACATTGAATAGTGGATACCGGAAGTCATCGGCGTATTCACATCATAAAATTTGAACCTAGAGAGACAAAAGGTTATATTCTGGAACCGACCATCAGATTCGAGACGCATCAGAATCAACCCGAGGAAGTTAATCTAGAGAAAAGGACAGTTTATGAACCAACTATCCCTTATTACAAAACTTCATATAAACTCTGTAATATAGAAGTCATCGGATTAATGGTGGGCGGTAGAGGGACCATAACAAAACAATTCGTGTCATTTTGTCATAAATTTGGAGTCCCAATAACAACAATTATGGAAATTTCTATGATAGCCTTGAAGGGTTCTCTGCAGATTTTACGGCGACACCTGTATTTCAATTCAAATTTAATTATGTCATTCTATTTTTATCTATATTTTTTTTTATTTTACTGCAAATTTTCATTATGTGAAATATTATCTACTGTATATTGTAGTTTATTGTAAACAAATTTTTTGTAAGACATTTTAAATATCATCTTAAATGTTACTGTTTAACATTCTTTGTCTTTGGCATCCTCGCCAAGTTGAAGATTGAATAAATAAAAAATACACTGTGGTAATACCGAGAAAAAGAAGAAACGCTAGAAACAGGAATAAGAATGGTATGTATTTATTCACCCTGAAAATTAGTAAATACTAGGGTTGGCACCTGTCCCGATTTTTTCTGGATCGTCCCTACTTTTTTGTAACTTCCGTGTCCCGACACGAGTATGATGAAACTCCCAAAAGTCCCTACGTTTCTGTTTTTAGGTTACAAGCCAAGTTTTATTATTAAGCCTGCTTAAGGTTTTACGTCAAATATTTGTTATAATATTAGTAAAATCTATTTTATTTTTCTTTAAAATTCTACAGTTTGTCATCTTGATAACTGTTTAAATTTACAAACGGAAAAGCGACCAACAATGTGTTCGTGTCTTTGTTTCTAAGAAATCAAGTCACTGCAGCTCGTTTTTCATCGTCGCGGAACGGTGTGAAAATTCAGTAAAGACTAGGTTGGTGGCAGTTATAAATTGCAGTGCACATATGTCAGCGGTTTTGCAAGATGCAGACATCGTTTCCGCTATTTTAGGGGTTCGTTTCAATAGAATGTTCTCTAAATTAAAGGAAAGCAATAGTGGAAGTGCATGCAGTGATAGTGATAATTATGACAGTCAAAATGATAAACGGAAGAAAAGGGTGAAAAGAATGTGTACATTTCCTAATGAATGGTTACAAGATAAACATTTTAAAAGTTGGTTAGCTAAATGTGATGACAAAGGCATGGCAAAATGTATAGTATGTCCTGCTTCGTTGTCAATAAAAAGCGAGGGAATTGAGGTGGTGAGAAAACTTTTACAAAGAGAGAAACATGAACTTTTTGTTGCGTAAAATGCTAAAACTAAATCGATTGAAAATTTTTTAGCATGAAACATTCTCCTATTCAAAGTGAAGTTACAACTATTGAACTGTCGTTTACATATCATGCAATAATGTATAACCATAGTTATTTGTCTACGTATTGTGGCATTAAGTTAGCAAGTGGCATTTTAAAAAATTCTAAGTCAAGTACAAAACTTTACTGTGGATAATGTGAGATGCTTGTTCAAAATGTAATGGCTCGTCATTCTGTAGAATTGGTAGTAGTCTGTTTCGACACATGCCTCAAATAAAGGCAATATGAAGTGCTTTCCAGTCATTATTAAATATTTTTCTGATATTGGTCGAGTTAAAAAAAATTACTTAGCTTTTATGATGATTGCAAAGAAACAGCTGATGGTATTTTTGATAAACTTAAAATGTATTTTAGATGCACACGATTTGGAAGTTTTAATATATCAAGTTTGGTGCAGACAATGCAGCGGTCAACTACGGAAAACACCACTCAGTTTTTCAGAATTTCAAATCTTTAAATATGTATAACATAATTCAAGCGATTTATAATCGTCACGTTATTCATAACATGGCCAAAAATGCATGCAAAGTATTCAAATTTGATGTCGAGTGTTTAGTACTAAAAGTTTATATCGAGTTTTCATCTTCTACTAAGAAAACTAATGCACTCAAACACTTTTTTCAGTTTGTTGAACAAGAATATTCAACAATTTTAAGACATATTCCAGTTCAGTGGTTGTCCCTATTGCCAGCTCTAAAGCGTTTCCTAAAAAATTGTAATCCTATACGATCCTATTTTCTCTCTCAAGGAGAAGAAGAAACAAATCCTTTAGTATGGACTTTCGTAAGAGGAGTGAACGAAGAAGATAAATGATCACTTCCTTTCATGGATAACTTTATGAAGTCTGTTACAACAACAATTTTACAACTCGAAAATAAAGAATAATTCAACCTACAGATCCGTACCGGTAAGCTATCTTAGCATCCCTACATAAAAACATTCAATCTATCAAAAGATGGATTTTATGGCTTTCAAGTTAATCAAAATTTGAAGAAATTAAGCAAATTGGACCAGGAAATGTTTAAAAGAGATGAAGCTAATGTATGTCAGAGGAGTCTTTATTATTTAAATAAGTTTTTCAACTTCGAGACCTCCTCTTTTAAGAAATTCGCTGTCTGCAATCTGAAAGAAGTACTGACCTTTCATAGCCTTATAGAAATTGTAAATGCCCACAGCTTACAAGTAAACGGTGATGAATTGTGCAATGAGTTCGTTGTTCTAAGAGATGTTATTGAAACTCTTAAAACCCCAGATTTAGCAACTGACAAAAAACGGATCCATTTTTTTTAACAAATATTCAGCCCATAACTTACTAGTCCACACCTGTGGAGTAACGGTCAGCGCGTATGGCTGCGAAACCAGGTGGCCCGGGTTCGAATCCTGGTTGGGGCAAGTTACCTGGTTGAGGTTTTTTCCGGGGTTTTCCCTCAACCTAATACGAACAATGGTGGGTAACTTTCGGTCTGGACCCTGGTCTCATTTCACCGGCTTTACCACCTTCATTTCATTCAGACGCTAAATGATCTAGATGTTGATACAGCGTCGTAAAATAACTCAATAAAATAAAAAATAAAATAACTTACTCAAAACAGTAAAATTTGTGTTATCTGGTCCTGTCAGCAACGTGCATATAGAGAGAGTGTTTTCTTTAATGAAAAACTTGTGGATAGAACCGTGGTGGGAATATAATGGTGTAGCAGACTGTTGACTCAAACTCGTTTTCTACTGCGCATGTCGTCACTTGGGAAGCAGCAGCTAATTCGCGCCGCAGTGCTCGAGGAACAAAACAAACAGTTGTTGTGTGTACGTGCACGGTGTTAATTCTTTGTTTATGTTATTCTTGTATCAGTAATGCTATTAATGTGACACATGCCTGGATGTGCAGTAGGCTATCTGATTGTTTGAGTTACAATCGAAAAACAAAAGGAACTGACGTAAAATATTATAGATTTCCGAAGAACGAAGACTTGGCAAGACAATGGTTGCAGGCTTGTATAAGGGAGGATGAAGTCAATTTACAGCACGATGTGTTTTCTCGCATGTTACTAAATTTTATTTGCTTCGCAACTCATTTGCAAAATATATTTTCATGTTAAACTTATTGTTTGACTTATTCCATAGATTGCTTTGAGGGAAAAGAAAGGGGGTAAAAATCTTAAGACTTAATGTTGTTTCAGCTCGAATTTGTTAACTTCATTTTGAAGAGTGAAGTTACGAAGTACCTTTAAAGCAGAAACTCCTAAATTATGAACCAAAAAGCAGTCGTAATCTGAAAGTACACGCTGTACCCACAAAAGCTCTGTCGCAGTCTTGCTTGAAAGGAAAATCAACAGACTATCTGAGATTGGACAGATGTGAAAAACGGAGAAGGAGGAAAGAAATTCATGACATCATTGCCAATAGTTCATGTAGACCTACTCTTCAGGCCACTTCCAAAACCAATTCCGACGAACATGTATCAGAGGATAGTGCATTAGACCTAAATAACGAAACGTGAGTAATTACAGCATTATAATAAGTATTAACTAGTATGTTCCTGTGTATCATATTGTTAAAATTTTTCACATATGAGTCGCTCCGCAGAAGGGAATAATTTTCTCATAGTTCTTCAAAACTTTCTAAGCTAAAAGGACTTAATTACATGTCTCATAAAATGTTAAAGCTGTGGTATCTTTTAACAACTTCCAGTCAGAAAAGGCTTCAGTAAATGGAAGGATTCAATTGTCTCGAATGTCAATAGAGGAGCAAAAAAGGCGTCAATCAATGGGCATAAAATAATTATTTTCTCGCTTAACCCTAGCATTATCACGGTTGGGGAAAAATTACCAACCCTTTTTATTTTCTAAATTTTTTTGAATTAATGAAATCTGACAGCTTTCACCTTTACTCTATTTGTCTCTAACATGATAAAGTATGCACACATGTGTACTGTTTTAGATTTCAAATATAGCAGACTAATAATTTGAAGTATTTGTTAGTGGACAGATTTTACCCACCCTTGGCATTTCATATGACCTAAACTTTTAAACATTTTCTAGTTTGAATTCTGTGATTTTTGTTCATTGTTGTAACTGTTTGTAACGCCGTTAAACTTGTTTACTGTTTCAATTCTCCACTTTACCATTTACTTGCAGTGTAGAAACTTCAGTTGGTAAATTTGTTCTTTCTTTATTGGTGTTTATTCAAATCTAGTTGTATTCAGGGATGCAGAACATAGACATGAGTTGTTTTGTGGATAATAGCAGCCTTAATGTTTTGGGTGAAAGTGATATTATAGTGTTATTGGAAATTGATTTACCGGCGGAGTTGAAGAAAGAAAGTGGTAGTAAGGAAGATAATACAGAAGTGGTTGGTGAGGGTGAATCAAGGTCTATTTCAAGTACTAGCTGCTAACAATAAAGCCGTTCACATACGAAAATTAATGTCAGATGTGGAAATTGTGGACTTAATTTGTGTCAAAAATATTCAGATATTAAAATTGTATGCAGGAGCATTTTACTAAAAGAAATATGCAGAATCACTGGATTGAAAAACTGATGTGTTTTTTTTTTTAAGTAATGTAAAAATGTTGAGGATGAAACTTTATTGAACGTATTTGAGGAGCTCGGAATCAAAACGCGTTAAGTCCACATTTTATCGAGAATGCGTTTTTTTTTTTCGAATTTGCCTTCTTTTAGGGACACTTCATCATGCTACACTTGACATTGGTTGCAATTCACATTTTCAGCCTCTTTAAAGCCAGCCTGAAATCGAAGGTCTGATTCAGAACATATTCTGTCCATCACCCTGAATGGATCAAACCGAGTTGAGTCCATGAACTTAAGATATCTTCTAACGAAAGCAGTGCACCAGAATGAACGTAATTAATTCGACACCTGCCTTTAACAAATGTTCATTATTGACTCTTTTCTAAAGTTTGCTTGTTGCTACCTTTAAGTTCATGCAGTAAGATTTAAAAGGACGGGTTTATTGCCTGGAATCTCTATTTAACTCTCCACGCGCAGACAGTGAATTGGTGGTGTGCGGTAAGTGGCATTTAAAGGCAGGTGGAGGCCGTTTGCAATAAACATGGGTCTTATACTACAAATTGTGATATTATACTCATAATTTGGTAACAGTTTGAACAGTATGTTAAGTTTCGAAAGAATCCAGTACAAAACATTGTTTGCACTCCCACGTTGTTTCTCTTCTTTCTTGTGAGATTTACAAACTTTGCAGGTTCTCGCTGGCTTCTTTTTCTGTGGGTGGTAGGTATATGACGGGAGGGGGGATAAGCCCAACAGCTTGTTTGTAATATTGTCGTCGTAACTCCAGCATTCCCTCCCCTTTCACTAACACTTCAGTTAGACAAGGTTAACCCTCTATAAAATGCCTGCTTCCAGGTCAAGTCGAAGATTTGTATATATCCTTTCCTTCCTGGGTTTGCTTCCCTTCACGGTCTTACATGCAATTACGTAGACATTGAAAAGCTGAAAAGTACCATAAACATTATATTGAAGAAACATTTCTGTACTTTTTTTTTACGTATTTTCCCATAATGGAGAAGGGATATAAGACTTCATTCTGACGCTGACCTGACAGTCAACCCACAACATAACGTTATTGTACTCTATTACGCCCTTCAGTTTCACCACTGTTTATTCCCCTTCATTGTTACCCTTTTTTCCTTTATGTTGACCATGTGAATGTTGTGCTTCGTAGACAGACTTTTTCTGTCATGTCACTTTACTGCCAATAACTCTTACAAGACCTCGACTCTGATTCCCTTTCTTAAACTTTGTTCATTCCACTTGGAATGCAGGACAGAACTTCAATGCACTTTTATTCAAACAGTTAGAATTATGGAAAACCTTTCGCGTATATTTAGAGGAAAATAGCTCCTCTTCTTCACGAAAGATCGTTTTACAACATACAACAACCCTCTAAATAGCTTGAAAAAACTGCATTCGACATCTTGAATGAAAACTGTCAATAAAAGTCGCAGGGTCACAAAGACGTCATGTCTAGACGGCTATGCTTTGGGAGCGCATCACGTTCCTGACAAGACGTTAGTAGGGAAGGGATTAGTTAATACAGCTTCTTGGTATTTATAATCAATTAACCTACCCCACTTCCAAAACCTTACTGACCTGACCTGAGCTAAGGTAGCAAGCTGCGAGAGAGTCTGCAATGCTTCCCGCGTGACGTCATCACGTAGTAGGAGAACGGGCGAGGCTGCGCACTGCTTCACCATTATATTCCCACCACGGATAGAACAAAGAAACAAACTTCACGTAAAATCCGCGGAAAGCGACTTCTGGTTAAAATAAACTATAATATAAGTTGTTCCGAATTTCATCAATATACTCTACATGCGAAGCAACTTCTAAAGGCCGCTGCCTCAGATAAGAAGTACGTCTAATGTTGCAGCCTTCGCCTCAGCCCCATGATTTGTACAAGACATTATGTTCATATTAAGGTAAACATAATTAATTTCAATACTTTTAGAAATGTTTAATATAGTATTTGTAGATTATTTTTAATTTAATTTAATTTGTAAAATGGAATACCGCCCACTTTAAGTGTCCCGACTTTTGACTTCTTCAAGGCGGCAACCCTAATGTAACATGACAACCACTGTAAACAAAGTACAGTACTTCTTTTAATCAGGTGTGCCAATACACATGAAGTCCCTACAGTGAAAACATTTCTCGTGTTAGGCGGAAAATTTGGAACTACCATCACTATGTTTCAGTAATGTGCCAGATGAAAAGGAAACATGCACACTTTAAATGGCGCTGTCCATTTTAACCCGAAAGAACTTAGGAATCAGATACAACCTCAAATTATGGCTCTTCTAAAAGATATAGATTCATAGATCAATAAAACACGACAAAATGAAAAATTCAAGATTTTTTTGTGTTACCGGGTCTCCTTAAACGAAAACTTCTACATTTTGCTAGCAGTAACACCTTAATGTCAGTAAAAAAAAAGGAACTTCAGAAGCATAAGTAACCCTTGCAGCAGATCATTATTCGTTCACAGGATCTTATTAAAAAATCTTGAGAGGAGAAACCTCACTTACTTATGGCTTTTAAGGAACCCGGAGGTTCTTTGCCACCCTCAAATAAGCCCACCATCGGTCCCTATCCCATCACCTATTCCAGCTCCCCCGCTTCTGAAGTGCAGTCAGTGATACAGTTTCTGAATGTACAGGACATAATGCCGATTGAAATTTATCGTCATTTGTACTAGGTCATGAGCAAACAGATGATGCATCGGTGCATCAGCAGGACGCCAAAATGTGCACGACGAGGAGCGCAGTGGGAGACCAACCATCATCACAGACGATCTTGTGGAGCAACGCACCATCTGCTTGCTCATGATGTTAGGCCCATAGACCTGGCACAGCTGACGATAAATTTCAATCGACGCTATGCCCTGTTCTTTCAAAAACTTTATCACTGATAGCACTTCACACGCTGTAGGAGCTGGAATAGAAACGTCCATCTTCAACCAATGCAACGAAGCTACAGAGAGCACTCGGGAAGTTCCACTAGCGCATGAGCCATGCCAGAACATTACTCTATCACGTACACGCAGTCGCTTCGTGCAACAAATGGTTTGCTAGCTGTGGGACGAGTGGGATAGTTACTTTATGGACGCGCCTCGTACATTGTTGGCATTGCTGCATGGATTGAATACTCATTTTATAAACAGTGTTATTCTGTCTCTGACCGTAGTATGATTCAGAAATACGAGCAGATAATTATATAATATGGAAAGTGAATCGGAAGCAGTTTTAGAACATTACGAGGAAGAAAGTTATGATATTTTTGATGAGTATGTTAGTGAAACTGAAGATGAAGTTCATCAAATTGAAGACCTGGACTGTGATTATGATAATGGTGATAATGATAATGGTGATAATGATGATGACGCAGAACCCAATTTTACTATATGCACTTCAAGTGACAGTGAAACTGATAGGAATATTAGTGATAACAACAATAGTGCAAGTGTAAGAATTATGAAGTATGTGACTAAAAGTGGAAGGGTTTATGTACCTAATCCGCCTCGTCCCACGCGAAAAACTGTTGCAAATATAATACGTGGAAAACCTGAACTGCCACAAACTGGTAAAGTAACCACAATACAAGAATCTTTTGGAAAGTTCTTTACTGATAAAATTGTATCTAAAATTGTGCAACTCACAAAAGAGGAAGCAGAGACAAGGAGTGTCGAAGAAACAAGTCCACGTGAAATCTTCGCATTCATAGGTACTTTCAGTTTGATGGGCGCAAATAACTACAGCAATCTAGATTACCATGACTTATGGTCCTAAGAGCTTGGAAGGTCAGTATACATAGCCAGCATGAGCCGGAACAGATTTCGTGATCTTCTGTCATCAGATTTGATGATAAGAACACAAGGCAGATTGGAGATGTAATGACAAATTTGCTCCTTTACGAGAAATATTTTAACTTTTGAATGACATATTTCCGAAGTACTGTACAGCTGGTAAAAACATTACCATAAATGAAATGCTTACCCTGTTTCGAGACAGATGCCCATTTAAAGTCTTTTTGAAAGAAAAACCGTGTAAATATGAGATCCTCATCAGACTTCTTGCTGACTGTGACTATCGATACGTTCATAGTATGGAAGTTTATGCTGACATAGAAGAAGAAACAACTCCTGAACCAAGAGGCCCTAGAGAAGTTGTTAAAAAGCATGTTGCTCCAATAAAGGGAGTGTGAATATGCGGCTTGAGCGGGCTCTGATGAGACCTGGGGCATCACACATTGGTTTGATAGATGTAAGCCCTATAAGAAGGTATGAATATACGTCACATGGCCTGCATCTGAATGGTAGAGGCAAGGAGCACCTTTCGGTTCTTATTGCTAATAGCATCAGAGGCAGCCATGTTAAAAAGCAGAGTTGTAATATTCCTATGTTAGTTAATGCTAGGGCTTCTCCTTTTTTAGGTTAAACCTCCCACCAGTAAGGTGTTTGAAACAAGTTAAACTAAATTGTAAATGCTCTGATGTTTCTAGTAATGAACACAGTAACTTCACTATTTTTCATCAAAATATTAGGGGATTAAAACAAAAAACTGATGAATTGATCACTTCTTTAGTAACTCAAAAGCATAAACCTCAGATATTATGTATAACTGAACATCATATGAAGCAACAGGAGATACTACAACTGTCTTTACATGGATATGTATTAGGTTCTCATTTCTGTAGACATGTCTTCCAAAAAGGGGGTGCCTGTATTTTTATCAGAGAGATTTAATTATCTTATGTGTTTATAGGGCGACAATGGGAGATTATAAGAAATTTACAACTAACTTAGATTCATTATTGAAAAGACTTTATAAACCACATACCGAATTTGTAATCTGTGGTGACATAAACATAGATTATCTATCAGAAAGCTCACGTAAAAGAAAATTAAACTCACTTCTTGAAACTTATAATCTTAGTCACACAGTAAGTTTTCCAACCAGAACACAAGCTGGATGTAGTACTGCCATTGATAATATATTTATAGATAAAAGTAGATTGAATTCCTATTCAACAGTACCATTAGTCAATGGCCTGTCTGATCACGATGCACAAATTCTAAGTGTTTTCAATATGAGTGAAAAATTCCAAAGTGTTAATCTAAAAATAAAGAAAGGGATTATAAATGCTGAATCTCTTCATCATTTAAATACATGTCTACAAAATGAATCTTGGGAAAATGTATATAGTACCGATACCATT
Source organism: Periplaneta americana (assembly GCF_040183065.1). Lineage (NCBI taxonomy): Eukaryota > Metazoa > Arthropoda > Insecta > Blattodea > Blattidae > Periplaneta > Periplaneta americana. Next base: position 161,757,234 of record NC_091132.1, read on the forward strand.
GATATTAATACTAAATTTAATGCATTTTTCACTACATTTACGAATTATTTCAATGAATGTTTTACAGTCAAGGTGGTGAAAAAATGTAAAAGTAAAAACATGTGGATAACTCAGGGAATTAAAATATCATGTGCTAGAAAAAGGAATCTATATTTAATGAGTAGGAATAGTGATGATCCTCATGTTCTTAATTACTACAAGAATTACTGTAAAACTTTGACAAAAGTTATAAAAGATGCAAAGAAAATGTATCTGAATGAAAAAATACAAAATTCAGATAATAAGATTAAAACTATTTGGGATATTATTAAAAATGAAACTAATCGATATTCAAAGAGTGAAAATATTACTTGCATTAAAATCAATGATAGTAAAATAGATAACCCAAAATCAATTGCAAATCATTTTAACGACTTCTATATAAATATTATTCAGAACTTAAACATTCAAGATTGTGCAGAAGATGCTGCACTTGGTTACCTAACTGATGCATTTAACACTGAGTTTTTAGGTCTCAAATTTATTCCCACTACCGCAGCAGAAATCATGCATGTGATAAAACAACTAAAAACAAAATATTCCTCTGGATATGATGAAATTCCAAGTAAAGTTCTGAAAGCTTGTTCTTAAATATTATCCCCTCCGTTAAGCTATCTATGCAATTTGTCAATGCAATGTGGTATTTTTCCAGAAAGACTCAAATATTCAATAGTAAAACCAATATACAAAAAGGGAGATAAATGTACTATTGCTAATTACAGACCCATATCATTATTAACAACATTTTCAAAAGTGTTTGAGAAAGTTATGTATAATAGATTATATCATTACCTGGAGTCCAACAATATATTAGTTTTAGAACAGTTTGGATTTAGAAAACAAAAATCGACAGAGAATGCTGCTTTTAGTTTGGTGGATGAAATACTAAATTCATTAAATTCGAAACTACATGTAGGTGGGATTTTTTGTGACTTGGCTAAAGCATTTGATTGTGTAGACCATAGTATATTAGTAAAAAAATTGAAGTTTTATGGTATTAAAGATGAGATGTTGGGTTGGTTTACATCGTACTTATCAAATAGAAAACAAAAAGTAGAAATAAATGTACCAAATAGTCATAAAGTTACTTATTCAGAATTTAGAAATATTAAACATGGTGTTCCGCAGGGGTCAATTTTAGGTCCATTGTTGTTTCTAGTTTATATTAATGATTTAGCCTTGACCATAAACAATTCATCCCATGTAATTTTATTTGCAGATGATACAAGTGTAATTATTTCAAGCAAACAATACGATCATTTTATAAACACTTCTAATACAGTGCTGAATCTAATGAATGAATGGTTCCATGCAAATAAACTAGCACTTAATGTTGATAAAACCAGTGCAGTCAAATTTAGTACATACAATAGTGCTCAGGTTTCCTACAGTATTCGATTAAATGGATCTCATCTCAAAGAATCTATAAGCACAAAGTTTCTTGGTTTAGAATTGGATAATCACTTGAACTGGAAAACGCATATAGAATGTATTACTCGTAAATTGAGCTCTGCCTGTTATGCATTAAGATCCTTATCTACTATTGGTGATATAAACTTACTTAAAATGTCATACTTTGCATATTTTCACTCTGTAATGAAATATGGATTAATATTCTGGGGTAACTCGTCTGAAGCTAAACACGTTTTTGTTTTACAAAAGAAAGCTATAAGAATAATGGCCGGTGTGCATAAAAGGACCTCATGTAAAAATATTTTCCGAAACTTAGAAATCTTGACTTTACCTTGTGAATACATTCTTTCCCTAATGATGCTGTATATTAAGAACCAAGATAAATTCAGTACTAATCAAGACATTCATCATTTTAATACAAGACATAAATCAGATCTTCATCTACCCTCTGTTAGTCTAAGCTGTTTTAAAAAAGGAGTTCGCCATTCATGTATAACAGTCTTCAATGCACTGCCTAATTATCTTGAAGATTTGAAGAACAACGAGAAAAGGTTCAGAAAAGAATTAACCAAATTTCTACATACTCATACCTTCTACACAATTGATGAATTGTTTATGCTTGTGAATTCAATTATTCTACTTAAATGACATGTACAATTTTATATAGCTCAACTAAAATATGTTTTTATATTGACTTAATCTGTTTACTATGTATTGTATTTTTTGTTTAGCATAACTGATAATTGTATGTACTGTAAATTGAATAGTATACTGTATAGGTATGTACTGTAAATTGAATAGTATACTGTATAGGTCAACTGATGAATTGTTTAAGCTTATAAATTGAATTAATATACTTCATATGAATTGTATAGCTTAACGAAAATAAGTTTGTAAATTGAACTAATTTGATTGTATATGTTTGTATAGTTTGGCTGATGAATTGTATATGTTCTTAAAATGATTACTAGTCTGTGTAGCTCTACTGATGAATTGTATATAGACCTACTGTAAATTGAATGGTAATATGTATAGCTCAACTGATGAATTGTTTATGATTATAAATTGAATTAATCTACTTGATATTAATTGCACAAATTTGTATAGCTTAATGAAAGTATGCTACTTTGTATTGTATATATTTGTATAGTTTTGGCCGATGAATTGTATATGCTTTAAATTGAATAGTAATCTATATAGCTCTACTGATAAATTGTTTGTGTTTGTAATTTGAAGTAGTTTGCATGATATGTATTATCAATTTCTGTATATCACAACTGGTTGATTTGTTTATGCCTTAAATTTAATTAAATTGTTTTGTATTATAATATAGCTCAACTTATGAATGATCGTTTGCGTTTGTAAATTTAATAATCTGATTGGCTATGTATTGTATACTTTTAGTAGAGCCATCGATGTAGCTCAGTTGGCAGACTCGCTGGGCTGCTGATCCGGAGCTGCGTTCGGGCTTGGGTTGGATCCCCCTTTGGACTTTGGTTTCTTCGGAGGTTTTCCCCAGCCGTGGGACTGAAGCCGGATGGTCTATGGCGAGTCCTTGGCATCAACCACTTTGATTTGATTACCCCCTTTGATTTGATTACCTGGTTGGGTTTTTCCGAGGTTTCCCCCACCGAAAAGGCAAATGCCGGGTAATATTTTGGCGAATCCTCGGACCTCATCTCATCTCACTACATCTCGCCAAAATGTAAAAAAAAAAAAAAAAAAAATTGTACAAAATTGTAAAAATTGTAGAAAATTACTAAATTGTAAAACTATAAAAATTTGTAAAAATTGTAATTGTAATATTGTAAAATGTTGACATGTTCCACATCTTAAAGCTTCATTGCTCATGTAAGATCTATGGAATAAAATAAATGAATGAATGAATGAATGAATGAATGAATGAAAGGACACAGGTCGGAATGTGACCACTGACCAGCTCTATACATTGGTCGAACTTGCTGAAGATCTGTATGAGTGTAAAATTACTTTAGTGGGTGTCATGAAAAAAATTGCAAACTTATTCCTGAAGAACTGAAACCATAACTGGAAGAGAATTGCACTCAAGCAAGTTCGCATTCACTGACCCTGCATCTGGAAAACCACCTGTTACATTAGTGTCGTATATTCCTAAACCTAAGAAGAACCTATTCACGCTGTCATCACAACATCAGGATGCCAAAGTTTCTGAAGATGAAAAAAAAATCAGATATAAATTTATTCTATAACTCAACCAAAGGCTCTGTTGACACCATTGATCAAATGGCCAGGATGTATACTACTAAGAGAGGTACCCGTCGTTGGCCGCTATCAGTATTTTACACCCTAATTGATATTGCGTGCATAAATTATTATACACTGTACATTATGACTTTCCCAGAGTGGTACAAAAAAGAAAAACAGGCGGCGCTTTTATCTAAAGGAACTGGGGTGACAACTAATCAAACCAAATGTGGAACATCGTGCTGCACACATAATTGGACTGCAGAATAATATCATGTCAATGAAAGCCATCCTCAAGAAGAAAATCACCAAAACAACGCAGTATCAGCAGCAGCCATAAGGGAAACGGAGGTGCCACACATGCACCAATTAGTTTCACACCAAGAGTGAAAAACTAAACAAATTAGCAAAAACTACCATTGTTTGTGGAAAATTCAATTTGTATGTGTGGAAAACACAGTCAAAAGACAAACATACGCTGTGAGTGTATGAATGAGGTGGATGAACCTGAATGAAGATGTGAATGATGCATAAGAATTTGTTCAAGCATTAACTTTCAATAATTAATTTAATTTGACAAGTTTCAAGATGTAAAATATATTTGTTTCTTAATATACACTATTTCTTACTTAATTCACCCAATACAGAATACTTACGCAAACATTGTAAATACAACCATAAGGGTAAAATATAATGGTGGACATTAATTAGCCCTCCCTTGGTCCAGCATGTTACCAAAAAATGCTTGGTCCATCTGGGGTTAATATTATCTTCCCATCTACGTCTCGGCATCCCTAAAGGTCTTTCTCCCTCCGGCCTCCCAACTAACACTCTATATGCAATTTCTGGATTCGCCCATACGTGCTACATGCCCTGCCCATCTCAAACGTCTGGATTTAATGTTCCTAATTATGTCAGGTGAAGAATACAATGCGTGCAGTTCTGTGTTGTGTAACTTTCTCCATTCTCCTGTAACTTCATCCCTCTTAGCCCCAAATATTTTCCTAAGCACCTTATTCTCAAACACCCTTAATCTCTGTTCCTCTCTCAAAGTGAGAGTCCAAGTTTCACAACCATAAAGAACAACCGATAATATAACTGTTTTATAAATTCTAACTTTCAGATTTTTCGACAGCAGACTGGATGATAAAAGTTTCTCAACCGAATAATAACAGGCATTTCCCATATTTATTCTGTGTTTAATTTCCTCCCGAGTATCATTTATATTTGTTACTGTTGCTCTCAGATATTTGAACTTCTCCACCTCTTCAAAAGATAAATTTCCAATTTTTATATTTTCTTTTCGTACAATATTCTCGTCACGAGACATAATCATATACTTTGTCTTTTCGGAATTTACTTCCAAACCTATCTCTTTACTTGCTTCCAGTAAAATTCCCGTGTTTTCCCTAATCGTTTGTGGATATCCTCCTAACATATTCACGTCATCCACATACATTATATAAGAAAAAAAAATTCATTTCAGTTAAGCCAAGTGACTGAGGACCAGCCTCACTTGTCTCAGTCAGCTGCCACTGGTTTATATTATGTTATGTTTCAGTTAATAGGAAGCTCCATGGATGTCAGCAATGTCAATCCTTAAGTCACGAAGCCGTTTCCATTTTTGCCGACTAATGCCATATGATTAATTTAATTCTGAAATGATCCAGTCAAATTAGTGTTTCAGAATTTAAATAATGAGAAAATTGATTTCACTTATTTAAACAAATTAACCTGAGTTAGAAGAGAATGAGAGATTACTTAGGGTTGTCAGATTTTGAAAATATCAAAGAAGGACATTTTACTGTAGTTGATGACCTAACTACTTAATAATAATACCTAATAATATTAATAATAAATTAATTAATGCAGTGTAACCTACATGTATGAGATAGTGACAGAATTACTTTTTGAAGATTCTAATGACTATTTATGCATTTGTTATGATTTGTAGTAGGTCTAATGTGTCATTAATGTGACAATTTATTATAAATTGTAATAATAATAATAATAATAATATTATTATTAATAATAATAATAATAATAATAATAATAATAATAATATTAATAATAATAATAATTGTTTCGTAACATTTAGATTAACATACATATAAACATCAAAATAGGAACTTAAAGTAATAGGAGAGTAGCCTACCTAGTCTATTAAATTTGTGCGTTGTGTGTGAATTTCAGTTCCGCTTAAGAATAGGTAATATCTTAAAAAGCGGGACATTCCACGTTCCGCGACGAATATAAGCAGGACACCGGAAAATTCACTGAAACTTGGGAACATCTGTGTGAAGGTTTGATAATTATCTTTCGCCTTAATGGCCTTTCCTTTGCTTCCGTATAAATTTAGTTGTGTATTTAATATTATTGTATTAGTTACAGTGTTCAATCATTGTAAATTTGATGCACCAGGTCACACGCACACACACACACACACACACACAATATTTATTATCGTTTTGCTAATGTGTACTAGTTTTAGGAGTATTTCTAGTTTTAATTTCTTTTGACGTGTCAACATCATCCTGTATGATTGTTAGGTCGAAATAAAATTTATACACACATACAACCCTAGTAATAGGGCAAATGGACAGCTTCAAATACTTGGGGTGTACTATAAGCAGTAACATGAGCTGCTGCCAGGAAGTCAAATGGAGGATAGCAATGGCCAAGGAAGCTTTTAATAGAAAAAGGAGCATCTGCTGCGGACGTCTGGAGGAAGAACTAAGGAAGAGACTAGTGAAGTCCTTTGTATGGACTGTGGCATTGTATGGGGCAGAAACATGGACATTACGACGAAGTGAGAGAAGCGAATAGAAGCATTTGAAATGTGGATATGGAGAAGAATGAAAAGTGTGAAGTGAACGGTCAGAATAAGAAATGAAGCTGTGTTGGAAAGAATGATGAAGAAAGAATGATGCTGAAACTGATAAGAGGAAAAAAGGAGTTGGTTGGGTCACTGGCTGAGAAGAAACTGCCTACTGAAGGATGCACTGGAAGAAATGGTGAACGGGAGAAGTGTTCGGGTAGAAGAAGATATCAGTTGATAAACGACATTAAGATATATGGATCATATGAGGAATCAAAGAGGAAGGCAGAAAATAGGAGACTGGAGAAAGCTGGGTTTGCAATGAAAGACCTGAATGAATGAATACAACTCTAGATTACGTGTGCAGAACACGAAGATCTTGGGTGTGAGATGAGAACTGCGCATGAGTGGACTTTGTTAATAAAAGGCTAAACTAACCAAACCTAACCTGTCATTGTTTCGTCTGCGAGAGATTTCTGCTGACGAGTCACGGCAGCTTTGATCTCGTTTTTTGCTTTAGATTTTAGTGAAAAGTAGTTAATAAAGTTTATTAATTTTACTGTGAAGTGTAGAAACCGTAGAATTGCAATCTAGTTCCAGTTTCATCTGTAATTTATTATTATTACAAATTGTACATACATTTTTACGAGTTAAAGTTTTCTCATGATAGTTGTCTTGTTATTATATGTTTATTAATTACTACTATATCCTAATTTTATTTCGATAAATGATCATCACTTCACGGCCATTGCGTCGTAACGCTGCAATATATTTCCACTAACCAGAAATACGTTTAATTCGAAAGGTTTAATTAAAGTAATGCTAACTTTTTCGGGTGCAATTCAAGTCTTCAGAGAAGAGATCGTGTGGTGTTAATACGACTACGAAATGATTTTATAATTATTGACTATACATTCTCTCTACTTTCACAGTTTATAATATGGGCTGTAGGCCTAAGCTATTGTACTGTACTGCATCTGTTTTCCTATCAGATGTGATAATGTCTGCCTGCAGTGGTTACGTGTCTACACTTCCTAAGAAATAAGAGAAAGAAAAAGTCCGCAGGAGCTTCCTGTATTACCTTTCTTGGAGCATACTGTATTATACAGTAGGTATATATTGATTGAAGAAAGCTATGTAAAATTTGCCACTCAACGCTTAAACACAGCCTGTATGCCTGTTAATAGGTTAATTCATTATTGCATGGATGTCATGTTGTTGCAACGTCTTCAAGTGATTTTAACATTTTTACAGTAATATATTCCCAAATGCCTATATTAATGCTATTTTTTTTTATCAACTGCGTAAATGTCATTTTCAGTCTGTGAATGTCAGACATAGGCCTATATATTTTTATTAATTTTAAACGTACTTTGCCTTCTGCTATTGTCGAATTAGTAGAAAACTCTTATTATTGCGCAGTAATTACGTGGATGGAAAAATTGTAGGCCTATTTACACAAATCCATTGTCATTTAGAGATTCTTCCTTTTCTCCACTAGACAGTTGAACGAGTTCTATAGTTTACCATTTGGGTAATTTTGAAGGATGATCAGTCTACGATTTTAGAACTTTTTAAATTTACAAATGACGATTTTATGCGTGATTTTCGAAACGTAATAGGCTACAAAAAATCGGGGAAAACCATAATTTCGACTGTCACCTAACGTAACCTATCACAACCTTAAGTATCCTAACCTACCCTTAACTAATTCAAGCAAAACTAAGTTAAAAGTAATCAAACCTAACCTAAACCCCAAACTACGGTAATATTTACGACAAAATAAGAAAGTAACTTGAATGTTAATCACTATCTTTTTTTTAATTTTAGTAGGTTATTTTACGACGCTTTATCAACATCTTAGGTTATTTAGCGTCTGAATGAGGTGAAGGTGACAATGCCGGTGAAATGAGTCCGGGGTCCAACACCGAAAGTTACCTAGCATTTGCTCATATTGGGTTGAGGGAAAACCCCGGAAAAAACGTCAACCAGGTAGCTTGCCCCGACCGGGAATCGAACCCGGGCCACCTGGTTTCGCGGCTAGACGTGCTAACCGTTACTCCACAGGTGTGGATAATTAATCACTATCAAGTTCGAATTATTTTGAAAGTAAATTGTGACGCGTGAGAAGCTAGGAAAAGTGGATAGAATTTTTTAAAATCATAATTCATATGAGCATCCACACACGCACACTTCGTTTATTGATTCCACGGTGAACCTGGAGATCTTTGTTGAAGATGAGTTTGCATAATGCTATTCATAGCATAAAAATGTCATGTTTCTGTATTCCTATATTTGTCCAGAATGAGTTCGGAATATTCAGCAAAATGTTACAAGCACTCTAAATAAGACTCTTCCAATACCTATCCTATATTCTGCAGATGATTGTCAATCTCTATAAATTCTTTTTTTCAGTTGAAATGGATGTGATAAAGATAGAACCCGACATCAACCCATTGCCTATGCAGTCAAGTGATACAGAAGAGATGAAGCCCTTATCAGAGGTAAATTAAAAATGACTATTAGGTATCGATATCTCTTTCCAGTGTTCGAAATGCATAACATTGTAAACTGTAACACAATAACTATACATCTTTTAGTTATAGTTAGCAGACTTAAGTAGGCCTGTTCCAACAAATACCAAGCTTGTGGTGCTCACCAATACATCACAAGTTACAATCTCGTATTATACAGAATATTTTGAGAATTGGTCAGATTTGCTGGTTTAAACTGTGCTTCAGTAAGCATCAAACATAATGGTAACGTGTTCAATATTTTAATATGCGTAGAGGGTGATTTGTTTGGGAAAACAGAAAACAAAGCCCCTGGAAATGTTGCAATTTATTTTCCAGTAATCTGTAACTATATTCCAGAAGAATAGGAGTTTTTTTCCACATTAGACCTCTATGTGAGTAGGTTATTTATGAAAGGGCGTAAGTCTTGAATACTGAATTGTTAGCAATTTAAGAAAAACTACTTATGGGCTGAAATTTTGAAATTAAGGCTGGTATAAAAATAGTATCATAAATTCTACTTTGAAACGAATTTGACCAGCCAGGTATTAACATTTTGCTGATTATATTTTTTTAGAAAAAAAGAAATAAAATCTGAAAACATAGGCCCTTTCATAAACAAATATTTAATGATCAATTTTTTTTTAAACATACCTTATTTTTTCAAGGGAAAACACTTATATATACTATTTTTGTGCAAATTGAACTTATTTTATTGTCTTAAGGTGTCCATTTACGCGATAATTCCGTGCATCTGTACTGCAATGGAAATAAGGCTTAAAACCGATTCCATACAATTATGTCTTCGTTTTCGTTAATCTTATGTTTTCGTCATCTGTATGTATCTCATTGTCTTTTTTTATATCTCCTATCTTCTCTTTCTTGATCTCAGTCTTTCCGTTTTGGATACGCATTCTGGATGGGCAACATTAATGTAGAGCCTCATGAACCAAGTAAAAATGTTCGTTGAAATCTGCCAATAAACGGTGAAGCGGTGATTGTATCTTACTGGAACTCCAATGTTTCTTGTCCCTACTGTCGGTGACTCAGGAGAAGACGAGAGCAGACTGAGGAGGAAGGGATGTGAACAGATAGCGTGTGACAACACGAGCAATATTTGTACTGCAGTAAGCGGAAACATTAGGTCTCCTTCTGTTCAACTTAGCTTTAATTTCCATACGCATTGTTACTCATGTTTCCTGCACGAGTAATAACCTGGATACTGGGATGCTTATCAGAGCGATGTTTATAATAATCAACATTGATAGTCAAGAAGGTCACATTCTTTCCGGTCGTCTTCTCTTCGCTTACCCAACAATGACAAAACACCAATTTAAGAGAAAAAAATAGACTCTTTATTTAACATTTCAATGTTGCCACATGCTGAAAACTTATAGTAATTACGAAACGATCTAAGTCATTGACTTAGTTCCTTTCAAAATCACATGACAAACTCTGGGTTATAATACTAAGCATTAAAGTGCGAAACTTACTTCTCTTCATATCTAAATCGATATATATATATATATATATATATATATATATCCAAAGAGCAGTATTCCATTAAAATAACATTTTCACAAAATTAGTGATTTACGTCCTTTCATAAATAACCCATTCATGTGGCATCATTGCATATACAAAAACAGTTCATATCACAAAGCTTATATCTACCATGTGAGATGCAACTTCTCAGGGATAGGTTTTGCAAAAAGCCGAAACAGTCTTTGTTTGAGATAATATCCCTAGCTTGCTGTGCATACACATCATTCTGCACATAACCTCAACAAAGAAACTATTTTGTGCCAGGTCTGGAGAATTTTAAAATCTTGTAATTGACCACCAGGAACTCATCATTTGATGTTGAATGTTATTCACAAGCTTCTTTTCTTTTATGAGGTGATGCACATCCTGCTAGAACACCATGCCGATATTGTTTTCCTGTATGCATGCTTGTATGTTGTATGTACTGTATGTATTTATTAACACTACAATTGGGTAAACACCTGGTGGCATTGATATATAATATACAATAATACAGTACCATTCTAATACGTAGTATAATAACTACAGTAATTAAAAAATGAAAAAAAAAATAAAATAAACCTAAATTTATTTCTAACTATAAATAAATAGATGCAATAAACGTAGGACTATAAATAAAAAACTGTTCTATAATAACACCTACAATAAGCAAAGTAAGTATAACTTATAAGTACTTCTATTTCACCCAACTATTACCAATTTTAGTAATTACATATCACCTTAATTAATTACAAACCAACTTAATTACATATCATCTTAATTAATTACATATCACCTTAATTTATTTACATATCAACTAAATGACATATCATCTTAATTAATTACATATCAACTTAATTAATTACATGACACAACTTAGATAATTACACTGCACCTACAATTACATTTTCAGTCTAATCTTCTCAACCTTTCCTTAAATGTATTGATTTTGAGATGACCACGCTGAAAGATTGCCGCAAGTAAGCTGTTTCAGTCTACTATTGTGCGGTTAACAAAGGAAAATTTTGCGACGTCTGTTCTTTGTTTTCTATATTTAAACTTCCTAACAATCTGAACATGTTTCATGCAGTAGAGCAGAAGTTTGAGGTAACTTGACATGTTAGTTCACACCTGTGGAGTAACAGTCTGCTGGTCTGACCGCGAAACCAGGTGGCCCGGTTTCGAATCCCAGTCGGATTCAGGTTTTTCCTGGGGTTTTCCCTCAATCCAATATGAGCAAATGCTGGGTAACTGGCATCCAGACACAGATTGCAACCTGTAACACTTGTGATCAGCTTCTGTCACATTGTAGTATATCACTCATTCGTAATGACCCTTTCTTCTGCAGGAAGGAAAGTCATCGGATCTGCACGCGACTAGGATAAAGGAGGAACGTGTGGCCGAGAGCTACGATCACACATCAGAGATAAAATTTGAAGAAATTTTATTGCCAAATAATTTTCCTGTAGTGAAGTGTGAAGTCGAGGTGAGTGAAACTCATTGGGGTTGCTAGCTCTTCTTTCCAATGTTTAACTTGTATTCTGTTCGTCACAGACATCCTCTCTTTATAGCTATAGTGACAGAGAATTTTGGTATGCAGTGAGAACAGTAAAATTATCTGCATGCTATTTATTACTTATTTCTTCGTTGCAGACTAGCCTAAATTTAAACTGTCATATGGCTCATTTGTTTAAGTTGTGAAGAATATTCTTTCAGTGACTATTACACTTTACTACGTCACACTACTTTTGACCAATAAAACGGTACGAAAGGACGTCTTTCAACCAATCATGGCTGCTTTTTATCGCGTCCCTAGCATTTGTTTAATTTTATCGCGTCCCTAGCATTTGTTTATTTTTATCACTACCCTAGCATTTGTTTCTTTGTTTGTCAACATTTCAAACTGCACTGGTCTGGACGTCAAAAAACAGAAAATTACAAACCATTCCAGTCGATGCACAGCACTTTCAAGTAGGCCTATGACTCGCATTGGCATCCAAGAACAAGAATTAATAAAGATCACTGGTCATATATGAAGAGCACCATTCGGAAATCCTGAATAAGTTGAGGGATACACCATGTAGCCTACATCAACGAGTTCACTTCTTTTACGCACACGTCCAATATAACATCAACTGAACCACCAACCACTAAAACATTCAAATTTGAAAATTGTACTTTTCAATCATTGTTCCTTTTAAAATTATTCATGTTTATTTTTTATTTCATCGTCCCTAATTAAAACTTTTCTAACACTTGTTTATATTATTTAGGTTATGTTATAGTTTCTGCTATATGATATTATGGATAGTCACGTATTGTTTAATACTAAGATTTATTGAAAATCATCTGTCAAGTGACGTTGATTATTGGGATCCGGATAATTAAAGTGGAATGCAACTGTTGTAATAAAAATGAAATTGAATCATCAAAGCCTTCTTGACTAGTAACCGTCTACAGAGTTCAATGAAGATTCCATAGTTGGCACAACTGATAGCAAGAAAACAGCTGATCATAGCACACTACTACGCTAGATGTAGCGTAATATTTGTAATGTTGAGATGGTACAATAATACATTTGGAGCCAGTTGTATGTTCGTAACCCAATTAATATTTTATTATAGTGGAATACTTTGTTACTTCTAATCTTTATATACTTTCTTCTAATCGTGTAATAGTCAATTAAATCCCACTCGAGGTTTGATTTTCTCTAGATAAATCAAAACTTCTAGTAAGATTACTTTTGATAATAAAGTTTTTTTTGTTAAGATATGAGATCTTCTATAAAGAATAGATGCGTAATATTACTAACTTGAATATGTCTTAATGATTGATGTTATCTATATGCTCTTTCCAGTAAATTAAAAGATAGGCTTAGGCTTAGGCATTTGTAAGAGTTATTGGAAGGTTTATTTTCATCAAAAGAGTTATTTATGATACAAGTGTTGGAAGTGGCATTTTATTTCATGAGTAGGATGGTTGCGAAACGAGACCACAAGTCAAGTTTAGCAACCTACGAACAAAATAAAATAACTTTTAACATCTACAGAGGGTGCCAAAAAATGTATACACACTTTGACAGAAGATATCTATTTAATATATTTCAAAGTTGGACCGAAAAACAACAGTCATGTGTAGTATGATATCCTGTAAAGAGATGAGATTCACATATGTTATGCTAGCGTTGCTGCGTGACAGGTCAATCAACAACAACAAAATGGAGCCAAGATTATCGTTTGAACAGCGGAAAGCAATTTGGAAGTGATATTGGAGAACCGAGAATGTTGTTGAAGTTCAACGGAAATGGAGACGTGAGTACAGAACAACCACCAACGCGATTAACAAATGCACGCATTCGTGACAAATATGAGACTCGTGGTACTGTATGCGATGTTTATAAAGGCAGATCTGGGAGACCTCGCACATCAACAAGCCCCGTGTCCTCAGCTATGGTTTTGGAACGTTTTGAGCACTCACTGCAGAAATCTACAAAGCAATTTGCACGTGAGACGAGGATTAGCAGAACCAGCGTACGTCGTATTATTATAACAGCAAAGTTGAAAGTTTTCATCCCAAGACTTTTGTATGCATTAAATGAATATGACCCTGATCGGTGAATGCAGTACTGTGAGTGGTTTCGGAACATGGTGCAAGAGGATGAGGCCTTCATAGGGAAAGTTGTTTGGTGTGATGAGGCACAATTTAAGTTGAACGGAACTGTGTCTGCTGGTGTGCAAACAATCCACATGTCTTTGTGGAAAAGGCTGTTAATTTACCTGGAATTAATGTTTGGTGTGGGTTGTCATCTAGGGGTCTAATTGGACCATTCTTTTTTGATGGAACAGTAACTGGCCAAGTGTACCTAAACATGTTCCTCACATCCGTCTTACCCGCCATTCGTACACTCTATGGAAATGAGGAATTTTACTACTACATTACCACCGAGATGAACGTGCATACCTTGATGACAATCTTCCAGGGCACTGGATAGGACGAAGAGGTCCAATTGAGTTTCCACCGCGTTCTCCGGATCTAACTCCGTTGGACTTTTACCTACGGGAGACTTTTAAGAATATTGTATACCATAGAAAACCAGCTACACTGGCAGCACTTCGGGAAGAAATTGAAACGGCATGTGCTGCAATCATTGAGGACACTTTCGTAAACGTTGCTCGAACAGTAGTTCAACGTACTCAGAAGAGTGTCGACGCCCATGCTGGGTATTTGAGCAACTGTTTTAACTGTAACAGTCTAAGATGATTAGTTTTCATCATCTTCTATTTGCGTGAATTCAGCTTTGTTGTGTTAACATAATTTTTTCTTTGCTTGAAGCGTGTATACATTTTTTTTTCGTACCGTCTGTATTTTAAATTTCTTTAAGACAGCCGTTCGTCCATGCTGGTAAGTTATAGAAATAATTCCCTCATCTTCTCCAATGCTCTTTTCTTCCTCCTTGTATTAGTGAAACATTATCACATTAAAAACAGGAGGTAGTATAGCTCAGTGGTGGAGCATTCAACTACAGATTGAGAGGTCCCTGGTTCAAACCCGAGTGTCTACTAAATTTTTATAATTACATTTATTTGTTAATTGTTTTATATAGTTAATTAATAAATTATTTGTTGAAGCAATTTAATTCATGTACGTTTCTTAACAAAAAAGTTCTAACATGCATGCCTAATCTTGAAATATGTATATCTTCTCATCATTTCATTTATCGTTTGGAGTAATTATAAAAATAGAGTGAGATTAAGTACTTAGAGGTAGTGCAGACTTTTGATACTGATAGAGTAAGGTCTAGCTGTTCTGGACCCTGGGGCTTATCAGGTACTTGTCTAAAGATGGGCTTTGGCTCTGTCAGGGCTGAGGTTGTGTGACCCATTGTTAGAATCGGATTCACGGATGCCACCCAGATTACTTTTGGGACTTGGAAAATCTTCGCATTTATAGCACGCCTGGACCAAATTTTGTCTAAGTGCAAGGATCTATTCCAGTCTGGCTTAATAAAAGCTAAACTGTCCAAACCTAACCTGTCATATATTCGTAAATGCAAGATGTACGAAGGAAATTACCTCGGTTTGGTGCCAATTCATCCAGGAAATTTTCTCCAGAAGCATTTTCATCATGGGAACAGTCGTCCATTGGATAATTTGCGCAAAATTATTAATTTAAAAGAAAGTTAAATCAAAGAAAATTGTCCCAAATTTATAATATTTGTGTAAATATGTCCGGAGCTGTATGGAATGTCCTGTCTATACACCAAGTTGCAGAACAGGACAGCTTTTGTAGATGGGATTTCGAAGCAAGTATTATTATTCGATCAAAATCGTCTTCATCATCATTGTCATGGTCATCAAGAAAAAACCTTCAACTTAACTTTCAGCCTAAACTATCTATTAAATAAGGACAACAAACTCAACTACACAAAATTTCTGGGACTTTTTATAGACTCCAGTTTAACATGGGATAAGCACATCGAGTACATATGCACAAAGCTATCTAGAGTTTTATATTTGCTAAAGAAATTATCTACTTGCATTTCTCAAAATTATTTAAGATGTGCCTACTTTTCTTTCTTTCAGTCGATAATTCGATATGCCCTAATTTTCTGGGGAAATGGAACCAAAATTGAAAGCATCTTGATTTTACAAAAGAAGGCCATTAGAATTTTATGCAAATCAAATTATCTGGAACATTGTCGGCCACTTTTCAGACAATCACGGATTTTAACAATCATAAATCTGTATATATATGGTCTAGTACTTTACACTAGACAAAATATCGACAATTACTCATTAGTGGCCAATATACATGATCATGAAATTAGAAATACTGAACAAATTAATATTCCATATTGCAGATTACACAAGAGCAATACAAACTTTTTAATTATGGGGATGAAATTATATAATAAGCTTCCAAGTCATTATTATAAATTACCAATCAATAGTTTCAAAACTAGATTTTACAATTGGTTATTAAATAATCCCTTTTATTCTGTTGCTGAGTTTTTCAACACAAATTTGTATGACATTGTATTTTAATAAATAAGTTTTAATTGCAATTTAGTTAGTTTTCTACAATTTAAAAGTTTAAAATTATTTCATGTTTTCATTGTATTACCTAAATTTTACTGTTTCTGTTATTAGTGTTTTTGTAAATGTATTTATATGCCTTTTTTTCAATGTATTCTGATGAAGCCTAAAACTCTATGTCTAATGGCCAAATAAATTGAATTGAATTGAATTGAATCAGAACTATCGAATATCAAAAACTGTTCACCACTTGTTATTTGGAATTCCTGTGGCCAAGCATGCAGATCTGATAGTGTCTTTTGTTACTGAAATTTATTTCGACTCGGTAGGATTTAAATGTAAGCCTGCGTGTTGAAAATAGATGCAATCTTCGCGTAAACTTGCGCAATCTTTCTGTTCTATTCCCTATTTGTGTTTTAGGAAGAGTTGTGTGACGTGGACACAGTCAAGGACGAGCTAAAACTGGAAGTTACGGCTGAGGAGAATGAGATTTTGCCCGATAGGTGAGTATAGTGTGCGAATCTTCACACTGTCCTTTCTTCCATTGCTTCATTAAAATTATCACATGCCACATTCATTTCCATTGTGTTACGGGATGGGATTATTGGCCATATTCTAAGAATGAGTAGGGAAAGAATGCCAAGAACCATGTACAAATGGAAAGCGCCAGGGTGTCACAGAAATGGTAGATAATGGAATTCATGGAAGGAGAAAGTTATGAAGGCAATGTGAGATGGAGAGTTATGTATAGAAGAGAGATAAGATCAACAAGCCAGAGATTTGGTGTGTGGTGATGGGGGTGGCAATCTGCTGTGTAAAGCAGCATTGGATTCCAAGAGCCACAATCATAATGTCCAAACGAAAATGTCCGAAGTAAAAATGTGCAAGCTGAAAAATGTCCAAAGCAAAAATATCCAAAATATAATATATCCAAACACAAAAATGTCTAATATGAATATGACCAAATCACAGATTTATACCTATCGTAATTGAAAGTATTTCAACAAATGGCTTTATTAACTGAATCCTAAAAATAAATGAATCATCAGACGACTGAATGCAAGTAATGGTCTCTTAAACAAAATTATAGTAATTTAGCCAAAATGTAAAATGTCCAAATGAAAATGTCCGAATTAAAAACGTTTAAAGTGTAAAATATCCTAACACAAAAATGTCCAAACTGAAAAAGTCCAAAATTTAAATGTCCAAACACACAAATTTTCGATACAAATACTCGTATGTCCAAATCAAAACGTCCAAACGAAAATGGTTTAAATAAAGTACCGTGAGAAGTAACTTACGTTATATACCGAGTTTTATAGCAAGTGGGTCAGCCATTCTCTAGTAATTAAGTAGTCTGTGATGAATTGGGGTTATAATAATAATAATTGACTACGAAACAAAAATTTCTGCTATAATATTATGGTATTGTATGATGATTTTTTGCATTCTACTTTGCAAATCGCTTCTGGTCTATCCTTACCAAATTACCAACCCATACCAATCATCTGTTTAATTGTGTTGCTATTACAATCTCTAAATATTTTGTTCAGTCCAATATATTTATATTGTTATTATCGAAACATGCAACTATATTTATGATTACAATATCAGGAATATATGTATGGTTTTCAATTTTACCTATATTTTATACATTTATTTGTTATTTTGTCTTTAACTACAGTAGTCGGCCAAAGTAGCGTAGTTGGTATAGTGATGGCCTTCTCTGCTCGAGGTTGCCGGTTAGATCCCGACCCAGGCCAGTGGCATTTAAGTGTGTTTAAATGTGACAGAATAGTGTCACTAGATTTACTGCCATGTAAAATAGCTCCTGTGGGACAAAATTCTGGCACACCGGCGACGCTGATATAACCACTGCAGTTACGAGCGTCGTTAAATAAACCATAATTTAATTTAATTTATAACTAGATGGATCGCACTAGATGGCCTAAACAGATTCTTACTTATGTACCAAGAGGAAAGAGGAAATTGGGAAGACCACGAAAGCACTGGCATGAGATTGTAACAGATCCTGTAGGGTCTAATACGTGAGGGATATGATGATGAATTTATAACTACTGTAGAAGCCCGCTAGACCGAACTAGCTGGAACCTGGACTTGTTCCGATGATAGAAATTTCGGATTAAGCTGTGGGTAGGAATACAAAGAAACCACGCCTTACCTCCATTTCACTCGTCAATGTCCACCACTTTGTTCAGATTCGAGATCATTGCTTGTTATTTTCTGTTCTTCGTGAGAAGAGGTCGACAGATTGTCATAATAGTACAGAAAAAGACTAATTCATTCAGTTGAGATGAAATAATTTGGACAGTATATTGGACATTTTGAGTTTCAAAATTGTTGCATTAAATTGACTTTCAGTTTAAATAATCTTAATATTTGAGGAGAAAAACTCGCTCCGGCACCGGGGATCGAACCCGGGTCCTTGGTTCTACGTACCAAGCGCTCCTCAAATATTAATTGTCAATATTACAGATATTATTCTGTATGACAAATTAATAAATCTATAATATTCTCATAGCTGCAGTGCATATGTCTGTACAGATTACTGTGCACTTAACAGTGGAATCCCGGCCAAACAAGTCACTCAACTGAGTGCGCTCCTAGTATAATGACAGTTGGCACTGGACATATACGTCAACATATATGCCTTATTTGGAGTCAGGTCAAAAGGGAAACATTGAAGGAGAAGAATTCGATCTGGTGCTGGGGATTGAATTCGGCGTAGCTCAGTGGTCAGAGTGCTTGGTACATAGAACCAAGGAACCGGGTTCGATCCCCGGCGCTGGAGCGAGTTTTTCTCCTCAAATATTAATTGTCAATATTACAGATATTATTCTGTATGACAAATTAATAAATCTATGATATTAAATAATCTTGTTCATTATCTTACCCCCCCTCTCTCTCTCTCTCTCTTTTATTTTTTACATTTTCGGATTATCAACAATTTCAAATTAGCACAGTTGTACCAATCTAGTATACAGTTACGAAGCTTAATACGTAGGGAATATGCATCCATAGATAGTTGCTAACCACTAGGATCGCTACTATTCCGTATCACAGACAATGCAAATTAGTACCGGGACAATCTATTGCTTCTAGTACTCTCAACAACTCAAGCTTCGTGACTGTATATACTAGACTGTGGTTGTACTCTACTTAAAGTTTTTCATCTTGAATTATGAATTAATATATTATGTTAATAAAAGTTTTAATAACGTTAAGCAAACTACTAACAAGAATTTTCACTATATTAACATATAATTGGTTTAAGTATTTTCTTTATCAAGCACCTTTTTATGGGTTCATTTGCAAAGTGTGTTAATATTATGTTGCCAATCTCCTTAACCATCACCAAATTTCCCACATTGCGAAAATTTTGCGTTTAACTTTTTAATATGTTGCCACTTGAATTATTACCTGTACATGCAAATGTCTACAATTAAAGCATAGTATATTGTGTATCAATTCAAATATTACTTCCTACCAGGTTATAGTGTGGATGTAGGACTCGTATGAAATTACCCATCTCATTAATCACTACATATCTTACCATTCTCCTTGTGTAGCTGTTCTTTTATTACTTGGTGTATTATGAAAGTAGACGGGATGCATTAAAAATTACGGTGAACTGCATTTAGTGTCATGCATTCGAAGAAGATAAGAGTGGGTAAATATGACCTCTGTGTATAACTGGAGTGAAGTTTACTTTTCATCAGGCACAATTATAGAAACTATCAATGTCTTGTAATATGTCTAAAATAATTCTGATTGAAAAGGAGAAAAGTTTCCTCCATTTGATGATATTGTCCTTTTCCCTTGCTTTTTTTTTTTGTTCTGGAATTGTGTTCAGTGATAAAATGTTACACAGTTCGCCCTAAATTAAAGTAGCGTAGCACCCAAAGAATATAATATAATCAGAGATAAAATTATTATTATTATTATTATTATTATTATTATTATTATATACTGTCACGTTCTGCAATTAATTATTGATATGTAACACATAAAAAAAATACATTTTGAATCTTGCGTACACTACTTTTAACACTTTAATATAAGTAATTGATTAACTAGCGGACTTACTCGTGTCAATTATGTGAGTTTGTGCGACTTACAGCTGTTTCGGTGCTTCATCACACCATCCTCAGAGCCTACAAGATCTCGGCGTCATCTCGAACTTCTCAGCCTGTTATGTGGGTGCGTTTGATTGTTGAAAGGTTAAAGGTGAGCCTAGAACACTACAATGAAGAAGTGAACACAATCATTTACATAGCACAAGAAAACGGTTACAATCCAAACATAATAGACAACATCATGAGAAAGACAAAACAAAAACTTAACAAACACAAAAACACGCAAAACACAACACAAACACAAGAAATACATCACACTAACACATGAAAACAAAAGCACACATAAGATAGCATCTTCATTCAGAAAGCAGAAATACAACATAGCATTACAGAACAGAAAACACACTACAAAGACATCTCAACACACAAAAAACACAAACAAATAAATACGATCATACAGGTGTATACAAACTCACATGTAATAGTTGCGACAAGGTCTATATTGTACAGACAGGCAGATCATTCCAAACACGCTAAAAAGAACACATTAAAGCGATAACCAGAGGACACAATACATCTACATACGCCGATCACATAACCAATGCTAACCATACATACAATAACATAAATGCGGACATGGAAATCCTACACACACAACCCAAGAACCAAAAACTCAACACACGAGAACAATACGAAATATACAAACACACTAAGACACACCCCGATCAAATTCTCAACACACAGATCAATTTCAGTACACACATACTATTTGACTCCACTTTTCAACATCTTTCAACAATCAAACGCACCCACATAACAGGCAGAGAAGTTCGAGATGACGCCGAGATATAGTAGGCTCTGAGGATGGTGTGATGAAGCACCGAAACAGTTGTAAGCCGCACAAACTTACATAATTAACACGAGTAAGTCCGCTAGTTAATCAATTACTTAAAAAAATTAGGTTGCAGCCTCCAAATTACTCTTCAAGAAACGACCATTCATATAAATTAAGGGAAAGAAGACAAGGGACGGACACTGGAATGTTTTCTTTTCATAATCGTACTATCAGGGATTGGAATGTTTTACCTGCAGACTTACTAAAGGCTTTACCAATAACCAAAAATGTATTTAAAAATAGGGTTAAGGACTTTACTAATAGACGGTTGTATATTATACACACTATTTAAAGGGTGTAATTGATGTTTTGTTATTTGAAATATTGTATCAGTGAAGAAGTCTGTTGTGTCAGTGAAGTGTGAAGTGTATTTTAAGTGAAGTGTGTTTTTGTCAGTGAAGTTTTATAATTTATAGTGGCAGTTAAAGTATTTGAACCGTGGAATGTTTTTGAAGTGTTAGTGAAATCAGAATAGTATAGTGAAATGTGTCGTAGTTCCAATGCAGTGACTAGTTGATAGCGTAATGAGTGTAGTGTTGAAATGTACTTGTGCATGTATGAACATATCATACTCGTGTGTTTCAGTTTGAACTTAGGGTTAAGATACAAATTAGATTTAGTTAGAATGTTGTTTTAAGTAATCGTGCTTCATTTAATTTAGGATGCTCATTATTATTATTTTATTATTATTAATAATTTATTAATTTATTTTTATTCATCGTTTTTATTATTAATTGTCATTATTGAGTATAATTAGTTACCAGTGCGACATTTGCAGTGTGAATAAATGCATACATACATACCTGATTGCTTTCACTTCTTCCATTTTGTGATGTTTTAAGTTTTTCCTTATTCCCTGATTATCTGTGGGAAATATTCATGTGTTCATGAGGCCTCTCTAATTACTTCCATTTGTCTATATTTTGCTTTAATCTGTCAATTTTACTTCTATCGTCAGACCTGTCCAATAGATCTAATGTTCTATGCATAACTTTTACATTTTTTCATAGTTTAGCAGTTTACAATTTACTTAGTGACCATGTCTTTGTTGTAGTAATGATTGTAACTTCTACTAAAGGAATGTTGTGATTACAGCTCTTTGAACTCCGAGGAAAATGAATTGCCAGAGGTGAACTGCACGAGAACTGAAAATTATCTCTCAGAGGATCCTGTTATACATTGTTCACCTGAACTCCAGCTTTACGAACAATTCTTCAAAAGTAACAACAGCGTAGAAGCACAGTCACACAGTCGCACTGACGAAGGTTCATTTAAGTGTAATATTTGTGGCAAGTTGCTACCGACTCTGCAAAACCATAGAATGCATTTGCGCAACAACCACACAGAAAGGAGATTTCAATGTGATATCTGTGGGAAGAATTATTTACGATTAAAACATCTCAAATTACATATTAGGATGCACACAGGCGAGAAGCCATTCAAATGCAGTGTTTGTGGGAAATGCTATATACAGTCCAGTGCTCTGTCAGTGCATTCTCGAACTCATTCCGGTGAGAAGCCATTCAAATGCGAAGTTTGTGGAAAATGTTTCATACAGATGGGTGATCTCACAGTGCATGCGCGTATGCATTCTGGCGAGAGGCCATTCAAATGCGATGCTTGTGGCAAATGTTTTCTACGTTCGGGTCATCTCAAGGAGCATGCACGGACGCATTCTGGCCACAAGCCATTCAAATGTAATGTTTGTGGGAAATGTTTTGCACAATCGGGCCATCTCATAGCTCATACGCGAACTCATTCTGGCGAGAAGCTAGTCAAATGCGATGTTTGTGGGAAATGTTTTGCAAATTCGTATACTCTCACAATTCATGTGCATTCACATTCTGATGAGAAACCATTCAAATGTGTTGTTTGTGGGAAAACATTTTCAAGAAAAGACCGTTGCAATAAACATGTACGTTTGCACGCACGCTAGGATGCAATTTCTATAGGAATTTTTTGACATGTTTAATGGTAGTATTCATAGACGAGAATTTGGAATGTACAAAGTCGTTATTTTCCTATTCACAGTTGACACTTTGACGAAAGTAAACTTCGATCGTGACTTTACTTCGAAGTCTGCGAAAATCTAGTCTTTGACTTTCGTTCTTGGACATAAGGAAAATGGCTAATATTTAGGAAATGGTTGAATTTGCCGAAAACATTGAAGACATCTAGGAGATTATTGAAGCTGCTCATGTTCCTTAGCATATTATTTTATATTATAAATTCAAATCAAGGTACAGATTTGATAAACAGACAATATCAAATAACCTCGTCATGTTTCAAATTTCATTGATAAATAATCAAAAAGGATTATCTGTTCCAGTAAGCAAAGAGGATTATCTGTTACAGCAATAAATAATACAATTCTTTTCATCGGGATTTTATCCTACAGGTAAGGATTGATAGCTTGATATTGATTTTGATTATTTAATTCTATAGAGGATAAGTTATAAAGTTGGAAATGTAGTTAATTTATAATCCTTGCGGTCGTCATAATGTTTTCTGCATTTTGATTTCAGATAATTTCAGTAGTTTCTGCAGACATGCAGGGAAGAACTCTGCCTACTGTTAGCAAGATAATATGTCTCTTTCATAGTCTGTCATTGGTGGCATCCATACCTTCAGAATAAAATTCTTTTACAATGAAATAATTTGAGGGCTTAATGTGAAATTAACGTAACTACAATCGATGTTTTATTCACAACAAAATTCATAACAGGCAATACTATTTCATATGAACTCTATCATTATGTTTTGTAGTTGCGATTTGTGGTATATACAAGACTGTTCGAACTGAGTTACAATTTTTTGTGGGAAAGTAGAAGAACAAATTATTATCGATTGGTGTAAAGACCTAAAAATGTCAGTTTTTTGTACTTACATTAGTTTCACAGTAAGACTTCGAATAATTATGTAAATCTGCAAGAACGGTTAACAATTGCTTAACATGTACCGATGTTCAATTGTTTCATTGATTTGTGACTCAAAAGATGGCTTTGATTCTGGCAATGGCTACTCTATTTCAATTATCTATTAATTTATATCGTTTAGAAGGCAGTGATGTGATTGCCAACATTAGAGCAAGATCGTCAAATCTCGACTTACCAAAGTCAAAGTCTCAGAAGTATTGTCTATGAATAGGACTTTTAACGAAGTTAAACTTTACTGCGAAAGTCGACTTTGGGAAGTCATCATCCAAAGTCTCGTTTATGAATATGGCCCTAAGACCTACAACCGAGCAACAATTGGAGTCTGAGTAACCATTCTCTTCGTTATGTTTCTCAGAATGGTATTACATATTTCAAAATGTACTCACTGCTGAGAACCACGTAAATATTTCTTGAAATTTTTATCATATCACTTTCACAACCTTATTGCTATTTCAAATTACATGTATCGTATTTCACTTCGTGATACTGCAGTGAGGTTAGTTGGTGATCCTCGAGTTTTGCAGTAGCCATTCCCTGCGAAGAGATAACATGATCACCGAGAATAGTGCGTCCGTATTCTCGGCGTGCAAGCAGTGAGCAACATGCAGTTTCACTTTAGTTGTGTTGTGAGAAGTAAGTTGGCAGTGAAAGTTGTAATCTTAAAAGTTTCAGTTAAGTTAAAAGTGCTTTGTGTAAGCTATTGTAATGACTTATTCATTACGTGAACGTATAGGTACTTATTTATACAATACATACATACGGAAACGAAAATCTTGTCCGGCGACAGGAAACAAATTTCGGGAAAAGTTTTTAAAGAGACATGTACCAGCTGCCAGTACAAAAAGAAGACTTTATAACAAGTTGATGTGTACAGGTTCGGTAAACGATGAAAACTCGAAAAGAGAACGCCGTATTCTGTCGGAAGAGAAATTAGACGAGATTGTTAGATTGAAGAACTTGCTAGAGTGACTGCAAATTTCATAAAAAGATGTGAAACGTGTGTTGCAGTAAATGGAGAACATTTTGAGCAACATAAGTACTGTAACTTTTAAGCATTGTAACAGTAGGATTGTAGGCCTAAAAGTGCCGGAGTTACGCGCGTGTTCCTCGCGGTAATCAACACATTGATGGCCGGGCTGGCTCCGAACGAACACTCTAGCTCCAACTAACCTCACTGTAGATCGTACTGACATGCATGCTTCCTGTTTTTGCCACGTTCGACTTTCGGCATAGGGCCGGTTTCACCACCCTTCACTAAGGTTTTAATGATTCATTAATTTATTTACTGGTACATTATGTCATTTTTATATCTCATCAACCATCTTTAGCCTAATGAACCAGTAAAACTATCGGTAATTAGCTAGGAGACGTAGTTGCATATAGACCACTTTTACACTAAACCTAAAATTTGTTTTTGCAAGATATACTAATACCCTAAACTAACCTAACCTAACCTTTTCCTTAACCTGTGACATGTTATGTTAGGTTAGGTTAGTGTTTTAGTATACGTTGTATACGCAGAGGTTAGGTTTAGTGTAAAACTGGTCTATATGCAACGTCTCCTAGCAAATTACCAAACTTATCATTAAATTTAGTGATAGAAATTTCCGTCTTTAAATATTTAATGATTGTTTAGTTGCAATATAAAATGGCGGAATTTTTCGACGCAGAATTGTTATATCTGGATCTGCTCGAAAATTAAGTCAAATGGAGATAATGTTAAGCATTTAAGAAATGATCATTTTGAAAATTTGAGTAACACAAAAATTCAAGAAAGCTCCGCGTCACGAAAACGTGGTACTCAAAATTTTAGAATAAATAGATCATAGGTTAGAATATCATAAAAACAGCTGACACAAAGCTGAAACTAGTCAGTTAGGTAACATACAACTGAGTTTTTATTTTAACACATGAAAGTGGTTATTATAACTACTTACCTCAGAAATATTAGTAAACGAATACGTAATGAGCATTGAAACATAGCAAAACTTATTTCATATATTAACTTCCATTTATTAGAATTATATTATAGCTAGAGATAAGATATGTTTGCACTGGCTTTAAAACAGAAGCGAAAGAATTGATTTCATGGAATTTATAATCATTTTCTTTCAGAAGGAAATTTCATTTTCTAGCAGGATGATCACCCTGCACACACTGCCATAACGTTCAAAGACGGTTCACGGAAAGGCATGGAAAAGAGAAGGATTGACAAATATCGAGACAACCCACCTTAAAATCCATATCAGTTGTGGGATCAAGTTCTGGCAACTTGGGAAGATCTCGCTGAGGACCAGAACTATTTCCGCGATCTGGTGGACTCAGTGCCCTGAAGATGCCAGGCAATGATAGACGCCGGTGGCATGTGTACAAAGTATCAGATCCACATGTGTATTTTTTTTTTTATTTTTCTGTAATTTATCTGTTTATCTTTGTTTTATTTCGGGAAGAAAATTGATCTCCCAAGAGTTTTTTTAATTTCCCTAGTGGAGCCAGAGTCGCGAAATAATTCGTTCCATTACAAAAAAATAAAAAATGAAAGGTAACATGTATAAAAATTAGTTACGTTAATAAAAAATAGTTCTCGACGAGAATCGAACTCGGGTGATGACAAGGCAGCTCGCTGAATGCTCCACTGGAGAGCCGTGACGTAACCAGCGCGACGAGGCACATATAGCTGCTCGGCTGGAAGTCTATGGAGACAACGCACATATAAACGTACTCGTGTAAATTGCGGTCAAATTTTCAACATTTCCACTACCAAGAAACACGACAAAACTGTTTTGTAATACTGTACACGATTTGCGATATAGTAGACTGTGGTTTCGTAGAGAGATGTTCTGATATAGTTATGAAAAATTCATAGATCGCAATTATTTATCCGTACTGAGCCATTACTTACTGTTCATTAAATGTTAAGAAAATTTGGTTGGTGAGCAGCTCGTATTTTAGTGAATCGTTAAATTTTTTTAATGTTCAGTAGTTAATGTTTCATTTGGACTGATTTACTGAAGCTTGGTGAAACCAGCCCTTAGTGTTTTAGCGTTTTTATTATTTGCATATTATATTTTATAGGCATTAAAATATGTAAATAATTTTAGTCAAGAAAAAAAATTAATTCTGTGAATGTGTTAAACTGAATATAAGCGAGTTGTGTGTTACTTTAGTACCCTATTTTTAAGTTTAATACTATTGAAGACCATAGAAATGTATATGTCTGTGTTGTTTGGGTAAAGGGAGATAAATCATAAAAATGAGTTTGTAGATAAATGAAAATTAAACTAAGAACCCGTATTGCAAATAATTTTCTACACAATAAAATCCATCAACTGCTACTAATTTTTTTTTTGTTTGCATTCATTTATATATTTTAACTTGGGGAAACAAAATTCCATCAGCACAAAAAATGACATCTTCCTTTACTCGAGCACCACAGATATATGCCAAGCCATTAAGCTTGGTAGCAGGTTCATATTGTGGAAGGCATGGAAGCCGATTTTGTGTGTTTTTAAAACAGAGAGAAGAAGCATTTGATAGGCCTAGGTATTTGAAACAGTTATTTACATGTACTAACTCAGTACATTTAGGTATCTGTCTCAAATGCACAAAATAACTCAATTTTCGACGCAGTCATAGGAAATTTCTTCTCTATGCTTTCAACAATATGATAAATAATTCTATTTATGTCATTGGATTATGTATTTTTTTTTTTCCATTAAAAACACTAGTCAACAGATTTCTCTTCGAAAATTGTACAGAAATGAAACATTGTGATTATCTATATACTTACCATACTTAATCCGAAAATGTAACCCTTTTTCAGCAGAATTCTCAGATTTTCGGTTACTACACTTCTGAAAATTTTAACAACTAACAAGCAGATTTACATTGACTGTTAATATCTAATGGAGAATGCTTCAACATTTTTTTTATTGGGTTATTTTACGACGCTGTATCAACATCTAGGTTATTTAGCGTCTGAATGAAATGAAGGTGATAATGCTGCTGAAATGAGTCCGGGGTCCAGCACCGAAAGTTACCCAGCATTTACTCGTATTGGGTTGAGGGAAAACCCCGGAAAAAAACTCAACCAGGTAACTTGTCCCGACCGGGATTCGAGCCCGGGCCACCTGGTTTCGCGGTCAGACGCGCTGACCATTACTCAACATTATAATGGTGTTAATACTAGAGATAAAGTAATCCCCATATTATGCAAGCGATCCAAAAAGTCGCGCACATTAAAATTCTAGGGCCGTAATCATGGACATTCTTAGCATGGGCTTCTGATGGATGATCAGCGAACTAACGTTTTTCGTATTCATAACGCAGTGTTAGCGAGATGATATGATGTGATGTATGATATGATAGGATAGGATAGGATAGGATAGGATAGGATAGGATAGGATAGGATAGGATAGGATAGGATATATGATATGATATGATATGATATGATATGATATGATATGATATGATATGATATATGATGTGATATGATTTGATATGATATATATGATACATGATATGATATGATATACGATATGATATATGATATACGATACGATACGAATCCTGTACAAGTAACCAGTCGATAGCCGGGACTAGTTTATCACACTCGTAGCGCGGGCTAGCGAAATGTCTATGAATAGCACCCATAGTGTCTACATTGAGTAGTGCAGTTGGAAAGTGCTATCGGCTACCGCTATATAGCATCATGTGTATTAACAGCAACAAACCTAGACGTCATTGTAATGTGCATGTGTACACTGACGCTTGCAGTAGTCCTTTGTTTATTGCTCGGCAAACATGTCGTTTTCCCAAGAGCAACGAGTTTTCATTGTTGAACATTATTTTTCCAGTCGTTCTCATGCACGTGTTGTAGACGAATTTCGTAGGAATTATCCGGATGTGGTAGTGCCTAACAATTCGACCATAACGAGATCAATCGCCCGTTTTAGGGAATTAGGATCAGCGCTTCTTGACAATGATGAACGTGATTGTTGGTTCCAGCAGGACAGTGCCATATGTCACACATCTAATGAAGCGATGCAGTTTTCGCACGAGTTTTTTGGTGAACGTATAATTTCCCAAGGATTATGGCCCCCACGTTCCCCGGATTTGACGTCCCAGATTTCTTCCTGTGGGGTTATCTTCAAGGAAGGGTCTACAAAAACAGGCCCCACACTCTGAAGGAACTAAAGAGGAACATAAGAACGGAGATTAACAACATCAGTGTATGCCTCAAGAAAGTGGCCTCAAACATGGTAAAAAGAGTTCGTACATCCATTACTGAATGCGGTTGCCATTTTCAACACATGTGAGAAATGATGTAATTCATGTGAAGACTGATGTAAGTAAACGTAATAAATTCATCTTTATAAATATATGTGAACATATTATTAAGATGTGCGCGACTTTTGGATCGTTCTGTATTATGTAAATGGCTACTTGCAATAACGCACTAGAATGCAGGAGTCGCTTTCAAACTCTTTGTCTCTTAAGTTTTATAGTATCCTGGCTAGCTTAGACAATCATATCTAGTAAAAAGTCGAAACATGGCAACAGCAGTTTTACGAGGCAATTTAGGAATATAAAGAGGAGTTTTTTAAAAACTTGACTTGTCCATTTTTAGAAAATGCTACGAATATGCGTTTCTGTAATAAACCAAGACTTTTGTTCGGTAAAAATTTATACGAATCTATTGCAAAAAAAAATATGTTTAATATTTCGCCATAAAACAATTTTTGTCATAGTAGAAAAGTAAGTTTTTGGCTTCTGAAGTGTATTTTTTTTTATACTGGACATGTTAAGTATTGAAAAAAGCTCCTCTTGTTTAGGGATCTCCAAAAGTTCCATAAGTTTACAATTTTTATTCGTCAGCTTATAACTTTCATTCATTTTCTTCATTATTGTTGCCCTCGGGAGCATAGTTGGTATAGCGCTGGCCTTCTACGTTCGTGGTTGAGGGTTCGATCCCGGTCGAGGTCGATGGCATTTAAGTGTATTTAAATGCGGCGGGCTCATGTTAGTAGATTTACTGGGATGTAAAAGAACTCCTGCTGGACAAAATTTCGGCACACCCAAAATGCTGATATAACCTCTGCAGTTGCGAGCATCGCTAAATAAATCCTAATTTAAAATTTCTTCTTTATTATTCGTTTTATTGATGTTTAATTTTAGAGCCCTTTTTAGCTAACACATCGGCTTTTTCATTTCCTTGTATATTACATTGTGCTGGAATCCATTCCAAACCAATTTTTTTCCACGCTTCTGTATCTGCTCATTGATAGAATGTATTTCTTTTTAACTTTTTTTTTTCATTTTGAGGTAGGTGGTGGATTCTATTGCTGAATTTCAGTTTTAGAATGTGATAATATGACAGTATTTTTGCAGTGGTGTAACCAAAAGAATGTATTTTGGAGAGAAGTGTAAATGGCTTCAATCTCTCCATCAAAATTAATAGTATTTCTTCCCATACTTTATAAAACGAGAAGAACTGGCAAGTTCCTTCAGCACCACTTCCTTCATTATCATCTAAAAGAGATCCATCTGTATAAATGTTTGTGCAGCATTAAACAAATATTTGTTATGAAGTGTTTCTAATGCAATAGATTTTGCTACATCAGGAAATCATTATTTCTTGTTAATGATGTTATTTAAATGTAGTTCATGATTAATTGTAATGCTGTCAAGTGGATTGTTACAATGCAATTATTTTATTTTATTTTTAAATTTTCTTTCAATTTTGTTACCGCTTGTATGAATCCAATTTGAGTTTTTATAGTGTGTTTAGGTCTGTATTGTGTCCATTTTTCAAAGTTCTGGAGTCATTAACTCTTCATAAGTTAGCAGTGCATGTTTTTTAAGTTCGAACAACTGTGGTTTGTAGATTCAACTGAGGTGGTTTTAATTGTCCCAGTTATCAACCACATAGCTCGAGTTTGTGTTCGTTTGTGGCACTCTTTGTTGGTTTACATGACAAAGACATCCGTTGTATTTTCGGACAAAAAGCATTCAATTCCATCTTTTACAAAAATTTCTATGGACGAAAGAGAACTAACAAGAATAATAGTAACAAGGGTGTGAATTAAGATTTCTGATGAAGGGAGATGGAATCCTGGATAAAGAATATCGTACATAAAAATATTATTATTATTATTATTATTATTATTATTATTATTATTATTATTATTATTATTATTATTATTATTGCTGTTTTTGACGTTACTGTGATGAAATGTAAACACTGAAAGTAAGAATAACGAACCAAGGAATAAACTCACCTCTGCATCATGACTGGATCACATTTTGAAAAATAGTTGACTTGAATGAGTTAATTATATCCATGAGATATGTAATTCCTAAGTTAGGGTAAGGTGGGGTTTCTTGAGACATCGGGGATATTTGAGCCAAATCAGGTGTTTAGATGTTTTCGTTTCTGTGATTTTTGTAATTTTTTAATTCAAATTTTGGAATTAAAGAAAAGAAAATTATGTGTGCATATTATCTCAGTGAATTATAGAATATAGCAAAAGATAATAAACTACATATATACTGTACCCAAATCTATAAAATGTTATCATTTAAGGTTTTATTAACTCAAGTAACCTCATTTGAAGTTTAACTTGCACCACATAGCATTTTTAAATGGGTGGCTCAAGTATACCCATTTCCTGGGTAACTTGAGCCACTAACAGCACAATAAATAAATATATAACAATAGTGACAATGCAATAAAGCTGCTTGCCTATGGTTTGTATGTCGCAAGATTCAACATATAGGGGAGCAATGAAAGTTTCTCAAAGTATACGTTTTTTTTGTAGGAGTTAATGAAACTTTCTGAGGTGGTTCAAGTATCCCCAATATTATTTTCTTTTCCTACTTTATACTTTATTTATAGAGTATTAAGACAATCATATTTTGTGAGGGGGATAGAAGTTATCCTGGCAGGGATGTTAATATGAATTTATGAGGGGGGAATAACTTTCTAACGAGGGAAATTCCCCTGTTAAATCGCACCTACTTAGTAACCACATAAAACACACTAATTTGCTAAATTATCATGTAAAAAATCAATTTGAAATTAATGCACATTCAGTTTTTGTGGAAAGTTCTTTTATCTCCTATAAAATGTTCATTTCTAGACTTGACTGGCTTTTGCACCGAGGTCTTCAATTCTTCTGTGTAATTACTGATAACTTGATAAATATCTTGGATTTATAGTATTGATTTGTAGAAATTGATGAGATCACTGAGGGAGCTGTAAGTCCACCCAGCCTGCCCTAAATACGTACCCTACACATATACGAAAACCGTCGCGAGTTAATGAAGAATACGGCCATATTTATGTAATGCAACAGTGGATTTCAGTGTCGCCATTATAGTAATAATGCTACACACCTAATTTAACCTAACCTCTCTCATAATACTACACATCTAATCAAATCTAACCTAACCTGTCACAATACACACCTTATCTAACCTAACCTAACTTGTCACATAATACTATACACCTGTAATAACATTCCTTACGTTTAGTATTATTTCGTTTGCATATATTGCTGACCCTGCTTCCGTGTAGGTAACTATATAGTGGAAGTGGATCGTAATTCGAGAAAGGAAATATGGCGACTTTCATAATAATTAGGCTACATTTAGTTCGTCCAGTGTATATTTTGTATATATTAAATGTTAGTGTAGTAATAATTCTATATACAGGGTGATTAACGAGGATTTACCGTCACTTGCGGAGCTTATTTCGGAAGACATTCTGAGTAAAAAAGTCATATAAATATGTGTACTAATCTAAATATTTTCAGAGTTACATTAATTTGAAGTTGTTAGTAAAATACCTTTCCTCTTTAGTTTTAAGGGCAGAAAAAATATTACAAATAGAGAATGAACTATTTATAAGTATAATTTTTTTTTAATCTGTTATTCTTCTGAAGCTAAAACTGTGTTGTTAATTGCTTTGTACAGATTTTGTTTTCTAATTTTTAACAAAAAGTTACATCTTTCTTACGTACTTATCACAAAAATTGTTACAAATCAGACGATCTTAGGAACTTAATTCTTTACAGTTTAATTATGGATCCTAATGTAGTCTTTAAGAATTTACAAGAGCGGCGTGATTTGTAACAATGTTGTGATAAATGCGTAAGAATATGTAATTTTGTAGTTAAAAATTGGAAAAAATGTTGTACGAGGCAACTATGGAATTCACAACACACAATTTAGCTTCAGAATAGTAGCTAATTAAAGAGATTATACTCCTGAATAGTTCATTCTTTATCTGTAATATTCTTTTACTCTTAAAACTCAAGAATAATGATACAGTATTTTACAAACAACTTCAAATTAGTGTAGCTCTGAAAATATTGAGATTGGGACAAATTTTTACATGACATTTTTTGCTCAGAATCTCTTCGGACATAGCTCCGTAAGTGACGCTAAATCCTTATGAATCACTCTGTACATAGCACAGTAAGAATTGAAATGTGCTGTGGTTGTAATAAATGTACTGAAAATTTGTTTATAGCGCCACATTGGCAGTGATAAAAGTGCGCAATATTAGTTTAGTGGCTGGTGGATACTCTATATTAGAGAAATATTAGAGCTTTTCATGTGTTAGTAAATCACGTTCTACTTTCAAATAAGACTGAATTTACACAAGTTAATCCATAAATGGGTTTGTGTTGCGCTGCAGCCGGGTATGGCCTCCCCTTTGTAATAATTGTGACATACAGCTGAAGGCAGTTACATAGTAAAATTAACACGTTGAATAATAAAATTCGTACGGTAACGTAACTTACCCTGGTACGATCTGGCAAGTCTGGTGTCTTAGTCTTCTCTTTCGTAGATATCAGTATTGATCTCTGTGCTTGTTGTGAGCTCAGGGCAAAAAAATTCTGGGTAAAATATTCATATCGTTGAAGTGGAATTAGGGAAGAAGTAAGTTGTCGAGGTGATAGAATAGCTCCTACTGTAACATCTTGGTAGGCTGTAACTTTACTTTTAATAGATGGTGTGTATTTAAGCGTAGGGTATATAACTGGTCATATATTTTAGTCTTTATTTTATTGTAATTCTAGTTTCATTAAATCAATTGCAGATCTATTTTACGGATTGATTCTGGCATTGGGTATACTGTAGAATGCGTTACGGAACTTCCTTTTTTTTTACGGTTCATATTCTTTTGTTTACTGCTTATTAACATACATTGTCATTTCATTACTTAGTACCTTCTTTATAGAAGGCAGTGGTTCTCTGAAGTGACATGAGGCGGAGGTATGTAACAAGGTTAGTGAGTTAGTTCAGGGATAACATGAGACAGAGGTATGAGTAGTTGAGTGACGTGAGGCTGAAGAATGTGATAAGGTTAGTAGATTAGTTGAGGGGACAGTTAAGTGACGTGATGCCGAAGTATGTTACAAGGTTAGTTGAGGGATAATATGAGGCCGAGGTATGAATAATTGACTGACGTGAGGCTGAAGTTTGTGATAAGGTTAGTAGATTAGTTGAGGGGACAGCTAAGTGACGTGATGCCGACATATGTGACAAGGTTAGTGAGTTAGTTGAGGGACAGTTAACATTAGACCGAGGTATGAATAATTGACTGACGTGAGGGTGAAGTATGTGATAAGGTTAGTAGTTTAGTTGAGGGGACAGTTAAGTGACGTGATGCCGAGATATGTTACAAGGTTAGTTAAGGGATAACATGAGACCGAGGTATGAGTAGTTGAGTGACGTGAGGCTGAAGTATGTGATAAGGTTAGTAGATTAGTTGAGGGGACAGTTAAGTGACGTGATGCCGAGGTATTTTACAAGGTTAGTTGAGGGATAACATGAGGCCGAGGTATGAATAATTGACTGACGTGAGGCTGAAGTATGTGCTAAAATTAGTAGGTTAGGTGAATGTAGAGTATCCAACGCCCACTGAACGAATATTTCACTTTTATCACTGCCAATGTTGCGCTATAATAGTATATGCAAGGTAGGCTATAACAAAAACCTAAACTAACCAAACCTAACCTGTCAAAGAAGCAACAAGTTATACTAAATATATGTAAAATTGGCCTTTGTCTTTATAGTGGGCGGGATATAAGTATCATTGACCCATTAGTTGAGGAATACCTAGTTACACTGCTGTAAACTTTGTGTTTTATATTCAACGAGCATGGCACGAGAGAATAGCAGTAAATATTTCCCATATTTTTGTGTAGTAGATTAGTATTTATTTATTTAAGTTGGTAGAGATAAGTACGTCAGGCCTTCGTTACCCGTCTCCCAGGGAATTACAACTACAATTTGAAGAATAAGATTACAATGAATATGAAATTTACAGTTGCAGTACAGTTAGGCTACTTTTTTCAGATATGTTTAGAAATTTAAGATAATGTAGACCTTAACAACTGGTAATAAGTGTTCATCAATAACACTGTAAATCAGTGTTAATTACAGAACCTCTTCTCTCAGTTGTGATGGATTGGATCAAAATGGAACCTGAGGTTGACCCGTTGGACTCACAACCGCATGATAACACATACAAAACAGAAGAGAATAATGATTTATCAGAGGTAAACTGAAAAATTTTACTATTATGTATTTTGTTTATTTGTTTGTGTAACAGTGACAAAGAAGTTCACATTTCATACTTTATGTTCAGTAGACTATATAAGAGTCGCACACCTTATCTGAGTCATGACTTGGACTGGCGATATGAAATGGTCATTGATTCGAATCTGCATGTGGGAAGGAATTTTCACATGAAGATCTAGGCTGTGGGATCAGTGCTTATCCTGCATCATGATCAAATGCAGAGGAATAATAATGCAGGGTTGCCAGTTAATGAAACCCAACCGTCATACCAACCTATGGAAAATGTCGTACTTCAGCATTAAATTGTCGTACATTCATCATTTTACATTTTTTTTTTTTTTTTTTTTTTTTTTTTTTTTTTTTTTTTTTTAGATATCGCGCACAAATATGTTTCACATAACACCTAAAAACGCGGTTCATAGGCCTATAAATAAGTAAATTATATATATACTGGGTGTTCATTTCAAAGTGTGTCATGACGTCATTGTTGTGAGTCAGCTATTTGAAGCGAGTTTCATCTTTTATGTCAGAGAAGTTGGCTATTAATCAAGGCGTCCAATCTGAACTTGAGAACGTGTACGGTATAACTTGAACGTCATAGCAACAGATGGCGGCCTGTACGGTCTGTGTGCTACCATAACCTCTTTCGAACTGTGTTTTGCGCGGGCAAGTCGTACGCAGGGTATTTGTTATCATCGATTGCATACGGCAACATTACACAATACAAATCAAATGCTCCGTGTCCATGTTCACAGTCGAAGTTAATGCCAACAAATACGTAAGAAATCGTCTTAACCCTCTCCCCATATCCCGACCCTCAGTACATGTTTCCAAACAGTTCACATTCTTGCCACTACTGGCGTTACCATACGTATCGGTAAGTACTCTTCAGAATGAACGCCGTACTTGCTAGGCAACCTCTCTAGCACATAGGTAATACGCCTCTGCGGAAGTGTAGGAAGATTGAATTCTCTAGGCTCATTGGCTAGCCACATGACGACATACAGCGAGCCATGACACATTTTGAACTGAACACCCAGTATATATATATATATATGTTATACAGGGCATTACGCATTACTTATTAGGCAACTAGGGCAGTAGATAATCGGGTAGCGTGGAAGTTCCTTTCCCTCCTATATATATATATATATATAAAAAATTCCACCAAAAAATCTTAGTTCCAATTAGGAATATTAACTATTGTTCCATCCACAAAGACTTTCAACATTCAAACAAATCAGCATTTATTTCTTCATCCAATCAAAAAATATTACTAATTATATTTGATATCCACAATGACATTTAGCATTAAATTACAATTTCTTCATCGACACTGTCACCTTCATAAAGCACAGTGATTCTTGATCGGAAACCACATTATTATATTGAAAGCCAGCAGAAATTTTATCTTTGGTTAATGAGACGGCAGATATTTAATATCAGTCAATGCGGCAGCTGATGATTACGTCAAATGAATCCATCTGCAGTTGACTCAAACCCGACACAGTTAAAATGTCGGCGCGTTCACACTTTTTAATCCTACTGCAGTACTATTTCATTGATAAAATACTTGCATTGTTGAACATACAATGAAGTTAGCAGATCTCTGAACTCGTATTACTTTGATATAACTGCACCGTACATGAAACCTGGAGCTCATGACCTGCATGGCAAGTGTAGTCGCCATATTCATTTTCAAAGCATCTTCTATCCCTTTAAAGCGTGTTTCTTTCATATGAGTGAATGACATACTGAATGAAGAAAAGTTGTCTAGAAAAGGAACGAATTAATCGTTAATTTTTCTTTTTTTAATTATAGAAAACATTATAACATAACAGCATAACAGTGCTATAGTGGTGGTAGAATCATATGAAGATACGAAATATAACATTAACTCATTTAAGAAAAAGGTTATGTATCTGATTTTGCAACTACACGCTTCAAATATTAACAAACATGAATTTCATTGGGAATGAATAACAAAACTGAAACCGCTGATGGACCAAGTTACAAGTATATTGATATTATTTTCAATATGGGACAAAATTGGTAATTTTAATGAAACAACAGGACGGCTGGGAAATATGAAGAACTTTTTCTTTCTTTCGAAACATCTTTCGTAAATCCAGTTTGGTTTTTTCGTCCTTTAATTCCAAAAGACATTTGCTCTCTCACTGGATAACATAAATCGGGCTACAGATAGGGTTTGCCAGATTTTAAAAATATCAAAGAGAAAGATTTTACCGCAATTGATGTGGAAGCAACTTAATTATAATGTGTAAATATGTATAGGATAATTGAAGAATTACTTTTTCAACATTTTAATGAATATTTATCAATACATTTCTTCTTAATTTACAACATTGCGTCATTTAATGTGACAGTGTAACATAAAAACTAGTTTTCTGTTAAGTAGGTGACATTTAGATTAACATATAGATATCAAAATACAAACAGAAAGTAGTAGAAGAGTGTTCTCTTAAATTTACATACTACCGCTTAAGTTTGTACGGAGTGCATGGTGAGTGTATTTTGTTTCGCGTTGTGCGTGAATTTCAATTCCGCATAGGAATGGGTAATATCTTAAAATGTGAGACATTCTTATCCCATAATGGGTATGGGCTGGATACGCGAAAACTTCCTGATAATCGTCAATGTCCCGCCATATGGAGAGATCTGGCAAACTTAATAGAAGGTAGAATGTTAGAATGAGTAAATTGAAACGTGTTTGTGTTCTTTCTCTAATTTCCCCTGTGTTAAATATAGTAGCAATGCAGAACCAGAGCGATGGCTGTTACATATGAAGTCAGTTTCAATATATCTAAAGTAATTTATTAATTTATGACGTCTTTATATGCTGTAGGAAAGAAATTTATTGGATCTGCAAGCAACGGGCATGAAGACAGAATATGTGGACCACAGCTACGATCTCAAATCACAGATAAAAGATGAAGACAGTTCAGTGCCCAATATCTTTCCCGTGATGAAGTGTGAAGTTGAGGTGAGTGTTTCATTATCTGTATTCGGATATACTGAAAACAATATATGGTGAGATACCGAAGTTCAAATGTGACTGGCACTTCATTGCTAACAACCTTCTATGTAAAGCACTAATATTACTAAATAAATGTGTATGGCTTAGAAAATTGTTATGATCAAAATATTAACTTCACATACAACTCGGTAAATGAAGAAATAAGAATAACATTTCCATAACATAATAAGTTTTATTATAACCGCAATATGAAATGTATACACAATATAAGGAGTATGGTTTCCAATAGTATTATGTCCACTGGTGGACCGTTGGCGGGCTTATGTGAGGGCGGCAATGTACCTCCGGGTTCTCTGAAAGCCATAAATAAGTAAGGATTTTCCTGTGATGTAAAGTAAAGTGTCTTACCTATCATATACAAATAACTGTTGACTATATACTGTATATGGCCTGTGCCGTGGCATCGCGGTCTAAGGCGTCTTGCCTAGGACTCGCGTTACGGAATGTGCGCTGGTTCGAGTCCTCATGGGGGAAGAATTTTTCTCATGAAATTTCGGCCAGTGTATGGGACCAGTGCCCACCCAGCATCGTGATGCACTTGGGGAGCTACGATAGGTAGCGAAATCTGGTTGTGAAAGCCAGCTATAACGGCTGGGTGGATCATCATGCTAACCATACGATACCTCCATTCTGGTTGGATCATCGTCCACCTCTGCTTCGGCGTGTGAGCGTGAGATCATCAGCCGTCTGGTCGGTCTAGACACTTCACGGGCTGTAGCGCCATTGATTATATACTGTATATTCTGAAATTATTTCATCAGGAACATGATTTAATGGAAATAGTATTCGCTGAGTTTTAGTTCTATTAAGTTTCAACCCGTTAGCTTCAAACCAACCAGCAGCATCACATAAATATGAATCCATTAATAAAGACAAATGATGTAGTAGATATAGTAGACAAAAAGGAAGTGTCATCAGCAAAAAGGTCTGTGTCACAATTTATATTAAAAGATAGATCATTTATCATAATAAGGAACAGTAGAGGACCCACAACAGATCCTTGATAGCTAGGCAGTTAGAACAGAAGAATAGAAATTAAACAGGAAATACTTGGTAATTGATTATGTTAACACAAAAGCGTGCGGTATAAAATAGATCATAAGAATGAGATAAGATGGATAGTGAAGAAACGAGCTGAAGTGTTAATAATAATCTATGAACAAGGGTGTTATGTGTATATATTCAAGTGATGGATCAAAAAGCAGAATTGTGAAGGTGCACTATAACTATGAATTCTAAAGTTGGCTAACAAATAAGGGTCCTATATATACGCAAATACTATTAGTAACCTTTTCTGTATAGTCTTGGATGGTTGTCCATACACGTTGAGACTTGCTTCCCAGACTTATAATTCACAAAGAAGCCATTAAAATTAATAATTCATCGTGGAGAAATGCGATCACTCCATAAATACTATTTCTTCATGGTTCAACGTTATTAGAAATATGTGGGAGCAGTTTATCATATCTGTACGTTCATAGAACATATACAGTCCCGAAGCTTGATTTTATGGAAGGTACTAGGAACAATAGACTGTGCTGGTACTGTTTCATATTGTATGTGATGAGGCGATAGTAGCGATCCTAGTGGTTAGCAACTATCTATGGATGCATATTCCGTATATACTAGACTGTGTTCATAGCCTGTTGCCATTTGACTATATACTATATACTATATTTGACTATATACGCTTCGTGACTATATACTAGACTGTGTTCATAGTCTGTTGCCATTTCTCTACAGAAAACTGCTTAAATGGAAATAATGACGGCAACATATTCCCAGGTTTGCTTGTTTTAATGTTTACTTTTTCTGTCGCTTAATTTGGAGAGCACTGCAATCTGAAAATTTTAAGCAGTCCCAGAAGTCTGGAGACTTATCTTTACGTAGATGTTTAACCCAGATAAGACTGACGTCCTATATTTAGGACGGAACGTTTTATTTTTTTAACATTGCTGTGTAAGATTTTCATAGTCGGCAATCATGATACCATAATCCTTATGTGTTATAAATTGCCTCCATTTTTTTTCTTATATTTAGTCTGTCATAGTCATTGTTATTAACATATTTGTGTGAAACGTCCAGTGTCCTATATATAGGACGTCAGTCTTATCTGGGTTAACCACGCACGATAACAACATCGTTGTCATCATAATTGGTTTTATGCTCGACCATGCCGACATGTAGTAATTATATACCTGGTAGTAATCCTTTAATGCATGTCATTAAAGTACACCTATTCATTAAAGATCAGGTTTTCGATTATTCTCGGATATACAATCGAAAGACAACTAACAAAACGTCACGCAGGCTGGAAATCCAATACTGTCGCAGAAGGTTATGTTCTGTTACTATAGTAAGTAGCGTTCATTGTAAATAATATTCAAATAAATTCAATTAGTCATCTTGTTTTTCAATGTCGAATTCAATTTCCAGGTTATATCAAGTTTAACGAGATTAGATATATCAAGGTTGTCGACATTGGTTTCGGGGAAAAAATAAATACTTTCGCGTCTGCGCACATCTCACAATTTACGAGATTGCACAAGGTCAGTTCCCTTCCCATTCACATAAGAATTACATGAATACTTATGAATAATTTCAAATTAAAAATATGGTCGAGCATAAAATGTCGTATGAAACTTGCCTATAATGGTAATTAAGACGCTCGTTTCACAAACATCCTCGCGTCTTAATTACTATCATTATAGGCTCGTTGCATAATGTATATCGACAATATCTCCAACTACGATCACCAGTTGTCTGGTATCGCATGGAAATGCGCATGAGCCATTCCTGGCAGTGATCACTTGCAATACTGCTAGCACTACCAATACCGGTACTACTAATACTACTGCTACTATTAATGCTTGTGCTGCTACTAATGCCTTACTGCATTCCTACTACCGATTTTACCACATCTCATCTGACAAGAAGGGATTGTTTACAGGGTCTGAATTTTGAGGAAATAAACCATTCATATGCAGAGACGAATGTACATGCGTCGATATGTACAGACGAAATGAGTTTTCAACAATTTCTTTCATCTGTTTACCTCAAATGTGGTTACGCAATTTGCAGTATCTTTATAAACCATATGCACATATTTTCAACGCTGAGTCTTGATTCCTAAGTGTTTTTATACAGATAAAGATCTGAATTTAAGGAAGGATATATGAAAGATATAAATGGAAGCAGTTTGGGGAAAGCAGATCGATATTGAACAAAAGGCTTACACAGTAGCGACTCGTGATATTTTTTTTGGATCTAGGATATGGGATTGACTGATGACCAAGGCAGACTAATAATAATAATAATAATAATAATAATAATAATAATAATAATAGAAATAGTAATACTAATAGTAATAATAATAATAATACTAATAGTAATAATAATAATAATAATAATAATAATAATAATAATAATAATAATAATAATTATAATAACAGAGCACGCAAAATCAAAACAAGTATGTGCATGTGTTAGTCTTTGACTCTCCATTCTGGAACTGGCAATTTATTTGTAGTGAAGTTCGATTCTCCTGCCCTGTTTAATTGCGAAGATGGCTCCTAAGTCATTGTACTGCCCGATATTTACCGATGTTCCGTCGTACGTTTGCGCAATTAATTTCTTGCTACAGTTAAATTCTTCTAAATATCAAGTACAACTTCAGATATTTTTTCTGAAAGTCCTGTTTATTCTTGTATTTATTACAGCTTATTTTATTTATTTTTATGTAATTTTATTTTTTTAAGTATTATATAATTTTACATTATTTTTTATTTCGTTTATTCTATTCCTTTAAAATGACCAATGAACTGCATTTAAGGAGGCTATAAGGGTACTGGAAAATTCTTATTGTAGTCTCTTGCAGGGTCTCCATCACCCAGAAAGAAGGGTCGTAGTATTAGGATATGCGGTCATATCCTCAAACGCGGTTAAACTCAAGCCATACTCCACCCTCCGCACTCTCCCCTGTCCGCTAACTTTACTGCTAGAAAAGACCGTTTGCTGTAAGATATTTGGATGGTTCCTCGGAAATTATTTCTGAGCTGTGCATTGGCGACAACTCACGAGAGAAAGTGGAAGCTTAAAAGAAATTATTGCGTCTGGACGCATTGAAAATCAAAACCTGTAATTAAAATGTTTTCTATCTTCAGAGGCAGGAAATTGAACTTAGGATCATCCTCATATCCTTCATGGGGGAATCGCGACTGGGCTTACAAAGTTTGAAACATTTGATTGGGAATTTCAGCATTCAAAGTGAAAACTCTCGTATAGGAAACCAACGAACTAGTAAGTTGTCTGATGTCATTTTTATTATTTTCTCTCCTTTTTAGGAAGATTTGTTCGATTTGGACAAAGTTCAGCAGGAACAGAAAGAGGAAGTATCTTCAGAGGGGGATGAAGTGTTGACTGAGAGGTGAGTGTAGTGTACCAGATTCATGAAATCTTTCATCCTTTCACAACTTCATTCTTGTGTTGATGATGTAGGAAGCATGATACTATTTCATATGAAATATATTGTATTGTATTGTATTTATTCATTCCCTGTACAATCTATTATAGATTATAGGTTCGTCATTAGATACAAACACAAAATACAAACGCAAAAAATACACACACAAACACACACATACAGACACAAATAAGATTTCTAGTATGAATTTAATTTTAACATTCTTAAGTTTTCAAAGAATAGTAAAACTGCCAAAAGACACAATAAATAACAAGATATATAATACATTTTCCGTTTACAAGACATTAAATAAATAAATTAACAGAGATTAGGTAAGAACGAGATAGTCCTACATTATTATCAATATTGTTTAGAGAAAAAATTATGTGCAACAGTAATGAAGGTAGGTATTTTGCTTTATAGCTTTAATGCAAGAAATCAGTGATTTTGAACGGCATGGACTGGACCAGAATAGTTTTTACCCTGGTTTTGAAAGCTTCATAATTTAAATGTCAGTATCCCCAGATACCTGTATGAGAAGTACTGTTGAGATTTTTGGTAATAGTATGACGGTTTATATGCAAGTTGTTGGCAGTTCTTGTGTTATGGTTGTGAGTTTCAGAGTTCCTTTTAAAATAGTTAAGATTCTTAGGTATAAAGCAAACAGTTTCTAGGATGTAGATGCAGAGGAATGGTAAAATATTTAATTCTTGAAAAATTTCTTTGCTTGGAGTGCATATAGGAACTTGTTTTATTATTTTTATTGCTTTCTTTTGAAGTTTAAATATTTTTATAGCTTCAAAGGACATGCCCCAGAGGACATATGGATATGAATATTCATGTTCATGGCTTATATATTTTTTTAGCATTGAAATTAATATAATATTTACTAA
Source organism: Periplaneta americana (assembly GCF_040183065.1). Taxonomy (NCBI): domain Eukaryota; kingdom Metazoa; phylum Arthropoda; class Insecta; order Blattodea; family Blattidae; genus Periplaneta; species Periplaneta americana. Next base: position 161,801,735 of record NC_091132.1, read on the forward strand.
TATTTTCATCACTAACTCTGCAAATATTATAGTACTCTTACTACAACTGCTGCCGTTTTATTATTCTGCAATCCTTCAGGCACCATGATCTCATTTATAGTAGGGCCACATCTGAGTACTTATGCTGTGCTGGATCAGAGACTGAACTAATATAGATGACAAAGTGAAGTCACGATCTCATTTGAGAAGAATAATGAAGGGGAAGAATAATATTATACGAACTTTTTGAAAATCAAGTAAGATTACCTGTGGCCGGGAGGGAAAATGTCTTAAGTAAATATGTTATACATTTCAAGAGAGCACTAGAAACATTGAAATTGGTGTCAATTATAGAGTCTTTTAATTAAGAGTTTTTTCCTGGATATTATTTGTTTATATTTCTTCTAAAATAGGTAATGTTGCTCATTTAACAATTTTCTTGATTGAATAATTTCAAGAAAAAATTGTTCTGTGGCCGGGTATCGATCTCGGGACCCTCCGCTTAGTGCGCGAACACTCTACTGACTGAGCTACCCCAGGAACCATACACGACACCGTCACAATTTTTCCTTTGTATCCACACAACTCAAGTGAGCGTGTTGTAGAGCGTTCACGCGCTAAGCGAAGGGTCCCGGGATCGATACCCGGTCCTGGAACAATTTTTCCTTGAAATTATTCAAAACCTGCTTTACAGGCAGCTACTACCTGAAAGTTAGATTTGCAAAATTTTCTTGATTATATCCAAAAATAGCCGCACTTAAGCCCTTTTAAGACTAGAACTGAGTAGAAGGGACTATGTAAACTTAAGACCTTTTCATATCAAAATAAATTAGAAATGTAAATTATTAAGAGTGCAAAAGGGGTCTTAAAAAATTATAGGACTGTTTACCCTGGTGCTTAAGGTTCTAAAAGGAAAGGGCATCAGTATGTGATAAAATAGCTAAAATAAAAATTAGACTTTTTAAATAGGGAAGCATGGAAAGTAAATACGTGATGGTTTGTAAGGAATAAAGTATTAAATATGCTTAAGTCCTTTATTCTGTGTGTGCTCAATTCAAAAATCACTTAGGACATTTGGTAACGCTCTATAAATCTAGTCAGGAGTCTTATTGGACTTTAACTGTTTTACCAGATTATAGAGAATTGTTTCCGCTTCCAGAATATACAAAAATCTCATTTTCACAAAGAAGTGACTTAAGACCTTTTTCCTCCCGGCCACAGTTATTTCCTTATATATGCGCTACCGGCGTAGCTCAGTCGGCTAAGGCGCTTGCCTGCTGCTCCGGAGTTGTGCTCGGGCGCGGGTTCGATTCTCGCTTGGGCTGATTACCTGGTTTGGTTTTTTACCTAGGTTTTCCCCAACCGTAAGACAAATGTCGGGTAATCTATGGCGAATCCTCAGCCTCATCTCGCGGAATATTATCTCGCTATCACAAATTCCATCGACTTCGTAGTTACAGTGTTGTTAAATAACAATTTAAAAAAATGATTATAGGTATCACGTATGTACTGAATTGTATGTATTGGTTTACATTTTACTGTACTGTATAGTGTATTTAGGCCTATGCCCTTTAAATACACCATAATAAACGTGTTTTGTTGCTATAAACGGAGTTTTAATGCACCTCCTATTGTTTTAGGTTATTTCAGATAATCTGGACTTTAGTTAAACTGGTTATCTTATCCCCCCCAATTAGTCCGGATTAACGAGATTTACTGTAATATGAAAGTCGTTCTTCCGTTGAACTACTCATATATTTAATATTGTTTATAGTGACACGAATTTATTTCGATTTAATTTTTTTAGTATTTTCGATAGCGCTGGAACCATGTCCAACTGCGTTTTATTAGAGAAACATTTTAGTGTTGCAAATTATCAACTATGATCATACACTCCGTGGCCTCTGTTATCTCTGCTGTCTGCCAGTTCTCTGATATTCTTCTCTCTCAATATTTATAGGGTGTGAGTGCAGCCTAATGTAGCCGACATTATTTGGAATGCATGAAACTCACTGATGAATACCATAGTATAAAACTGTCTGAGATATTACATGTAAGATGTACACAGAGAGACAAGTAATTAAACCGACAAACTCCGGAAGGTTGTATGGGACACAAAATGAAGGGTTTTCTATAATATCATATTTTCTTCGAGGGATTTATTAAACCAGCAGAGAACGTATGTGTTCTTCAGTTCATAACTACTCTACAAATTCAAATTTTGCTATATGTCTTCACCTAGTGCAGTGCTTTATTAAACCAGCAGAGGGCGTATGCATTCTTCAGTTCATGACTACTCCACAAATTCACATACTGTGCGTGACTACTTGAACAATTTCCAGGGAAGTGGATTGGTAGAGGCTGTCCTGTATCTTGCCCTCCTCGATCTCCTGATTTGACCCCTCTGGTTTTTGTGTGTTGGGACAGATGCGTAATCTTCTGTACATGACCCCAATTGAATCAGAAGATGATCTGGTGGCCCGGATATTTGCTGGAGCAGGGGAAATAAACGATAATCTTGAAATCTTTCACCACGCTATACAATCCTTTGTGTATAAGTCAATTGAGGTATTTTTGAACACCTTTTGCAGTGATTTTGGTGTGTAAAAGTTTTATAAGATAAGCAATGAAGCATGGCAATAGTTTGTGTTACATTAAGATCTGGTGTCCTCGCGAAATAATACCTCACAACACAATATGACATTAGACATTAGAGAAAACTGTTTGTTTTGGTGTCCCATACAACCTCAAAGAGATTGTCGGTTCAATTACTTTTCACTCTGGATTATGAATTCAAATTCCTTTCCTTATTGGAGAGAATGAAACCTGAATAAGAACGCCGCAGGGCCGCCGACAGAATTTATGGACTCCTATGCAATACTGTACTCGGACCCTTGTTGAAAAAAGTAACAATTACAAGTTACCAGTTATTCTAATCATAATAATTATTTGCAAAATAAATAAAAGATGACCCCATACACAGATAGGAACCTAAAAATATACATTTTTATTACACTGAAAACTTTTAGCAAAACTTCACATTAGCACAGTATATTATATTCATAAAACATTATTCCTAAACACCTGTAATTTCTAACTTGTAGTCCAACATCAACAAACAACTCTCCTTACTTCACTGATGCAAAATCATCAATTATATCAAAATTTAAAGACCTAGTAAGATCACTCTCCAGACTAAGGAGGTCAAGGTTACTCAGTCGTTCTTGACACATTGTTTATCTGAATACATTATTTATTTTCTTCATTTTGCTGAAGGATCTTTCAGCATCAGCAACTGTCACAGGAATTGTATAGAATATTCTAATGGCTGTGCAAATATTTGGAAATAAACTGTTCAATTTTAATTCCCTCAGACTATTTAGGAGATTCGTAGGTTTCAGTGGGGTTGGCCCTAAATTAGAGGAATGATTTGATTTTAAATATTTCGGCTCATCACTGATCTCTTTGTTAATGTCTTCATAATGTCTTTCAAGCAGTCTACCGCCCACATTAATATCTTCTAATTTTTTCTGTCTCTCCTTGTGGTTCTCAGCTCCCGACTTATGCCTATACTTATCCATATGCAGTTAAATTATAACTGGTAACACTAATGAACAGAATTTACTAGACAGAGGACAACGAAAAGACGAAAGTTTCGACACGAAACATACAATGTACTGAAAAGGAAACGTGATCCTGCAACTTTGGTTTGGGAGCGTCCACTGGCATATTGCAGTGGGCCAACAGTGGTTAAAAAGGACAAGCCAATAAATAATTGAACGTGTTCGGTACAAGCGACGGGAACATAGTTCAGGCAAATGCCAGGGCCCTCAATTGTCGTGTCGGTGAACGTTAATGCTGGAAACCGATATTCTATTATATAAAAGTCAAATATTTACATATGAAGTGGTAATTTTTATTAATTCTACTATTGTTGAGTTAATATGTCAAATTTATGTAACAAATGTTCTTACAAAATTTTATAGTACCGTATGTATTTTCTACGAATAATTATTGATGATAATAAAAAGTAATCAGACTCACTTAATCAGACTTTTCCTTATTGCTCATGGGCCCATATGCACTCGCCCCCTTTGCCCCCCCCTTCTCGGCTGTCCTAAGTACGTAATAACATAACTGGTATTGGATTGTGGTTCCTTTGATATCTTTTTACGTTTATGCATGTTTGTGTATTCTTATCTCTCAATATTGGCGCTTCTGTGTAGAATGATCATTTTTTATTTCAGCGTTGTGGATAAGGAGAAAACTGAGTTACCAGCATGCGAGAGCATAGTTCATGAAGAGAAATTGGCACAATGTCCCAGCTTCAGACTTGACAGCACAATTGGCTGTGATATTATTCACAGTCCTATCAAATGTGATATTTGTAATGAGGATTTCCTATCATCGCAATCACTGGAACGTCATTTTCGCACTCATACTTTGAAAAAATCATTCAAGTGCGATGTCTGTGGGAAATCTTATACGCACACAGGATCTCTTAAAATACATGCACGATTACACACAGGCGAGATGCCATTTGAGTGCGATGTGTGCAGAAAGTCTTTCAGACATTTGGGACATCTGAAAATCCACGAACGCATACACACGGGTGAAAGGCCTTTCAAGTGCGATATGTGTGGGAAGAGTTTCCCTGAATCCGGGCGTTTAAAAAAGCATGTACTTATACATACAGGCGAGAGACCATTCAAATGTGATATGTGTGGAAAGTGTTTCTCGGAAAAGGGTTCTCTAATGAAACACATTCGCATTCACACAGGGGACAGACCTTTCAAATGCGATATGTGTGGGAAGTGTTTTACACAATCTAGTTCTTTAAAACATCACTCACTCATACATAGCGACGAAAGGCCATAAAAGTGTGATGTCCGTGGAAAGTGTATCAGACGATCTGAACATCTAAAAATCATGGCAGGGCAGAGGCCATTGAAATGCGACGTGTGTGAAGAATGGTGCTCACAATATGGGCAACTAATCCATTCAAGTAGGAAGTATGCGGAAAGTGTTTCTTGTAATCGGAAAATCTCAGGAATCACGCCAGCTTACATAAAGCTGATACACCATTTAAATACGATCTATGTGGGAAGAGCTTTAAAATGGTCCAAAATAATTTCAGTTTGTCGCTTTTTTTTTTTCAAGTTTTCGACTGCCTCGTTCTTTTCCGTCTTCTTCCTGGGATTACTTCAGCAACAAGAGAATTTTATACTCATTTTTTGTTCCGATAGGCATGTTAATTTATCAATATTTTCCTAAAGTCCGTCATAAACTTATCATATATGAAGAGTCCACTGCAAAAATGATGAATGTCATTTGGAGTACATTTTGCAGGACAAGCAATTGAAAGTTTGAAATGCTTAGCACTCAAAGCTTAACTGTGATTTTTCGACCATTACTGGACAATGACTATCAGTGTTAATGCCATATAACTCTCTATGTACATTCTATATGTCTTAAGCTATGCATTGACAGTCTTGGTTCATTTTCGACAAGAAAGTGACATCCATCATTCTTGCAGTGGACTCTTCATGTGATAGTGTGATATTTTTTTATTTCATACTATTTGATGAACGTTTTCGGTTTTTATAATCCATCTTCAGATCACATTACAACTATTGAACTGTTACATTGTTGTGCAATAGGTTACATTAACCATATTATGTTAAAATATAAAATACAGAATATCATAAAACGTTAATGAATGTAGATATTTAAATGTTAACATATTAAATTAAAGCAGTCTAAAATGGAGGTTGTTTTTCATCGTAAACGGTAATAAACGGTAAACGTAATAAACGGTTATTTCCATGACCATTTTACATGATGACTACCATGAAAACTGCATGATGCTGCATACTCATTCCATTGGATTTGAACGATTCATAATTATACAATAATTAATTTGTAAATGCAGTTTTCATGATAGTTAGCATTTAAAATTGTCATAGATATAACCGTTTATATTTGAAAGGACTGTATACGATGCAAAGAACCTCCATTTTAGACTATTTTCATTTAATATGTTAACATTTAAATAGGTACATTCATAACGTTTTATGATATCATGTATTTTATATTTTAATACAATATGGTTAATGTAACCTATTGCACAACATTATAACAGTTCAATAGGGGTAATGTGATCTGAAGATGGTTTATAAAACCGAAAACGTTCATCAAATAGTATGAAATAAAAAAATATCACACCATCATATAAGATAAGTTTATGACGGACTTTAGGAAAACATTGATAAACAAGAGAAGTTTCGTCACCCAGTTTTAAAGTAATGCCACCAAAGAAACAAAACACTGAACAAACTGCTTCTTCTTATTCTAGAATGCCTTACTTACGGCTTTTAAGGAACCTGGAGGTTCATTGCCGCCCTCACATAAGCCCGCCATCAGTCCCTATTCTGTGCAAGATTAATCCAGTCTCTAGCATCATATCCCACCTCCCTCAAATCTATTTTAATTTTATCCTCCCATCTACGTCTCGGTATTTTCAAAGGTGTTTTTTGTCTCTGGTCTCCCAATTAACACTATATGCATTTCTGGATTCGCCCATACGTGCTACATGCCCTGCCCATCTCGAACGCCTGGATTTAGTGTTCCTAATTATGTCGTGAAGAATAGAATGCGTGCAGTTCTGTGTTATGTAACATTCTCCTGTAACTTCATCCCTCTTCGCCCTATAATAGTAGCGAATATGGCCACACTTCCTGTTTTGAACTTTCGTTAAATAAAGTAAAAGCACCGTCCACACCTGTGGAATAACGGTCAGCTCGTCTGGCCGCGAAACCAGGTGGCCCGGGTTCGATTCCCGGTCGGGGCAAGTTACCTGATTGAGGTTTTTTCCGGGGGTTTCCCTCAACCCAATATGATCAAATGTTGGGTAACTTTCGGTGCTGGACCCCGGAATCATTTCACCGACATTATCACCTTCATATCATTCTGATGCTAAATAATCAAAGATGTTGATAAAGCGTCGTAAAATAACCTACTAAAACTAAAAAAAAAAGGAAAAGCACCTCCGAGGATGACCACAACACAGCGGTCGAAACGTCAGCCACTAGCACCAAGACAACGCGGTATAAGCCTGGAAGTTTCTCCACAGACCTTGTACACCGAATGCAGAAGCCTACGCCAACACAAAACGAATGTAACATTTTGTGTTTTATCTCGTGAGTAGGTCTTTAATAAGCAGAATGAAAAGGATAAACGTGACCGACTATCGTGTACTGGAGTATACAGGATCCTGTACTCCTGTGGTTCAATGTACATAGACGCGACTCAACATGGTTTCAAGACCCGGATTACTGAACATAGAAGAAATTGCCACGTAGGTCATGTCGATAAGTCAGCAGTAGCCGAGCATGCATTCCAAGAGGGGAACCACAACATCAGGTTCGAGGGCACTGACGTCCTAAGTAGCACGCCACACTTCTATGTCAGATTACATCGTGAGGTGATTGAAATATATGAGCACAAGAACAACTTCAATCGAAAGGAAGAAGACCTTAAAGTCAATCAAGCATGGTACCCGGCCCTGAGAAACACACGCATAAAACTGTTCAGCCAATCAGAACATTTCGACCGCTGGTGCAGACCGCGGTGACAGCAGCGAATCACCATCCATCCAGAGCTTAAATAATGTAACGCGATCAGTCCCAGTCCTTCCTAAGGCGCTAAGACAAATGTCGGGATGAGCCCTAAAAGAAAAGGGCCACGAACCTGTATTCACTTCCCGAGACAGCTCAAAATTAATGATTATCGAACTCGGGCTCTAACAGAATTTAATCATCCCCTTGTATAGATGAATGGAGTCATCAAAGAGCTAATTGGCTATTACCACAGTCTACTATATACAGTCGCGAAGCTCAATATGTAGTAAAAATGCAAACATGGGTAGTTGCCCACCACTAGGATCGCTACTATCGCCTCATCATCGCAGATCTCTCTCCTACCACACGTAAAATATGTTACACTTTCGTTGTCGTGTTCTTTTGGTAAAATTAACACCTTCCTTCCATTATTGAAATATTAAATGCATAAAGTTAATTTATTATTTTAATGAAGTATATTAAATTCCACCATAAACTCGAAGATACCTGCAAGGAATAGGTTAATATTATTTTGCTTGTGCAAAACGAACTGAAATTTACTACAATCGATTCACTCATTCAAGATTATAGCGATAATTAACTATGAAACCAATAAATATTAATTTGCATTTCCCTTTACAACAATAATAATGGAAATATGAATTAATGGAGTAACTTACGTGTACCAGTACTTGTAGTGTAGGCTTACGTAGTTAACAAAGTGGGATGAGGTTAAGCAATAATAATCACACCAGAATTGGAAATAAAACGTGATCAATAAATTTTATTGTAACAGACTTTTTCTACGTCTCTAGTAAAGTAACAAATAAAAATATCAACAAAATTAACAGCTATAATTAAAACCATATCCTTTGAAAAAAAAAAGTAGGCCTAAGCAATAATAATCCCACCAGAATTGAAAATAAAACGTGATCAATAAATTTCATTAAAACAAACTTAATTTTTCTACGTCTCTAGTAAAATATTATTATTCCAATTATTCTATTTTAGCCATTAACATTTTCATTACAACCAATAACGAACATTTCACAAGCATCAATGTGAAATACGCAACGAGCTAGCACTCGATGGAAATACGACACAGTCCAAAGTCGACCGTGGACAGTCTATTGTTTCTAGTTGCTAACCGCTTGGAGCGCTTTATCACGAGACTTGCAAAAAATCACCTCAAGCTTCGCGACTGTATATAGTAGACTGTGCTATTACCATTAAGATGATGGCAAATTTTATTAAATGTGTTAACGATTGGTTCGATGTTTTTAATTCGACTGTACGTTTAAATGCATATGGTGTGCAGAAAGATGAGCAGGATAATATCTTAGATAAAATGAGCGACATAATAGAAACAATAAGAGCCAGGGGACTTAGAATGAAATTACCATTTCAGCAGGGTATTATTATGAGTATCAAATCCCCAAAGGACTTTTTTTGAATAGCCAAGAATATACAGTCCGCTACAGTCAAATTAAACCAAGATGTACTGGAATGCTTTTTTCCTTACATTAGGCCTGTAATACACTTGCAGAGTTTTCGCCAGCGAGAAATGTGTTGCGATAAAACTAAAAAATTGATAACATGGATTCAAATGGACGTCCACACACTGGAAGAGATTCTCGCTCGAGGCAAAAACCTCGCGCGAGTTTCTCGCTGGAATCGGTTGCTCAGCGAATTTTCTTGGCACATTTATCAAAGATGTTTGACATTTATACTCTTTATGACGATTGAATGTAGAAAAAGATATCACAGGTGGCGATGAATTGTATTGCTTTTATTTGAAAATGAGGAAAGATAGCTGATAATTGCAGTCAGAAACTTATCGAATTTGTACGATGTCACTCATAGGCCCATTTATATGATACACGGGATGAAAACTATAAAAGCACGAAATTTAGAGAAGAAATCTGGAGACAAATATCAGATTATCTGAAAATAAATAGGGTTATATTTAATTTAGATGAGATTTAATAGTATTAATTACATATTTGGAATAATGTATCTATGTCTTAACGGTTTACATAATTTTAATTACAACATAGCAAAGAATCCTCTATCACATCATGAATAGCAAAAAACTGAGGTCCATTAAATCTGAAATAATGCCTAAACGTATAATCATTCAAATCGAAACCAGTGTCCAAAACTCGCCCGTAATTTCGTAAGATACAATGTAATTTTCAGATATTTCTGGCTTTAATTTTAGGCCTACTTTTTTTTTTCATTAACAAAATATGTTCCTGTAACTCCATTTCCTCATCATCTGAATACTCCGATTCAACATAGCGTTCGTACGTAATTTGTAAAGTAAAACAGTATAGTTGTAGGTTATATATTTAAGTACGACAATATACGTAAATAAATATATAACCTATAATATTTCTCCCAACGAGTGATTCCTATAATGAGAAAAATGCTTTCTGCATGAAGGCAGTGCATAGATGATCATAGCGAGGTGTGACTGTGATAACGAGAACTCGCCAAGTGTGTGGAGGAAGGCTCTTCGCCTCTTTATCACAACACATTTCTCGCTGGCAAAAACTCTGCAAGTGTGTTACGGGCCTAAGAGGCATGGGACATCGAAACACCCATCGAATACCTGTAGAATTTAAATATCGAATGAAAAATTATGTAATGGACAAACATTCGGCAGCAGTTTTCTCGACAAAACGTAATGTAGACGAAAGAGTTGAGGAAACCTGTTTAGTTACAGATAAAAAAGAAGTTCGTCACACCAGGAAGGAGCAAATGAAGATATATTGCTTGAGAAAGAGCTCAGACTTATCATTAGCTTAGGATCAGCTGCAATAGATGAAACTACTTCCGATGTAGGGGATATTCCAGAACTCTGTTTTTCACAAATTTTTAACGGCGACATAGCAAGTCGGGAAGGTCTGAATTATCTCGATTAAGAGGAAAGCTTCCCGAATTTTGTGAAATTAATCCCACTAACGGGAATACTTGGACTGATTTCCTTTGCAGAGGGGATTTAACGAAAGCCTCACAAAACTTTGTAAATGCTGTGATAGTAGGTGAGAAAATTTTCAAAGACATTCCTGACACTTATTATTGTAAATCAAAAAAATATTTTCAATATCGTGACAGACAAAATAATGGAAGCAGTTGATGAAAAAATACCGCGAGAAGCTGTCAGCTGTTTTGTTAGAACAAGGACATACATACGAGTGCGACATCTTAATAGGGTAGGACAAAATTTGGATGACGAGAAACGATAAAAGAGAACTAAGATGAGAAAAATTATCAAGTAAAGGTACAGTTGAAGACCTGCCGGGAATAAGGATGTAACCAACAAAACTATAATTTTTCAGAAGAAAGAAAAATGCTTTCAGGAGCATATTTTGTTATAATTACTAACAAAACAATTCGACTAAACAAGCATACAAGTTTATTCAGTTATTGAATGCAATGAATTAATTGTTATATACAACTTGATTACACAACTTTTAACTCTGTATCACTTCGGAATATGTTATACCGTATATGACTTTCTTGTGTTAAATTCTATCGTATCTGGTTTACATGTTTCGACCTCTTATAGGTCATCCTCAGAACTGGTCGTTGTTGGTCTTGGCGCCTCTTCTTTTGTTTCCTGTAAGGGTGTGTTCGTGTGAGGTAATAGATTCTAAGAGTATGTGTGTTCTGAAATTGAGTTGTGTGTTGAGAATTTCATTGGGTGTGTTTTTGTGTGTCTGTATATTTCATATTGTTCTAGTGTATTTAGTTAGGTTAGAAACTAAACACACTAGAACAATATGAAATACACAGACACACAAAAACACACCCCAATGAAATTCTCAACACACAGTTAGGTTAGGTTAGAAATTAAAACACACTAGAACAATATGAAATATACAGACACACAAAAACACACCCCAATGAAATTCTCAACACACAACTCAATTTCAGAACACACACACTCTTTGACTCTACATTACGCCATACGAACACATCCTCACAGGAAACAAAACAAGAGGCACCAAGATCAACAACGACCAGTTCTGAGGATGATCCATAAAAGATCGAAACATGTAAACCAGGTACGAAAGAATTTAACACAAAGTCATATAATACATATTCCGGAGTAATTGTTATAAATGTGAAATCTTCAAAATTACTCTTCCCACCTAAATCATGTATTTCAATGATTTGATGTTACTGGTACATCATTTTTCCGGGGAGGTCTTCAATTATGGAGCAATTTTCTAAATGTAGTATGGTATGTTGGATTTTGTAAAATAAAAATACAAAAGAATGTGAAGTTGAAATAATCGTAGGCAATGTTCATTATCTATATTAACTTAATGTTTAATATTTAAAGTTTGGTGCAATACAATTTCTTCCTTATTAAACAATTTCATATTCTTTAACTGTTTTCAGAATGTATTTATTTATTTTGACCGACATCTCTCAATAGCATTCCTTTCACTGCAGAACCAAACAGAAAAATGACATCATCAGATGTCTTTTATTACTTGATCCCGAAACAATAACTCGTGTTGTGGCGATTAAGTGGCAAGTGATCTCCCTTGCAGTGAAGTCTGTTCTACATGACGCAATGCGCAGTAGCTGACCAAACTGAGCATCGGTATGCCTGCCCCCTGAGTCTCAGTCATTCCCAGCATGCTAAGGAGATCTTTGCGCTCCTGTGTGCCACACCACTAATGATATCTGCCGGAGTAGCAACAGCTCCAACAGACCATACCTCTTTAGCCCGGACAACATCGATCCAAATGACGCCGGTCATGAATGCCTACATTCCAAGAATGAGCGGAAGCTTCACATACTTACTTACTGGCTTTTAAGGAACCCGCAGGTTCATTGCCGCCCTCACATAAGTCTGCCATAGGTCCCTAACCTGAGCAAGACCAATCCAGTCTCTATCATCATATCCACCTCCCTCAAATCCATTCTGATATTATCTTCCCAACTACGTCTCGGCCTCCCAAAAGGTCTTTTTCCCTCCGGCCTCCCAACTAACATTCTATATGCATTTCTGGATTCGCCCATACGTGCTACATGCCTGCCCATCTCAAACGTCTGGATTTTTTTTTCCTAATTATGTCACGTGAAGAACAAAGTGTGCAGTTCTGTGTTGTGTTACTTTCTCCATTCTCCTGTAACTTCATCCCTCTTGGCCCCAAATATTTTCCTAAGCACCTTATTCTGCAACACCCTTAACCTATGAATAATTTGAAGGGAAAAATTGTTCTGGGGCCGGGTAACGATCCCGGGACCTCTGGTTGAACGTACCAGCGCTCTTACCAACTGAGCTACCCGGGAACTCCACCCGACACTGTCCAAACTTGTTTTCTGTTAATGTACAGATCTGCTTTACAGGGAGCTTTACCTGAAAGATTAGATTTGCATAATATATACGTCACTCTGTACGTTAACAGAAAACCACAATTCCAAGTCACACAGAGATTGTGTGCACTCGATGTGGGTCTCTGGCGTTTCGTCAGCCCACGCGACTTGTGTGGTTATAAAGGGAAAAGTTGGGACGGTGTCGGGTGGATTTCCCGGGTAGCTCGGTTGGTAAGAGCGCTGGTACGTTCAACCAGAGGTCCCGGGATCGACACCTGGCCCCGGAACAATTTTTCCCTTGAAATTATTCAAATCTGCTTTACAGGGAGCTTTACCTGAAAGATTAGATTTGTACGCTTAATCTCTGTTCCTCTCTCAAAGTGAGAATCCAAGTTTCACAACCATAAAGAACAACCGGTAATATAACTGTTTTATAAATTCTAACTTTCAGATTTTTTGACAACAGACTGGATGATAAAAGCTTCTCAACCAAATAATAACAGGCATTTCCCATATTTATTCTATGTTTAATTTCCTCCTCAGTATCATTTATATTTGTTAACTGTTGCTCCCAGGTGTTTGAATTTTTCCACCTCTTCAAAGGATTAATCTCCAATTTTTATATTTCCACTTCGTACAACATTCTCGTCACGAGACATAATCATATGCTTTGTCTTTTCGGGATTTACTTCCAATCCTATTTCTTTACTTACTTGAAGTAAAATTCCGGTATTTTCCCTAATCGTTTGTGGATTTTCTCCTAACATATTCACGTCATCTGCATAGACAAGCAGCTGATGTAACCCGTTCAATTGCAAACCCTCTCTGTTATCCTGGACTTTCCTAATGGCATACTCTAGAGCAAAGTTAAAAAGTAAAGGTGATAGTGCATCTCCTTGCTTCAGCCCACAGTGAACTGGAAACGCATCTGACAGAAACTGACCTATACTTGCTCTGCTGTACTTTTCACTGAGACACATTTTAATTAATCAAACTAGTTTTTTGGGAATACCAAATTCAAGAAGAATATCATATAAAACTTATCTCTTAACCCATTCCAAGGCTCATTTGAAGGTTTCGTAACAAGCTGTGTTTTTACGGTGATGGGTTATTAGCCCTTCGCCCAACCCCCAAGCTGGAGGGCCACCCCTCATTGGCTGTCCGCGACTGCTTATTCAATATATTCACAGTTACCCTCCATATCAGGAGGCCATCTCCTCGATCCGCAACCTGAGGACGCGCCATGCCGTGGTGATAGGGACCCACAATACATACAAATTTTCAAATTACCCTCCTTGTGTAGTATTTCTTGTTCGTGCTGCACGATCGTGAAAGCACGACTGCATTGTTTTGCCACTAGATCTCGACGTTCTCTTCAGCTAATGCACATACAGGATTATGAATGTAACTAATGAGTAATGATGCTTATAAGTGATTTTGAACCTAAGAGTGATCTTAACAAGTTCTTTGCATGAAATTTAGTGGCCTTTGGGAACTCAAAGATATCTAAATCAGTAGATCTCATCCTTGGTAATCAATTGGTGTATATATGTCAGTTGTGAAAAAATGCTCTTTAGGGGTTACTAATATAAATTTTTCCTTGTTATATTTGACATAAAAATGAACAGATAAAATATTAACAATTCTCTAGCTCCGTCTATGTTCAAAATGGAGCTCAAAATCGACGAAGAAAGGAAATGGCGTGAAAAAGCTTATCAAATGCTGTCATTCAACAACTAAAGTAGCAACAATATTCTATTCGCAGGTATTCCAAGATTGCGTGGATTCGTACTGTAAAAATTATGAGGCAGAACGCAAATATTCATTATGAGGCTTAAATTACCAATGAAATGAAAGAAAAATTAAACATTTCTCAGTGAAACGTACAGCAGAGTCCGTATTGGCCAGTTTCTGTCGAATGCTTTTCCAACTCACTGCGGGCTAAAGCAAGGAGATACACTATCACTTTTACTTTTTAACTTCGCTCTAGAATATGCCATTAAGAAAGTCCAGGATAACATAGGCGGTTTGGCATTGAACGGGTTACATCAGCTTGTCTATGTTATGTTATGTTTTATTTAACGACGATCGCAACTGCAGAGGTTATATCAGCGTCGCCGGATGTGCCGGAATTTTGTCCCTCAGGAGTTCTTTTACATGCCAGTAAATCTACTGACATGAGCCTGTCACATTTAAGCACACTTAAATGCCATCGACCTGGCCCGGGATCGAACCCGCAACCTTGGGCATAGAAGGCCAGTGCTATACCAACTTGCCAACCAGGTCGACGCTTGTCTATGCAGATGATGTGAATATGTTAGGAGAAAATCCACAAACTATCAGGGAAAACATGGGAATTTTACTTGAAGCAAGTAAACACATAGGTTTGGAAGTAAAACCCGAAAAGACAAAGTATATGATTATGTCTCGTGACCAGAATATTGTACGAAATAAAAATGTTAAGATTGGAAATTTATCCTTGGAAGAGGTGGAAAAATACGAATATCTTCGAGCAACAGTAAAAAATATAAATGATACTCGGGAGGAAATTAAACGCAGAATAAAAATGGGAAATGCGCTTATTATTCGGTTGAGAAGCATTTATCATCCAGTCTGCTCTCAAAAAATATGAAAATTAGAATTTATAAAAGAATTATATTACTGGTTGTTCTGTATGGTTGTGAAACTTGGATTTTCACTTTGAGAGAGGAACAGAGGTTAAGGGTTTTTGAGAATAAGGTTCTTAGAAAAATATTCAGGGCTAAGAGGGATGAAGTTAAGGAAAATGGAGAAAGTTACACAACACAGAACTGCAAGCATTGTATTCTTCACCTGACATAATTAGGAACATTAAATCCTTATGTTTGAGATGGGCAGGGCATGTAGCACGTATGGGCGAATTAAGAAATACATATGGAGTGTTAGTTGGGAGGCCACAGGGGAAAAGATCTTTGGGGAGGCTGAGACGTGGATGGGAGGATAATATTAAAATGGATTTGAGGGAGGTGGGGTATGATGGTAGGGACTGGATTACTCTTGCTCAGGATAGGGACTGATGGGGGGCTTATGGGACATCGGCAATGAACTTCCAGGGTCCTTAAAAGTCATAAGTAAGTAAGTAATCAGTTGATTTATAAAATAAATCTTTTTATGTTTAATTAATTGTATAAAGAAGAAATTAATAAACACACTGAAAACAAACTGGAAAAAATAAAATAAAATACTGTATTGGCTGAATTACTAATACAAGGTTTAAAACCGTCTTAAAATATTAGTAGTTTATGTTATGATTAATGGTAATAACGATTGTATAGTATGCAGTTCTAATCATCATAACTTTAGTAATAATCATACTATAACTAATATAACGGCCACAGGGGCCACATGTGCCTTATCCTGGTTTACAAGAATCAGTATTGCGAGCACGGACAGTAAAACGAATACTCTTCTTTTATAATTTTGTATACGTAAAATTCCTTAATAACGTGTAAACCAAATCGAACTTTTTTCATGAATAATGAATGCGGACTTTTGATTACGCTCCCAACCATTTCTATCAAATGTACACCAAGCAATCGTGTATTAATGCTTTCAACATTCCTGTGGTTACTTGTTTTTTGCCAAATACTAATACCCAAACGTATAAGATGTGAAGATTATTATGTCTCCAAGTACCATCAGTTGTCATCAACAATATATCTGTACCTATGTTATACCTGTACTGTTAAAAATTTAGGTGTTTATTTGGAAGGAAACTTAAGTTGGAATAATCAGATTACAAATATTACAAAAAAAAAGTGTAGTCAGTTTTTCACTTCATAAAACACCTCCTCCCCTTTTCTCTGAAAAATAAAAGTCCTTATTCAGACTCTTATGTTTGATTATTGCGATGTTCTATTAACTGATGTTACTTCAAAATTAGCCACAAAGCTACAGTGTGTCCATTATATGTGCACAGCAAATCAAATGTACAATTTGTTTTCGTAGAAGAAGGTTGTTAAATTCAGGAACATAGAAACTTTGAACATTTATTTTGGCAAGTAAAGGCGTGCTGTGGACTGACTGTATACTAGAGATGGGTAAAAATAGCTGGAACAGTTTATTTGAAATTGTTTCACAGATAAACAGTTCAATTCCTAAACAGTTTTCCTCTTTTTTGCTGTCTGCAAAGGCCACGTGTTGCGCTATCATTGACCTCCAATCGAAAGTAGATATAATATTAACCATGTTACACACGGTGTTCGTGCAACAGTAGCCTATCTAGGATCGCGAAATTTAATTGTACGAATCAAATTCCCGAATAAATCTCCTAATTATTAGCTGTCCATTGATGGAGAATTTGTTAATGGTGCCCTAACAGTGTTAATTATTAATATACCGCGAAAAATATCATCGGCTAATGTCATCGTTATTAAATTCTTCTAGGGTTATATCAGAATTTTTGCTAAAATCGATTCATTTTGATTGTAGTTATTTACTCTACCCTTAACAGTAACCTACGAAAAATGACTTTCGTCGTCATAATACACTGAACAGCTGATTTAAAGGCGATTCAAGGGCTTTCAAACATGTTCCCGAAGCACATGAGTGGTTGAAACAGTTGGCACTGATGTTGTAAACATATTCTAATGAAACTGTTATTTTGGAACAGTTTCGTTCATGAAACAGTTACAGTCGAAAGTGTTCCTTAAAAAGAACAGTTTATCCGATCTCTACTGTATACGTTGAAGCCTAGATCATATATAAAACAGATCGCTCAAGCTTATGTTAAATTTGGACGCAACTGGAAAATAACGGACGCTATGCGTCGCTAGTGTCGAGAAATGAGCTTGCAATAACAAACACTAGATGGCAGAGTACCTGAAAAGTACATAGAGTAATACGACTGTGGGAAGACTTTTTTACGTGATGCCACCTCCAAATTTCTTTCTCATTGTAAAGTGAGGTTATGTTACAATAAGACTTTGATGTGTCGCTAAATTGTAGCATACAGAAGCTTGTTTTACCCAAATTCATCAACACACATAGATGACATTTTGGTACATGGCTGATATAATGTTGTTTGCGTTCAATATATAATCTGTCATCATTTGATGTACGATATCTAATTGTTTTTAATTTTCAGTATACAATACCTCCCTAGCAACAACTATCACAAAATACTAAAAAGAGCAGATTTGTCTGCGTTTGTTGAATGCACATCATGATGCTCACGAAAAGGCACTAATTTATTTTGTGTGACCAAGATTACAATTTTTGAATATGAAGGAAAAGCAGGTATCCCTCTTCTGAAATTTATCCG
Source organism: Periplaneta americana (assembly GCF_040183065.1). Taxonomy (NCBI): domain Eukaryota; kingdom Metazoa; phylum Arthropoda; class Insecta; order Blattodea; family Blattidae; genus Periplaneta; species Periplaneta americana. The sequence goes on from NC_091132.1 coordinate 161,819,975, forward strand.
AAAGGGGAAGAATTACAACTCCCTCCCCCTACACGTTTTCATTTTACAGGTGTATTATATGATGCGATATTGAAGCAGATAAATAATAACTGTACATTTCTCGTCCACATTAAATTCAACGTGTTCATAACGTAGACCTGATATATTGCTTCATGTAGGCTACACAGCTGGCAGTGTTCTTTTTACAAATAAGCGGTCGTACTAATCATTTTCTTTTCATCTGAACTATTGCTAGAATATGCGTTTGTGTTTTTATTTGCTCTGTATGTTGTTAAATAACTACTGAACATCGTCTTTGTTTAACAAATTGTTCAAGTATTCGTTTCATATCAGTCTTACGGTATTGAATTATGTCCATAACGTGGGCGAGATATTATCAGGCTGGAAAATTCGCTCTGAATGCATTTTTTTTACACAATTTTCTAATTTTCAACAGATTTAAGATACCCTGTGCGGTTTCTCTGCCAATGCAGAGTTAATTGCAATATACGGTAATTCTGTTATTTTCCTGACACTTTTATATCCGTTCTCATAAACGTACTGATTTAGATTCTTTACCCTACTGTAGGTATTTTGCTCTCTACAAATCATCGTTAGTCAAATGAAATAGCCTATAATAGTTGTTTGTAACGAATTAGTAGACAACCTCAATCCCTCCTGACCGCCTCCCTTACGAATTTCTTTCTAACTTTAATCAAATTTACTTTATACTGGTCCTTAAATTACTGAAACTAGTGCTGAGGTAGTTACGGTGATTTCTGAAGTGAAAATAGTTCAATTTATAAGGGTGAAATCAAAAATAATTTTTGTAGCCTTTCCTTGTCCTTAATTGGAAATTTGAGTAACTTCATATGACGACAATATTTCTTCCTTCTTCTGCAGTTAACATAATCGCAGATGGACATTGCTAAATGAAGTTTGTTACACAGAAACCTTTGAGACAATATTGACACTTGAAATTCTTTATATAGTTCATCTATAAGAGTTAAACTAGCGCTGAGGTAGTTTCCTTCATACTCCGCTTATTCACCTTGCATACACGAGTCTGTAAACAGGTTAGGTTTGGTCAGTGCTGTCATGGTAATTTTTTTCTTGGCCATACACCCCACCCCTTGTTTTCTCCCTTGAAATATATTTTACTCTCCTCTCTCTATCTCTCCAATTGCCATTTAATTATTTTTTTTTAATATTAAAGAAGAAGTAAATAAATTGTTTTGCTTTACAATTTAATTGTACAAGTTTGATTTAAAGAATACACCATGTAGCACCACCATAGATGCACACTTGTCTCGATGAATCTTGGAGTGTATATTTGCAGCACTTCTTGTTTTTCAACCATTATTTTATATAATTCTGGATTCCAGTGCTGAAGAGGTGGATAATTTTTGTTTATGAACATCAAACAAAATAGGTACAGTAGGAACAGGAAGAGATGATCTAAGATCTGTATAGATCTCCACGTACAAAACTTAGGCACCATATGCCGTATGGCTCCTTACAGACAAAATTTTCATTTCCCCATACGATTAATTAAAAAAAATTGTAGGTTCCATACGATATATGGCCTCATGTGGCCTCCATGACAGCACTGGGGTCAGTTAGTTTAGGCACTTTTACACCTTGCATATACAATCAACTGCATCTCCACAAAAAAATTCCTTATAAATTGAACGGTTTTCACTTCAGAAATCACAGGAACCGCTTCACCCAGGTAAGTAGTTAGCAGTTAATCATTTCAAAGCTCTTGTTATATTATGAAATAGCATCACACAATGCTGCCAAAATAAATGTTCCCAGTGTTAAAATTACAGAGTGTAAATTTCGCTTAGGACAGTTTTTGCTCTGGAAAATTAAAGGAAACAAACAGTATATCAAACCAGCAGCTGAGACACAAAGCACCTGAAATTCGAAAGTGGTTAAAAATTTTTATATTTCGTTCTTTCTTATTTACCAGCAACAGAAGTACCGGTATCAGATTTTTTGCAGAGCTAATATCAGAGGCCCCTCCTATTAGAGAATGTTTTGAATATTATTATATTCTGGAAAACTACATTGGCACATCAACCTCCCCTCCCCCCGCCTGAATTCTGGGCTGAAGCACGAAAATTTCGAAATGTACAAACTACAGATGCGGCAGAATATTACCACAATGGTCTTCAGCAAGAATTTTGTAAGACATATCCAAATATCTTCATGGTCATTACTTACTTACTTACAAATGGCTTTTAAGGAACCCGAAGGTTCATTGCCGCCCTCACATAAGCCCACCATCGGTCCCTATCCTGTGCAAGATTAATCCAGTCTCTATCATCATACCCCACCTCCCTCAAATCCATTTTATCTTCATGGTCATTATATGTATTAAAATAAAACATATATTACATGTGAAGTACCTACTAAAAATGAGAGAAATAGAAATGGGAAGGACAATAAAAAAAGTGGAATGGACAAACACTAAGAAACTATTCATCTTGAATCAGTATGAACAATAAGATACTTTTTTTTTTTTGGTGCTAGTGGTATAGAATATGAAATTAAGTTGCATCAATAAGTTTTTCGAGTTTAGCATTACTTTAAGTATTTATTGTCCCCCTGTTGGAAAGATGGAATTACTTTGTTTGAAACTTGATGAAATTTTATTGTACCTTAACTCAATTTATTAAGGTACAATAAAATTCAAAATAATAACTGCAGGCCATTTTAAAATAAATCTGTTGGATGTAAATTATTTCTTAATTTATTAGGACCATAAAGGTATTGTTACAAGCGATAGATTGAATCATTTTTATCTTAATAATTTAATGTAGGATGATTATTTCGGGAATTGTTATGCTCTAAATTGTGAGGATATTTTAATACTTTTTTAAAATATAAATTTGGAATATGTTTCCAGTTAGTAAAGAGTAATTCAGAGAGACAGAGGTCTCAAGCATATTTAATGACACATGCCAGAATTATTAAATATGAAAAAAAGAGTTCTTGCACTAACATACTGTTTATAAAGTAACCAAATCTTAAGAAATACAGTATATGTACTGGTATTCTATATAAAGGCATAGGAGTGAATATAAATCTGTTTTAAGGAATTCCTATTTAATATTCCTGCTATAGGAACATGACAAAATAAATACAACGCAGCATGGAAGCTAATTCAACTTTATCGAGTATTGTTGATGAGATGTGTTATGAAGGTAGACCGAATCATTCAATATAAATGTATAAATAGGACGAATAATAATAGATTAATTTCAATGTATGTAGTATCAAAACTGAAAGTGGTAACTAGTCTATGAATGATGTCTTAACAAGTATAAATAAAATGGACTCTTGACAATAGACACACATTTGGCTTCAATAATAACTAGGACTTCAAGGAATTTATGGTAGCTCACCTGTCAGGCAAAACTCTGAATAGTCTGCATTGTCGAACTATAGAAGCGCGATTAAAAAGTATTTTTTTCCCCACCCATTACATATGATTGCTTTTTTCAAGTCCCGGTAATAACGTTATTAAATTAATTATCCCACATATTTGGGTGGTGCCTTTCTCTTTGTTTCTGACATAATTTATGAGAGTTTCTCTTTTACACTTCAATAGAGAAATACAACTTTCAGTGGACAATGAACGTGTAACTCTAATGGAACTCTAAGAACCACAGCATTAATGTTTTCTTCTTTTCTTTCATGCCCTTTAGTTTTTGTTGCAGATAACATCATGCTATTGGATAATTATACATGCACCTTTCTAATAAAATTGGCATATATTTCACTGGTCTCAGAAGTAAAATTAAATGTATAATAGCTTCTCGGTGCAAAATATTTACTGAAAATTATTGTAGGATTTGAATAGAAATGCCACTTCTCAGGCAAGGTTATTCGTGGATGACTGTATAATATATATAGAAAAAATTAGTGATAAATCTTGTATCACCGCCTTGCAAAACTAGCTTGACGTTATTGAAAACTGGACTACAACAAATAAAATTAAAATCAATGTGAGCAAAAGTAAATCAATATGTATCCTTCTGTAAAACACAAAATTAAATTCGTCTCATATACCAATTAAATGGATCACCAGTGCCACAAGTAAACACTTAGGTACTGTATATATTTTAGTAACAAACTGGTTGAAATAAGTCACTAATATTACAAGGATAGCCTGAAAACACTACATTTCTTTATGCGTATTCTTAAGAAAGCTAACTGAAAGTCAAAAGAATTAATGTACATAACCCATGTTCGGTCCACTGCTGTGGAGTAATGGTAGGCACATCTGACCGTGAAATGAGTGGGCCCGGGTTCAAATCCTGATTGGGACAAGTTACCTGGTTGAGGTTTTTTCCGAGGTTTTCCCCAATTGTAAGGCGAATGTCATGTAATCTATGGCGAATCCTCAACCTCATCTCGCCAAATATCATTTCACTATCACCAATCCCATCGAGGCTAAATAACCTAGTAGTTGATACAATATCGTTAAATAATCAATTTAAAAAAAAGACGTCAGATAAGCAGAGGAAGTTACAAAAGCTTGTGGTGATGAATTTAAAGTTTCCGTGATGTTCAAGAAAGGAAAGTACTACAAATGGGAGGAAAAATAGATAGCCTATATTGGTATATTCAGCACATGATATTACACAGGAGATATCACCACATATGGTTGTAAATAACCAAGAACATTTTAAATCTGAATGTGTATTTTAGTGTAATCAAGTGTTGCTTTGTATAATAAGAACTGTAGGCACTGTGTATAAATCTCGATATGCATCTGAAAAAAATAGTAATCAACTTGGCAGAAATGTTCGTGTGTCACAATATAATTCGTAATATTTTATTTGTTAATGGCACTGTTATTTTGATTAAAGTATGTCAGCAGTTACATGTACTACACAAGTGTCTTAATTCTTTGGAAAACAACTATTTATGTCATTTGGAACAATAATATGAATATTTTCCATTTTGGTAATAAATTAAGTGGCAAGAAAATGTTCGTCACACCATATAATATTTCATATTTTTTACACGATTAATTATTCCTTTTCATTAAGATTTTCTGTTTATATTTTGGAATGCTTACGTTAAAAGACAGTGATGTCTCTTTCATAAACTCTTAAGTATTTAATTAAATATCCTGTGAAGATCATAGTTACTTCGAAAATGTTATGTGTGTCACTATGGAATGACCCATCAGTATTGTTAGTATTGTTACAAATTACAAAACCTGAAACTGTTAAAATGGGATCAGGAGTAGTAACAAAAAAATGTAATGTTGTAGGCCTACATCAACATGACTATTTTAATCCAGTGTCTAATAGTTTTTAAGATTTGAAGGCCTTTTGAGGTAAACAGTATTGAAAATGTGAGGGAAGGGGTATTTCTTGGTAATGGATTAGGCCTGTATATTTTATATTATTAACTATATATTGTTAAAGTACCTAGTAAATATCGTAATATGTATATTATATAATACTGTAAACGAGACATCACAGGCTGCGAACTAGATTATTCTTGTTTTTGTATAATTATACGAACATGTATGAAATAAACAAGACTACTATTGCTTAGGTTAGGATAGTATTACTTATATATTGTAATCAGGCTATATGCACAAATTTTCCAATATACTACTATCATAACTAAATAGGTAATGTTAACATTAATTTTCATACGTTTTTGTGGTGCAAGTTAAAATAATTCAAAGTAAAGTATAACGAAACTCCGACAACATTATAATTATGAACGTCAAATTCTCTTATTTTATTTATTTTTCAGTGTTTGGTCCCTTATTTCCCATTATTCTTTGGATTTATCTTAGTAAAATATCAATTAACGGATAAATTATGTTATACACTCAGTTGATAATATAAATAATATTCACGACAAATATATAAAAACAGAAGAGATAACGAATCATAATTTAGCCGACCGATAACTTTATAACATGGTCTACATATTCTATATTCTATATAGGTACATTGGCTTTGCGCCGAGAGATTGTATTGCATTCTATTCAATACAAAGGCGTACTTTATCTTATCTCTTCGCTTCGCCCACGTGACAACTATATTTAGCTCCCTCGTTCCGAACTTGCCGAGGTCATATAGGCCAATAATATTTATCCATGGTCATCAGTTGTCAACAGTACATACGAGATAATCTCGTAAGCAGGAAATAATCGATTTAGACCGACCAGACCGGTTCAGAGTTCGTGTCTCGTGATGGTGTTGGTCGTTGTGCCATCTGTTGACGATTATTGAACTACATCAAGCCGGCCTCGACTGCAAACCCTAAAGCCTATATAAAAGAGCTGTCTGTTAGTATATATGATCTAGGGTTGAAGGAAGGAGTTCCACAGTCTTCTTGATGCAAGTTCGTTCATATTACTTTAAATGATTTTTTTTTCGCACTATTAGAGCATCTCCATACCTTTGAAATAATTAATTTTATTCTATTGCATTTAAGAAGGTGCACTTTAAACGTATACAGTATTCAGATATTGTTGCTTCGTTTTCACATAGACTGAAGAGCTAAAGTAGAGGATTCGACTTCATTACCACAGGTGTGTATGATATTGATGTGAAGCATTTACAATAACTATTGGGAATGATCATTATGTGGCACTCTTAAGCAAGCCAGAAGATACTCATACTGTACTGTGTGTAATTTATATGTACACATATTCAAATGTTGCTCCTGCATTGGCAAGGTGGGTGAAACAAAATGATACTGGCAGGTTCTGTCTTGTTCCGAATGGTTAATTCTTATCCATTTTAAGTTCACAATGATATGCGTGTGTTTGTCACTGTGGAAACAACAATGGCGGGTTAAATATTCACAGTTTGCAGCCGATTATTGCATTTCACAATTATGATTACAGCTCATAGTTAATCTACGCCTAGTTATATGAACTGTAATGGATTCTTGCATTTCGCATAGTCTCTTATTGAAGTTAAATATGACACTCATGTAGCTATATTAACGTCTCAAATATGTAACTGGTAAATATCTATAAGTACTGGTTCTGTCTTTTCGGGAAAAGTAATTCCAAAAAAATCTTCGATTTTGGCCCAAAAATAAAACCACTAAGAAAAATGAGCGGAAAACATTAAAATTTGAAATAACTTAAAAAGAAAGTATATAAAAACTCCCAACTTTCGTAAGTAAATTAAAGAAAAATAGCAAAAATAAAACACTTTATAGACAACTTCAAAGTTATAGACGTGTCGCTGTTATTTCCGGTGTGACTCCTCCCCTTTGCTTATGTCTCTATGAAGGCTCTATAAAGTCTAGGTAGGTAGTATCGTTCGCAATTTTCGTTCTTTCGTTCCCGAGCTACCAGATGAGGAATCTATTTGCTTCACCGTTAAACATTATCATGTCGTAGCCCCTATGATAATAAATCAAACGCACTGTAATTGAGCAAATAATTGAGCGGCAAATAACGTCCTCGTATGATTTCTGCGAATTCCAACGAAAGAGCCAAAATGGCGGGCGATTATATTAAGTATTTATCGAGCCACAGGAAATTCATTATATCATCACACGTTTAAATGTAGCCGACCTGCAACGTGATTGGCTGCCGGAAATAAGAGCGACGGGACTATACATTTAAATTTACAATAACGATCAACTTAACATTCCTAAGCTAATATAATATATAATCTAGCCAAACTTATGTCAACGACGAAACAGGGCAGTAAATAACTACGATCACTTACCTCATTAATGAAGACGTAGATACATTTCTCTCACTTCCATGAAAAACAATGTATGCATTAACGATTATCTGGATATGCCCTCTTGAATATATCAAATCAGCTAAATATCCGACATCCGTAAATACAACCTGCACACATACAACCATTGCGGGACGTGGTACCACAGCCTAGTATATACAGTCACGAAGCTCAATACGTAGTAAATATGCATCCACAGATAGTTGCTAACCACTAGGATCGCTAATATCGCCTCATTACAGACAATGCGAAATAGTACCGGCACAGTCTATTGTTCCTAGGATCCTTACAACTCGAGCTTCGTGACTATATATACTAGACTGTGGTAGAACTACACGTTCCTTCCATCACTAGAACTGATCTCAAAGTGACAGAGACAAAAAGTAAACAATCGAATATCGAATTATTGTGACGTGATCAAACATCGATTTATACACGTGCTGTTCGCGACAGGATCTTGCGCGGATTTGGTTACTAAAAACTAAATAAGCAAACCTAACCTTAGTATATGCAAAATGTGTAACCAGAGGATGAAGGGAACTGCTTGATTTGATGTGGAATGTCAACGCGAAAATAAATTCACTTATGAATCACGCCGGCACTGCATGAAAGGTCAGCGCTTGCACCAGAGTCAAACTGTTCTTTTTCTGTTATAAACAACTAACACAAAATGGTTGACCGCCACTTCCAATCGGCCGATATCCGTTAGTACGTAAATATAATAAATGTAAACTACGATTGTTTTCCGCTTAATTTTTTCTAAGTGTTTCTACATTACGAATAATAATCAGAAGGTTTTAAAATATAAATGTAATAGTAAACCAAAAGCAATACTTATAGATAATTACCATGTAATTTTCTGACACTCTTTCAGTCGAAATGGATGCTATCAAGACAGAACCCGAGGTCGACCCTTTGGCAGTACAGCCATGTGATGACACAGTTAAAGAAGAGGCATATTCTTCACCAGATGTAAGGCCATTTCTCTCGTCCCTTGTCTACTGTCTCGTGCCTGTTTACTATTACTACACGATTGTATAAAGTTACAATGTTAAATATAATTTAAGCTTACCAGATATTTTAACTGAAATACAGGGACATCTATAGCTTCATAGCTACATAATTATAATTTTTTGTGTTTTGCAGGGAAGAAATTTATTTGATCAGCATGTCACTGGAATAAAGACGGAATATGTTGACCATGGGCGTGATCTCGCAGCAGAGATGACATTTGAGGAAACTGCTGTGGCATATGACTTTCCCATCATTAAGAGTGAAGCTGAGGTGAGAGAATTTAATGAAGTGAGTTATTGCTCGTTCTCTCTCTGGTATTTATTGGCTATTTGGCTACTACAGGCAGGTGACCAGGGAGTACTTTTACTACCCTCATCCTTTCAATTTCTTCATTCTGCTGTCTTTCGGGAATATTTTCTGCCCAATTTTTGTCGTGCGTATTGTTGGTGAACATTCACTAAATCATATATCCATTTTGATGTTTTCATCACGACTACTGTTATTGCAAGTTATCTTGAACCTTACATCCCCTAAGTCTGTCTTTCGAACTGCTCGATACGGCATGTACTCATCAACGTAACGGCACGGCAAGGATGCCCCTCCCTCGGGTAACGTGACTCTTTTCAGAAAACGTTGGTTCTTTCACTTTACGGCTCTCTACTGTGAAAGAACTGAACATGGTTCCGTAGCAGGTTTTAATTAATCTGAAATGAGTAAGTATTTAAATATAATCGTGTGTACACTCCTCCTCTCATCCGTGCTGGGGACCAGCAATGGCGGAGTTACTAAAGCCATTTCTATACATTGTCGACCTGATTGGCAAGTTGGTATAGCGCTGGCCTTCTATGCCCAAGGTTGCGGGTTGGATCCCGGGCCAGGTCGATGGCATTTAAGTGTGCTTAAATGCGACAGGCTCATGTCAGTAGATTTACTGGCATGTAAAAGAACTCCTGCGGGACAAAATTCCGGCACATCCGGCGACGCTGATATAACCTCTGCAGTTGCGAGCGTCGTTAAATAAAACATAACATTTTTTTTTCTATACATTATAAAGGCCTACATGACTTACACCTACAGCTGATATGTACATATTCTTATAACAATATTTTACAGGCTTATTATTTGAATTTATATTAATTTACAATTATATACAATTCATATTCCTATCATTGCTGCCATCATCATCATCATCATCATCATCATCATCATCATCAACGTCTTCATCGCTTGGTCCAAAATTAATTATTATTTTGTCAATGGCATCATCCATTCGGAATTATCTTCTTAAACGTAGGTACTATTTTCTAAACAAGATGGAATTCTTCGATTGTATCCCGAATGACATGTTGATCGAAGTTGTTCACTTTACCGCAAGTCCTAATTCTGAAATGAAGTAGTATGTTTTGCTGAGCTATAACAAAATAATAACTTACAACAGTAATTCATTATGTCGCTCACAGTACACACACTATTGTACATAACTATTATAGCAATAATTTAATATCATTACATACCTATTCTTTGCCGGAATAGTGTGAGGTTCATTCAGTTGTAATTCAATATTATTCTTAATTCTCTTCACGAAACTAATACTTTTGCCAGAGTATTTAGCTGCTCTCTCATATTCCTTATCAAGAGGTTCCAGCAAACACTTGTTTAATTTTTCCTCATCGCAACATTATATTTGTGATTATTTCTCTTTCTCCTCTGTGGATAACAGCGTTACTTTTTCTCCGTAGTGGTGTGATTTCACCATAATTACTGCCCTGTGGTTGTGCTCCATGTTAACACTATTGGTACGCAGTGAAGGAAATAGTTCTATGTTTCTTTACAAGAGATTATGATGCGGAGCATGCGCAAACAACTTAGTTGGCTGCAATCACGTAATGCGCTTCCTTCCCTCTGCCCCTCTGTCCCCGCTCAGAAAGTTCAAGATAACTTGCAATAGCAGTAATAACACTGAACAACAAGAATTTAGCTCCGACTTAAAGCCATGTGTCCCTTATGGTTAGGTGTGTGCTGAATCCGAAAATGCATTTCTTTTCTTCGTATCACATAAGGTTTTTAAGACATACTATGATTTCACTTTTCGGTAAGCGCTCCCGCAGGACCGGGTTGGAGGTTGTAAACCAAAACGAAAGCTAATTCATTTTATGAGTTTACAACCTATTTCCGGTTTCTTATGGTTGTTGGTATGTTCTTTTGTACTTGTAATAAATAAACAGATATTGGTTCCTTCGATTCAGTAAATTTCATAACACTTCAGAGTGAGGTCTAAGCAATGAACATACAAGGCTGTGTAGTTTTCAGTATTTAAAAGAAATGTTTACCATTTCGAGTGAAGGCACATTAAAAGAGGGCATTTTCATCGGTCCACAAATTCACAAAGTTATGGCTGACTCTTTGTTTGAGGAAAAACTTTCTGTTACATGAAAAATGACATGGCGCGCTTTCAAAGATGTTTGCTCAAATTTCCTTTGAAATTCTAGGGCCGAAAACTACATGGAACTTGTTGTGGAAACCATATTATGTGCGTATGAGAAAATGCGATGTAATATGTGTCTCAAGATACACTTTTTACATTCTCATTTGGATTTCTTTACTCCTAACCTTGGAGCAGCAAGCGATGAGGATGGGAAAATATTTCATGAGGAAATATCTGGAATGGAAAGGCGATATAAAGGAAGATCATCATCCAGTATGCTTGCAGACTATTGTAGGTTCCTTGTAAAAGACAGTCCAGTTATAAACAGAAGTCACCCAGAAAATTCTTTTAAATGTAATTCCATATTCCGAGATTTTTCTCATATGCATGAAATATTGTTATTTTTGTGTGTTTGAACTATGTAATATTTTTGTATCTAGTACACATTCTTCAAGTATTATGAGGCATTTTGAATCTCTAGTGTGTTGTAATTTTATCAGTAGCAGTGAAAAATTAAAAAAAAAAAAGGTCTTTTGATAAAAAATTCAATTTACTTTTACCGGAAAATAGTACGTGATGGGGCAATTTGGATTTTAAATTCAGATTTAGGGCACACATATTAGTAATATTCACCTATTTTTATTTCGGACCAAGAGAAAAAATAAATATTTGTTGTTCAGTGTAATTTTTACCACGTCCATTTTTATTTTAATTCACAACCCACTAGTCCTATAGAGTGGAGGTCACTATTAGTTAGTAATGTGTTGATATATGATTAAACTAGTGGTTTACTGCTGGTCAAAAATCATAAAGACTTCTTAAAAGTTGCTCTTTCATCCTCCTTCACTCCTCAGTATACAGTGACTCTTAAATGGGGACGACCATTTATAATCCTGTCTTCTTGCTCAAACTCCTGCAATAAAGCAACAGAAAGATTGTGTAAAATAATATCAAATTAGATTCTAGAAAACTAAAAGGGAAAAGCCTGTAATTGAAGCAACTGAACTTCAAAAAGGCGTGGAAGACTGAATGAGTATTAATGCACAAGTTAATTTCTTCCATTGTTCATTACTCTGACGAAATTTTTGTTCTAAAAATTTCAACTTGTTTTAGTATTTTTCTCATCTTCCTTCATTTAGTTGAGTCATAAGTAAGGGGCCTTTAAAATGTTTTTTTTTTTTTTTTCAAAAATTGTTGATCTAATATTATAAATGTGGTATTCTGTGTTTTTAATTCTATCAACCAATATATGCTGTAAGTATTATATTGACTAGGTTTGAGATAATTAAATACGTAAAATCACAAAATATTGAGACTACGCTATATGTAATCTGTGAAAATGTGTGCGTGCAGATTGTTCATTAAACTGCAGAGTTACTGTCATGGTGACTTACACTAAACGTTAAGTATGCTGAGGATCACTTAAGAGTAATTCCTAAAAAACTAATTCGGCCGTCTCTTCAGTGTTGCCAACTAATACTAGATATCACTAAAAGAGGATAAAATCACACAGTGCCTTGTACTATAACAACAACAGCAACAGCAACAACATAATCTTGCTTATATACTGCATCTCATCTTTATGTTGGGGAGGTGTTTTCTGAAATTTTCAATAATTTGTGAAAGAGTATATTTTTCTTCTGGACCTCTCGCACATTACCGAATGTTAGTAGTTAGTGGATTAATGTATGATCTAATATTTAAATGTATTTTGTCTGACAACATGAAATTCATTGCTTTGATTAAACAGTTTACGCATCACGAGACCTAACCTAAAAATGTATTTTGTTTGATCACGTGAAATGATTAGTATGAATTCGGAAAACGAATGCCACTTTGAAACGTATGCTTTAGAATATTTACTCCATTATTGTAATAAAAGTCTAAACACGAAAGAAATTAATTAAAATCTGAAATGATATTTCTATCGATTACTCAAGGGTGTGTATCACACGAAATATGTTATATTTATTTACACTTAGCCTACCTGACTCTAATCTTGAAATTGTAACCACAATACACAGCGACACTTACAATAACTATTATGTATTAATATTAATACTTGATATTAATTATTTATTAGTATTTCAGATTTCACTAGCTTCCAGTAATGGGCTCGGAAATCTAGAACAACTTGAATTTTCTAGAATTTAAACTACTGACAACTTGTGTCACTGCTGCCAACATAACAGTTATAAAATCACTACCAGTTGTAGTAGTTCTCAGTACCGAAATTCGAAACGAAGTTGGCAAAAGAAAATTCAACCTGCGAACTAGAAAATGGCCATAATCCACTAACTTATGTAGTAATGGGGAAAAAAGGTTAGGTTTCACCCTTAGGGTATTAAGTAAGTTGACCCGGACTGTAGTTATTCCAATGTCGCACTTAGAGGTCCATTTAACTGGACAGACGAACTCTTATTCATTCCATGTGCTACTCTGAGAAACAATGTTTATTAAGCGCATCTTTCTGTTTATACTCCAGAGGAATTCACATTACAATTGACGGTCGCGCAATAAAGCCTTTTTGTTTAAATTGATGCAATCTATCTACTAACGAAACACCAGGTTTCTGCATTTTTCTTTATCACACTTAAACACACTAGACACACCTGCTAACATCAATGATGAAAATACAAAACTAAAGAAGTTTTTCGCACATTTCCACATAAAAACAGGCCCGTAATTTGCATACGTTAGTAATAAAAATAAGGAGCCTCAGAGCTTTCAGCCACATGAGTTACAGAATGATTTGACGTAGTTTCGTTTTCGCATTCAATGAAATCTGCTTGATGTTTTATTATTTATTTCGTTTGTCGTTCTAATTAATTCATTATTAAAAAAATAAGTACATACAGAAAAAAAAAATTGGTGTTATTCACAGAAATGAGGTAAAATTCGCTTTATTAAAAGAATTCGGATTGTTTCTCTATTTGAAAATGAGTCCAACAGGGACTATGTACAATAATGTATTAATGGTTTTTATGCTCGACCATGCCGAAATGTAGTAATTATACACCTGGTAGTAGCCCTTTAATGCACCTCATTAAAGTACACCTATTCATTATAGTTCAGTTGTTCAGCCAATGGGAAATCACCATTGTAGCATTATAAAAGCGCAAGTATCGATTATTCTCGGATATGCAATCGAAAGACAATTAGCGAAAAGTCACGGAGGCTGGAAATCCAATACTGTCGCAGAAGGTTATGTTCTGTTACTATAATAATTAGCGTTAATTGTAAATAATATTCAAGTAAATTCAATTTGTCATCTCGTTTTTCTATTCTAAATCAATTTCCATTCGGAAAAAATCAATACTTTCGCGTCTGCGCACATCTCACAATTCAGGTCAGTTCCGTTCCTCACTTACATAACCATAACATGAATACTTATGAATAATTTCAAGTTAGAAATATGGTCGAGCATAAAAAGTCGTATGAAACTTGCCTATAATGGTTATTGAGACGCTCGTATGAAAATTATGAAACTGGCTTGCGCTCGTTTCATAAACATACTCGCGTCTTAATTACTACCATTATAGGCTCGTTGCATAATGTACTATTATCACACTTAAACATACCAGACACACCTGCTACCAACAAGGATGAAAATAAGAACACTAAAGAAATTTATTGTGCATTTCCACAGAAAAACAGGCCAGCAATTTGCATACGTTAGTAATACAAAGAGGGAGCCTCAGAGCTGTCAGCCAACCGAGTTACAGGATGATTTGACGTAGTTTCGTTTTCGCAGTGAATGAAATTTGCTTTGTGTTTTATTATTTATTTCATTTGTCCTTCTAGTTAATTCATTATTAAAAAAAAATAAGTACATATAGAAACAAAAATTGGTGTTATTCACAGAAATTAGGTAAAATTCACTGTATTAAATAAATTCGCATTGTTTCTCTATTTGAAAATGAGTCTGACAGCTACCATGTACAATAATGTATTAATGGATTTTTGATGAGAGTGATAGAAACTGTTTTGGTTTTATCATAGATTTCGAAAAAAATAGCTATAGTTACATACTTCCAAGAAATAAATAAATATATGGATTAGATCCAAATTTCCTTAACTAAGTTTTCCTTTTTCAATTTATTCTAAAAATTAGATCATTTGTCAACTTCATCTCCCTAAACCAGGTTTGTGCTCACCTATGTCCATCATAAGATAAGGTTCGCGTGTCATTCTCATTTATTCCTAGAATTAACTTATTCTTTATCCAATTGTTACCTAAAGCAGAATAATTCTAACAAAATTACATTAATTTATAGATCACTTGGATATGGAACAACAAGTTTTGATGGTGAAATCATTGCAATAAGTGAATGTCTCAGGAATCTTCTATGCCACATGAATAAATTTAGGAATGCAGTTATATTGTCAGACTCCAAAGCAGCTATTCTATCAATAGTCTCTAAACACACACATTCATCTCAAACAGCAGAAATAACTAAAATGCTTTCTTAGTTAATATCACTCAATAAGATAATTGTATTCCAATGGATACCATCCCATTGTGGACTCCTGGGAAACGAGAATGCGGATGCTTTAGCAAAGAAGGGCAGCACTGCTACTTACAGACCTGTTATTAAATCTACGTATTACTCTGTGAAGAGATTTATTAAATCTACATACTTAGACTTCAACAAACAAAATTTGATAACACAATCCCAAGGGAAAAAATGGAACTCTCTGCATCAAAATCCACAGTTAATTCCTGACTTACCACGAAAATCGTCTGTAGCTGCATTTAGATTGGCAACAGGCCATGATTGTTTGGCCAAACACCTGCATAGAATTGGAATATATCAGTCCCCTAACTGCCCATTGTGCAACTCAAACGAAATGGATTCGTAACACCTCAAAATCTGTGCTTCATTGGCTGGTCATGATAATATCTTTGAAAAATATTGGAGTGCAAGAGGTCAAGTGACTTTATTGGCAAACGCCTGTCATTAGAAAACAACAACATATATGTATATATAATTTTAAAATTTAATTGCATACCTTCTTCATCACGAACAATGTTTGAGTTGCTTATTGGAATATGTAGCATTTAAAATCAACTCTGCAGCATATGAATGGTTCAGAGTGGGCCAAGCGTCATTTATTAAAAATGGAGAAAGCAAGGATTAAAGTTAAGTGAATGTCAATGGCCCGCTTTCTTTAACCTTTGTTAAAATGCAGCTAACATAGCGTTAATTAACTGTAAGTTAAAAGAATGAATTGCTGTTAAAAATATTGCGTTTCTTCAACTTTACATTTCACATTTTAACATTCTGTTTGTTAACTCTCTGTTAGGACCAGAGATTCTAGGGTTTAACCATAACCTATAACCAAGTATAGGCTCACTTCTGTTTTCTAAACTCTGACAATTGCGATTCTCGCTTGTTTCCGTTATTTGATTCAGAGAGAATAGAAGTCTTTCTATTCTCTCAGGTTTGATTTTTGCTTCTTTCCTCGTCTGTATCACAACAGCGTGGAGCGGCGTATTGGTATTGCTGTTATGAAATGGAAAACACTGGAACAAATAGAACTCGTGGGACTAATTTATCTTCGTTCGAAAGACACCTTCTACGGGAAATTACAGTACCGTGCAAATTAATCCGAACAACATAATTACTTATGCAAAAACACTCAAACGGGATAAAAAAAAAAGGATCTAAGACATATCTCAGTAATCTATATGGCCTCCCTTGTTCCTAAGAACAGCTCTGAGACGATTTGCCATGGATTCCACTAATTTCCCAGAAATATTCTTCATTTCTTCATCGCGAAACCATACGCCAATGAGGGCAGAAATCATCTTCTCCTTTGTAGAACAATCCATTTTTTGCATTCTTCTTTTGCAAATTAACCACAAGTTCTCAATGGGGTTGATGTCGGGTGAGTAGCCTGGCCAGGGGAGTACCTGAATATTCTTCTTGTTGAAGAATTCTGTAGTTTTTCGAGACGTATGACATGGTGCCAGGTCTTGTTGGAACACACCTCTGCCATTTGGAAATGATTTTTGCAGCTGGGGTACGATTCTGGTTTCCAATAAGTAAATATATTTTTCAGAATTCATCATTCCTTTGATAGGTATTAATGTTCCAGGCCCTTCATGTGTAAAACAACCCCAAAACATTACCTTAGGGGGGTATTTGGGTGATTGTTGGAGATGAGCTGCTGTTACTTTTTCGGATCCTTTCCGTACGTAAGAAACACGGTGGCCGTGGACCTCGAAATGAGACTCATCGGAAAAAAGTACATTCTTCCAGTCATTCACTGTCCAGTGTTGATATAATTTTGCCCACATTAAGCGTTTTTTGCACATAACAGGGGTTAGCAGTTGCTTCTTAATAGGCTTACGAGCCCTTCATCCAGCTTCCAAAAGCCTACGCCGCACTGTTGTGACGTGAATATTCGCCCCAGTGGTAGCCATTAACTCGCGGGTTAAGTCGACAGCAATTAGTGTAGGATTTAATTTACTTTTCCTGACAATTAAACGATCATCTGCAGGTGAAGTCTTACTTTTCCGGCCACAGTTTCCTTTTTTCATGGGGTGTGATGGCTCCAGTCAACCTGTATCGTTTTATGATCGAATTAACAGTAGCCAAACCGATGTGACATTCTGCAGCAATTTGCCTCTGTGTCATAGAAGAATGCTCTGCTAATGTTGTAATTTTAGACCGTGTTCGTGGAGTTGTATCCATTTGTGAATACGACAGAATGTACACAGGATTGCAGTATTAAGTCAACACAACTGAAATGCTTATAAGTACAAAACGACAGGCAAAATATCACATATTATAAAAAAAATAATGACAGACCTTCAACAACGGAATTACACGTACTGCAGATGTCAATTAAAGCGGTATGAGCAGCTGTGAGGCCAACAATGACAGAAAATGTAAAAATATGTCGTGTTCGGATTAATTTGCACGCTACTGTATTTTGCAGTATAAACCAATTAATGAGAATAAACAAACAAACGGATCTAAGTTGAAGGCGAAAAGTGAGGCTTGGCAGTAAATAGCCTATACCTTTGTATGAACTTCTGGTCTGTCAAATCACAGAAATCAACCCCTCTGTTTATGTATTCATGGATATCATTTTCTAAATAATCCAGATATATAAGTTCAGCATCTAACGCACCAGCCATATTGGATACTTCTATGCTAACAGAGAGTTAAATGATTTAACTGCATGAAATTGGGCAGTTAAATTAACATAGGTTTTAATAGCGTGTTAGTACTAACAATAGTTGAAGAAATGCTTCAGCTGTTAAGTATATAGCTAAAATGGAATAACACACTGTTATAATTTAACAAAGGTTGAAGAAACCGAGCTATAGTGTAATAAGATAGACATATCATTTAGTTTTAATGTGTATATTTTATATTACTTGCTATATGTTTGCATTGAATTATGGTAATAACGTCATTTTAACCCTTGTTTTCTACAGTTTTAGTAAATGGCGCTTGGCTCACTATGGTTCTGAACTCTTAATATAAAATATCATGCATTGATTGCGCACCTATTTTCGTCCTATATGTTTGTTTTACATATTCTTTACTTACAGAAAATGTCAAGTGATATGGTTCAAGTGAAGGAAGAGGTCAAGCAGGAAGTAATGGCACAAGAGAATGAAGTCTTAACTCAGAGGTGAGTGAAGTGCGTGAGGTTTTACTTTGTTGTTGGTTTAATTGGTTTATATAAACTATGACGATGGAGAGACATTTGTAATTAATTTCACATTATTGTTTTTCAAATGGACTCAGTATACTTTGAGGACTGAACTGGTGAACCTTTCATTCGTTATCACTAATAAGTGCACTGCTGTCATTACAAACCCTATTATCTCATTATTATTGCTACTGCTTTTGCTGTCATCCCGCTCCTCATTCTGCTAGCGCTGGTATTGCTAGTACCGCCCCCACTACTGCTATTTCCACTACTACTAGTACTTCCATTAATTATTATAATTGCTGCTGCCACTACTACTAGTACTGCCATTAATTACTACTATTGCTGCTGCCACAACTACTATTATTGCCACTACTACTCCATAAATTGCTACTATTACTGCTGTCACTACTACTAGTACTGCCATAAATTACTACTATTGCTGCTGTCACTACTACTAGTACTGCCATAAATTACTACTATTGCTGCTGTCACTACTAATAGTACTGCCATAAATTACTACTATTGCTGCTGTTACTACTACTAGTACCGCCATAAACTACTACTATTGCTGCTGTCACTACTACTAGTACTGCCATAAATTACTACTATTACTGCTGTCACTACTACTAGTACTGCCATAAATTACTACTATTACTGCTGTCACTACTACTAGTACTGCCATAAATTACTACTATTGCTGCTGTCACTACTACTAGTACTGCCATAAATTACTACTATTGCTGCTGTCACTACTACTAGTACTGCCATAAATTACTACTATGACTGCTGTCACTACTACTAGTACTGCCATAAATTACTACTATTGATGCTGTCACTACTACTAGTACTGCCATAAATTACTACTATTGCTGCTGTCACTACTACTAGTACTGCCATAAATTCCTACTATTGCTGCTGTTACTACTACTAGTACCGCCATAAACTACTACTATTGCTGCTGTCACTACTACTAGTACTGCCATAAATTACTACTATTACTGCTGTCACTACTACTAGTACTGCCATAAATTACTACTATTGATGCTGTCACTACTACTAGTACTGCCATAAATTACTACTATTGCTGCTGTCACTACTACTAGTACTGCCATAAATTACTACTATTGCTGCTGTCACTACTACTAGTACTGCCATAAATTACTACTATTGCTGCTGTCACTACTACTAGTACTCCCATAAATTACTACTATTGCTGCTGTCACTACTACTAGTACTGTCTTAAATTACTACTATTGCTGCTGTCACTACTACTAGTACTGCCATAAATTACTACTATTGCTCCTGCCACAACTACAACTACTGCCACTACTGCTAGTACTGCCATTAATTACTATTCCTGCTGCTGCCACTACTGCCAGTACTGCTAGTACTTCCATTAATTACTAATATTGCTGCTGCCACTACTACTAGTACTGCCATTAGTTACTACTATTGCTGCTGTCAGTACTACTGCTGCTGCCACTACTACTGCCACTACTGCAAGTACTGCCATTAACTACTGCTGCTGCTGCTGCTGCTGTGCGTTCAGTATATGGTGATTGGGTAGTTACTCCTGTTCGATTAAAGAATTTTAGTACGAAATTTAGTTTAATATTACTAGGATTTTAGTGGTCAGAGTGGATTATACAGTAAATGGTTCTGAATTCTGTGGTGTAAAAAGAAGACTAAATAGTTTCTTATCCATGTGCAGAAAAAGATCCTGACTGGTAATCTGTTTTCCCACTTTTGTAAATCTACGTCAAACGTTGAGTGCACATTACTTGCTACAATCTTCACTCTTATTCTTTGTATTTTTTTAAGTTACCTAACAATGTATATTGCAAATTCTAAAGCAATATTTACTTAAATATTTTATCCTTAGTGAAACACATAAAGAAAAAAGAAAAGGAATATTACTTCAACAATTTTTTTCAATTTATATAAACATATTTTGTTTATGAAGTTATATGTAGTGATATTCATAAGCTGGACGGTTCATTTAGTAGAACGGACCTCTCAGAATACACTGTTAAGAATATCATGTAAGTATATTCATGAGTTTGAGAGAAAACTGCTTTTAACAACATATAAAATATATTTTTAAATTCCCATATAATTCACTCTTTCGAGAAGAAATGTTGTGCCGACAATTAAGTTATGTGCAGACTGTCAGAACTCAAGTATGCTAGAAACGCTCCTATTATGGTAACATTTAATGACTTTTAACAAATTTTAATTAATCAATGTTCATTGACAATTTAATGCAGTGTTATCACACATAGGCAAGCCATTCTTAAAAAATATAATTGATATTATGGCAACAACCCACTCTTAAGTTTATCTTCGAATTCGCCTACATATCACATCGTATGACAATGTTTATTAGGGGATTTCAACGCTAAAGTAGGACCGGAGGATATTTTTAAACTGACTATTGGAAAAGAGAGCCTACATGTAACTAGTAATCACTAGGTTAGTCAGCTTCGCCACATCAAAAAATTTAATTGTCAAAAGTACAACATTCCCTCATAAAGATATACTAGAATATGCCATTAGGGAAGTTCAGGATAACAGAGAAGGTTTGGAATTGAACGGGTTACATCAACTTCTTGTCTATGTGGGTGACGTAAATGTGTTACGAGAAAATCTACAAACTATTAGAGAAAACACGGGAATTTGACTTGAAGCAAGTAAAGAGATAGGTTTGAAAGTAAATCCCAAAACGGCAAAGTATATGACCAGAATTTTTCACGAAATTGAAATATGAAAATTGGAAATTTATCCTTCCAAGAGGTGGAAAAATTCAAATATCTTGGAGCAACAGTAACAACTATAAATGTCACTCAGGAGGAAATTAAACGCAAAATAAATATGGGTAATGCGTGTTATTATTCGGTTGAGAAAATTAGAATTTATAAAAGTTATATTACCGGTTGTTCTGTACGGTTGTGAAACTTGGACTCTCACTTTCAGAACAATAGAGATTAAGAGTGTCTGAGAATAAGGTGCTTAGGAAAATATTTGGAGCTAAGAGAGGTTATGTTAGAGGACAATGAAGAAAGTTACAGAACGCAGAACTGCACACATTGTATTCTTCACTTGTCATAATTACTTACTTACTTACTTACTTACTTACTGGCTTTTAAGGAACCCGCAGGTTCATTGCCCCCTCACATAAGCCCGCCATTGGCCCCTATCCTGAGCAAGATTAATCCAGTCTCTACCATCATATCCCTCCTCCCTCAAATCCATTTTAATATTATCTTCCCATCTACGTCTCGGTCTCCCCAAAGGTCTTTTTCCCTCCGGCCTCCCAACTAACATTCTATATGCATTTCTGCATTCGCCCATACGTGCTACATGGCCTGTCTATCTCAGACGTCTGGATTTAATGTTCCTAATTATGTCAGGTGAAGAATACAATGCGTGCAGTTCTGCGTTGTGTAACTTTCTCCATTCTCCTGTAACTTCATCCCTCTTAGCCCCAAATATTTTGCTAAGCTCCTTATTCTCAAACACCCTTAATCTCTGTTCCTCTCTCAAAGTGAGAGTCCAAGTTTCACAACTATACTAAACAACAGGTAATATAACTATTTTATAAATTCTAACTTTGAGATTTTTTGACAGCAGACTAGATGACAAAAGCTTCTCAACCGAATAATAACAGCATTTCCCATTTTTATTCTGCGTTTAATTTCCTCCCGAGTGTCATTTACATTTGTTACTGGTGCTCCAAGATATTTGAATTTTTCCACCTCTTCGAAGGTTAAATCTCCAATTTTTATAGTTCCACCTTTGCTGTGGTTCTGCCGGAGAATCAGTTCCATTCCGAGGCTTATTGTTAGGTTTCGTAACAAGCTGTTCTTTACGGTGATGTGTTGTTAGCCGTCATAATTAGGAACATTAAATCCAGATGTTTGATATGGGAGGGCATTTAGCACGTATGGGTGAATCCTGAGTATTAGTTGTGAATCCAGAGGGAAAAAACCTTTGGGGAGGCCGATACATAGATGGGAGAATAATATTAAAATGGATTTAAAGGAGGTGGGATATGATGGTAGAGACTGGATTAGTCTTGGTCAGAAGAGGGATCTATGGTGGGCTTATGTGAGGGCGGCAGTGAACCACTGAGTCCCTTAAATGCCATAAGTATGTTAGTTTTCGCACATTTTTCAGATGCATAATAATGTTAGAATTTTAGATTTGATATTGACATGTATTGATGTCCCAGAAGAGTGGAAACTTTTGCATGTATAAATAAATTTAGAACAAATGTTATAAAATATATATTGTTTTTTTTTATATTTATTGTATGGTACGTCATAAAGATTGATATTTTGACAACGTGATACAAGTGTATATAGAAGTAGGCTGCTATTACTATATCGATATAAGATGTCCAAGTACTTCACAAGTGTTTTGTGTTTTAATTAGAACTCTTCATGCATTTCATGAATCACTGAAACATTATTATGCTTTACTTCCAAAATTGTTTTCTTCACAGCATTGCATTTACCCAAAACAATGGATTGTCAACTTACTACTACAGTTTTCTAGAAGATGATGGCCGACATGCAGACAAGCTGTACAAGTGTAGTGTTTGTGATATGTGTTTTACGCAATCGAAAAGTCTAAAACTTCATGAACGCGTGCACATAGTCGACAAGCCATTCAGTTGCGACGTGTGTGGAAGGAAATTTTCACAAACTGCAAATTTGGAAAGCCATGCACGAATACACACCGGCTACAAACCGTTCATTTGCGATGTTTGTGGCAAACTTTTCATGACATCGCAAAATCTGAAAAACCACCAACGTTCACATACAGGCGAGAAGCCATTCAAGTGTGATGTTTGCGAGAAACGTTTCTCGCGTTCCTATGTTTTGCAAATCCACACACGAACACATTCAGCCGAGAAGCCTTTCAAGTGCGATGTTTGCGGGAAACGTTTCTCGAGTTCGAAGTATATGCAAACCCACACACGAATCCATTCAGGCGAGAAACCTTTCAAGTGCGATGTTTGCGGGAAAGGTTTCATGAGTTTGCAATATCTGAACAGACACGAATGTACACATACAGGCGAGAAGCCATTCAAGTGCGATGTCTGTGGGAAGAATTTTGTGCATTTGAGTAATCTCAGATCCCATGCACGCTTTCACAGAGATAGGGTCAGGTTACACACAGACGGGGTGTCTCTAGCGCGGGAAGTTCGCATATTTGAGTTATCGAAGAAATCATGGAGACGTACACACCATCGGAAACACATATAAGTGCGGTGTGTGTGAGAAATGCGGCTCTGAGCCGTCATAATGTAATGTGATGTGAGACCCAAAGCACAGTTTAGTATGTACAGTGACGAAGGTTGAGTTGAGGTTGCTAGGAACAGTAGACTGTGCCGGTACTATTTCGCATTGTTTGTAATGAGGCGATAGTAGAGATCCTAGTGGTTAGCAACTATCCATGGATGTATATTTACCACGCATTGAGCTTCGTGACTATATAGGGGAGAAATGGGTACAGTAAGACAGGAAGAATACTGATACATTTTTTATTAGATAGTAAATTTTGATGTTGAGATGTTGGTGACAGTGGAGTTGTATGTTGTACGAGTAAAGTAGCAGTATTTTCGTACTCGCTTTGATTCTAGTTATAAGGGTGAGTGATGAAAAATAATTCGGAATTTTTCACTCTAGAAGTAAAATTTTGGCTTGTGTTTAATGAAAGTTATATTGTATATACAGATGAGATAGAAATATTAATGTTTTGTTACCTAATACTATGGTATTTGAGATTATTATTGGCAAAGTTTCGTCTTTCATGTTTTAATTCTGAAGTGATGACGTAATTCTTAATCGAACTATGCGTAACGGGAACAGTGAGACATGCCATTGAAGGGTACACTGAGATGTCTCACTGTTACCATATACCAGTGATTTGCAAAAACAAACTAATTACATTACATTTACCAGTAACTAACATTAAAAGTGAACATACTAGTAACCAATTTAGGAACTATAGCTTAAAATAATGGATACATTACATTTTAATGGTTTCATAAATAAAAATTATTCACAAAATTTAAGAAAACGTTAATAAAGAATTAAATTAAATTGTTAGAATTAAAAGCTTTGTTGTCACCAAGAATTCATTTCATTTTTTCGCAAAATTTTGAAATGTCATGGAAAATTCACTTTTCCAAATGTTCCAATGGTTTCGAAGTCAGACATCAAAATGATTCTAAATAAGCCTACAGAACACGTCAGACAGCAAGCATTCCTTTCTTTTGAAATCTAAATAATTTCAGTGTCCGTTAATAGACACAGTAGTGTCTCACTGCACCCTCCTGAATGGGAACAGTGAGACATTTGCATTTTTTTCGACAAACACGTATTGTGTATTATGTCCTTTATCTATTAAAATTTTTGTTTATGTATTATTGTACTCCATGTTTTAATATCTAATTCTGTTGCCCTTGATTTTAAAAATACTTGAATTATCACTTGCATAGATATGTATTAATATTTTGTGTCTCACTGTACCCACTACTCCCCTACTAGACTGCCCAAATGTATCCGCCTTCAGGAAGTCTCAAAATCCTCTCACTCTTACACTCAGACGAGAAACCATTTTAACGCAAGATCGTAGGAAAGTGGCGGGGGTCTGGAATTATAAATTTAATTTTCAACAACTATATTGCATTACTGTTTTATATGACTTTGATTTACCAGAAATTCAAGTCTTCGGAAGATTTCCGTCCGACTCAAATATTTTGATATGATTTTGTTTTGTTTCGCTTTCATGAATTTTTAGACTCTTCGAATGCGTAAAACAAAATCAAGCTGCAGGTCATAAATAGAGGGGAAAGAAATTTCCGACATACGTTTTTAAAGAAATGCAGAATTCCAACGACGTATGTGATGTGAACTGTGTGTTTATGCAATGGATACGATGTCCGACAGTTAAGTTCGAGATCTTTCCACCGTGCGCTTACGTAGGCAGGATTGTACACTCACCTCGGTAGGGTTTCATAACCTTGCTGTTTCAGTGTCTTACAGCTGTTTTCGTGTCGTGTAGGGGCGGAGCCTTCTTCGCTTACAAGCTGGAGCCATACGTCGGCAACAATGTAATTGTCAACTGGAGGCCTTCTTTCCAGAACACGTGTTGGTGCTAATGTCGATTTTCAATGTAAATTAATGTTACAATATAAGTGTGTGTCGATGGAATTACGTTCGCGGTCGTACCAAACATTAATTGTTGATGTATTATAAACTAAGTGCGTGTTGGCGATAAAAACAAGACAGTAAATGAAAATATGGCTGCAGTCAGCCATTTTTTCGGTTATTATTAATGACAAAGTGATTGACAATTCTTTTAAATATTAAATATTGTATAAACTACATTTTTATAGTCTTACTTGTGGTTTGTGTTGTATCAGAATTCTGGCCAAATTGTTGGGTCTCGTCTGCCATATCAATAAAGTTATGCCGTTCATTTTCAAGTTCATTGTAAACAGCTGTTTTGTGATCACATAAATGTTACAGTTTTGTTGAAGATTCGGAATACCTGCTATACGTCAGAACTACCTATAATTTGTAGGTAATAGACTTAATTTGTCGGTTTTCAAGGTTTCTTTATTAATATTATTTATTTTGTAATAAATTAGTTATAAACATGTTTCTTTTCACTTCGTATTTATAGGATTTAAAGTGCACTGAGTTTATAATAATTGGCACATACAGTACTTAATAATTTGTAGGTAATAGACTCAATTTGTTGGTTTTAAAGGTTTCTTTATTAATATTATTGATTTTGTAATAAATTAGATATAAACATGTTTCTTTTCACTTCGTATTTATAGGATTTAAAGTGCACTGAGTTTATAATAATTGGCACATACAGTACTTAATAATTTGTAGGTAATAGACTCAATTTGTTGGTTTTAAAGGTTTCTTTATTAATATTATTTATTTTGCAATAAATTAGTTATAAACATGTTTCTTTTCACTTCGTATTTACAGGATTTAAAGTGCACTGAGTTTACACTAATTGGCACATACTTAATAGATAATGATGTGTTTTGTTACGTATTATGTTGGAGGTATTTTTCTTCATTTTTTCATAGATTTTTATACTTGGCCTAACTGTATTTACATCCTCATACTTTATTATACCGTAATATGTCAATATTTTCCTCTGTTTACATTTTTTATTTTATTTGCATAATTTACACTCTTAGCTTGTTTTCTGTAGTTATATTTATTTAAAATTATACCGTATTTTAAAAAGTTTATAACAAATAATTTAGGATAACAGTATTGTTGTGGTGACTGGCCAGGTACAAGCTAAAACTGGCCTTCTGGGCATCTGAAATATTTATAGATAAGCACGACAGATAATCACATGAAATTAAAATGTATAAGATATCCTAGACCTTTCATGTCGGAGGTAAACAACATAAAGCGGCAAAACATTGTCAATTTACTAGCCACATACTAGTTAATTGATTGAATTAGGGTATTGCGAATGTACGTCGTTATTTTATTCATTTTTGGTACAAGTAACATTTCTTTAAGTATTTATTTATTTTGCCTTGTACCATCAATAAAAAACACGAATGCTTTTAATTTTTTAAAGTTATAATTGGCTGTATGCAAGTACTTACGCGGTATTCTGGAACTCAAAATACCATTTCGGATTCCGTAATAAATTACTACCAAGTCAAACTTTGCGAGGTTATCCTCTGTATCATGTGCAAAGCTTTTATTAGGCCTTACCTGTTCCATGCAGCCGTTTTTAAGACGTTGCTCGTGATATTATAATCGTATGCCTTGTCTGCCCTGCCTCTGAAAAATATATTGTCTTACGATGACTCCACTTGGCCAGAATTCCGGTTGTTCCATCAGGTCTCTTAGTTCGAATGGGATGCCCTCTCTTAAGGCTTTGTTTATTCCTTTTACATTTAGTTCTTCGCATTCTATTGTTCCACTTCATTTCCTTCTAGATATTTGGTTAGGCCTTCTTTGTCGACGCATTGGTGTAGACGTCCCACGTATAGCCATGCTGTTTTATCTGCAGCTCTTACGGGTATATTTCCTGGCTCCCTAGTGCCAGTGATCTGGGTGCTTTCCCTGGGTTTCTTCCTCTTCACCACCTTGCTTGGCTCTCGGAACTTGAGTGTTCGTCCTCTGCTTCAATTCTTTCTTCTTTCCTCTCATCTACTGGTTCGGTTCTTTCGTTCTGTGGGGTGCCTTCTGAGACTCTTTCGTTTCCTTGCTTAGTTAGTAGGTTGAGGGCTTTTTGTTTTATTGCTGATGGTCTTGGTATTGTATTGTATTGTATTTATTAACATTCCATGGTATTCATACATGCTTACAGCTAGAATATGGAACAAGTCAAAAAACTTAATACTATTATAAAATCTTAATTTATAGTCACAGTCTAGATGAAATATATATAGACGAGATTTACAATATAGTCTACTAGTACAACACATAGTTTTAGTATCAATTTCATGAAGTGTTACTGAATGTCATGAATTCACCTACAGAATAGAAGGCGTGAGAAATTAGGTACTTCTTTAATTTGGCCCTAAATAATTTTATGTTTTGAGTTTCATTTTTTATATCGACAGGGAGGCTATTAAAAATTTTTACTGCCATATAACACACTCCTTTTTGATAGCACGATAGACTTGCCGATGGAGTATGAAAGTCATTTTTTTGACGTGTATTTATGCTATGAACTGTTGAATTAGTTACAAAGTTTTCACGATTACATACGAGGAAGACTATTAATGAAAAGATATACTGACAAGCCATAAGGCATTATTTGTAGTTTTTTGAAAATAGTCCTACACGATTCCCTAGATTTGGCACCTACTATTATTCTAATTACTCTTTTTTGTAATAGAAATATATTGTTACTCTCTGTGGAATTTCCCCAGAATATTATTCCAAAACTCATTACCGAGTGGAAGTATGCAAAGTATATTGTTTTTAAGGTTTTGATATTTACTATCTTTTGCATAGATCTAATAGCAAAACAAGCTGAATTTAGTTTGAGGGTAATTTCTTTAATATGATTTTTCCAATTTAACACATTATCGATTTTTAAGCCAAGAAATTTGGTTGTTGTTGTTTCTAATAGGGATCTATTGTTAATTATTGCGCTAGAAATTTGCGACGTTGAATTTGGACAGGATTTATATTGAATTATTTTAGTTTTGTTACAATTTAATACTAATTTATTGACTGAGAACCAGTCACATATTTTGAAGAGAATTTCCTCTGTTGAAGATTGGAATGTGTTGGAGTTATTGGCTGTAATTACTATACTTGTGTCATCTGCAAATAATATGGGATGACCTACATCTTTTATAAGGGGGGCAAGATCATTTATAAACACTAGAGAAAATAGGGGACCTAATATTGATCCTTGAGGAATTCCATTATTAATAGTTCCCCATGTCGATGTAGATTTCATAGTTGTATTGATTTCAACTTTCTGTAGGTGCTCTTGTAGTTGCTGACGTAGATTTGTTTTTATTTCCTCTCTGAGCATGTTTTCTATGCCGGACTTAATGTCGTCCATGAAAGCTTCCATTTGGGTTTTTAGTTTCCCTATAAGCTTGGTTTCTGTTTTGGCTGTGTTCAGTACTTTGCATTCGCAATCTTAACATAACCATGTGAGTCTGAAATTTCTCCTCTTTACTATGTCGAACTCGCCTCTCGTGAGCCCGCTGCACTCGAAGTGCTGCCATCTCTCGCAGTTTTCGCATTGTGTTGCGTTATCGTTGTTGTTGACAGTCTTCTGCAAACGTCGCACAGTGGTCCAGATCGCTAAAAAGCCGGACAAAAGTCATTTTTCGAACTTCATATTAAAAACACAAAATTACCTCAATAATAATCCTCAATAGTCATTCTGATAAGACCATATGTTTTTCGGAGAATACTTGAAAGCTTCTGGTCAATACTTACGGACAAAAGTGACACAAATCTTTCCTGATTAATTCTGCATTTTTATAAGTGATTTCTGAACATTTTGTCTGACTTAATTATGCAAAGTAAAATGCTAAGTATATTTTTGTGAATGCGTTGTGGTCTTATGTATTAGGAATAATTACAGTTTTCAGTATTTTTTTTTCTAAATACTGATAATAAATCAAGTTTCTATTGCTCGTGTTTTGGGGGAAAAAAACAAAATTATTTTAGAGTTTTAAACAAATGCGCCTAAGTGTACATAGTGAAACTTACATATCTATATTGGTAGATATATGTAAGTTTGTCACTGAAGGTTTCATCTGCAACACCCTACAACACTGCGAATTATGACCTCTAAATCATATCCATGCGCCAGGTCCGTCAACACGTACCGCGCCATAAGCACTTACCGAGAGTTATGTTTGATTACTTAAAGACTGAGGAGTGATTTGTTGGAAGTAAACAACAAAGGCCCTTAATTTTTTCTATATCCAGAGGCCTTCTGTCGGTTTTAGGTCAATATATAATGTGTGCATAATGTAGTGTGTAAAAATGAATTTACGTGTTAGTTGAGAAGATATTTACGCGAAAATTAAAGAAAATGGTAATAAGACTCTTGTGCAACATGAAGAATATGTTGTGCAGTATATAAAGAACAAACGTGAATTAAATTCGGACAGTCACAGCACAAAGTCACTAGAAAGTGTATTAAGAATGTGGTTTTATCTTCAATATTATCAGCATTAGAACAAAATTAGTCACTGCAGTGAAAGCACGTATCTTCGTTAAAATTCAGACTGATTATAACAAGAAATTTAGTTACTATTTACAGACATTTTTCTACTTATTCTTCTAACAAGTGTTACCAATGATAGAAAGTATAGAAATTTTTGAAAATGTCAATACTGTATGCCACCCAAGTACATAAAATTCTTGTTCATATCTGTAATTGTGCAGACAATTCAATTATTCTACCGGTTGCAGAATTATTAGAATATGCCATTGAGTCTAGAAACTAAGATGTGACAAAATTTCGAGAAAGTTTTATTTGAAGAATTTCAAAACGAGACGACAATTTTAGGCCTCTTTAGCAGGTTAATGTTAATTTCTGGCCATTCATTTCTAGTTTGAATAAACTACCAAAGGAAAATAAAAATTAAATGTATCTTCGGAAGTGCTTGGTCTTTGATAATGTCCGAAGAAGAGAAGGGGGGAAGAAGACGACGAATTTGAAACATCAGCTTGCGGGGACGAGTGACAGTTTGGAGATCTAAGTTCTTCTTGAAATTCTTTACTTTATCTCGTAAGAATATTTTGTCTTCCTTTTTTTAAATCCGAATCACTCTTGGTGTTTGAATTGCGACCTTCAAACAGTTCTGTATTTCAACTTGTCTGCATTTACAACAATGAAACTACTCAGTGCATCCAAGGCATTCTTCTCAGATGCAAATGCTCAACACCTTCGTAAACAGCAAAATACATACTTTATTTCTGCTTAGCCATAAACTTCACAACAAAATATATAAAAATGTAGATAAAATAAAAAATAAATTATGGTTTATTTGACGCTCGCAACTGCAGAGGTTATATCAGCGTCGCCGGTGTGCCGGAATTTTGTCCCGCAGGAGTTCTTTTACATGCCAGTAAATCTACTGACATGAGCCCGTCGCATTTAAACACACTTAAATAACATCGGCCGGGATCGAACCCCCATCCTCGAGCACAGAAGGCCAGCGCAACGCTACCGAGGACGACATAAAAATGTAGATATTCTGATATAATTTAGCACAATAATGTAATGGAATTTACAAGTGTGCAAGTTCATACAAGTTATATTACCACTAGTATTGAATGGTCCACACTTGTGGAGTAACGGTCAGCGCGTCTGGCCGCGAAACCAGGTGGCCCGGGTTCGAATCCCGGTCGGGGCAAGTTACCTGGTTGAGGTTTTTTCCGGGGTTTTCCCTCAACCCAATACGATCAAATGCTGGGTAACTTTCGATGCTGGACCCCGGACTCATTTCACCGGCATTATCACCTTCATTTCATTCAGACGCCAAATAACCTAGACGTTGATACAGCGTCGTAAAATAACCCAATAAAAAAAAGTATTGAATGATACGTAACATTTTGGACACCCCTACAAAATTACGAAAATATTAACGGATTATATATATTATTTATGTTATTAAATGAAAGAATGTACTCACCCACAAAAATACAATCCTCAATTGAATTTTTATTATAACTTATACAGGTTACACATAATTTTAAGCTTGTCGATTACATAACTTACGTAACATTTCAACCCTTATATTAGGGGTTGCTGATGAACTCGTGTACATAAAATGAGTATAATTATTACATTTATCGAGTTTTGCAATAAAATAACACGAGTGTGATAAAAATATCTAATTTGGCCCTTATTACTGAACGCATAATTATCTCACCCCTCAAGCGGGGTACATATTCATTTTCAAATGTCATTAAAATTTTCACACGTTAGATACATTTTATTAGTAATAAGTTTACCAAATTTCAAGTTAAATGACCACTTGAAACAGAGTTATTACTTTTGTCCGGGTTTTAAGCGATTCGGGCCACTGTGCGTCGCACTGATCATCCACTGTTGGTTTATTTAGATTGTGGGAAAAATCTCAGTTCTGCTGAAAATCAAGTTGAAGTGTCTGACGACAACACAGCTCCTGTCACAGCTTCTTTGATTACTTCATCCTGAACAAACTGTTTAAAATCAACGAGTTTAAAGAGAATTCCCTCTTTTTAACTCTTTGGTTAAAATAATGAAGTTGGAACCGGTTCTAACGAGATTATAATCTTGTAAGCAACGGTTGGAACTATGCAGGTTGATATTTGAAGGAGGGTTATAACTACGTTAATTTATGTTTCATATAGGTAAGTTTACTGTTAAATTATATTGTATTCTATATAATTGTAAGTTATATGATCTGATCTTCACAAATGGAGTTCGAGCGATAAAAAGCTTGAACTTTTGAATTAAAGAGCATCCACACATGCTTTCGAATCCGTCTGTTCTTTGTAGGGATAAATTTCAGAACACGGATTCCTTCCTTTCCCGCTTACTTCAAAATTTTAACCTTGTGCACACAAAATAAATTATTGGCGTTGAAAAGTGCCTTTTCGTAAGCATGATGATGCGCATTTGATAAACGCAGACAAATCTCTGCTCTTTTTAATATTTTAAGATATAATTGTCAGTGAGAATCCGTATACTGAAATTTTCCCCTTACACAACCTCAGTCTTCAATTTTCCGGCGTTGTCTGGGAAATACTGTAAAAGTGCATCTACACGGTTCAACTTTAATAATTCAAATAACGAATGCAAGCGTGAACGAAACGCATTCAATTGTCCCTATCTTTTTCCAGTTAAAATGTCAGGGCATACGGCAATTGAAAGCTACACACGCCGGTGGGCAGCCTGTGCGTATTTTGTTCAATAGTCGCTGCGGCCGGGTAGCTCAGTTGGTAGAGCAGCTGGCTACGGACTGGAAGGTCCGGGGTTCGATCCCAGGTGGTGACAGGATTTTTTCTCGTTGCCAAACTTTCAGAACGGCCCCGAGGTTCACTCAGCCTCCTATAAAATTGAGTACCGGGTCTTTCCCGGGGGTAAAAGGCGGTCAGAGCGTGGTGCCGACCACACTACCTCATTCTAGTGCCGAGGTCATGGAAAGCATGGGGCTCTACCTCCATGCCCCCCCCCAAGTGCCTTCATGGCATGTTACGGGTATACCTACCTTAGTAGCTCGTAGCGAGCACTGATTGTTTTAGATGGCCGAGAATAAATTGAAAATTCTTTTCTTTGGAGGTGTTCGACCTTTTAAGCTGAAAATGGCTGCAAATGTGATTAGCTTTATTGAAGATTATCGCAAATACGAGTGCCTATGGAGTGTTCAATGACAAATTTGAGAATGAACTAGGTCTAAGTTTTGGATTGATATAGAATATTGCTAAAATGCAAGATTCACTCGCTGTATTTTCAGACCAATAGAAGATAGACGACGTGGTAGTCGGCATCATGTACCATGGCAATACTTGAAAACATGAATTTAGTTGGAGGCTGCCGTCCCCGACACTCCCACTGCCTTACATTTCTTTCTCTTATCTTACACCATTTCACTACTCTCCCTCTAGACATTTTCCTGATTATATTGAAATATCTAATTTATTTATACATACGCCGGGATTCAATCATTGAACTTTTCATTTAGTGAAACACCATAATAGCCATTATAGAACGAATTTGTTGCTGAACAAACCCTCAAGAATTATAGCATACTTACGAACAATTAACATCTAATACTTCCAAAGTTATTAAACATATGGCTCTATTATTATTATATATTAGAACTGAATTCATTAGTTTGCCATTAAACTTATTACAGTTAATATGGCAACTAGATCTCGAATCAATTAAGTTTATATTGAACAGGGAACTCATATGATATGACTGCGTTACTACCCTTATCCACTATCAATTTTGTTACTATACGTATATGAAATCGAATTGCTACTCAACTTCATTTAGTATTCAATTAATCTTATTTAGCTATGTTTCATTGTCACAGTTTTATTAAGACAGTTCTTCGAACTTGCAATCTAATGTGCAGACATACGTGACGTCATATAGCCCTATTGCCACAGTCTAGTATATACAGTCACGAAACTCAATACGTAGTAAATATGCATCCATAGGTAGTTGCTAAGCACTAGGATCGCTACCTATCGCCTCATTACAGAGAATGCGAAATAGTTCCTGCACAGTCTATTGTTCCTAGTACCCTCACAACTCAAGCTTCGTGACTGTCTTTACTAGACTGTGCTATTACGTCACCCATCTTATTCATCGGGAAAACAGGGACTCTTCCTTGGACTGTACCTTAATGGTATATTTTATTAATACACATATATACGTAGTGAAGATGGCGTTCAACAACACAGTCCACCGTGTAGACACAATCCATACATACATTTCAATTGAACCTACGATTTCAACTTCATTCTTTCATAATTTTCCCTGATTACATGCGTATAGGCACAGATAATTGAACCATGTAGAGGCACATTAACAGCCCTAGAATCAACATGATTGTTTGTTTGTGTCTGCTACCAATATATGGAATTATTATTCCAGCTAAGCTACTAGTAAGTATATCCAAATGGGTGACATATTCCCTGTCAATTTAAGTTTCCTTTTTTTTTTTTTCTTTTTCAGGCATGATAGACGTAATCAAGATGGAACGCGAGATCGACACTCTAGCATTAGAACTAAGTAATAGCACAGATATAGAAGAGGAGAAACTTCAGGTATTCCATATGAGAGTGACTACTACTTGCTATTTATTTTCTAAATATGTTTATAGCAATATAGCTTATCGTGTGGGCGGAAAAAAACATCCAGCAATGACCTGGCGCGAGAGACCACACAGGGAATATCTGATCAGCTGAATACTGACCTAACTTCCTCTTATCTCATTGACGGTGCACTATGGTCTGACCAGTGCAGGGGTGTCTTATGATTATCGTGATGTTCTTCCCTGCCATTTTAACTGGTCCTCGGAACCAGACTTCGCCAGTTGTTGTACTTTCTCAGTTTGATCACAAAGATTCAAAATGTGTTATGACAAAATTCCTACCTGGTGAAGACGCATCAGCTAATATGCCAGACAGATTTAGTTCCTAAACTGGAAGAATAGTTTATTTGTGATGCCTTGCTACTAGTTTCATCAACAAGGAGATATCACTGCTTTAAACATGGCACTCATTTCCTACCATGGTCTTAGCTTTGAGGTACAGATTATATAGCCTGCAA
The DNA here is from genome assembly GCF_040183065.1 of Periplaneta americana. Taxonomy (NCBI): domain Eukaryota; kingdom Metazoa; phylum Arthropoda; class Insecta; order Blattodea; family Blattidae; genus Periplaneta; species Periplaneta americana. The sequence goes on from NC_091132.1 coordinate 161,855,651, forward strand.
TCTAATATGTCTCGCTGTAGTAATATAATGAGAGACATCAGTGTTCGCAGATAATTGCTGCTCGAATCAACTTTTAACCGAACAACTCTGCTATTTTCTGCCACTGATTACCCTCAGAAGAAATACCTAATGCAATAAATCATATTAAAGTATGTTTCAAATTTCCAAACATACATTTTATAAATAAATTAAGTAATTCTGAAGTGAAATGTGTTAGTTTGTGCAAATGTAAAAACGCGTAATAATGTACTTAAACAAAACAATCTAATAATATACAGCTATTCTTTTATATGCTGCGTTACCATGCTTTCTGTACAAACTATATCACAACTGACTCTGATGTGTCTACACTTGCTTTCGTTGACATCAGGATTTAATAATACAGTGGAGGGGCATTAAATATAGTCAGTGGTTTATCGTGAACAACTACATATGGTGCATTTCATAATTATCTTCTTTTGTGTGTTGCAGGAAGGAAATGTATTAGATCTGCAAGTGACTGGAATAAAGACAGAATGTATGGACCACAGCTATGAAGTAAAATCTGAGATGATATTTGATAAAACTCATATGCCAATAGACATTTCCTTCGTCAAAAGTGAAGTCGAGGTGAGTGCAGTTTATTTAGTGTGTTGGTCGCTAGTTCTCTCTGTTCTTCACTGGCTGATGTGGCTGCTACATTCGGGTGACAGGGGATACAATTGATGCTTTCATGCTGTTCATTTCTCCATGCTACATTTTTCGTGATTCTTTTCGCCCCCTGTTTTAGCATAGAAACTGCAATGCTTAACGTGTACAAAATGATATACATGTGATGATTTCATCTCCACTGATAATTTGTACCATGCCTCCTTTAATTTGACAGTTTAGTATGGAATGCGGGCCACTTTCAGTTAATCCCGTAGTAGGTGACTAATGTTGTACTTTGCACCTGCTTTAGGAAATAATCTTAATTGTGTTGATCCTTTTTCTTTTCAGTTCTTCTTTTTAAATTGTTTATTAGCCAAACTTCACGTATTTGATGCCCATTTCTAGGTATCATTTGTTTATAATTACCAAGGGGCGTATTTTGCGGGCTACCGGGGCTACCGGCGGTAGCCCAAGGAAATTACAAAAGAAAAAGTTTATAATATAACATAATGTAATAATTTTGTATTATTTGTTTTACCATAGTAATTAAAATTAAAGTAATTGTTAGATATATTTTGTGTAATAATAGGGTCAGCGGTAGCCCAAACCCTTTAACCAGTATACGCCTCTGTAATCACCCAATAAAGTCATATCACAAAGACTACTTTAGAGATCCTTTCTCCATCCTCCTCCATTCTGTAGTACGTAGCTTCCTCACACTGACTTACACCAGTAGGAAGAATTAATCATGTCTTCACACCCAACCCTTCAATAAACAAACGGAGAGCTTGTGAACACTGAAATCATTCTAGACGAGGCTTTTCAGTAATATCCAAGACTTACTTGCTAATCATCCAGACGTACAAGTGACGTCACACACAATGATAATCCTTGAAAATAGGAATGAAATAGGGGGGCTTACGCCCCCTAAGCCCCTCTACCACCTCTTATTTTTCTTTCACTCTACACCTTTTCACTATCCACTCTTCCTCACATATTTTTCTCTATTTCACACCCTGCCTACTTTATTGTAAAAAAGTTCAAACTCAAATTGGAATACATCACTCAACTTTGAATACCCCGTAATCCGATTGTAGAACATTTTGTTCAGTGAACCACCATGATAGGCATTATGTTACGAATTCGTTGAAGAATAAACTCTTAAAAAATTATACTTAGACACTATTAACGTGAAATACTCCCAAATTCATTAAATATATCTGCAATGCTTGGGAAAAGTGACATAAGTCAGTTTTCACAAACCTTTTTTGATAACTTGTTGACAACTTAGACTGGTTTATGTCGATTTGATTTTTTCTGTATGAATTATTGTAATGGGAGTGTTGTGCACATTTCTGACACCAGTTTTTGTTATACTAATTCTGACACCAATATTTATTATACCATTTCTGACACCATAATTTATTGTTAAGCTCTATCATATCTGACACCAGTGTTTTATCGTGCCACTTGCCACGACAAGGGCGGATGGCTTATCTTTGAGATAATCGCGAGTTATAATCTCTATCAAAATAACACAAACGAATCAGACACTGCGTTATACTTTATAAACTGTTCTTTCTTATGGACAGGAGGAATTCCTACTTAGAATGTAATCTCAGGCTTTCGAAATAACCACAAGCGTAGAAATTCACTATTACTAAGTTTATTAATAAAATATCAAGTTACTTCAAATAAATTATTAAATATTGAGTATTGAACGATTTGGAAAGAATGAAAATTTCTGTTTATTCTGAAGTACCTAGATAACTAGTTAAATGAAAAGTTTAAAGAATGATCTGATGATTTTACTTACAATAGATAGTAGGCGAACCCTAATGCTGTTCACAGACGATGCCATATTCTGGATTTCTTCCTGGACGTCGGGCGCTACTCCATGACCGCTATCTTGACCAATAACTGATGACCGCGGTTTCAACGTTTCATGTCCTTTTATCAATTCTCGAACCGCGTCCTTTGTGACGTAACAGAGTGACGCTATGTTACCCGCGAATCTTCTAAAAAGACGGTATTGCTTTCACTAAACACCACGCTTCTGATTCTTAACCATTCTTTCAAATCGGCGTTTCCAGTCGTCACTTAGAACAATACAGATTTAAGGAACTCTCACGACTGAATCTCTGTTTTTGATTTACCAGTAACCAATAGAAATTGATGTCTCGCGAGAGACGCTGCACGTTGTATGTCAGCTGTTGCTAAGGCTGACTTCGTGATATAAATGTAAGCGTACGAATTTCTGCATGTTCGAGGACTGGACTATGCTGACATTAACTAAACTGTACCCTGTAATCTTTCGAAACAGGAAGCGATCTCTATCGTATGTCAAAGGATGTCTGAATGCTTTAACAAGTACGATTTCATTACTTTAAATGAAAGTGAAAATATATTGCTTATGGTTATAACAAAGATATGATTGCTTATCATAATCCCTGGGCACAACAGGAGGAATACCTATGTATTTTTTTTTTTTTTCCAAGCGAATAGATGTTCCGTAAGTTGTCAATAAATTATCAAAAAAGGTTTGTGGAGACTGACTTGTGTCACTTTTCCCGAGCACTACAGATATATATATTATTTTAATGTACCGAAGTACATATGATATTTCCATGCAGATATTCTGCGTTATCATACGATGAAAGAGTAATGGAACGGAGAAAAATTCTCTCCGGCGCCGGGATTTGAACCCGGGTTTTCAGCTCTACGTGCTGATGCTTTATCCACTAAGCAACACCGGATACAACTCCGACGCCGGTTAGAATCGTCTCAGATTAAGCTGCACCTCAGCACATGTGTGGACTTCGGTCCTGCGTTCATAGACATCTATGACGTAGTGCAGAGGGCGGCCACTAGAGGGAACCCAAGAGTTGGAGCTTAATCTGAGACGATTCTAACCGGCGTCGGAGTTGTATCCGGTGTGGCTTAGTGGATAAAGCATCAGCACGTAGAGCTGAAAACCCGGGTTCAAATCCCGGCGCCGGAGAGAATTTTTCTCTGTTCCATTACTCTTTCATCGTACTACAGATATAATTTCATTGTTATATAATAGAATACAGTTCATTGGTTTGCTGTTACCCTAATGACAAGTGACCTCGGAAAGAACCTAAAATTTAATTAACGTTTATTATACACACCAGTCAATTAATATGGTAAATATTCAAAAGATAGCATTACTTTACATATCTACTATCGATTGTCTTATTTACGTATATTAAATCGATTGACTACACTACTCCACTTAGACTAAAGACTTTAATATTTTAGTAATCTTACGATAACTAGTGCATCACGAAAGAACTTTAACTTCCACGAATTATGTAAAGCCATGGACACAGCGAACGAAAGTAGTGCATATTGATGCATTGAACAAGGATTATTAGGTTACCAGATAAAACACTAAAAACCGAGGATCTATATATTGTATATTTGAGTTCTCGTAGCACCATTCCGATTGCCAATGGAAGAACACAAGCTCACCAAATGTTTATCGACTTTATAAACAACATTAAAAAAGCATACCTGGACTGTGGACATACACCATTAAAATCCAGAACTTACATCAACACGGAACAAGAACTTTGAAATAAGTTAAATTACCAAGATTTTATGAATACAATTTTTCCTACTTGCAGAGTAATGTGTAGACATATGTCACGTGATATAAGCATCTTCCTTCATCCAACTTATTGATCAGACAACACCGACTCTTCATTGGATACTTTCGACTGTTCATACAAATTATTTCACTACTGACTCTGGAATGCGTACACGTGAAATCCTTGACATAAGGATTATTGATAGAGTGGAGAAACTTTGAAACTGTCAGTGGTTTTTCGTGAGACTTGTGTTATATGACATATTATTATGTTTTATGTTTTGCAGGAAGAAAATGTATTAGATCTGCACATGACTGAAATGAAGACGGAATGTATGGATCACAGCTGTGATCTGAAATCAGAGATGACATGTGAGGAATCTCCTGTGCCAATTCATTTTCCCATCATTAAAAGCGAAGCGGAGGTATGTGTGTTAGTCGGTATTTTTCTCTCTGTTACATACTGGCTTATGTGACCGATAGATTCACGTCACCAGTGAAACGATTTTAGCCTACATCTGCCAAATATTTCGTTCTTTAGTAATTGGTGAATTAATTCCACTCAATTTTTATTCAATAAAGTGATGCTGAACTTTTACTAAATCATATCAATTTTGAATTTTTTAATCACTGTTGATAATCATACAATATCCACTTCTAATTTAATTGACAACCCAGTATAGAGTTACTCGGTGGTTGGTGAGTTTACTTATGTTTCGTGGCTGGTGTAGGGAATACGGTTAATTAGGTTTCTTGTAATTTTTCTTTTCAAATTCTTTTGATGGTTGAAATCCATATCATAGACACCTATTTCTTGTGACGTCAGTAGTTGGGAAATATGCATGCACGTCAGAGTTCACAGCGATTACTTGAAAGTATTGTTGGAGTGTGCTTTGAAGGCTTGTGAATTTGTCTGTGTGATAGGTTTGTCACTGGATCCAACTGTGACTGCAGTTCCAAAATCACAGCTCTGAGATATCACTATCTCTGCCCGATATGGGACTCTCAGATGGTGTCGATTGATCTACCTATATTTTACGTCAGTGTCCAGACAGTTACAAATCAGAAGGTTAAGTTGTAGGTCAAAATAACTGAAATCTAATTAATATTATTCCAACTCAAAAGCTTAATGTCAGCAACTTTCTGTTAGTGAAGATGTGCAGTCGCTATATTTTTCCATGAATTATTCTCCAAATCATTCACAAATATTCCTGATTGAGTATACATGCCCGCACATCACGATGACAATTCAATGCGTGTTTTTTTTCTTCGGTATGCACGCTGCACTAAACAATATAGTTCATATAATGCATGGCACTGGCATATCATTTAAATTTGCATACGTGTGTTAATATAAACATTTTTCTGCTCGTGACAAACATGGCTATTCCTCGTGGCTAGTTCAGATATACGTTGATTACAGTGACATTCAGTTCTGGACGACTTGAAAATCTGTAGACAGTAAACAGGGCCAAACACACCGAAAATCATCTGAACAGAACAATCATGCTGTGACAAAATCGCTATTATCTATCTCAGCTATTTTTCCGGAGCTTACAGAGTTGGGAGATGTAATTTTTTTAATTTTATTGGGTTATTTTACGACGTTGTATCAACATCTAGGTTATTTAGTGTCTGAATGATATGAAGCTGATAATGCCGGTGAAATGAGTCCGGGGCCCAGCACCGAAAGTTAGCTAGTATTTGCTCGTATTGGGTTCACGAAAATCCCCGGGAGAAACTTCAACCTGATAAATTGCTCCGACCGAGATTCGAACCTGGGCTACCTGGTTTCGCGGCCAGACGCGCTGACTGTTACTCCACAGGTGTGGACTGGGAGATGTAATAGCAAAACCACACATCTACTTCAGCGTTTCTTTGCCATTCCCCTCCTCCCTGCAGTAGCAACCTCGCACTGTTACGTAGGGAAGGCCATGAATTCATTTCATGGAGTTGAAACTCTGGCAGTAAACCACAGTTAGGATTGGGAGCAATAAGATGGAACTGGGCTCTTTTAAAAAATAAAGAGGTTAAGGCCGTAAGTGGAGTGAATAAACATAATAATAGAGAAAATATCCTCCTAAATATTTATAGTGGAGGTAATTTCTTCCATTGTTGTTTACACTGTGAACTTACTTTTTCTCCTTTTTCAAATCGTTTTAGACCTTTATTAACCTTCGCTCAATCTACCATGTAACGCCAAGACGAGAACGCTACAACCTCGGAAAGCCTCCACTGTACACTTTTCATATTAATGCCTCTCATTGCGGCGAAAGACTGAGTAAGAATAGACATCTACCTTCTGATGTTATACCGCCAGATGTTTAGTTGATTCTGTACCATTAAAGCTGTCGCCGCCCGGAGATCTGATTGGGGGACTGTTTTACCTCTGGATAATTTTACCTTAATGGTACTCATTTCATATTGGAATGAAAATGGCAAGTTGTAGCCGATTTAAGTGAACACCATATTTTAACGTTTTGGTGGCTACTTCATTCACACACAACCCCCAGAATGTCTGCAGGACAATGGATACCATCCCGTTTTGGAATCCTAGGCAACGAGAATGCGGATGCATTAGCAAAGAAGGGCAGCCCTGCTACTTACAGACCTGTTACTAAATCTACGTATTACTCTGTGAAAAGATTTATTAAATCTCCATACTTAGACTTCAACAAACAAAATTTGATAACACAATCTCGAGGGAAAAAATGTATCTCTCTGCATCATAATCCACAGTTAATTACCGATTTACCACGAAAATCGTCTGTAACTGCATTTAGATTGGCAACAGGCCATGATTGTTTCGCCAAATACCTGCGTACAATTGGAATATATCAGTCCCCTAACGGCCCATTGTGCAACTCAAACCAAGAAATGGATTCGGAACACCTCAAAATCTGTGCTTCAGTGGCTGACCATGATAATATCTTTGAAGAATATTGCAGTGCAAGAGGTCAAATGAATTTATTGTCATACGCCTGGCATTAGAAAAGAAAACAACAACTTTATTGGAATGTTTTTATCTGAATGCTTTAATTTAATTTTAATTCAATATTATGTTTGACGCCATTTAACCTTTTTAAAATGAGCGAGAAAGGTTAAATTTTTACTTATGTTTATATGAGCTTTTTATCTTTATATATTTTCACCTATGTTCAATTGTACTTGTCTGTTTGTAATTTACATTCACCTGAAGATGACTTACACAAAAAAAGTCGAAAACATTCGTGATGCATATTAGTATATTCCAATTACGTAACAGAATCTACTTCTGCTGCCATAACTTCATAAGTGATAGACTGAAAATGAAACAGACTATTTGATATTACATTCGTTCATGTAGTTTGTCGTATGCTTGTTATAAATCCAGAGATGTCTGAAATAGTTTCAAACTACCTTACCAAAAATTTCCATCACCAATTTTACCGTAACAATTTGGTCACTTGTGAATTAGGTCTTTCTCAATGCTACTCACATATGACCATCTGAGAATATGATTGAAGTAACTTTCTTATTTACTCCTTCCAATTGACTTATAGTTTTTGTAATTGTGTCTTAAAATGGGAAATTGCTCATAAAATTACATAATATTTGGTTTTCGTATTTATTAATTTGATCTTCATTCTATACCAATAATGTTTGAATTGTTTACTGGATTAAGTAGGATTTAAAATCTAGTCTGCTGCATTTAAGCTACCATCCACTGAGCCTTCAGCTATTATTTTTCTATAGCTTATCTTCACGTACTCTTTTGCAGGACGAGGCATGTGAGATACATAAAGAGCAGGATGAGGTCGAACTACAAGTAACGGCAGAAGAGAATGAAGTATTTACCGAAGGGTGAGTGAAGTGTGTGGGCCTTTACTTCTTTGTTGGTTTCATTGCTTTATTTAAATAATAATGACGAAGAATAGGAATTACTAATTATTTTCAACATCATTATCATTCAAATGAAGGACTCATTATTCAGAATTCATATGTTCACATGTAAATCTGTCTGTATGTGTCTCTTTGTTTTTGTATATCTGTATATCTGTCTCTCCTTAACTGTTTCTCTTTATCATTATCTGTCTGTCAGTCTGTTCGTCCATTTATACTTTTGTGCAATAGTCTGTCTATGTATCCATCCTTCCCCCTACCCATCCTTATTAACTCCTTTGTAAATGATTTGTTTTCATTTTTCCATTTCCAGTCTCCAAACCTTAAAAGAGGATGACAGTAATGTTATCCCCCATATCTTTACTTGAAGTTTTCATTATTTTACACCTTTATATAACTATTCAGTTGCTGGAGCAGGTGGAACTTGTCAGCTATTTCTGAGTGATTGACACACTGGACCGTGAAGAAGTAACTGTCGTGCAGAATTCCACACAAGAAAAGCAGCTGCGTAAAATCTATTAATCGAAATATATGTTTACTGAAATAATAGTTCTGTGGTGTTGAGTTATTTTTCGTGGTTTTCCTCTCAACCCATTAAGAGAAAATTCTGCGTAGCTTTTGGCGCTGGGATCTGGACTGATCTTGCTAGCATATGCATTTTCATCTCATTCAGACGCTAGACAACCAACGACAGTTGTTCATAATGCGTCGTAAAAGACCAACTATAAAGCACTTATGAGAATTAACTTGTGTACTTCCACATACACTCACTCACAAAAAAAATCACGCACCGAAAAGGAGTTGTTGAAATTGCATGAAACCTGATATGGATAATCGTAACGTTGATGTATGTATATGATTACAGTATTAGAGCAAACTAATAATTTTATTGCTGAGAACTGACACTGCATACTTCCACATATTTAATATGTGTAATATATTTGTTTTCGATGTAGTTTTTCTTTGGTGCTTTATTCTTCTTCTGTCTTCTTGCTCCTATTAACAGCACATTTTCTTCACAGCACTGAAGTTCCACCTTGCTGCCACATTATTACAGAAGATGAATGCCTGGAAACATGTGAGAAGAAATTGAAATGTGATGTTTGTGGAAAGTGTTTTTTGGATTGGATAGAACTCAAAAGACATACTGTTCTACATGAGGACAAGAGACCAATGATGTCCGATGATTGTAGAAAGAACTGTTTGCAGATGGATTTTCTCCGAAAAAACGCTTGCGTACACACAGGCGACAAGTCATTCAGTTGTGATGTCTGTCGAAAGACATTTTCGAAGTCTTATAAACTGAAAAATCATGCCCGAGTACATTCACGCAAGAAGGCTTTCTGTTGTGATATATGTGGAAAGGAATTTTCGCGTACCAGGGATTTAAAAAAGCATAGATTCGTACACAGTGGGGAGAAGTCATTCAGTTGTGATATATATGGAAGAACATTTTTGGATTCTACTACTCTAAAAAAGAATACCTTCGCACACACAGGGGAGAAGGCATTCAGTTGTGAAATATGTGCAAAGAAATTTTCGGTCGCTGGTTCTCTGAAAAGACATGCACTGGTACACACAGGGCAGAAGGCATTCAGTTGTGATATATGCGGAAAAAAATTTTCTTTTTCTGGTAATTTAAGAAAGCATACACGCGTGCACACAGGGGAGAAGCCATTCGGTTGTGACATATGTGGAAGAAGATTTCTGGATTCTAGTACTCTAAAAAGGCATACATTCGTACACACACGGGAGAAGGCATTTAGTTGTCACATATGTGGAAAGGAATTCTCGGTCGCTGGTTCTCTGAAAAGACATGCACTCGTACACTCAGGGCAGAAGGCATTCAGTTGTGATATATGCGAAAAAAAATTTTCTTTTCTTAGTAATTTAAAAAAGCATACACGCGTACACACAGGGGAGAAGCCATTCAGTTGTGATCTATGTGGAAGAAAATTTTTGGATTCTAGTACTCTAAAAATGCATACATTCGTACACACACGGGAGAAGGCATTTAGTTGTCACATATGTGCAAAGAAATTTTCGGTCCCTTGTTCTCTGAAAAGACATGCACTCGTACACACTGGGCAGAAGCCATTCGGTTGTGACATATGTGGTTCTAAATTTTCGGATTCTAGTGCTCTTAAAAATCATGCACTTCTACATACAGGGCAGAAGGCATTCAGTTGTGACATATGCGGAAAAAAATTTTCTTTTTCTAGTAATTTAAAAAAGCATTCACGCTTACACACAGGTGAGAAGCCATTCGGTTGTGATATATGCAGAAAAAGATTTTCTTTTTCTAGTAATTTGAAAAAGCATAGACGTATACACACAGGGGAGAAGCCATTCGGTTGTGACATATGTGGTAGGAAATTTTCGGATTCTAGTGTTCTTAAAAAGCATGCACGATTACACACAGGGGACAAGGCATTCAGTTGTGAAAAGTGTGGAAAGCAATTTTCGCGTAATTGTAATTTAAGAAAGCATACACTCGTACACAGGGGAGAAATCATGCAGACATTTTCGGAATCTGGTAATCCAAAAAAGCATGTAATCTTAAATACAGGAGAGAAAGCATTCACTTGTGATATATGTGGAAAGACATTTTCCGAATCCGGTAATCTAAAAAAGCACATACTCTTACATACAGGCGAGAAACATTTCACTTGTGAAATATGTGGAAAGTTCTCCCAATGCGTTACTTTAAAAAAACATTCTGTTTTACATACAGGGGAGAAGGCATTTACGTGTGATATATGCGGAAAGAAATTTAATCAATCTTCTAATCTAAAGAGACATGCACTGTTACATACAAAGCAGAAGGCATTCTGTTGTGATATATGTGGAAAAAAATTTTCCCTATCTTGTAATCTAAAGATGCATGCACTGTTACACACAAAAGAGAAGGCTTAGTTGCGATATATGTGAAAAGAAATTTACCCAATCTTCTAATCTAGAGAGGCATGCACTATTACACAAAAAGGAGAATGCATTCAGTTGTGATTATTGAGGAAAGATATTTTCGCTTTCTAGTACTTTGAAGAGGCATGCTCTCGTACACTCAAGGAGAGAAAGCATTCAGTTGTGATATGAATGATAAGATCTTTTCAGAATCTGGTTGTCTAAAAGAGGATGCGCTCGTATACACGTGAGATGTTCAGTTGTGGTGATTGTAAAATATAAGACTGCACTTTTATGTGATTCTCTTCTGTGAATTCAGTCATCTCAATTACTATAATATTTTCCTTCTCGCGTTAATTTTTCTTCTAATTCTGAATGAGACTACTCATTTTCATAATTTTTTGTTAAGAAGTTACTGATTTTAACATAGCATTCTGTACATTCTATAGACGTTCCTGAATTACATTTGTGAAGTCAGAACTGTAAAGAATTAAATAACCATGGATTGGAATCATACAATGCAAGAAATTTCCGTTACATTGTAACCTCACAATAATACGGACTAAAATGTAAACTTTAACGTTAAATTTGTTACTTACTTGTGTTATGTGTAATACTGCATTTATTTCGCGCTGAATGAATTTCTTCATTGAATATTGTACATTCTTTGGCAGTGCGTAAAATGAATAGCAGTGCCTAAAGTGAATACTTGATATTTTTGGCACATGTATTTTAAAGACTCACTTTAGGCATTGATAAGTTTAGAGCGGGAGAAGCGGCCCTGGGCTAAAGGCAATTGTAGTTTAAATAAAATTATATAATCAAGCCTTAATTTCGGTACTGGTATTAAGTAACAATTCAAAAGTAGCAACATTTTAAACAAATTCCCATTAGACTAAAGACATACCTAATGCTGAAAATTGATATTTTCAGTCTGGTTTCCGGAGGATACAGATTAAAAAAATACTAATGAGGTATTTTGTAAAATATGCAACTTCTGTTTGACAGCCCATGAAGCAAATTTGAAAAAAGCATGCTAGCAGTAGTGTGCATAGAAGAATGTTGTCTACTAGTTTCTTGCCGCAAATCAAATGTTATGAAAGCATATTCCTGTTGTTTCCAGAGGGAGAGAGCATTACATTTAAAATTGGCTGTAAGCCTGCACATTGCAATTCATTTGTCGGTTAGAACAAGTGATCACCTCTATGAGACGTTGTGATTTGCCGTGCATGAATCACATTTTCATAATCGTCAGGTTACTTAGGACAAAGTGCTCACGTGTAATAGATCGTGATATTTTGCCATAAAGGCTTGAATGTGTAGTTAATTTTGTAGGGATTTATTTTATTCGTTAATATTGGACGAATGTGCTGATATTTCTGATCATAAGTATCTGTGTATGAGTATTAAATATTTTGGTAAAGTTGAGTATAAGATTATTACAGATTATTTAACAACAGTTTTTGTTTAATATTTATTACCCACTGTTTGGCTTGTCTTTTTTCTTCTGCTATTGCAGTTATAAGCAGCACACATAAGAGGAGTTTTTGTTATCTCCGTGCCGCCCATCTCGGTATACATAATCTTGTAAGCAGGCGAAATTACACAACGAAACCAATCTTCCATTTCATCCGCACCGCTAAGAGCGACATATATGGCAACTTGGCCAGTTTATAATCTGTCTTCTAATTCGTTGGTGTATTTATGGTGTGAGAAAAATCTCAGTTGCGTAGAAAAATCAAGTTGAAGTGCCTTGGCGACAAGGCTGCTACCACGGCCCCCTTGATCACTTTATTCTGAACAAACCGATAAAATAAAAAAGTTGTAAGTAAGCAGGCTGATATGTGAAGGAGGGTTATAAGTACGTTATGTTGTTTCATACAGGTAAGTGTACCGGTACTGTTGAATTTTATTATATTCTATGCAAGTGTAAGTTATATGATCTGATCATCACAAATGGAGTTGTTGCTTAATAACCTTAAACTTTTGAATTACAGGGCATCCACAAATTTTTTGTACCGGCATTGGAACCCATCTGTTCTTTGTGGTTTACGTCTCAATTTATACTCGTAGGTAAAAATTGGATAACAAGGAGACTTATTTAAATTTCAAACTTTTATGCTATACTAATTATAGTTTTGCATTATCTTTGACTTGTTAGTACAACATTAATTATGTTGGCGGTTAATGTGTTTCACACAACTTAAGTCTTGAATTCTCCGGCTTTGTGTGGCAAATAATGTAAAAGTGCATGTGCAAGGTTCAACTTTAAGCATTCAAATAACGAATGCAAGAGGTAACGAAACGCATTCAATTGTGCATACGTCTTTTTTTCGGTCATTCTAGAGCATCCACCTGCCATTGAACGAAAATTGCACACGTTTGTCACTGCCAATGTTGCGCTATAAACCAATTTTCAATACTTTTATCACAACTACAACAAATTAAAAATATATACTGTATTGGTCCGAATATAAGCCGCAATTTTAATTCAAATTTCAAACTCCAAAAGTTGGGGTGTGGCTTATTTGCGCGGCCGATAAATTTAAACTTGAAATGTGGCGCATGTTGCTACCGGTAATTTTATCATTTTGAAATGGAGCAACAATGCCACGCGCTCGTGTTTGAAATTGTCAGCAGTCGTATGGTATATGACGCAACAATGTACCAGTCTTCATATTACAGTGATCGTACTCTTTTGTATGATAGGACAGATTAAAACAGTTTGTACGTAGCTACGGGTTCAGCCATGAGCGGAAACGTAGAAAGAAAATCTTCAACAAGCTTGGGAATTCGGCGCAGTTATGAAGCTAGTTTCAAACTTGCAGTTATTCGTCATGCTAGGAGTACGTCTAATAGAGAAGCCGGCAAAAAGTTTAGTGAGGATGAGTCTAATGTGCGGCGCTGGATCACCTCGGAGGATAAACTGAAAAATGCCAATACAACCAGAAAATCTTTCAGAGGACCCAAGGCTGGGAAATACCCTGAACTAGAACGTAGGGTCCTTTCCTTTGTACAAGACAAAAGGAAAGAAGGGATGCCTATCTCTCGACAAGTAATCCAGGTAAAATCGTTGGAAATAGCGAAGACACTGAACATTCCACAGACAGAAATCCATGGAAGTATAGGTTGGTGCCGCAGGTTTATGCGTAGAAGGGGCCTTGTTCTCCGACGAAGCACTTCATTAGCACAGAGACTGCCAGAGGATTTTACTGAGAAACTCATCAACTTCCAGAGGCACGTCATTGAATTGCGTCAGCGCCACTCTTACTCATTACACCAGATCGGCAATGCCGACGAGACGCCCGTATTTTGGGACATGCCGAGCAATATGACAGTTGACAATAAAGGGGCGAAAAGCATATCATTGAGAAAAACTGGAAATGAAAAACAAAGAATCACTGTGATGCTGGCGGTTACGGCAGATGGAGGAAAACTGCCTCCGTACGTTATTCTGAAGTGTAAAACCATGCCCAAGGAGAATTTACCTAAGGGATTAGTGATTCGTTGCCAAGAGAAAGGATGGATGACAACCGAACTAATGGTGGACTGGCTAGCTACGGTTTGGAATCGCAGACCAGGTGCGCTGCTCTGTAAGAGGGCTATGTTAGTATCGGATGCCTTTAAAGGTCACCTCACACCCGAAGTAAAGAAGAAAATTACTGCATTGAAGACAGACCTAGTCGTCATACCTGGAGGTTTGACATCAAAATTGCAGGTGCTTGATGTCGTCGTGAACAAGCCTTTTAAAGACCATCTCCGAAAACAGTATTCGGATTGGCTTCTAGAAGGGGGTCATGCATTCACTCCATCTGGGAAAATCAAGAAGCCATCTGTCAGCCTTATGTGTGAGTGGATTCTCTCTTCATGGCACACGATATCACCAGATTCAATCATCAAAGGCTTCAAGAAATGCTGCGTGTCTAATGCTCTGGATGGCAGTGAGGACGACGTACTTTGGGCGGAGAGTGATGAACAAAGTGACAGTGATGAAACAAATACCGGTACCGGTAGTAGTGAAGTCAGCAGTGACATTGGAGAAGACGGTGATTAGTTGTACCGGTATTTTTGGTGATTTACCCACGTAATACCGTAATTGAAGAAAAAGTGTTTAAATAGTGTAAACAGTTTTGTAACTGGATAATGTGACAGGTAAATTTCACTGCACTCAATTTTCCTTTTTTTCTCATTCTGCACTCAATTTTTCTTTTTTTTTTTTTTTTTTTTTTTTTTTTTCTCTCCTTTCCCCCTAAAATTAAGGGTGCGGCTTACACTCGGGCCAATTCGGTACATCTTCATTACTTTTAACACTATATCATTTCGGAATATACAGGTCGAAACATGTCTACCAGGTATGATAGAATATTACACGAGAAAGACATACAATACATATTCCGAAACATTTAAAATCGTTTTGTACCATACAAGTTATAGAGAATTATTACCACATTAACACATTTAGTATATCACGAAACATGTAAAATGTATTTATTATGAAAGTCGCCATAGCTTCTTCTTCAAATTAGTAGTATAAGTACGATCCACTTCCACTAGATGGAAATCAACACGATTGGCAGAGCCGCAATACATGAAAACGAATGATACTAAATATGAGGAATGTTACTAGAGGACCACACCTGTGGAGTAACGATTAGCGAGTCTGGCCGCGAAACCAGGTGGCCCGGGTTCGATCCCCGGTCGGGGCAGGTTACGCGGTTGAGGTTTTTTTGGGGGTTTTCCCTCAACCCAATATGAGCAAAGGCTGGGTAACTTTCGGTGCTGGACCCTGGACTCATTACACTGGCATTATCACCTTCTTCTCATTCTAGACGCTAAATAACCTCAGATGTTGATAAAGCGTCGTAAAATAACCTGATTAAAGAAAAAGTTACTACTGGTGTGTTGTATTATGTGACAGGTTATATTCGGTTTGATTAAGTGAGTATTATGTGACAGGTTTGATTAGGTGTGTAGTATTATGAAATGGTTAGGTTAGGTTTGATTAGATGTGTATGTTATTACTATGTTGGCAACACTGAAACACACTGTCACATTAAAGAAATTTGGCGGTATTGTTTCGTTCACGCACGACGATTTTTGTATATAAGTAACGTACGTATTTAGGGCAGGTCGGTTGGGCTTACAGCCTTCCCAGCAGTGGCGGTTGGCAACTTGAAATATAGGCGGTTGCATATTGTCGGTGACAGTACTTTTATACTCTTTAGCTGATGCGGCATTTTGCATGATCAGATTAAGCTGGCGCATAATAATGAACATAAGCTGCCTCTGTGTAGTTTGCTAGATCAATGCTTGAGCACCACGTAATCAACCACTCATGACTGAAGCACAATCATATATGTGAGCGATCAGTTTCTGGGACAAGTTCCTAAATGACGATTAAGCTCATGTGTTATGCTTTTAGCCAAAGATGATGCATCATGTCCAGTAGGAACAATGAAGTCGCAGAATCTTTCAACAGGTTTGTTGTTGTGGTTATGTCTGTAAATAACCACCATCTGAAATTTGTTGGAAACATCACTTGTTTCATTTGCAGTAACAGCTAGAAAGTCCACAGTTTTTATCTGCCATGAAATCTCTTCATGACAGACTTCTAGCATAAACGCCAAAATCTCGTTTTGAATGATTTTTGACGCCCCCTTGAAAACTCAGTAATTTTCTGGGTGGATCTTTAGAGCGTTGTCTAGCTCAGCACTGAAATTTATGAGACTACGAAATATGCCTAGATTAGAAGACGAATCCGTTTCATGGAGACTTCTCAGTGCTAATTCAAAGGAGTCACAGAATCTAATACAATTAATGATATTTTTCACGTTCAATGTTTCTTCTATAGGCACCGTCCAACTGAGCACCAATATTTACAATTCCCATGAAGGCTAACTAAGGACATTTTTGATGTGGGTTGACGATGCCTCGTGTTTCTGAACCCTTTCATTTAGAAGATGCACATCAATCATTCCTGTTTTAGTTCACATTTCTTCGCCACCAAATAACACACACGGAAAACAAAATAGAGCATTCTTGACATTGCAGATGCACAACCAGTCATGTTTTTCGAACATATTAGGATTAAAAATTCTGTTAAAAGTCCTACCCTTCGTATAAATTATTTGCGAAAGCTTAATAGCAGGTTGGTCTACCAAGTCTTTTTATTTACGTTTTCGCCTCTAATGACCTAGATGAAAATGATTGTGATTGTAAACCATTAATGGAATTCATTTTTGTACACTATTAGTTACTTACTCTCTTATAATTAACACTTTCAAGAAGACAACAAAATCTCACACAACACCCGAAGCATAAAACGCGGTATAACGTACTATACAGCAATATGATCAAGAAGGCAGTGATTTCAAGGCGAGAAGCCTTTCGTCAATCGACGTGTGTATACACGTCATAAACTGTCTGCTAGCGAAGGCCACGCCTCCAGAGTTTTTTCCCCGCACCTGCCCTTCTAGCACCCAAAGTTCCTTGGCAGATACAGAGTTAACAAGGCTAGTACAGATGAACATACAAGTGCTCTACAGATAATAGGGATATTTATTATTATGTTTAGAAGAGTAAATAGACTTATTGGTAAGTCATTAATGATTATTACACACATGATTTATTTACAAAATTTTTGGGGGTAGCGCTAACTTACTACTCCCTTCTAGAGCCGCCCCCTGCTTCCCAGTACTCGATACTTGAAATCCAAGGCATTTTCAAGTTATTTTTTATTCATTTATTAGTGGCTGGGACATAAGAATGATTCACCTCTTTTTTTTTTTTTTATAAAAATGATAGCGCATGCGGCAATTTAAAGCTACACACGCCTGTGGGTAAGCTGTGCGTATTTCGTTCACTAGTGGCTTGTAGCGAGCAGCTGATTGTTTTAGATGGCCGAGAATAAACTGAAGATTGTTTTCTTTGGTGATCTTGGACTTTTAAGCTGAAAATGGCTGCACGTGCGATTAGCTTTATTGAAGATTATCGCAAATACGAGTGCGTATGGAGTGTTCAATGACAAATTTGACAATCAAGTACGCCCAAGTATTGTATTGGTATTGACTATTTGCAGGGGCGTATTTTGCGGGCTACCGGCGGTAGCCCAAGGAAATTACAAAAGAAAAAGTTTATAATATAACATAATGTAATAATTTTGTATTATTAGTTTTACCATAGTAATTTAAATTAAAGTAATTGTTAGATATATTTTGTATAATAATAGGGTCAGCGATAGCCCAAACCCTTTAACCAGTATACGCCACTGACTATTTGTAAAATCCAAGATTCAGTTGCTGTTTTTCCAGACCAATAGCAGATAGATGCCGCGGTATATGGCATCATGTACCATAGCATGTACCATGGCAAT
The DNA here is from genome assembly GCF_040183065.1 of Periplaneta americana. Classification (NCBI taxonomy): domain Eukaryota; kingdom Metazoa; phylum Arthropoda; class Insecta; order Blattodea; family Blattidae; genus Periplaneta; species Periplaneta americana. The sequence goes on from NC_091132.1 coordinate 161,874,052, forward strand.
ACTTAAAAACATGAATGTAGTCAGGGCCTGCCGTCCCGCACACCCCTACTGCCTCACATTTCATTCTCTTATGTTACACAATTTCACTGCTCTCCCTCCTTCACATATTTTCCTGATTAAATTGGAATACCTAATTTAGCTTTAAATACGCCGGGATTCAATCACAGGACCTTTCATTTAGTGAACCACTATCCTAGCCATTACGCTACGAATTCGTTGATGAACAAACCCTTAAGAATTATAGCATACTTACGAACAATTAATATCAAATACTTCCAAAGCTATTAAACATATCACAGTTTTATTATATAATAGAACTGATTTCATTAGTTTGCCATTAAACTTATTACAGTTAATAGGGCAAATAGATATCGAATCAATTAACTTTATATTGTACAGGACAAGGCCGCTCACAGAATTTACGGGCCCCTATGCAATACTGTACTCAGACCCCTTGAAAAAGTAACAATTACAAGTTACCAGTTTTTCTAACCATAATGATTCTTTGCAAAATAAATAAAAGATAACACCATACACAGATATGAACCTAAAAATATACACTTTTATTACATGAAAACTTTTATCAAAACTTCACATTAGCACAATATATTATATTCATAAAACATTATTCCTAAACACCTGTAATTTCTAATTTGCAGTCCAACATCAACAAAGAACTCTCCTTGACTTCAATGATGGAAAATCATCAATTATAGGTTCGTTCCAACAACAGTCAGGAACCGTCCGTAACCATCGTGAGCATGCGCAGTACAAAAAAAGCGTTTCAACACAATCCGAACCAGTCCTGAACCGGAAACATGTACTGCAGTCGGGCGTTCCAACAAGCTTTTGACACGGGTTCGGAACGGTCAAAAATAGTCCGTGGATTGAGGCATGTACGGAAGAGTACGCAAGACGCGCATGCGCATAAGCTCACCAACGTCTCCTGGATACTGAAGAAAGACATGATCGACTGTTCACATCATTGAGGTTAAAGATGAAAACTGACAGTACAGACGGATAATAAAACTAGATATTTAATTTAAATTTTCGCCAAAAAGAAAGGGAATGGAAATTATTTGGGTATTAAAACAGTTAATTACAATTTCAACATGCAGCTTTGATTAAAAATATAATAAATAACGTACATACATTAATAATTAAAAAAAGAACTATTTTTAGATGAGAGTCCCCCAGTACACGACTTTGAATTATCGGAATTCTTGCCTTCCATATTTCTTGTCATCTTTTTATAGAAAATGATTGAAATTATATTTTCTGCAATTAGAATTAGCTGCGAAACGATAATAATTAAGCATCCCGTTCTTAGCAAAGATGATCACAGTTATAGCATCTCTGGATTTAGTACATAACGATCCGCGAAAGCGTTCCAACAGCGTCCAGTCCAGTTTCAATCCCATAGCAGATGCTCAACTAGCGCATGCGCATAAGATGGTACAGGAACCGTACATGAACTGATCCATGAACCGCTTGTTGGAACGAACCTATCATCATCAAAATGTAAAGACCTAACAAGATTGCTCTCCAGACTAAGGAGGCCAAAGTTACTCAGGCATTCTGGACACACTGTTTATCTGAATACATTTTTTATTTAAATTTTGCTGAAGGATCTTTCAGCATCAACAATTGTCACAGGAATTGTATAGAATATTCTAATGGCTGTGCAGATATTTGGAAATAAACTGACCAGTTTTAATTCCCTCAGACTGTTTAGGAGATTCATAGGTTTCAGTGGTGTTAGTCCTAAATTAGAGGCATGAATCGATTTTAAATATTTCGGCTCATCACTGATCCCTTTGTTAATGTCTTCATAATATTTTTCGTCAAGATTAAATGTTAAGCACAGGAACGCCATTTCGTAATTTCAATTAAGAACCACGCCAAACGAATTATCTTTACACCAAAACCGGATGCTCCCTGGATCAAATTATCGTATTTTATAATTGTTCGAATGCAACAAAAGCCAGAAGTCTTGCTAAAGATGTTATTGCTAAAGCACTATGAAATGGCGTTCCTGTGCTTCTCAGCTCTCGACTTACGTCTGTACTTGTCCATTGTGCAGTTAAACTGTAATCGGTAACACTAATGAACAGAATTTACTAGACAAGTGACAACGAAAAGACGAAAGTTTCGACACGAAACATACAATGTACTGAAAAGGAAACGTGATCCTGTGACTTCCGTTAGGAAGAATCTAATAGCATATTGTAGTGGGCCAGCCAATACATAATTGAACGTGTTCGATACAAGTGATGGGAACATAGTTCAGGCAAATGCCGGGGCCCTCAAGTGTCATGTATGTGAACGTTAATACGGGAAACCTTTATTCTATTATATAAAAGTCAAATATTTAATTAATTGATGAACTAGTGGACTTACTCGTGTTAACACGTGTAAGTCCACTAGTTCATCAATTAATTATATTCAAGTGTTAAAAGTGCTGTACGCAAGATTCAAAATGGATCAAATATTTACATATGAAGTGGTAATTTTTATTAATTCTACAATTGTTGAGTTAATATATTAAATTTATGTAACAAATATTCTTACAAAATTTTATAGTACTCCCACATTCTAATATATCCAGTCACGAAGCTCAATACGTAGTAAATATGCAAACATTAGATAGTTGCTCACCACTAGGATCGCTAATATCGCCTCATTACAGGCAATGCAAAATAGTACCGTCACAGTCTATTGTTTCTAGCATCCTCAAAACTCAAGCTTCGTGACTGTATATAGTAGACTGTGATACTCGTATGTATCTACGAATAATTGTTCATAATAATAAAAAGCAATCAGACTTACTTAATGTGACGGGCCCTTATTGCTCACGGGCCCATATGCACTCGCACCCTTTGCACCCCCTTCTCGGCAGCCCTAGTACAGGGAACCCAAATGATATGACTACGTTATTATACTTATCCACTATCAATTGTGTTACTATACGTATATGCAATCGAATCACTACTCTACTTCATTTACTATTCAATTAATCTTACTTAACTATGTTTCATTGTTACATTTTTATTAAGATAGTTCTTGTGCAGACATACGTGACGTCATATATGCCCATTACGTCATCCATCGTGATCGGGAAAACAGCAACACTTCCTTGGGTTGTTCGTTAATGGTATATACGTAGTGAAGATAACGTTCAACACAGCCCACCGTGTAGACACAAATTATACATGCATCTCAATTGCACCTGCGTTTTCACCTTGATTCTTTCAATATTTTCCCCAGATTACACATAATTGAACCGTGTAGATGTGCCTTAACAGCCCTAGAATCAGCATGCTCGTTTGTTTGTGTGTGCTGTGAATATGTGGAATTATTATTCCAGCTACTAATAAGTATATCCAAATGGGTGACATATTCCTTGTCAATTTAAGTTTCCATTTTTTTTTCTTTTTCAGCCATGATGGACGTAATCAAGATGGAACGTGAGATCGACACTCTAGCATTAGAAGGAAGTAATAAGACAGATGTAGAAGAGGACAAACTTCAGGTATCCCATATGAATGATTACTAGTTGCTAGTTATTTTCTAAATATTTCGTTTATAGCAATATAGCTTACGGTGTGGGCAAAAAAAACATCCTACAATGACTGGGCGCGAGAGACCACACATGGACGAGTCTGATCAGCTGAATAATGAGCTACTAATTTCCACATACCTCACTGATGGTGCACTATGATCTGACCAGTGCAGGGGTATCTTATGGGTATCGTGATGTTCTTCCCTGCCAATTTAACTCGTTCTCTGAACCAGACTTCGCGACTTGTTGTAGTTTCTCAGACTCATCAGAATGATTCTGAGTGGACTGCGTTATTATACAACGGTTAAAGTGTTATGACAAAATTTCTACCTGGCGAATACGCATCGGTTAATGCACCAGACAAATTCAGTTCCTAAACTGGAAGAATAGTTTATTTGTGATGCCTTACTACTAGTTTCATCGGCAAGGAGATGTTAAACATGGCACTCATTTCTTACCATGATCATAGCTTTGAGATACAGATTAAATAGCCTGCATTCTAACTTGACTTTCTGTAGTATTATAATGAGAGATAATTGCTCCTCGAATGAACATTTAAGATAACAAATCTGCTAATTTCTGTCATTGATTACCCTTAGAATAAATATCTAATGGAATAAATCATTTTAAAACAGTATACAGATGATATATTCATTTCTATATATCCACAGACAAAATGTCCAGTTTCTTCTGTCCTTTACAATAAAGTCCATAAATTTATAGGCCCTGTTATTTAAAGTCCACTACATTACAGGTCCATTTGTAGTTCTGTCCACAGATGGAATTTCCGTAATTTAAATGATCCACAAATCTGAAGAAATAACCAGTTTAAAAAATCATCAGTCTGTCAACATTTGGTAGACATTTGCATTAGCAACACTCCTGGCATTCCAAATATCTCATTTCACACATCTCCAATAAATGAGGGGTCAGCGCAACAGTGGTCTAACCCTTCTCAATGCGAAAAATTAAATAATGGGCCTTCTATTGATTTTGACGTGAACTATCTTCCTATGAATTGGAATAGACCAATCCAGCATTATATATCTTCTTAGGAAGCATGTAATTTTTTCCCTAAAAGATATCACTTATAAATATATATGTAACTTAACATTGCTTTGTCTACATTAAAAAAGTGGCTTAAACCACTGTTGCGCTGACCTCAGTTTCATTCTTAATTTTTGAAAGATGATAGACTCTACCATTGTGAATAGAAATTTCTTATTCTGATTCCAAAAATTTACTTCACTTCTAGTGACGTCAGATGTATTATGGACATTATAATTAATTGACAGTAAAAGTCATTGTATATAATATATATGGACAAAATTTCTTGTGGACATATTTGTTTATGGATTAAATGTCTATGGACATTATGTTCAGTGGACACAATGCTTGTGGACATAACGTGATTATGGACAGTTTTTCTTTTGACTTGATGCAAAATGGACATAACTGTAGTGGACCAATCATCCTGAAACCTTTAAAACATGTTTCAAATTTCCCACCATGCATTTTATAAATAAATAAAGTAATTCTGAAGTGAAGTGTGTTTGTATGTGCAAATGTAAAGTGGCGTAATAATGTACTTGAACAAAACAATCTAATAATATACAGCTGTTCTCTTATATGCTGCGTTACCATGCTTTCCATACAAATTATATCACAACTGACTCTGATGTGTGTACACGTGCTTTCGTTGACTTCAGGATTTAAAAAGTACAGTGGAGGGCCATTAAAAATTGTCACTGGTTTATCGTGAAGTACTACATATGGTACATTTCATTATTATTGTGTTTTATGTGTTGCAGGAAGGAAATGTATTAGATCTGCAAGTGACTGGAATAAAGACAGAATGTACAGACAACAGCAGTGATGTAAAATCTGAGATGACATTTGATAAAACTCATATGCCAATTGACATTTCCTTCGTCAAAAGTGAAGTCGAGGTGAGTGCAGTTTATTTAGTGTGTTGGTCGCTAGTTCTCTCTGTTCTTCACTGGCTGATGTGGCTGCTACATTCGGGTGACCAGGGGATACGATTGATGCCTTCATGCAGTTCATTTCTTCATCCTACATTTTTCGTGATTCTTTTCCACCACTGTTTTATCAACAGTAATCTCACGAGAGGTTTTGATTTATCTAGAGAAAATCAAAACTCGAGTGGGATTTAATTGACTATTACACGATTAGAAGAAAGTATATAAAGATTATAAGTAACAAAGTACTCCAATACAATAAAATATTAATTGACTTACGAAAATAAACCTGTCTTCAAATGTATTATTGCACCATTACGCTAGATGGCAGTTGTGCCAACTATTTAATCTTCATTGAACTCTGTAGACGGTTACTAGTCAAGAAAGCTTTGTTGATTCAGTTTCATTTTTATTAAGACAGTTGCATTCCACTTCAATTATCCGAATCCCAGTAATCAACGTCACTTGACAGATGATTTTCAATAAATCTTAATATTAAACAATCTCTGATACGTGACTATCCATTATATCATATAGCAGAAGCTATAACATAACCTAACTAATATACACAAGTGTTAGAAAAGTTTTAATTAACGACGACGACATAATAAATAAACATGAATAATTTTAAAAGGAATAATTATTGAATGTACAATTTTCAAATTTGAATGTGGTTGGTGGTTCAATTGATATTATATTGGACGTGTGCGTAATAGAAGTGGAACTCTTTGTTTTAGGCCTACATGGTGCATTCAACTTATTCAGGATTTCAGAATGAATAATTTTAAAAGGAATAATTATTAAATGTACAATTTTCAAATTTGAATGTGGTTGGTGGTTCAATTGATGTTATATTGGACGTGTGCGTAATAGAAGTGGAACTCGTTGATTTAGGCCTACATGGTGTATTCAACTTATTCAGGATTTCCGAATGGTGCTCTTCATTTATTTGTAAATCGGATTTCAGAAGATGCATAGGTATGATCAGTGATTTTTATTAATTCTTTTTTCTTGAATGCCAATGCGAGTGATATTTGAAACTGCCGTGCATCGACTGGAGTGGTTTGTAATTTTATATATATTTTTGACGTCCAGACCAGCGCAGTTTCAAATGTTGGCAAACAAAGAAACAAATGCTAGGGACGCGATAAAATTAAACAAATGCTAGGGACGCGATAAAATTGTGCGATAAGCAGCCATGATTGGTTGAAATACGTCCTTTCGTACCGTTTTATTGGTCAAAAGTAGTATGACGTAGTAAGAGTGTAATAGTCATAAAAATACAATTGTTTAACGTATGCAAAATATTATACAGGTTGATGATTTCATCCCCACTGATTAATTTTACCATGCCTCCTTGATTTTAATTCCCAGTCCAGTACACAATGTGGGCCACTCTCAGTTAATCCCGTAGTAGGTGACTAAAGTTGTAATTTGCACCTGGTTTAGGAAATAATCTTAATTCTGTTTTTTTTCTTTTCAGTTCTTCTCTTTACATTGTATATTAGTCAAACTTCACATGTTTGTTGCCCATTTCTTGGTACAATTTCTTTATAATTACGCAATAAAGTCATGTCACAAAGACTACTTTAGAGTTCCTTTCTCCATCCTCCTCCATTCTGCAGTACGTATTTTCATCACACTAACCTACATGGGGAGGAGGAATTAATCGTCTCTTCACACCCAACCCTTCAGTAAACCAATGGAGAGATTTGTGAACTCTGAAATCATTCGAGACGAGAATAAGTTGCTTTAATTCCACAGGAATTGGAGATCGATGATGCTATATGTGCCCTCTCACACGATGTTGATAATTCAAAATATGATTGAAATCGGGGGCTCGCGTCCTTAAAACCCCAACTTCCCCTCTTATTTTTCTTCCAGCCTACACCATTTCACTATCCACTCTTCCTCACATATTTTTCTCTATTTCACCCTCTACATACTTTGTTCTAAAGAAGTGCTTCATCTGAATGTGGAATACATCACTTAACTTTGAATACCCCGGGATTCGATCTTGGAACCTTTCGTTGGGTAAACCACCATCATAGGCATGATGTTACGAATTCGTTGAAGAACAAGCCGTTAAAAATTATATTTAGACATTCAATATATCAGTTAATCCGTTATATAACACAAGTCAATTTATTAGTTTGCTAATGAATATTAATTTCGCAAATATATTTCAAATTAAATAACTTGCATTATACAGATGAGCAAATTAATATGATAAATATCCAAAAAATGGCGTTACTCCACTTACCTACTAACAAATGCCTTATTTACGTATATTAAATGGATTTACTACACTACTCCATTTAGACAAAAGACTTTAATATTCTAGTAATCTTACGATGACTAGTGCATCACGAAAGAACTTTAACTTGCACGAATTATGTAAAGCCATGGACACAGCGAACGAAAGTAGTGTAAATTGATGCATCGAACAAGGATTATTAGTTTACCAGATAAAACACTAAAAACCGAGGATCTATATACTGTATATTTGAGTACTCGTAGCGCCATTCCGAGAGTGCAAACTGAAGATCACAAGCTCACCAAATATTTATCGAAGAAAAGCATACCTGGATTAGGGACATACACCATTAACACCTAGAACCCACACAAACACTGAACAACAACTTTGAGGTGATCTAAATTATTACCATTTTATAAAAACAATTTTTCGTACTTGCAAAGTAATGTACATATGCATGTCGTCATATAAACCTCTCACGTCATCCAAAATATTGATCAGACAACAGCGACTCTTCATTGGATACTTCCGACTTTTCATATACATTATTTCACTACTGACACTGGAGTTGGTACACGTGAAATCCTTGACATCAGGATTATTAATAGAGTGGATACACTATAAAAGCAGTGAGTTGTTTTTCGTGAAAGACTTATGTTTTATGACACAATTATTATGTTGTATATTTTGCAGGAAGGAAATGCATTAGATCTGCTCATGACCGAAATAAAGACGGAATGTATGGATCATAGCTATGATCTGAAATCAGAGATGACATTTGAGGAATCTCCTGAGCCAAGTGACTTTCCCGTCATGAAAAGCAAGGCGGAGGTGAGTGTGTCTGTGCGTATTTCTGCCTCTGTTACATACAGGCTTGTGTGACTACTAGACTCACGTCACCATCGAAACTATTTTAGCTCTCATGCTGTGCAATTCTTTGTCATGTAGTCCTTCGTGAAGTTTTTCCGCTCTATTTTTCTCCTAGAGACTGATGTTGAACATTTACTAAATCATATCAGTTTTGAATTTTTTAATCTCTATTGCTAATTCTTATAATATTCACTTCTATTTTAATTGACAGTCCAGTATAGGGTTAGTCGGTTGATGAGTAAACTTGTCTATTCTGGCTGGTGTAGGGAATACAGTTAGAGTAATTAGGTTTCTTTAATTTTTCTTTCCAAATTCTTTTGATAGTTGAAATCCACGTCATTGATGCCTATTTCTTGTGACGTCAGTAGTTGGCAGATATGCATGACAGTCACAATTCTCAATGATTATTTCAGAGTATTGGTGGGGTGTGCTTTGAAGACTTGTGAATCTGTCTGTGTGATAGGTTTGTCACTGGATTCTAGAGTTCCAAAATCACAGCTCCGACATCCACCATCTCTGCCCGATATGGGACTCACAGCCGTAGCGACTGTTGTACGTATAAATGACAGCTTCAGTGTCCAGACACTTGCAAGTCACATGGTTATGTTGTTGGTCAACACATATGAGATCTATTTAATATTGTTTCAACTCAAAAGGGTGACGTCTGTCATTCTTTGTTAGTGAAGCTATGGAGTCGCTATATTCTTCCATGAATGATACTCTTCATCATTCGCAAATATTCTTGATCGAATGTGCATGCCCACATATAGCGATGACAGTTGAGAGCGTGTTTTTTCTTTAGTTTGCATGCTGAGCTAATCACTGTTGTTCACATAAAGCAAGGCACTGGCATTTCAATTCAATTTTCTGAAGAGTGATAAAGATTAACATCTTTCCGCTTATTAAAAGCTGGGTGCTCCTTTTGGTTTATTCAGAGATTTCTTGATTACAGTGATATTGAGTTCTAGGAGAATTGGAAATCCACAGACAGGGATGGTTACCTTCGCACAATCGCCAAGAATGATTTGAATACAAAATACAAAATTCACACTCTGACAAAATCACAGCTATTTTGTCGTAGCTTACACAGTTGGGAGATGTAACAGCAACTCCCAACTTTAGCTTCAGATTTCCCTTGCCATTCTCCTGCACTCTGCAATAGCAACCTCACACTGTTACTTGGTGAGAACTCTTTAATCGTTTCATTGAGTTCAAACTCCCACCTTAAACGAATACAAAAGATTGGGAACACTAACATGGAACTGGACTCTGGAAAAAATAAAAATATGAAGGCGTAAGTGAAGTAAATGACAATAATAATACGTGGAATTGTCTCCCTAAATATTCACAAATGAGGAAATTTCTTCCATTGTTGTTTACACTATGCAAATTCCTTTTCCTCCGTTTTCAAATTGTTTTAGAATTTTACTGACCTTCGTTGATTTTCGGTTTAATCATATGGTTGTTGTAATTCCGGAGATATCTGAAATAGTTTCAAACTACCTTACCAAAAATTTCCATCACCAATTTTACCGTAAAACAATTTTGATGACTTGTCAACTAGGTCTTCCTGAATCCTACTTACTTATGACTATCTCAGAATACGATTCAAGTTTCACTCTTATTTATTCTCCGAATTGACTTATAGTTTACAAAATTGTTACTTAAAACGGGACATTTTTCACAAAATGCCATAATATTTTGTTATTTGTGTTTGTTAAATTGATCTTGTTTCTACACCAATAATGCTTGAATTGTTTACTGGATTAAGTATGATTTAAAATCTAGTCTGCTGCATTTAAGCTACCATCCAGTGAGCCTTCTGCTAATATTTTTCCATAGGTTATCTTCACATACTCTTTTGCAGGACGAGGCATGTGAGATACATAAAGAGCAGGATGAGGTCGAACTACAAGTAACGGCAGAAGAGAATGAAGTATTTACCGAAGGGTGAGTGAAGTGTGTGGGCCTTTACTTTGTTGTTGGTTTCTTTGCTTTATTTAAATAATAGTGACGAAGAATAGGAATTACTAATTAGTTTCAACATGAGTGTTGTTCAAATGAAGGACTCAATATTCTGAATTCCTATGTTCACATGCAAATCAGTCTGTATGTCTCTCTTTGTGTTTGTCTTTCTGTATGCCTGTCTCTCCTTATCTGTTTTTCTGCATCATTTTCTGTTTGTCAGTCTATTCGTCCATGTATACGTTTGTGTGATTGTCTGTCTATGTATCTTTCCCTCTACCCATCCTGTGAACTTCTTTGTAAACGATTTGTTCTCATTTTTCCATTTCCAGTCTCCAAACCTTAAAAGTAGATGACAATAATGTTACCCCCCATATCTTTACTTGAAGTTTTCATTATTTTACACTCTTATATTACGATTCAGTTGCTGGATCAGGTGGAACTTGTCAGCTATTTCTCAGTGATTGTCATACTGGACAGTCTAGAAGAATCTGTCATGGGGAATTCCACACAAGAAAAGCAACTGCGTAAATTCCAATAATCGACATATATGTTTACTGAAATTTTGGTTATGTGAGTTTAAATTATTTTTCGTGGTTTTCTTCTCAACCCATTAAGAGAAAATGGTGGGTAACTTTCGGTCCTGGACTCATCTCGCTAGCATTGACATCTTCATCTCATTCAGACGCTAGACAACCAACGATAGTTGTTGATAAAGCGTCGTAAAAGACCAACTAAAAAGCACTTACGAGAATTAACTTGCGTACTTCCACATATACTCACTGACAAAAAAAAATCACGCACGAAAAAGGAGTTGTGGAAATTGTATGAAACCTGATATGCATAATTGTAACGTTGATGTATGTAAATGATTACAGTATTAGAACAAAATAATAATTTTATTGCTGAGAACTGACCACCTGAATTGAGGCTGTAGTACCCTGTTTCTTCAACTCTAGTTTGGATACAAGGTGTAATACAGACAGACATGGAGGCATACAGGTTTCGTATGATATCCTGCGGCATATCTGTCCATATTTACTGCAACTGGTTCTCTAGATCTTGTAGAGTTCCAGTCTTCTGCATTTGGCGTCCCAGGTGGCCCCAGACATGTTCGGTTGGTGACAAATCTGGCGATTGTGCAGGCCAAGGAAGTGTGACAATGTTGCAGAGGCATTCCTGTGACACCCTTGTTGTGTGCGGCCGAGCATTATCCTGCTAAAATAGACCTCCTCGAAGCCATGCCACGAGTGGCAACACATGTGGGAGGAGGATGTCCTGCACATATCGCTGCGCTGTTATTGACCCTCGTATCACTACTAGGAGTGACCGACTGTCGAATGTGATGGCCCCCCAGACCAGCACGCCAGCAGGGGGTGCGGTGTGTTGCGCTACAGCTAATGTAGGATTGAGACGCGCACCACAAGTTCTCCAGGAACGACTACGACCGTCGTCAGAGCTTAAGAGAACCTGGATGCATCGCTAAAGAAGCCCGGTTCCAGTCTGCAGCAGTCCAGGTTTGCCGCTTACGGCACCACTGCAAATGGAGGCCACGGTGGGCGGGTGTCAATGGCAGGACACGTAATGGGCGCAGTGAGAATAAATTTTCTTCAATCAAGCGCCTGTAAATGGTTCAAGCAGACACAGCGGCCTGTAATAATGCTGCAACCTGTCTCAGAGTGGCGGGCGGTGAAACAGTTGGATCTGAATTATTTCAAGGAAAAATTTTTCTGTGGCCGGGTATCGATCCCGGGACTCTTCGCTTAGCGCGCGAACACTCTACCGACTCAGCTACCCCAGGAACTATACACGCCACCGTCACAATTTTTCCTTTTTATATCCACACAACTCACATGAGCTGACAAGACGCCAGAACTCAACTGTGAGTGCACACAAATACTGTGTGACTTTAAATTGTGGCTTTCTGTTAACGTACCTCCAGTAACGAATGTATTATACAAATCTGGCTTTCAGGTAGTAGCTCCCACTTGGATCTGTTTGCTCTTGTCAGGGGATCCGACGAACTTCTTCCCAGGTTGTCAGTCGAGGGCGTCCTGAGCCCAGTCGCTGTGTGTGCGTGCCCTCACGCATCCACTGGTCCTAACACATCCTGACAATCTGGTCAGAACGGCGTAGGTGGCTGGCGATTCGCCGATACGACCATCCTGCCTCGCGCACTCCTGTAATGCGCCCCCTCTCAAACTCTGTTAACTGGGTAAAGTCTCTTCCATTACGTCGTAGAGGCATGTCAAATGATCGACGAGTTTTACACAACAGGATACAACAGTCCTCTAAGTTCAAGTAGCCTGTGCAAGCCCTTTTAGAGGCCACGGATGACAGCAGGTTCACGGCCTCTGGTGGCAAGACCCTTCAACTAATTTCGTTACTACGCTAAACATTGTGACTATATCTTTGAGATGTAATTGTATGCCGAGGTTTGCAGCAAAATGGCAGGCCCTTATTAGTGCGTGATTTTTTTTTTGCCAATCAGTGCATTTACTAAATATATTATATATTTTTGTTGGATGTAGGTTTGGTTTTGGTGATATATCCTTGTTTAGTCATCTTGTTCGAATTAACAGCACATTTTCTTCACAGCAATGGAGTTCCACCTTGCTGCCACAGTATTACAGAAGATGAATTCCTGGAAACATATGAGAAGACATTCAAATGTGATGTTTGTGGAAAGTGTTTTTTCGATTCGATAGAACTCAAAAGACATACTGTTCTACACAAGGACAAGAGACCGTTGATGTCCGATGATTGTGGAAAGGACTGTTTGGAGGTGGATCTTGTCAAAACACACGCTTGCGTACACACAGACGACCAGACATGCAGTTGTGATATTTGTAGAAAGAAATTTTCGGAAACTATTCGTCACACAGGCATCAAATCATTCAGTTGTGATGTATGTGGAAAGATGTTTCTGAACTCTTATACCCTGAAAGAACATGCCAGAGTACATTCAGGCGAGAAGCCTTTCAGTTGTGATATATGTGGAAAGAAATTTTCGTTTACCTCTAATTTAAGAAAGCATACACTTGTACACACAGGGGAGAAGTCATTCAGTTGTGATACGTGTGGAAGAAAATTTTTGAATTCTAGTTCTCTAAAACGGCATGCACTCGTACACACAGGGGAGAAGGCATTCAGTTGTGATATATGTGGAAAGAAGTTTTCGCTCCTTAGCAATCTGAAAAGACATTCACTCGTACACACTGGCCAGAAGGCATTCAGTTGTGATATATGTGGAAAGAAATTTTCACTTTCTAGTAATTTAAAAGAGCATACACGCGTACACACAGGGGTGAAGCCATTCGGTTGTGATATATGTGGAAGGAAGTTTTCGCATTCTAGTGCTCTTAACCAGCATGCACTTTTACACACAGGGAGGAAGGCATTCAGTTGTGATATATGTGTGGAAAGACATTTTCGCAGTCTGCTTCTGTAAAAAAACATAGAATCGTACACACTGGGGAGAAGGCATTCACTTGTGATATATGTGGAAAGAAGTTTTCGGAATCTAGTAATGCAAAAAAGCATAGACTCTTACACACTGGGGTGAAGGCATTCGCTTGTGGTACATGTGGAAAAAAGTTTTTGGATTCCGGTCATCTTAAAATACATTCATTCGTACACACAGGGGAGAAGCCATTCAGTTGTGATATATGTGAAAAAAAATTTTCGCAGTCTCGTTCTTTGAAAAAACATAGTATCATACACACTGGGGAGAAGGCATTCAGTTGTGATATATGTGGAAAGGAGTTTTCGGAATCTAGTAATGCAAAAAAGCATAGACTCGTACACACTGAGGTGAAGGCATTTGCTTGTGATATATGTGGAAAGAGGTTTTCGAGACCTAGTAATGCAAAAAAGCATAGAATCGTACACACACGGGCAGAAGGCATTCAGTTGTGATATAAGTGAAAGCTGTTTTCGGAATCTGGTAGTGTAAAATTGTGTGCACTCTTAGACACAAGTGAGAGGTTCAGTTGCGATGTTTTTGAGACGTTTTTCTCGTTCTCGCAAGATCTGTAACAGCATGTAACGAGATACGTAAGTGAGAATCGATGTGACTGCGATATTTGTGGTGACTGTTTCTGCTTTTCGTGACAACTGACATGGATGTAGAGCCAGATACTTATGCGTGTAGCCATAATGTGGTTTGCAGCTTCCAGGAAAGATATGCACTCTTAAGACTGGTACAGTCATGCGTATCGATCATTTTGCTTGTGATCTCTGTAGTCTTAATCGAAGATTGGAACCCGATTGAGACCCCAGACATTCAGTTCGCGAGATCTTTGTGTGTTCACTTATGAAAAATAACTATTTCTGTCGAAAAGAAATTATCGCTACCGTAAGGGAAGGAAATAATTAGAACAATTCTGAAAACAGTGGTAGTTGAAGGGAACAGTATTAGTCACATTAAAGCTGACTTAATGATATGTGTCAGAGCAACAGTAATTGTTTGTATACATCTCTAATCTGATTAGTGTAATATGTTACTAATGAGTGATGTATGCAATAGATGTGCAGACGAAGTTGTCAGTCTGCTATTGGAAAGCAATGTGAAAGGTGTAAGTGAATGATTTTGCGCGTAGGTGTATGATTTGATGTGTCACAAAGGTAATGGAAGTGGGATGTAATAACACCATTAGTGTAATTACTGGAGAATTAATGGAAACAGCAATGTGCTGCGAAACACCAAGTATCAGATGTACTGTATAAATAGAGTAGGAGAAGTCTGATAGAAGGCTATAAATGTTGAAAACAGAGATAACAGTTTTAAGGTAGAGAGGAGAACGGAAGTGAATGTATTTCTTTGAGTAGTTACAATCAATAGGTCTATGTTCAAGACAATAATTTGAAGAAACCTAGTAATATCTCACGCATTTGTGGACGTTTCTAGCGCAATTCAGTTGTTTTGTAAGCTTAAATTTTGTAGTAAGTAGTATGGGAAATTGGTAAGAATTTGTATTTGTAAGATCCAAAACACAGGCATTAGTGTGGTTTGTTTCATGAACTGAATTCCAGGAGACTTAATATGTAGATGGATTTTTTTTTCAGGATGAAAAATCTCTTTCTGGTGAAGAGTAACATTTTATTAACATATTTTTAGGATTAGGCAACTTTAAAGATAAAGTACAATTCAGTGTGAAAGAAAGTGCCACAGCCTACCAGTTGCAGGCAACCAAGAAGAGTTGCTTTGCTAATTAGGAGCATACTAAGAGAGAAGCTATGTGATGTACAAGGAGAAAAATAAAGAAAATATTTATGATTCGTCAGATTGTGTTAGTAAATCAGTAAATTTAGAAAGAGTCGGATAAATTGCTGTCATACTGACGCCTCTATGATAAGCTTACACTCGTATGTTGTGAACTGATAACCCAATATTACTAGCAATGTTTAGTGTCGTGTTTGTTAGTTCTTCTAATGTCAAGTCACTGATGTTTACATATCCTACAATATCTTCGTTTGCTCTGTTACCTGGCATATCTAAATAACTATCACACAGTCTTAATTGCTCACATGTAAGCAGGTCTATTTTCATAAATGTTATCTTTGGCAAGTATTGTAAATTACTGACCACTTTTTATACGATCTACAATTTACTGAAGTATTAAATGTCTACAATTTTCAAGTACATCATTTTGAGGGGTTTTGCTGATAGGGTTCCATTTTTTCGGGTCGCGGTATTTGTCTTCCTTTCAGATACCGCGCTTGAATCCATTATAATTATGCAGTTATTCCGATGGCCCCAGATTGGAATATTATGACGGTTTAACAAAAGAACCTTTTCTGCGATTGACACTAATCATTGCCAAGTTTGTTCTACTAATTTCTGCAAATGGCTGTCGGCTTGCATGAACAAATTTTCTCATTTTCCTTTCATTGTTCCATTGAAGCTATTGGCTGGCTTTGAGAATTATTATTCAAGAGATAAGTTCGTAAAATGTTCTCTCTCTTTTTTTTTGACAAGCGTAAAGGTTGTGAAACTGGGCTTTGCCTCGTGCCACAAACACTGGAGGGCTAAAAAGATAACTTCACGAATGTGTATAATATAAAGTTTTTTCAACGATAGCACAAATTTACGCTAAATAAATATATCAAGCTGTGAAGGTTATAAGATCACGACTTAATGACAGTCTAAATTCAGAACTATTAAGAATGAAAAATCGATGGAAAAACACAGCTAATCCAGCCACAATCAACAAAAGTAACAATCGAATGTAGGCTTTCACGGCCAGCGTCAATGAGGCTAGATTTTCCGGGCTAATAGAACGTGGTCTACAACTCTAACTAGAGATGAGCTTAAACGATATCTGTGACAACTGTTACTGTGACAATTAAATATCTGTGACTTTTATCGGTGATTTTGTCACACCGATATTTTATTTCGATACGTAGCATGAATTCCACCGATATTTTGTCACACCGCACCGATAAAAATTAGCAGGAAATATTGAAGAGCAGTGAAATATGAATACGATTTCTCTATACACACCACTCATCAGTGATTTATATGGGAAAATCCAACAAAGAAATTATGTACATGTTCCATTAACAAATAAATACTTACCTAACCGAATGGTAACATGTCAAAAGTTAACCTCATGTACCAAGAGGTTATATTATAGATGTTGAACCTGTTGATCATTTTTAAATGTAGTTGTGTATGGAGAAATTGAGGTTATATGATTATCCTAATCGTTTTAAAAATAGATCTTTTTATAGTATATAATGTAGGTAATGGATAAATTATTTTAAGTCGTGCATTAACATTATAATATTGAGCCATAGAATAAAAATTAATGAAACATAAGTATTCGGAAAAACATTGGAAAATAATGACAAAACAAAACAGTTGTTCAGACAGGATTTTACACAAGATTAAGTACTGGTAACCAATGTTATTATTATTTAAATCGTGTAATAACTACATCATTTATAATAAGATGGAGAAACTACCGCCCGATTGCTGTTATTGTATCATGCGCACGCGCAAACCTACGACGTAGAGGAGAAAGTATCAGTCACAGAGTACTGAATACGGAGCAGATTTCGATAGCGATATTTTGTCACTGATATTTCGCGTCATCAGTCACAGGTTTATCTGTGACAAAAAAATACCTGTGAAAAAAAATCTGTTTGTGAAATATCGTCCATCTCTAACTCTGAAAAACATCATCAGTGGCGAGGAGTGTGGGGCGTAGTGTTTTCTTTAGCGTGCCAGGGACAACTGCTGGTACGATTCAATGCGTGTTCTGATTTATACGAGGAACTCGGTGTGTCTCGCTGTAGATAATGGGGTGCGCGCTGGAGGTTTTGTTGTTGACAGTGTGGTCCTCGCCAGCGGTTTCAATGTTTTGGTTTCGGACCACGGCCCACACAGGACTGTCAACAGCGAGCCTCACACAGTTCCCCCTATAAATCAGGACACGCTCCCTATCGTAGCACTAGTTGTCCCTGGCACGCTGAAGAAACACTATGGCCTATAATGGCACGCCAGTGATGTCTTCCGCACTTGCAGGCGAAACGTCTGGTCGTAACATCGCCAGTAAACCATGGCCTATTAGCCCTGAAAACTCTAACCTCAAAATAGACATTCACAATGAAAAGTAACCGTCAGGTTATTTAATGTAAGCATTCACAATGATTTTCGTAAAGTTTTTAAACATAAACGACAATATTAACACAGAAGCCTGCAAACTCAAGGTGTTTTCTTTGCGATGACATCAGCGATGAAGCAAAAACAATACCGGTGTCGGAGAATTTTCGAAGAAACAAAATAAAATGGTGTCGTTTGACGAATCATTAATCCTCCATTCATATTGCTCTCTGTATGACAAAAGAAGTAATTAACATAGAGATAATTCGCTGAAAGAAAATAAGTATAAGGAAGATAATCGACATTAACATGAAGAGCTAGGGCATATATTATGATCTTTTATTTTATCATATCGTCAACATTATAGCTACCTAACCTATAATATTAAACATATCTAGGCGAAATACAAATTTGTAGTGGTCAGCCATATATTCTGCTATATGGAACCAACATCTCACATTATCAGTTTTTCATATGAACTAAAAATATACGACTGCACTTTCATGTGATTATTCTCTGTGAATGCAGTCACCTATTTACAGATCTATTTAATGAACTTGTGGTAAAGTAAAGTTTTCATTGGGAATAATGATTCAACTGCTTCCCGTTACTGTAGCGTTTCCTCTCTTGCGTTAATTTTTTTTAATTATTAGATTGTGTTGTTTTCCCATAAATGTTAAAAACCTGTAGCTAATTTTGTAGGAGATTTATTTTATTCGTTAATATTTGACGAATGTACTGATATATTATCTGATCATAAGTCTTTGTGTATGTGTATTAGATACTTTGATAAAATTGAATGTAAGATTATTACAGATTACTCAAGAATTGCTTTTGTTTCACATTTATTACCCACTATTAGGAAAGTTCCTTTTTCTTTTTATCTGCAAGAAAAGACACTAAGGAATGCCCGGCTTTGATACACGAGTGCGCACGAAAAAAGTGCTGCTTATTAACAACTATGGCCGTAACTTTATAAAATTTTCCTGAAATATTATATATCATTTGTTTTTTTTTTTTTTCTTCTGGTATTGCAGTTATAAGCAGCACATATGAGACTTTTTTTTATATATCCGTAGCGCCCATCTCCGTATATAAAACGTTGTAAGCAGACCAATTTACACAAGGAAACCTTTCTTCCATTTCTTCCGCACCGCTAAGAGCGCTATACGAGTTAAATTGGCCACTTTATAATGTGTTTTCTAACTCATCGGTTTATTTAGATTGTGGGAAAAATTTCATTTGTATGAAAGAATCGATTAGAAGTGTCTATCAACAACACAGCTGCTGTCACAGCTTCCTTGATCACATCATCCTGAACAGGCGGAAAAAATAAAGTTGCAACTATGCAGGCTGATATCTGAGGGAGTCTAATAATTACGTTCGTTATATTTCATACGGGTAAGTATATTGTTAAATTTTATTATATTGTATTTAGGTGTAAGTTATATGATCTGATCTTCACAAATGGAGTTCGAGTGAAACAAGTTTGACCTTTTGAATTAAAGAGCATCCACACATTTTTCATACCTTTATTGGAACGTGTCAATTCTTTATGGTGAACGTCTCCTCAATTATTTACACTCGTATGTAAAAATTGGACAACAAGAAGACTTATTTACATTTAAAACTCTTATGCTATACTGATTATTGGTTTGCATTATCGTTGAATTATTAGTACAATATGTTTGCGGTTAATGTGTCTCACACAACTGCAATTCTCAATTCTTCGGCTTTATGTGACAAATATCACAATCTAGTATATACTAGACTGTGCAAATACTGTAAAAGTGCATCTACACGCTTCAACTTTACCTTTCCCTTTAATCATTCAAATAATGAGTGCAAGAGCAAATGAAACGCATTCAATTGTGCATATTGTTTTTTTGGAGTAAAAATGACAGCGCATGCGGCAATTGAAAGCTAGCAACGCCGCTGGGTATCCTGTGCGTATTTTCTTCAATAGTAGCTTGTAGCGAGCAGCTGTTTTAGATGGCCGAGAATAAACTCAAAATGGTTTTCATTGGTGATGTTGGACCTCTTAAACTGAAAATAACTGCAGGTACGACTAGCTTTATGGAAGATTATCGCAAATACGAGTGCGTATGGAGTGTTCAATGACAAATTTGAGAATTAAGTAGGCCTAAGTATTGGATTGGGTACTTTTACCGCCATCTTAGATAGTAGTGATACAATCTAAGGAAGAGTCGCTGTTTTCCCGAAAAATAAGAGGGATGACGTAATATGCCTATATGACATCACGTATGTCCCCACATTACATTACAAGTTTGAAAAAATATCTTAATAAAAATGTGACAGTGAAATATAGCTAAATAACATTGATAGAATACTAAATGAAGTAGAGTAGTGATTCGATTTCATGTACGTATAATAACACAATAGTGGATAATTGTAGTAACGCAGTCATATCGTATCAGTTCCCTGTACAATATAGAGCTAATTGATTCGTGATCTATTTGTAATATTAACTGTAATAAATTTAATAGCAAACTAATGAATTCAGTTCAATGGTATAATAATAGTCATATGTTTAATAACTTTGGAAGTGTTTGATGTTAATTGTTGGTAAGTATGCTATAATTCATAAGGGTTTGTTCATTAACGAATTCGTAGCGTAATGACTATGATAGTGGTATTGTATTGTATTGTATTTATTAACATTCCATGGTATTCATACATGCTTACAGCTAGAATATGGAACAAGTCAAAAAACTTAATACTATTATAAAATCTTAATTTATAGTCACAGTCTAGATGAAATATATACAGACGAGATTTACAATATAGTCTACTAGTACAACACATAGTTTTAGGCCGTGTCTCAAAGCTCAAGTCCATACTACACACTAGTGACTAGCAACTAGGTGACTTGCAAACTACACACTAGGGAGCTTTGGAAATGTATACTTGAAACATGGCCTTCTTCATAGACTATTTTTCTAAAAACCATGACATCACGGTGCAGCACTGAATTAGGAAGGCAGTGTCCTAATGCAGTTTCATTACGAATTATGTGGAAAAGATAAGGGCTTAATATATTACAATAATGTTTAAAACATTGTACAGATGGTACTAACAATGTCAATGTTCAAAGTTAACGTGTTATTCTACATTATATTTACATTATTTCACTTCCAAAGCATTTTCAGATTTCATAACCCCAATTGCTGATGAGGTATCCATATTTGTTTAGTGAAAAAGTCAACAATGAAGCAAGCATTTTCGTTTACTAGCTACTACGGACTTGATTCCTATGCACTATGTAGCTTTGGATCATAACTTCTGACGTCACATCCGGCTATTTAGGCAACAATCTAGTTCACTTCAGCTGAAATTGTAGCTTTGAGACACGGCCTTAGTATCATTTCATGAAGTGTTATTGAATGTCATGAAATCACCTACAGAATAGAAGGCGTGAGAAATTAGGTACTTCTTTAATTTGGCCCTAAATAATTTTATGTTTTGAGTTTCATTTTTTATATCGATAGGGAGGCTATTAAAAATTTTTACTGCCATATAACGCACTCCTTTTTGATAGCACGATAGACTTGCTGATGGAGTATGAAAGTCACTAAATGGTTCACTAAATGAAAGGTCGTATGGTTGAATCCCGGTTTAGTTATAGGTAATCAGGAAAATATGTGAGGGAGAGCAGTGAAATGGTGTAAGATAAGAGATAGAAATATGAGACTGTGGAGGTGTCGGGGATGGCAGCCCCCGACAAAATTCATATTTTCAAGTATTGCCATGATACATATGCCATATACCGCATCGTCTATCTTCTATTGGTCTGGAAAAACGGCGACTGATTCGTGGATCTTACCAATATTCAATATCAAACCAAGGTATATTATATTAAGATATATATATATATATATATATATATATATATATATACACATACATACATACATACATACATACACACACACAGTATATATGTAATGAAGATGATGTACAACACAGCCCACCGTGTACACACAAGCTAAATATGCATCTTAATTGAACCTGCGTTTTCAATTTGATTCTTTCAATATTCTCCTCTAATTACATGCGTACAAGCGGTTGCTTACGAAATTATACAACTATATATTTTGTACATAATCTCGTAAGCAACGGTGCAAGCACAGAAATTTGAACGGTGTAAATGCACCTTAACAGCCCTATAATCAACATGCCCGTTTGTTTCTGTCTGCTAGGAATATGTGGAATTATTATTCCAGCTACTAGTAAGTATATTCATATGGGTGACATATTCTTTGTCAATTGAAGTTTCCTTTTTTTTTTTCTTTTTCAGCTGTGATGGAAGTAATCAAGATTGAACGTGAGATCGACACTCTAGCATTCGAACTAAGTAATAACACAGATATAGAAGAGGAGAAACTTCAGGTATCCCATATGAGAGTGACTTCTACTTGCTATTTATTTTCTAACTATGTCGTTTATAACAATATAGCATATGGTTTGGGCGGAGAAAGCATCCTGCTAAAAATGCGCGCGAGAGACCCCACACGGGCGAGGCTGATCAGCTGAATACTGACCTAACTTCCTCACACCTCATTGATGGTGCACTATGGTCTGACCAGTGCAGGGGTATCTTATGGGTATCGTGATGTTCTTCCCTGCCACTTTAACTGGTCCTCGGGACCAGACTTCGCCACTTGTTGTAGTTCTCAGACTTATCAGAACGATTCTGAGTGGACTGCATTATTATACAACGGTTAAAGTGTTATGACAATATTTCTACCTGGTGAAGTCACATCGGCTAATGCGCCAGACAAATTCAGTTCCTAAACTGGAAGAATAGTTTACTTGTGATGCCTTACTACTAGTTTCATCGGCAAGGAGATGTTGCTGCCTAAAACATGGCTTTCATTTCTTGCCATGGTCTTAGCTTTGAGGCACAGATTATATAGCCTGCATTCTAACTTGTCAGTCTGTAGTAATATAATGAGAGACAGCAGTGTTCGCAGATACTTGCTGCTGGAATCAATATTTAAGAGAAAAACTCCGCTATTTTCTGCCATTGATTACCCTCAGAAGAAATATCTCTTGCAATAAATCAATTTAAAACATGTTTCATATTCCTTACCATTCATTTTATCAATAAATTAAGGAATCCTGAAGTGAAATGTGTTTGTATGTGCAAATGTAAAAAGGCGTAGTATTGTACTTGAACAAAACAGTCTAGTAATATACAGGTATTTTTTTTTATGCTGCGTTACCATGCTTCCTCTACAATTTATATCACTACTGACTCTGATGTGTGTACAGGTGCTTTCGTTGTCATCAGAATTTAATAAAACAGTGTGGGGCTTTAAATACGGTCACTGGTTTATCGTGAAGAACTACATACAGTACATTTCATAATTATTATGATTTGCGTGTTGCAGGAAGGAAATGTATTTGATGTACAAGTGACTGGAATAAAGACAGAATGCGTAGACCACAGCTATGAAGTAAAATCTAAGATGACATTTGATAAAACTCCTGTGCCAATTGAGTTGTGCTTCGTCAAAAGCGAAGTTAAGGTGAGTCCAACAATATTTATGAAGTGTATTGGTCGCTAGTTCTCTCTGTTCTTCACTGGGTGATGTGGCTGCTTCATACGGGTGACCAGGGGAAACGATTGATGCTTTCATGCTGTCCATTTCTTCATCCTACATTTTTCGTAATTCTTTTCCACCTCTGTTTTATCATAGAAACCGCAATTCTGAACTTTTACAAAATGATATACATTTTGATTTCTTCCTCAATGATTATTATTTTTACAATGTCTGCTTTTATTTTAATTGACATTCCAGTATGGAATGAATGCCACTTTCAGTAGATCCTATAGGTAGGTGACAAAATTGTACTTTGCACGTGGTTTTAGGAAATAATTTAATTCTGCTTTTCTTTTTTTATTTCCAATTCTTCTTTTTAAATTGCTCTTTAGCCAAACTTATTTGATGCCTATTTCTTGGTACATTTCTTTCTAATTACGCGATAAAGTCATATCACAGAAACTACTTTAGAGTTCCTTTCTCCATCCTCCCCCATTCCGCACCACTTAGCTTCCTCACACTGCCTTATATGGGGAGGAAGAATTAATCACGGCTTCACGTCCAACCCTTCAATAAAACAACAGAGAGATTTGTGAACACTAAAATCATTGTAGACAAGGCTTTTCGCCAAAATCCAAGATTCAGTTGCTGTTCTTCCAGACGAATTGGAGATCGGTGACGCAATATGTGACGTCACGCACGATGATAATATTTGAGAATATGATTGAATTCGGGGACTCACGCCCCAAATCCCTCGCTACCCCAATTTATCTTTCTTCCACCTTACATCACTTCACACTCTTCCTCATATTTTTCTCTATTCACCCTCTACCTACTTTATTTTATAAATTATTTCATTTTAATTGTCCACACCTGTGGAGTAACAGTCAGCGTGTCTGGCCGCGAAACCAGGTGGCCCGGGTTCGAATCCCGTTCGGGACAAGTTACCAGGTTGAGGTTTTTTCCGGGGTTTTTCCTCAATCCAATCCGAGCAAATGCTGGGTAACTGTCTGTGCTGGACCCCAGACTCACTTCACCGGCATTATCACCTTCATTTCATTCAGACGCTAAATAACCTAGATGTTGATACAGCTTCGTAAAATAACCCAGTTAAAAAAAAAGAATTCATCTTAATTTAGAATACATCACTTACCTTAGAATACACAGAGTTTCGATCCTAAGACCTTTCGATCAGTGAACCACCATCATAGCCATTATGCTACAAATTTATTAAAGAACAAACCCTTAAGAACTATACTGGGACACAATTAACGTGAAATACTTGCAAAGGCATTACAAAAGTATACAGAGTGGAAGGTAACCTTTTACAATCCTTCTGGGATATTATATCTTGAATTATGATGCAAAGGAAGTCTAGTAATATATTGTTCCCAGAAGGGTCGTTTTCGAAAAAAATAATGGTCTTTTGTAACTTAACATTATGATAAAGTTTTTCATGAAATTGCTCAAAATTGGGTTTTTATCTCATGTAGGATGATAGGATAAGCTATGTATGGCCATGTTACAGTAGTATTTGCATGGAAAGTAACAGATTTGGAATAAATCGCGGTAATAGTCGTGTACACATTGCGTGAGAGCAGGGCTGTGACATGATGGCAACACTGTTTCTTTCCATGTGGCTGAGCTAAGTGTACAGAACAGACGATGTTCTTACATTCACGTCGTCGTTAGTTGCAGGCTATGTGCAGTTCGAAACAGTTGAAACACAACGAGAGGCCACAGTTTTCTAATGTATCTGGACGTGTTATTAATTTATGGCGGAACTGGTCAAAATGCCGCTGCAGCTGCTGGGTTATACTGTGACGGATAGCTGGATCAGGAGTGTGAAAGTTGTAGACACACAACTGGTGGACACTTTGAACAGTACCTTTAAAAGACACTGTGGAGAATGGTGTACAAAATTTAACACTCCCATTAATAGATAGGTAGTTAGGTAGGTAGAACTTTATTGTCGATGGCATAATGTATGCATAGACATGGTCAAATATATACAATTACAATTTAATGTAAAATAAGTCAAATATAAAAAACATTATTCCTTTCAAGGACCCATGCGTGCATCCTCAAGATTTTATTAATTTCGTTTTTATATAATTCCTAAATTCACGAGAATTTTTTTGTATATTTGATGTCATCAGGCAAACTGTTGTATATTTTGATACCAAAGACCATATATGTTCTACTAGTGTTTGTAAGATGGTGTGCTGGAATAGTTAAACTATTTTTGTTACGAGTGTCGTATCATTTTCATTCAGTTTCAAAGTTCTTTATTTCTTCCAAACATCGTATTGTAATTGAGTTGGAGTGACATCAACTGTGTGATCCTCAATGTATAATAATACAACAGTCTAGTATATATAGTCACGAAGCTTGAGTTGTGAGGGTGCTAGGAACAATAGACTGTGCCATTATTATTTTGCGTTGTCTGTAATGAGGCGATCGTAGCGATCCTAGTGGTTAGCAACTATCTATGGATGCATATTTACTACATCATGTGCTTGGTGACTGTATATAATACTGTATTTAAAGGATTGATTTTGTTCTAGCAGTAATTTTTCATTCTACTGTATTATTGATGAAATTGCTTTAAAATGTAACGGAAAGTATGTGTTTGTTCGTACAAAATTTAGTGCTGAAACGATACAATGACGAATGTTTCTTCATAGATAACGAATAACATAGTTCGTGTGATTAATATGTTACGATTACATATATTTTGATTTAACTGTATTCTCAACAGATGTTTTTGTTTACAAACGGTATGTGTGTACATCCTCTCAAAACCCCTGCCACATAGATAGTTCCAGCGACATTCAGTATTTTGTGATGCAGTGATCTCGCTAAGTAAACATTGCTACTGTGTACAAAGTTGCAACATTGCAACATTCGTTTTCTCGAAATATTACAAAAACTACTCGTTGTATGAAAAAATATTATTAGCAAAAACGGTCCCAAGTGACATGATCTGTTACGGGTGTGAAGGATTGTAAAAGGTTACCTTCCGTATAACACAACTAAGGTAATTAATTTGCTATTAACCTAATTACATTTAAGCTTTAAAATGCATTACAAATGAATTAACTTGTATAATACAAGCCAGTAAACTAATAAAAATGTTATAAAATTTTATGTTTTATTTAACGACGCTCGCAACTGCAGAGGTTATATCAGCGTCGCCGAATGTGCCGGAATTTTGTCCTGCAAGAGTTCTTTTACATGCCAGTAAATTTATTGACATGAACCTGTCGCATTTAAGCACACTTAAATGGCATCGACCTGGTCCGGGATCGAACCCGCAACCTTGGGCTAAGAAGGCCAGCGCTATACCAACTCGCCGACCAGGTCGACATCGTAAACTAATATCATAAATATCCAAAGGCTGGCGTAACTTCACTTACCAACTATCAATTGCTTAATTTACGTATATTAAATCTATTCACTAGACCAGTCCATTTAAACTAAAATCTTTAGTATTCTAGTAATCTTGCGATTGCTACTATATCCCGAAAGAACTTTAACATTTCCGAATTATGTAAAGCCATGAACACAGATAACGAAAGTAATGAAAATTGAGGAATCCAACGAGGATTATTAGCTTACCAGATAAAACACCATAAACCTTCTAACTATATAATGTATACTTGAGTTCCTATTCCTCCTTTGGGAAAGTACAAATGGAAGAACACAAGCTCATCAAATGTTTATCGACTTTATAAACTACATTAAAAAGCATAAATGACTTATGGACATACACAACAACTTTGAGGTAAGTTAAATTGCCTATATTTTATAAAATCAATTTTTCGTACTTGCAAATTAATGCGTAGATATGGATGACGTCATATAAACCTCTTACATCATCCATCTTATTGATCGGACAACAGCGACTCTTCATTGGATACTACCGACTTATCTAACAAATTATTTCACTACAGACACTGGAGTGGGTACACGTGAAATCCTTGACATCAGGATTAACAAAAGGGTGAACTCACTTTTAAATCAGTCAGTAGTTTTTCATGAGAGTCTTGTGTTATTTGACATAATTATTATGTTGTATATTTTGCAGGAAGGAAATGCATTAGATCTGCACATGACCGAAATAAAGACGGAATGTATGGATCACAGCTATGGTCTGAAATCAGAGATGACATTTGAGGAATCTTCTTTGCCAATTGACTTTCCCATCATGAAAAGTGAGGCAGAGGTGAGTGCAATTTATGAAGCGTGTTGGGTCGATGTTTCTCTATCTGTTACGTACTGTCTGGTATGGCTGCTAGATTCACGTCACCAAGGAAATAATTTTATCTTTAATGCTGTCCCTTTCTTTGTCCTGTAGTTCTTCGTAAATTTTTTCCACTCAGTTTTTCTCCTACAGTCTGATGCTGAAGGTTTACTAAATCACATCAGTTTTGGATTTTTTAATCACTATTGATAATTCATACAATATGTACTTCCAATTTAATTGACACGCAAGTATATAGCTGCTCGGTAGTCGCTGTGTAAACTTGTGTTTTGTGCCTGGTGTAGGCAATACAGTTATTTTGTAATTTTTCTTTTTAAATTCTTTTGATAGTTGAAATCCACATCATTGACGCCTATTTCTTGAGACGTCAGTAGTTGGGGGATCTGTATGAATGTCACATTTCAGGATGACTACTTCACAGTATTTGTGGGGTGTGCTCTGAAGTCTTGCACGCCGTGCTAATCACTATTGTTCATGTAAAGCATGGCACTGGCATATCAGCACAGTCTACTATATACAGTCACGAAGCTTGAGGTGATTTTTTGCAAATCTCGTGATAAAGCGCTCCAAGCGGTTAGCAACTAGAAACAACAGACTGTCCATGGTCGACTTTGGACTGTGTCGTATTTCCATCGAGTGCTAGCTCGTTGCGTATTTCTCATTGATGCTTGTGAAATGTTCATTATTGGTTGTAATGAAAATGTTAATGGCTAAAATACAATAATTTTAATAATCATATTTTACTAGAGACGTAGAAAAATTAAGTTTGTTTTAATGAAATTTATTGATCACGTTTTATTTTCAATTCTGGTGGGATTATTATTGCTTAGGTCTACTTTTTTTCCAAAGGATATGTTTTTAATTACAGCTGTTAATTTTGTTGTTATTTTTATTTGTTACTTTATTAGAGACGTAGAAAAAGTCTGTTACAATAAAATTTATTAATCACATTTTGTTTCCAATTCTGGTGTGATTATTATTGCTTAACCTCAACTACGTAAGCCTACACTACAAGTACCGGTACACGTACATAAGTTAATCCATTAATTCATATTTCCATTATTATTGTTGTAAAGGGAGATGCAAATTAATATTTATTGGTTTCATAGTTAATTATCGCTATAATCTTGAATGAGTGAAGCGATTATAGTAAATTTCAGTTCGTTTTGCACAAACAAAAATAATATTAACCTATTTCTTGCAGGTATCTTCGAGTTTATGGTGGAATTTAATACACTTTATGAAAATAATAAATTAACTTTATGCATTTAATATTTCAATAATGGAAGGAAGGTGTTAATTTTTCCAAAAGAACATAACGACATATTTTGTCGGCTGCTAGGAGAGAGATCTGCGATGATGAGGCGATAGTAGCGATCCTAGTGGTGGGCAACTATCCATGTTTGCATTTTTACTACATATTGAGCTTCGCGACTGTATATAGTAGACTGTGATATCAGTTCAATTTGCAGAAGAATGATAAGCATAAACATCTCTCTGCTGATGGAAAATGTGGATATTCCTCGTGGTTTGTTCAGAGATACGTTGATTACAGTGATATTGAATTCCAGGCGACTTGGAAATTTACACAATCGCCAAGAATGATTTGAAGAAAAAATGTCATTGTGGCAAAATCGCAATTATCTATCCCAGGATTTTTCCAGAGCTTGCACAGTCCGGAGATGTAATAGCAAAACCCCACATCTGCTTCAGAGTTCCTTTTCCAGTCCCCTCCTCTCTGCAGCAGCAGCCTCACACTTTTAGATGGGGAAGAACATTTAATCATTAATTGATCGAGTTCAAACTCTCACAGTAAAGCTAGAGACAGGATTGGGAACAATGACATGGAACTGGCCTCTGGAAAAATAGAAAAGTGAAGACGTAAGTGAAGTAACTAAATAAAATAATAGGTGGAAAAAGTCCCCCTGAATGTTCACAATTGAGGTAATTTCTTCCATTGTTGTTTACACTGTGCAAATTACTATTCCTTGATTTTCAAATCGTTTTGGCTTCTATAAACCTTCGTTCATTTATTAACTTAGAAAGCATGTTGGAAATATTCAGATTGTCAATTAATATAGATAAACACAATATAATATTTGTTACTCAGTCAAATGACAAATCAATGTAAAATAATGACTTATATTATATGGTCATTAAGTTTTATATACATGAGCTACAAATTGCAAAGTTTTCGCCCATTCAGGCATCTTCAGGCACAATTATACAATATCTCAATATCAAACTATGTAGCTATTACATTGGTGGTAGATAAACTGTTTGAGATTAATGGTGTACAAAACATCTCCATAATTAAAATGTAATATTACAAGTCAGAAATTGAAATAATGTTAAAAACCACGTAGTGTTGTAATTAAACTTCATAATATTCTGTGGAACTCTTGTTCAGTAGAGTCCAATGAGTGATGAATTATGTCTGAAATATATAAATAAATACGTACGTAAGTACGTCCATAATTTGTGTCTTCCAATTAGTTTTTCAAATTCTTCAAAATTTTTATTTATTTATTATTTTATTACAGATAACTGCTTCAAACATAGGATGTTTTATAGTGATCTATACAGTTGCCACGTTCAAACGACGTGAGTACTTTTAATTATCCAATCCGATTACACTTTCACATTTGATAATTTCCTATTTATATTTCGTATTTATTTATATATTTCAGACATAATTCACCACTCATTGGACTCTACTGAACAAGAGTTTCACAGAATATTATGAAGTTTAATTACAACACTACGTGGTTTTTAACATATTGTTTTATAGTGATCTATACAGTTGCCACGTTCAAACGACGTGAGTACTTTTACTTATCCAATCCAATTCCGATTACACTTTTACGTTTGATAATTTCTATTTCGTATTTATTTATATATTTCAGACATAATTCATCACTTATTGGACTCTACTGAACAAGAGTTCCACAGAATATTATGAAGTTTAATTACAACACTACTTGGTTTTTAACATTACTTTAATTTATGACTTGTAATATTACATTTTAATTATGGAGATGTTTTGTACACCATTAATCTTAAACAGTTTATCTACCACCAATGTAATAGCTACATAGTTTGATATTCAGATATTGTATAATTGTGCCTGAAGATGTCTGAATGGGCGAAAACGTTTGCAATTTGTAGCTCATGTATAAAAACTTAATGACCATATAATATAAGTCATTATTTTACATTGATTTGTCATTTGACTGAGTAACGAATATTATATTGTGTTTATTCGTTCATTTAGTTTAGTCGTATGGTTGTTATAAATCCAGGGATATCTGAAATAATTTGAAACTACCTTACAAAAAATTTCCATCACAATTTTACCGTAACAATTTGATCACTTGTCAACTATGTCTTCCTGAATCCTACTCACTTATGACCATATTATAATATGATTCGAGTGTCATTCTTATTTACTCTTCCAATTGACTTATAGGTTATGTAATTGTTACTTAAAATGGAATATTTCTTACAACATGCCATAATACACTCAGGGACAAAAAAAACCGGACACTTCTATATTTGCTTGTATTTTGTTGCCAATTATTTCAAAATGAAACAAAACCCATTTAAACAAAATAATGTTTCATTTAGCACCTTATACGACAACATTTGAAAAAAAAAAAAAAAATCTCTGATGAGAAAATTTACAAAAAATTACAAAGGGAGTATAACTATGACATTGTTTGGTCTAACATTTTTTTTCTTTTTATGGTGCCTTAAACATTAAAAACTCTTTTTAGTAACGGGTATTGCCCCCTCTGGCTTGAATAACTACATCCATACGTCTTGGCATGCTCTCAATTTGGTTAGCAATGTCTTCTTGAAGAATAAGTTCCCATTCTTCGCCAAGTGATCGCCTCAACTCTTGTAACGATTCTGGTCTTGGTCGTCTATTCTTAACACGCTGTCCCAGCATGTCCCACATGTGTTCAATTGGGTTCATGTCCGGACTTCTTGCTGGCCATGGAAGGACATGGATTCCCACTTCTTGGAGATAATCTCTGACCGCATGGGCAATATGCGGCCGTGCATTATCATGCATTAAAACAAAATTATCGCCTACAAATTGGCCAAATGGCACTACATGATCAGCCAAACATAGATTTATATACCTATCAGCTGTTAGTCTTCCATTTTCAACAAAAACCAACTCTTTACGAGCATCCGTACACACTCCTGCCCAAACCATCACTCCACCATCTCCATACGGCACATTTTCGGAAATGCAACACTGTGAAAATCGTTCTCCCGTCCTTCTCCAAACTCTTTCACGTCCATCAGGTGAGCACAGATTGGAATGGGACTCATCGGTGAACAGAACACAGCTCCACTGTCCATTTCTCCAATCCCTGTGATCATTTGCAAAACGCAGTCGTTCAACTCGATGCATCCTTGAGAAGTCTGGGACCAGTTGCAGGTCTACTTGATATCAGTCCACTTGCTTTCAACCTCCTTCTAACTGTTTTGGCCGAAATTGGGCGACTATGCATGTTAACAAATTGCTGAGCTACACTAGTAGCTGGCAGCTTGCGCTCCCTAAGAACTCTCAACACCATATATCTGTCTTCAGTTGGATTTGTAGCTCTTGGACGACCCGAACCTGGTCTTCTGGTATATTCTAGGGTCTCTCTATACCGTTTTATGGCATCATGGGTTGTGCTTCTAGCCATATTCATAACATTTGCAATGTAACATACACTGCGTCCATCATCGTAAAGGGCTACAGCTCGAGCCACATCTTCAGGTCGCATCTTCTTTTAAGACAAATGTTACAACCCTACTTAAACTCAGAAAATGTAAAAATAAAGAAATAACGAATGATAACGATAATGAAGCACAAAATGGTTGAGACAAAATTGTTGTAGCTGAGACTCCAAAAGCAAAATTGGAATATTTGGTTGTAATGGCTTGTTTATAAAACAAAAAACAATCAACAATGTATACACGTCTCCTTAACAACAGATGGCTACCATAATATTGCATGAGAAGATAATGTTTTGCAAAATACCAGCAAATATTAAAGTGTTCGGTTTTTTTATCCCTGAATGTATTTTGTTTTTGTATGTCTTAAGGGGAGAGGATGGTTTTTTTTATAACTTTTTTCCTATTTGGTGTAAAATATTAATTTTTTGTATGTAGAGACCTCATAGCCGTTTCAACTCAACCAAATAAAAATATTTTGAAAAAAAAAAAAAGAATTATTTGGGTCCCAATTTTGAATGAAATATACCCAATGCAGAATGGTACTAAAACCGATATATCTAAACCTCTTTAAAGATACATTCAAACAGTTTTTGCAATGTATTTGCAAAAGCATGTTCTACAAACTGTCTGTAACAGAATTTTGGTATTAGTCCCTACGTTTGTAAAATAAACTATTAAAATTTAATAACACTTTTCTGATTTCCTTTCTTGCAAACAAACGGACGTATTTTTGAAATGAAATTAATTAACTAAATTCTGTTACAGTGGAAAGTTTCCTAATAGTCTAAAGAATGTGTGTTCTAAATTTCATTCATGTATTTTTAATAGCTGAGAAATTATATCTGTTTTTGTCTGGCAATGTAGCAAAACAAATTAAGTTACTGGAAACCGATAAAATGGAGTATGTGATTTGAAAATCCAAGCGCAGGTTGTTTAAAAATGATTTCTCAACATCCCATAATGACACAAATACCCACAAAATGTTATGCAATGCATTTCACACATATCAAAGAGGTTTTTAAAGAAAAAAAATTCTTTTTGGAAATTTAATTTACGAGAAACAACATTAAAAGTGGGCGAGTGATTTAAAAATCCATAATTCAGGAAGTTTCAAAATGGCGACTGAACATCCGATAAGGGCACAAATACCCACAAAACGTTAGGCTATTCATTCCACACATATCATACGGTATTTTAAAGAATTTTTTTTTCAATTTACTCGTTTTTCACCAAAAAATACCATCCTCTCCCCTTAAATTTATCTCTTTTACAATAATAATGCTTGAATTGTTAACTGGATTAAGTATGATTTAAATTCTGGTCTGGTGCATTTAAGCTACCATCCATTGAGCCTTCAACTATTATTTTTCTGTAGCCTTTACTCTTTTGCAGAACGAGGCATGTGAGTTAAATAAAGTGGGACCGGAGGTCAAGATGCAAGTAACAGCAGAAGAAAATGAAGTCTTTACTGATGGGTGAGTGAAGTGTGTGCGCTTGTACTTTGTTGTCGATTTCACTGCTGTATTTAAGTAATAATGACAAAGAACAGAAATTAGTAATTAGCCTACTTTCAACATGATTGTGCAAATGAAGGACTCAGTATTCTGAATTGCCATGTCCATCTGTAATCGATATGTTTCTCTCTTTTTCTGTCTGTCCAGCTATTCGTCTGTTTATATGTGTGAGTTTGTCTCTGTATCCATCCAACTTTGTCTCTGTATCCATCCTGCCCCGTATCAATCCATACATATTGTACACACGTCCATCCATTTGAATACGATATATTAGTTTATGTTATCAATCACATCCATGTAAATTGAACCTCACAATTTTTTCTCCTGTGCCACTATTACATTCATTTCAGGTATAGGTTTTTTTTGTAGGCGCTCTTATAATTTACATTCATAACCCTACTATAGTTTAACAACTGGAAAACTCCGTTATGGGAATTTACTTAAAATTATCGCCGCGTTGGAGTCGGAGTTTCCCTCCATTAATACGAACCATTGTCCCTACTGATTGACAAGTCATGTGATGCATCACTTCTGTCAGTTAGACATTCCCCTAGCGAAATTATTCTGTCAGTTTCACCGTCTATTACATTAACACTAGAAAAGTATTGTTCTTTGTTTTTTTAACGTGCTCAACACATTTCTTGAATTTGTCTTTTCCATATTTTGCGAAAAGGCGACGACACATTTGTTCTTTTAGGTTAAGTATGGACCCAATTTCTGTTACAATAATCCAATTCAAAAGACTGGATACAGCTGACTGATAATTTTAGTATCTCCCTTTAAGTAAATGAAACCAATCAAAACAATAAATGCTTATTTTGGAAGCATGGTTCTGTCACAGTCTACTGTATACAGTCGCGAAGCTCAATATATAGTAAAAATGCAAACATGGGTAGTTGCCCACCACTAGGATCGCTACTATCGCCTCTTCATCGCAGATCTCTCTCCTAGCAGCTGACAAAATATATTACACTTTCGTTGTCGTGTTCTTTTGGAAAAATTAACACCTTCCTTCCATTATTGAAATATTAAATGCATAAAGTTAATTTATTATTTTAATGAAGATATTAAATTCCACCATAAACTCGAAGATACCTGCAAGAAATAAGTAATATACTATTTGTTTGTGCAAAACGAACTGAAATTTACTATAATAGCTTCACCCATTCAAGATTATAGCGATAATTAACTTTGAAACCAATAAATATTAATTTGCATTTCCCTTTACAACAATAATAATGGAAATATGAATTAATGGAGTAACTTACGCGTACCGGTACTTGTAGTGCAGGCTTACGTAGTTAACAAAGTGGGATGAGGTTAAGCAATAATAATCACACCAGAATTGCAAATAATACGTCATCAATAACTTTTATTGTAACAGACTTTTTCTAAGTCTCTAGTAAAGCAACAAATAAAAATAACAACAAAATTAACGGCTATAATTAAAAACATATCCTTTGAAAAAAATAGGCCTAAGCAATGATAATCCCACCAGAATTGAAAATATAACATGATCAATAAATTTCATTAAAACAAACTTAATTTTTCTACGTCTTTAGTAAAATTGCACATAAAAATAATAACAAAATTAATAGCTACAATTAAAAATATATCCTCTGGAAATAAAATTTGACCTAACCTTTATTTCTCTGGAAATTTAGCAGCCTAAGTGACAGAACTTTAACCGGTATCTAATGTCCTTTCTGTTAGACTGAAACATTTCATTGTGAAATTTAAGGATATAATGTATTCTAACAGTCACAAAGAACCTCAAAATTAAGAGTTTTGTTTCTGCACAGCATTCTTGTGGAAACCCAGAAACCTTTCTGAATCTTTCGGAAATCGGACAAAGGATAACTCTGGCCTCTTTCTCTTACTGTTGCTACAATTTATAGCACTACAAACGTCTCCTCCTTGTCCCATATTATTATTTCAATTATTATATTTTAGCCATTAACATTTTCATTACAACCAGTAACGAACGTTTCACAAGCATCAATGTGAAATACGCAACGAGCTAGCACTCGATAGAAATACGACACAGTCCAAAGTCGACCATGGACAGTCTATTGTTTCTAGTTGCTAACCGCTTGGAGCGCTTTATCACGAGATTTGCAAGAAAACACCTCAAGCTTCGCGACTGTATATAGTAGACTGTGGTTGTGCTTTGATGGTAAATAATGTTTATGTACGCACGACTTGACGGACCACGAGCAGTGAGACATAAACTTTATAATAATAAGAAGAAAAGCGCTCAATGTGCAACATTTGTCGTGTAGGGACAAGACAGCACGATTCAGTCTCAGTTGCAAAAGTTTGTCAGTGACACAGCTCTGCGTTTGCACATCATTACGTGATATCGGTCACACAGTTCGTTGGAAAGTTCATACACACAGGTGGCGTGTTGTTGCTCGTATTTCTTGTTCTGGCAAGTCATGTAGTGGAAGCATGTACTGCCAGCTGGGTCATTATATGACCCAGGTCGTATCCTCCCCGCTTCCATACTGTTCTGGACATGGCGTCAGTAGAATAGAAGTTGCTCGATATATGACTCTTCTTTTCTTTCAGCTCTATCAGTGTAGTGTAGCAATGAGCTGTGGATGGTGGCAGCAGTTGATGACTGAGGTCTTCTATATAGAACGACTGTTTGGTAAACTCGTATAGTGTATATTATGATAGATATATGGTTTTCTTCAGGAACGTCTGCTTTATTCACTCAAGCTCCATAAGTTCTTGTTTTTTCAAATGCTGCCATATTATATCTGTGACATAAGTGGCGATGGCAGGAGATATAAACTTAACAAATGATGATATCACAGTCTACTATTTACAGTCACGAAGCTTGTGTTTTGAGGGTGCTAGAAACAATAGCCTGTGACAGTACTATTTTGCATTGCCTGTAATGAGGCGATATCAGTGATACTAGTGGTGAGCAACTATGTAATGTTTGCATATTTACTACGTATTGAGCATCGCGCCTGTATATAGTAGACTTTCATGATATCTTGTTGATAGTTTTTAACCTGCAATTTGATACCTCAATGAAATTTTCTTGCCTAATTGGAAGTCTAATTATGTCCGTCGGAAGGATAGTAAATGACGCAAAAGTTAAATATGAGAAAACAGACACCGGAGATGGCATAGGACAGGTCCTCCGCTGTAGAGCAATAGTTAGTACATTTGGCCATCAAACGAGCGGGCCCGGGTTCGAAACCTCCTTAGGACAAGTTACATGGTTAGTGTTTTTTTCCGGGGTTTTTCCTTGACCAATTGAAGCAGAATTGCTGTGTAACTTTCGGCGTTGCACCTCGGACTCATTTCGCCATTATTAATTCACATATCATCGCCATCCGTACAAAAGCCCAGATTCACGTTGCAGTTTGCTGTACTTGCACAAGAGCAGGGCTGTTCTGCTGACCGATCTTTCACAGAATAGGAGTGGTGAGCACAATATGCCTCAGTGTGCAGTGCAAGCTTTCGGGTTCCCTGTCCGTACACGACAAATAAAAGAGAAGGTATAGAATTTATAGTGCACTTATAAATGCTCAAATAATTACGAAATTATTGAGATAGTGAGTACAAGTTATATATTTTTTCAAAACTACACGAAATGTGCTTGTAGGTGAGGCAAGACCATTATTCAGCAAAATTTTGAAGAATTCTGTCACTTCTACAGTCGATGAATACTTAAACTTGAGTGAAACTGTCTAATTCG
Source organism: Periplaneta americana (assembly GCF_040183065.1). Lineage (NCBI taxonomy): Eukaryota > Metazoa > Arthropoda > Insecta > Blattodea > Blattidae > Periplaneta > Periplaneta americana. The sequence continues at coordinate 161,912,100 of NC_091132.1, forward strand.
GAATATTTTTCGTCGTCACTTACTAATTCCTAAGTAATACATTTGTGTTCCACGTTGTTTTTTGTTGTTTCTTATTTGTTCTGCTTTAGTGACGTTGCTCGACCTAAGAGCATATTTTCTTCACAGCATTGGAGCTCCACATTCCTGCGACACTACTACAGAAGATGCTTCCCAACAGTGTGGGGTGGTGACATTAAAATATGATGACAGTGGCAAGTGGTTTTGCGATTCGACAAGTCTCAAAAACCACGTTGATCTACACAAGCCCAAGAGACCGTTGAGTTGCGATGTTTGTGGAATGGATTGTTTGCACTTGGATCGACTCAAAAGACACGCACGCGTACACACAGGCGAGAACTCCTTCATTTGTGAAATGTGTGGAAAGAATTTTTCGCAATCTAGTAGTCTAGAAAAGCATCAACTCGTACACAAAGGTCAGAAACAATTCTGTTGTCATATATGCGGAAAGAAATTTTCGAGTTCTACTACGCTGAAAAGGCATGCACCAGTACACACAGGCGAGAAGGCATTCTGTTGTGACATATGTGGAAAAAGATTTTCGCAAAGTAGTAGTGCAAAGAAGCATAGAATCGTACATAGTGGGGAGAAGCCATTCAGTTGTGATATATGTGGAAAGAAATTTACCCAATCTTTTAATCTAAAAAATCATGCAATCTTGCACTCAATGCAGAAGCCATTCAGTTGTGATATATGTGGTAAGAAATTTTCCCAATCTGTTTATCTAAAGAAGCATGGACTTGTACACACAGGGGAGAAGCCATACACTTGTGATACATGTGGGAAAAAGTTTTTGGTACCCAGTGGTCTTAAAAGGCATTCACTCATTCACACTGGGGATAAACCATTCACTTGTCACATATGTGGTAAAAAATTTTCCCAATGCGTTCATCTAAAAGTGCATGGACACGTACACACAGGGGAGAAGGCATTCACTTGTGATACATGTGGAAAAAAGTTTTTGGAATCTGGTCATCTTAAAATGCATTCACTCGTACACACAGGGGAGAAGCCATTCAGTTGTGATGTATGTGGAAAAAAATTTACGCAGTCTGGTTCTGTAAAAAAACATATAATCGTACACTCTGGGGAGAAGGCATTCACTTGTGATATATGTGGATTGAAGTTTTCGGAATCTGGTAAAGCGAAAAAGCATAGACTCCTACACACTGGGGTGAAGGCATTCGCTTGTGATATATGTGGAAAGAAGTTTTCGAGATCAAGTAATGCAAAAAACCATAGAATCGTACACACACGGGCAGAAGGCATTCAGTTGTGATATAAGTCAAAGGTATTTTCGGAATCTGGTATTGTAAAAGTGTATGCAGTCTTAGACACAAGTGAGAGGTTCAGTTGCGATGTTTATGGGACGCTTTTCTCGGTCTCGCAAGATCTGAAACAGTATGTAACGAGATACGTAAGTGAGAATCGATGTGACTGCGATATTTGTGATGACTGTTTCTGCTTTTCGTGTGAACTGAAATACATGTAGAGCCAGATACTTAGGCGTGTTGCCATGATGTGGTTTGCAGCCTCTATGTAAGATATGCACTCTTAAGACAGGCACAGTCATGCTTATCGATCATTTTGCTTGTGATTTGTGTAGTTTTAATCGAAGATTGGAAGCCGATTGAGACCCCAGACTTTCAGTTCGCGAGATCTTCGTGTGTTCACTTGTGAAAAATAATCATTTCTTTCGAACAGAAATTATCGTTACTGTAAGGGAAGGAAATAATTAGAACAATTCTGAAAACAGTGGTAGTTGAAGGGAACAGGATTAGTGACATTAAAGCTGACTTGATATGTGTCAGAGAAACAGTAATGGCCGTGTCGACCAGCCCGTTTATCAGCAATCACAGAAACATGCTTAATTCTTGAGAATGATCAAGTTACAGATGCGGTGCACCGACATTTTCCCTCGATCATCTCAGTACCATCAGCTGATGGTACGCTCGCTTGAGAAGAATCATCTGAGCTCTAGGTTATCGCGTATAAAACAGCGAACGAGCGCACTCTTTCAATTATCGCTTCGTTTTTGTTTGTCGGACTGTTTCAAACATCCTCGCAGATTTCAAATAACAAGTGACAATAATCATGGAAGAAAAAAAGAAAAGAGCACCGAACTTCTCACAGTTCGAAATGGGAATTCTTTTAGCACTCTTCAGTAATTCTGCATCCATATTAGAGAATAAAAGTACTGACGGATGTTCTCTAAGAGAAAAGCAGGCTACTTCATTGGATTTAACCTCACAATTCAACACTGTTCCAGGTGACTTACACGTGTATACATAATTCCACATAATTTGTAAAGAAATTTATACAGTGATTATTTCACATTATTGATAATAATTGGAAAAATTTCAGTATACGGATACCTCACTGACAATTATCTAGAAATAGGCTACTAAAAGAGCAGATTTGTATGGGTTTGTCGAATGTTCATCATCTTCCTTATGGAAAGACACTTTTCAGTGCCAATAATTCATTTGGGAAAATTTCAGTTTACGGATACCTCACTAACAATTATTTTAAAATAAATTGTGTCGAATACGCATCATCATGCATACGAAATGGAAGTTTTTAGTGCCAATTAATTTTGTGTTCACGAGGTTGGAATTTTGGAGTAAGAGTGAAAGAAAGGTATCCGTGTAATTTCTCTTAATTCAAGCGTAAATAGCCCAATTATTTAAAACGTCATGCAGGTCCTAATAGTGTCAAACGGCAAATCTATAGCTAATAAGTGATAATCTCGCATTCTACAAAATGGTCATTTAGTTGTACTATATTATTACCGACAAAGAATTAGGCCTACTACTTTATTATTATATTAACAAAATTGGACAGTACGGCCTAAATTATATTTTGTCCTCAAGTAAAGTCCCGATCTTCCAAAGCAGAAACATATATAAAACATTAGTCTCTTTTGAGGAAAAAAAAAATTATTATTCAACTACAAGCTTACTCTTTCTACAATAACACCAATTCTGTTATTTCCGCAGTGATTTGTGTGTTCAAGAACATCATTTCATCTTCAATTCCATCAAGTACGGCAAATCGTGGCGCCATTTTGGTTTTCTCGACTTGACAATGTTCAATTCAAGATAATCGGTCCCACACCCGTGATCAAAGTTGATCATCATCAACTTGCTTGTTTAACTTTGATCGAGATTGATACTCCGCAAATTCGCGTTGAATATGGTCAAGTGCCGACTTAACCATGGTCAAATTGTAATCGAGAATGGTGCAAACGGCCATAATTGTTTGTATACATATCAAGTCTGATTACTGTAATATGTTACTAATGACGATGAATGCAATAGATGTGGAGAGGAAGTTGTCAGTATGCTATTGGAAAGCAATGTGAAAGGTGTAAGTGAATGATTTTGCGAGTGCGTGTATGAGAGGAAGTGTCACAAAGGTAATGGAAGAAGAATGTGATAACATTAGTGAAAATACTGGAGAATTAATGGAAACAGTCATGTGCTTCGAAACACCAAGTATCAGATGTAATGTATAAATAATGTAGCAGAAGTCTGGTACAAGACTATACAAGTTGAAACAGAGATACAGTATCAGTTTTAAGGTAGACAGCAGAACAGAAGTTAATATATTTCTTTTTAGAACAGTTCCAATCATTAGGTGTATGTTCAAAACAATAAATTGAAAACTAGTAATATCTCACGCATTTGTGGACGTTTCTAGCGCAATTCAGTTGTTTTGTAAGCTTAAATTTTGTAGTAAGTAGTATGAGAAATTGGTAAGAATTTGTATTGTAAGAACGAAAACACAGGCATTAGTATTATTTGTTTCATGAATTGAATTACAGCAGACTTAAAATATAGATGGATTTTGTTTTCAAGCTGAAAAATCTCTTTCTGGTGAAGAGTAACATTTATTAACATATTCTTAGGATTAGGCAACTTTAAAGATGAAGTGAAATTCAGTTTGAAAGAAAGTGCCACAACCTACCAGTTGTAGGCAACCAAGAAGAGTTCCTGTGCTAATTAGGAGCATACTAAGAGAGAAGCTATGTGATGTACAAGGAGAAAAATAAAGAAAATATTGATGATTATTCTGATTGTGTTAGTAACTCAGTAAATTTAGAAATAGTCGGATAAATCGCTGTCATACTGACGCCTCTATGACAGGCTTACACGCGTATGTTGTGAACTGATAACCCAATATTAGTAAGAATGTTTAGTGTCGCGTTTGTTAGTTCATCTGCTGTTAAGTCACTGATGTTTACATACCCTACAATATCTTCGTGTGCTCTGTTACCTGGCATATCTAAATAACTATCGCACAGTCGTAATTGCTCACATGTAGGCAGGTCTATTTTCATAAATGTTATCTTTGGCAAGTATTGTAAATTACTGACCACTTTCTATACGATCTACAATTTACTGAAGTATTAAATGTCTACAATTTTCAATTACATCATTTTGAGGGGTTTTGCTGATAGGGTTCCATTTTTTAGGGGCGCGGTAATTGTCTTCCTTTCAGATACCGCGCTTGAATCCATTATGATTATACAGTTATTCCGATGATCCCAGATTGGAAAATTATGACGGTTTAACAAAAGAACCTTTTCTGTGATTCGTACTAATTATTGCCAATTTTGTTCTACTAGTTTCTTCAAATGGCTGTTGGCTTGCATGAACACATTTTCTCATTTTCCTTCCATTGTTCCATTAAAGCTATTGGCTGGCTTTGAGTATTATTCAGGAGACAAGTTCGTAAAAGTCCTCTTTTTTTTTTGACTCGAGTGTAAAGTTTGTGAAACTCGGCTTTGCCTCGTGCCACAAACACACGAGCGCCAAAATGACAACTTTACGAATGTGTATAATACAAAGTTTTTTCTACGATAGCATAAATTTACATTACAAAAATATATCAAGATGGGAAGGTTATGACATCACTACTTAATTGCAGTCTATATTCAGAACCATTAAGAATGAAGTATCCATGGAAAAACATAGCTTATCTAGCCATAAACACAGTCTACTATATACAGTCGCGAAGCTTGAGGTGTTTTTTTTTGCAAATCTAGTGATAAAGCGCTCCAAGCTGTTAGCAACTAGAAACAATAGACTGTCCATGGTCGGCTTTGGACTGTGTCGTATTTCTATCGAGTGCTAGCTCGTTGCGTATTTCACATTGATGCTTGTGAAATGTTCGTTATTGGTTATAATGAAAATGTTAATGGCTAAATATAATAATTGGAATAATAATATGGGACAAGGAGGAGACGTTTGTAGTGCTATAAATTGTAGCAACAGTAAGAGAAAGAGGCCAGAGTTATCCTTTTTCCGATTTCCGAAAGATTCAGAAAGGTTCCTGGGTTTCCACAAGAATGCTGTGCAGAAACAAAACTCTTAATTTTGAAGTTCTTTGTGACTGTTAGAATACATTATATCCTTAAATTTCACACTGAAACGTTCTAGTCTAACCGAAAGGACATTAGATACCGGTTAAAGTTCTATGACTTCGGCTGCTAAATTTCCAGAGAAATAAAGGTTAGGTCTACTTTTTTTTTTCAGAGGATATATTTTTAATTGTAGCTATTAATTTTGTTATTATTTTTATGCGTTATTTAGTAAAGAAGTAGAAAAATTAAGTTTGTGTTATTGAAATTTATTGATCACGTTTTATTTTCAATTCTGGTGGGATTATTATTGCTTAGGCCTACTTTTTTCTTCAAAGGATATGTTTTTAATTATAGCTGTTAATTTTGTTGTTATTTTTATTTGTTGCTTTACTAGAGACGTAGAAAAAGTCTGTTACAATAAAATTTATTGATCACGTATTATTTCCAATTCTGGTGTGATTATTATTGCTTAACCTCATCCCACTTTGTTAACTACGCAAGCCTGCACTACAATTACCGGTACATGTAAGTTACTCCATTAATTCATATTTCCATTATTATTGTTGTAAAGAGAAATGCAAATTAATATATACTGGTTTCACAGTTAATTATCGCTATAATTTTGAATGAGTGAAGTTATTATAGTAAATTTCAGTTCGTTTTGAACAAACAAAAATTATATTAACTTATTTCTTGCAGGTATCTTTGAGTTTATGGTGGAATTTAATCTACTTCATTAAAATAATAAATTAACTTTATGCATTTAATATTTCAATAATGGAAGGAAGGTGTTAATTTTTCCAAAAGAACACAACGAAAGTGTAACATATTTTGTCGGCTGCTAGGAGAGAGATCTGAGATGATTAGGCGATAGTAGCGATGGGCAACTACCCATGTTTGCATTTTTACTACATATTGAGCTCCGCGACTATATAGTAGACTGTGCCATAATCAACAAAAGTAACAGTTGAATGTAGGCTTTCTCGGCCAGCGTCAATGAGGTTAGTGCTTTCCGTTCTAATAGACAGCGGTCTACATCTCTGGCAGACATCATCAGTGGCGAGGAGTTTGGGGCGTAGTTTTTTCTTTAGCGTGCCAGGGACAACTGCTGGTACGATTCAATGCGTGTTCTGATTTATACGAGGAACTTGTGTCTCGCTGTTGATAATGCGGTGCGCGCTGGAGGTTTTGTTGTTGACATAGCGGTCCTCGCCGGCGGTTTCCATGTTTTGGTTTCGGACCACGGCGCGCACCACACTGCCAAAAGCGAGCCTCACCCAGCTCCCCATATAAATCAAGACACGCTTCCAAATGTAGCACTAGTTGTCCCTGGCATGCTGAAGAAATACTTCGGCCCAGAATGCCTCGCCATTGATGATGTCTTCCGAAGTTATAGACATATCGTCAGGTCGTAGCATCGCCAGTAGATCACGGCCTATTAGCCCGAAAAACTCTTAACATCAAACGACACATTCACAATGAAAAGTAACCGTCAGGTTATTTAATGTCAGCATTCACAATGATTTTCGTAAACGTTTTAGGCCTGAACGACAATATAAACACTGAAGCCTGCAAACTCAAGGTGTTTTCTTTGCGTTGACATCAGCGATGAAGCAAAAACAATACCGGTGTGGGAGAATTCTCGAAGAAACAAAGCAAAATAAAATGGTGTCGTTTGACGAAGCATTAATCCTTCTCCATTCATTTCTCTGTCCATATGACAAGACATATAGTTCACATTAAAGATAATTCGCTGAAAGAAATTAAGTATAAGGAAGATAATCGACGTTAACATGAAGAGCAAGGGAATATATTTTGATAATTTATTTTATCATATCGTCAACATTATAGCTACTTAACGTATAATATTAAGCATTTCTAGGCGAAATACTATTTGTAGTGGTCAGCCATATATTCTGCTATATGGAACAAACATATCAGATTTTAAATTCTCTTATATTATCTTAACATATACGACTGCATTTTCATGTGTTTCTTCTCTGTAAATGCAGTCACCTGTTTACAGATCTAATTAATGAACTTGTGGTAAAGTGAAATTTTCATTGGGAATAATGATTCAACTGCTTCCCGTTACTGTAGCTTTTCCTTTCTTGCGTTAATTTTTTTTTCAATTATTATATTGTGTTATTTCCCCATAAATGTTAAAATCTGTAGCTAATTTTGTAGGAGATTTATTTTATTTGTTAATATTGGACGAATGTACTGATATTTTATCTGATCATAATTCTCTGTGTATGTGTATTAGATATTTTGATAAAATTGAATATAACATTATTACAGATTACTTAAGAATATTTTTTTTGTTTCACATTTATTAGCCACTATTTCGTCAGTTCCTTTTTTTTTTTATCTGCAAGAAAAGACACTAAGGAAAGCTCGGCTTTGTTACACTAGTACGCACCAAAAAAGTGCTGCTTATTAACAACTATGGCCGTAACTTTATAAAATTTTCCTAAAATATTATATATTATTTGTTTTTTTTTTTCTTCTGGTATTGCAGTTATAAGCAGCATGTATGAGACATTCTTTTTATATCCGTAGCGCCCATCTCCGAATATAAAACGTTGTAAGCAGACCAATTTACACAAGGAAACCTTTCTTCCATTTCTTCCGCACCGCTAAGAGCGCTATACGAGTTAAATTGGCCACTTTATAATGTGTCTTCTAACTCATTGGTTTATTTAGATTGTGGGAAAATCTCATTTTATGAAAGAATATTAGAAGTTTCTATCTACAACACAGCTGGAGTCACAGCTTCCTTGATCACATCATCCTGAACAGGCTGTAAGAATAAAGTTACAACAATGCAGGCTGATATCTGAGGGAGGTTAATAATTACGTTTCGTTATATTTCATACAGGTAAGTATAATGTTAAATTTTATTATATTCTATATAGGTGTAAGCTATATGATCTGATTTTCACAAATGGAGTTCGAGTGAAACAAGTTTAACCTTTTGAATTAAAGATCAGCCACATACTTTACGTACCTGCATTGGAACCCGTCTGTTCTTTATGGTGTACGTCTCCTCAATTTACACTGGTATGTAAAAATTGGACAACTGGAAGACTTATCTACATTTCAAACTTTTATGCTATACTGATTATTGTTTTGCATTAACGTTGAATTGTTAGTACAACATGTTTGCGGTTAATGTGTCTCACACAACTGCAATTCTCAATTCTTCGGCTTTATGTGACAAATATCACAATCTAGTATTTACTAGACTGTGCAAATACTGTAAAAGTGCAACTACACGCTTCAACTTTACCTTCCCCTTTAATCATTCAAATCACGAATGCAAGAGCAAATGTAACGCATTCAATTTTGCATATTTTTTCTAGTAAATATGACAGCGAATGCGGCAATTGAAAACTAGCAAGGCCGCTGGGTATCATGTGCGTATTTACTTCAATAGTAGCTTGTAGCGAGCAGCTGATTGTTTTAGATGGCCGAGAATAAACTGAAAATGTTTTTCATTGGTGATGTTGGACTTCTTGAACTGAAAATATCTGCAAGTACGACTAGCTTTATGGAAGATTATCGCAAATACGAGTGCGTATGGAGTGTTCAATGACAAATTTGAGAATTAAGTAGGCCTAAGTATTGGATTTGGTACTTTTACCGTCATCTTAGATAGTAGTGATACTATCCCAGGAAGAGTCGCTGTTTTCCCGAAAAATAAGACCGATGACGTAATATGCCTATATGACATCACGTATGTCTCCACATTACATTACAAGTTCGAAGAATTATCTTAATATTAATATGACAGTGAAACATAGCTAAATAACATTAATAGAATACTAAATGAAGTAGAGTAGTGATTCGATTTCATGTACTTATAATAACACAATTGATAGTGGATAAGTGTAGTAACCCAGTCATATCGTATCAGATCCCCGTACAATATAAAGCTAATTGATTCGTGATCTATTTGTCATATTAACTGTAATAAATTTAATGGCAAACTAATGAATTCAGTTCTATAATATAATAATAGTCATATGTTTAATAACTTAGGAAATGTTTGATGTTAATTGTTGGTAAGTATGCTATAATTCTTAAGGGTTTGTCATCAACGAATTCGTAGCGTAATGGCTATGATAGTGGTTCACTAAATGAAAGGTCGTATGATTGAATCCCGGCGTATTTATAGGTAATTAGGTATTCCAATTTAATCAGGAAAATATGTGAATGAGGGAGAGCAGTGAAATGGTGTAAGATAAGAGAAAGAAATATGAGACTGTTGGGGTTTCGGGGATGGCAGCCCCCGACTAAATTCATGTTTTCAAGTATTGCCATGGTACATATGCCATATACCGCATCATCTATCTTCTGTTGGTCTGGAAAACGGCGACTGAATCGTGGATTTTACCAATATTCAATAACAAACCAAGGTATATTATATTAATACATATATATATATATATATATATATATATAGGCTACGGACTGGAAGGTCCGGGGTTCGATCCCAGGTGGTGACAGGATTTTTTCTCGTTGCCAAACTTTCAGAACGGCCCCAAGGTTCACTCTGCCTTCTATAAAATTGAGTACCGGGTCTTTCCCCGGGGGTAAAAGGCGGTCAGAGCGTGGTGCCGACCACACCACCTCATTCTAGTGCCGAGGTCATGGAAAGCATGGGGCTCTACCTCTATGCCCCCCAAGTGCCTTCATGGCATGTTACGGGGATACCTTTACCTTTTATATATATATATATATATATATACGTAATGAAGATGATGTACAACAGAGCCCACCGTGTAGACACATGCTATATATGCATCTTAATTGAACCTGCGTTTTCAACTTGATTCTTTCAATATTCTCCCCTTATTACATGCGTACAAGCCGTTGCTTACGAAATTATACAACTATATATTTTGTATATAATCTCGTAAGCAACGGTGCAAGCACAGAAATTTGAACGGTGTAAATACATTTTAACAGCCCTATAATCAACATGCCCGTTTGTTTCTGTCTGTTGGAATATGTGGAATTATTATTCCAGCTACTAGTAAGTATATTCGTATGGGTGACATATATTCTTTGTTAATTGAAATTTCCTTTTTTTTTTCTTTTTTAGCTGTGATGGAAGTAATCAAGATTGAGCGTGAGATCGACACTCTGGCATTCGAAGGAAGAAATAACACAGATATAGAAGAGATGAAACTTCAGGTATCCCATATGAGAGTGACCACTACTTGCTGTTTATTTTCTAAATATGTCGTTTATAACAATATGGCTTATCGTGTGGGCGGAAAAAGCATCCTGTTAAAATTGCGCGCGAGAGACCCCACACGGGCGAGGCTGATCAGTTGAACACTGACCTAACTTCCTCATACCTCATTGATGGTGCACTATGGTCTGACCAGTGCAGGGGTATCTTATGGGTATCGTGATGTTCTTCTCTGCCACTTTAACTGGTCCTCGGAACCAGACTTCAACACTTGCTGTAGTTTCTCAGACTCATCAGAAAGATTCTGCATGCACTGCGATATTATACAACAGTTAAAGTGTTATGACAAAATTTCTTCCTGGTAAAGTCGTATTGGCTAATACTCCACACAAATTCAGTTCCTAAACTGGAAGAATAGTTTATTTGTGATGCCCTATTACTACTAGTTTCATGGGGAAGGAGATGTTCCTGCTTTAAACTTGGCACTCAATTCTTACCGGAGTCTTAGCTTTGAGGTACAGATTAAATAGTCTGCATTCTAACTTGTCTCGCTGTAGTAATATAATGAGAGACAGCAGTGTTCGTAGATAATTGCTCCTGGAATCAACATTTAAGAGAACAAGTCTGCTATTTTCTACCATTGATTACCCACAGAAGAAATATCTAATGCAATAAATCATTTTAAATCATGTTTCTAATTTCCCACCATACATTTTATAAATAAATCTATACTAATAATAAATCTGTAGCCGAAATATTTCTGGTAATTTTTGATTTTCCAAAAATAATTGGACCTAACATACATAATTAACCAACCTGAAACCGAAAATCGCTTTTTTGAAAATTTTGTTTGTATGTCTGTCGTCTGTCTGTATGTTTGTTAACTTTTCACGCGATAATGGCTGAACGGATTTCGATGAAAATTGGAATATAAATTAAGTTCGTTGTAACTTAGATTTTAGGCTATATGGCATTAAAAATACGTTATTTAAAGGGGGGTTATAAGGGGGCCTGAATTAAATAAATCGAAATATCTCGCTTATTATTGATTTTTGTGAAAAATGTTACATAACAAAAGTTTCTTTACAAATAATTTGCGATAAGGTTTATTCCTTGAAAAATTTTGGTAGGACTGATATTTAATGAGATAAATGAGTTTTAAAATTAAAATAACTGCCATCTAATTCCATGTAATGAATTAAAAAACAAATGACTTCGTCTATAAGGGGCCTTGGACAGCAACAATCGAAAGCTATGAAAGCTAGCCTACAAAGAATGTTTCTGTGTTTGTATGAAGTAATATCGGAAGCTAAATTAACCGATTTGTATAATTAATTATTATTTCACCATTGGAAAATGTAGTTTCTCTAGATGGACATAATGCTATAATGTTATTACAGTAACTTTTGATATAATATAATATAATATAATATAATGTGTAATATTATATAATATAATTTACGTTATTTGAAGGGTTCAGAACCATAGTGGGGCCAAGCGCCATTTACTGAATACGTAGAAAACAAGGGTTAAAATTAAGTTATTACCATAATTGAATGGAAACCTATAACAAGTAAAATAAAATATACACATTAAATCTAAATGATGTCAATCTTCACTAAACTATGGTTGCATGTAATAAAAATTAAGAAACATGTTAAAGAAATTGTCACTGCTCCAAATGAGTGTCTCTGGACCAAAATGATCGCATTTTAATTATTTGGATGCAATTTAAATGAAGTAACATATTAAACGATTTATCCTTCTATCAAACACGAATGTTCCCTGGATCAAACGTCCTATTTTAATTATGTAATTACTTTATATTTATTTCTAATGGGTGCAGCAGAGAGCACGGGCACGGCTAGTTAAGTAATTCTGAAATGAAATGTGTTTATATGTGCAAATGTAAAAAGGCGTAGTATTGTACTTGAACAAAACAATCTAATAATATACAGCTATTCTTTTATACATTGCGTTACCATGCTTTCCGTACAAATTATATCACTACTGACTCTGATGTGTCTAGATGTTCTTTCGTTGACATCAGGATTTAATAATACAGTGGAGAGCCATTAAAGATGGTCACTGGTTTATCGTGAAAAACAACATACGGTGCATTTCATAATTATTATGTTTTGTGTGTTGCAGGAAGGAAATCTATTAGATCTGCAAGTGATTGCAATAAAGACAGAATGTATGGACCACAGCTATGAAGTAAAGCCTAAGATGACATTTGATAAAACTGATGTGCCAATTGACATTTCTTTCGCCAAAAGGGAAATCGAGGTGAGTGCGTTTATGAAGTGTGTTGATCGCTAGTTCTCTCTGTTCTTCACTGGCTGATGTGGCTGCTACATTCAGGGGACCAGGCGATACGATTGATGCTTTCATGCAGTCCGTTTCTTCACCTTACATTTTCCGTTATTCTTTTCCACCTCTTTTTTATCATAGAAAATGCAAAACTGAACATTTACAAAATGATATACATGATGATTTCATCCCACTATTTATTATTTTTAACATGTCTGGTTTTAATTTAATTGGCAGTCCAGCATTTAATGCGGGCCACTTTCAGTTGATGCTGTAGTAGGTGACTAAAGTTGTACTTTGCACCTGCTTTAGGAAATAATCTTAAGTTTGTTTTTCTTTTCTTTTTTTCCAATTCTTCTTTTTAAATTGCTTTTTTACCCAAACTTATTTGATGCTTATTTCCTGGTACCATTTGTTTGCAGCTACGCAATAATTTTATACATATCACAAAGACTACTTCAGAGTTCCTTTTTTCATCTTCCTGCATTCTGCAGTATGTAGCTTCCTCACACTTACTCACACGGGGAGGAAGAATTAATCGTGGCTTCACGCCCAACCCTTCAATAAACGAACGGAGAGAATGTGAACACTGAAATCATTCTAAACGAGGCTTTTCAGTAATATCCAGGACTTAGTTGCTATTCTTCCAGACGAATTGGAGATCGATGATGCAACATTTGACGTGACGCACGATGATAATCCTTGGAAATATGAATAAAATCAGGGGCTCACGCCCTGAAACCCCCTTCTACCACCACTTATTTCTCTTCCACTCTATATCTTTTCACTATCCACTCTTCCTCGCATATTTTTCTCTATTTCACACCCTAAATTATTATTATTATTATTATTATTATTATTATTATTATTATTATTATTATTATTATTACCTATCTTATTCTAAAAAAGTCCTCCATCTGAAATTGGAATACATATCTCACCTTTGAATACCCTGGGATTCGATCCTAGAACCTATTTGTTCAGTGGACCACCATCATAGGCATTATGTTACGAATTCGTTCAAGAATAAACTCTTAAAAATTAATACTTAGACACAATTAACGCCAAATCTCCCAAATTCATTAAATATATAATTTAACTGTTATATACAAATTGTATTCATTGGTTTACTATTAGCCTAATGACAAGTAACCTCGCTAATAAATTACAAATTAATTAACTTTTATTATACAGAACAGTATATTAAAATGGTAAATATTCACAAGCTAGCGTTAGTCCACTTATCTACTATCAATTGTCTTATTTACGTGTATTAAATCAATTCATTACACTACTCCATTTAGACTAAAGGCTTTAGTATTCTAATAATCTTACGAAGACTTTTGCATCACGAAAGAACTTTAACTTCCGTAATTATGTAAAGCTATCGACACAGATAGCGAAAGTAGTGTAAATTGAAGCATCGAAGAAAGATTATTAGGTTACTATATAATAGAATAGAAACCTCCGATCAATGTGCTGTATACTTGAGTTGCTATACCGCCGTTCGTATAGTGCAAACGGAACAACAGAAGCTCATCAAATGCTTATAAACTTTATAAATATCATTAGAAAAGCATACCTGGACTATGGACATACACCATTTACACCACCACTGAACAACAACTTTGAGGCAAGTTAAATTATCAAAATTTTATAAAAAATTTTTCGTACTTGCAAAGTAATGCGTAGATATACATGACGTCATATAAGCCTCTTACGTCATCCAACTTATTGATCAGACAACAGCGACTCTTCATTGGTTCCTTCCGACTTTTCATAAAAATTATTTCACTACTCACTCTGGACTGGGTACACGTGAAATCCTTGACATCAGGAATAATAATAGAGAGGACCCACATTAAAAAGTCAGTCGTTTTTCTGAGACACTTATGTTATATGACATAACTATTATGTTGTATATTTTCCAGGAAGGAAATATATTAGATCTGGACATGACAGAAATAAAGACGGAATGTATGGATCAGAGCTATGATCTGAAATCTGAGATGACATTTGAGGAACCTCCTGTGCCGATTGACTTTCCCGTCATGAAAAGCGAGCCGGAGGTAAGTGCAATTTATGAAGTGTGTTAGATGGTATTTTACTGGCAGATGGGTGCTACGAAAACGATTTTAGCTTTCATGCTGTCCAATTCTTTGTCCTGTAGTCCTTCGTAAATATTTTCCACTCAATTTTTCTTCCACAGACTGATGCTGAAGGTTTACTAAATCATATCAGTCTTGAATTCTTACAATTTCTACTTCTAATTTAATTGACAGCCTCATATAGAGTTACTCGGTGATTGGTGAGTTAACTTTTGTTTTGTGCCTGGTGTAGGCAATACAGTTATTTAGGTTTCTTGTAATTTTTCGTTTTAAATTCTTTCGATAGTTGATATCCACATCATAGACGCCTATTTCTTGAGACGTCAATAGTTTGCAAATCTGCATGAACGTCATATTTCACGATGACTACTTCAGAGTATTGTTGGGGTGTGCTTTGAAGTCTTGTAAATTCGTCTGTGTGATAGGTTTGTCGCTGGATTCTAGAGTTCCAAAATCACAGCCCCGACATACCAATATCTCTGCCTGATATGGGACTCACAGTGGTAGCGACTGTTGTACGTATAAATGACAGCTTCAGTGTCCAGACAATTGTAAGTCACATGCTTCTGTTGTAGGTCAACACAAATGAGATTAATTAATATTGTTTCAACTCAAAAGTTGTCGTCGGTAACTCTTTGTTAGTGAAGCTATGGAGTCGCTATATTCTTCCATGAATGCTTCTCTTAATCATTCGCAAATATTCTTGATCGAATGTACTTGCCTACATATGGCGATGACAGTTGAGAGCGTGTGTTTTCTTCTGTTTGCACACTGAGCTAATCACTATTGTTCACATAAAGCAGGGCACTGGCATATCAATTCAATTTTCTGAAGAGTGCTAAAGATAAACATTTTTCTGCATATTAAAAGCTGGGCACTCCTTTTGGCTTATTCAGAGATTTGTTGATTACAGTGATATTGAGTTCTAGGCGAATTGGAAATCCACAGATAGGGGTGGTTACCTCCCCACAATCGCCAATAATGATTTGAACACAAAAATCATACTCTGACAGAATCGCAATTACCTATGACAGCGATTTTTCCGAAGCTTACACAGTTGGCAAATGTAACAGCAGCACCCAAATTTAGTTTCAGAGTTCCCTTGCCATTCCCCTCCACTCTTCAGTAGCAACCTCACACTGTTACTTGGTGAGGACTATTTAATCATTTCATCGAGTTCAAAGTCCCACCTTTAACGAATAGAAAGGATGGGATCAATAACATGGATCTGGACTTTGGAAAAAAATAAAAATATGAAAGCCGTAAGTGAAGTAAATGAACATAGTTATACTTGGAATTGTCACCTGAATATTCACAATTGAGGAAATTTCTTCCATTGTTGTTTACACTATGCAAAATACTTTTCCTCCGCTTTCAAATTGTTTTAGAATTTTACTAAACTTCGGTCATTTACTTTAGTTCTAAGGTTATTCTAATTTCGAAGATATCTGAAATAGTTTCAAAATACCTTACCAAAAATTTCCATCACCAACTTTTCCGTAAGAATTTGATCACTTCTCTACTAGATGTTCCTGAATCCTACTCACTTATGACCATCTCAGATTACGATTCAAGTTTCATTCTTATTTACTCTCTCAATTGACTTTTAGTTTACGAAATTGTTACTTAATACGGGACATTGTTCACAAAATGCCATAATATTTTGTTTTGATGTTTGCTAAATTCATCTTCCTTCTACACCAATAATGCTTGAATTGTTTACTGGATTAAATAGGATTTAAAAAAATTAGTCTGCTGCATTTAAGCTACCATTCAGTGAGCCTTCTACTATTATTTTTCCATAGGTTATCTTCACGTACTCTTTTGCAGGACGGGGCATGTGAGATACATAAAGAGCAGGATGAGGTTGAACTACAAGTAACGGCAGGAGAGAATGAAGTATTTACCGAAGGGTGAGTGAAGTGTGAGGGCCTTTACTTCTTTGTTGGTTTAATTGCTTTATTTATACAATAATGACGGAGAATATGAGCTACTGTTTAGTTTCAACATGATTGTTGTTCAAATGAAGGACTCATTATTCTGAATTGCTATGTTCACATGTAAATCTGTCTGTATGTCTCGCTTTGTGTTTGTCTATCTGTCTCTCCTTATCTGTTTCTCTGCATCATTTTCTGTTTGTCAATCTATTCGTCCATTTATACGTTTGTGTGATAGTCTATGTATCCATTCATCCCCCTACTCATCCATATTAACTTCTTTGTAAACAATTTGTTCTCATTTTTACATTTCCAGTCTCCAAACCTTAAAAGTGGATGACAATGATTTTATCCCCCATATCTTTACTTGCAGTTTTCATTATTTTACATCCTTACATAACTACTCTGTTGGTGGAGCAGGTGGACTTGTCAGCTATTTCTCAGTGATTGTCATACTGGACAGTCAAGAAGAAGTAGTAGTTATGTGAGTTTAAGTTATTTTCCGTGGTTTTCCTCTCAATCCATTAAGAGAAGTTAGTGGGTAACTTACGGTCCTTTAACTCTGGACTCATCTTGCTAGCATTTACATCTTCATCTCATTCAGACGCTAGACAACCAACTATAGTTGTTGATAAAGTGTCGTAAAAGACCAACATTAAAGCACTTATGAGAATTAACTTGCGTATTTCCACATATTTACTAAGTATAATATATTTGTATTGGATGTTATTTTGCTTTTCATGATATATCCTTCTTTAGGCTTCTTGTTCGAATTAACAGCACATTTTCTTCACAGCACTGGAGTTCCACCTTGCTGCCACAGTATTACAGAAGATGAATGCCTGGAAACATATGAGGAGACCTTCAAATGTGATATTTGTGGAGAGAGTTTTTTCGATTCGATAGAACTCAAAAGACATACTGCTCTACTCGAGCCCAAGAGACCGTTGATATCTGATGATTGTGGAAAGGATTATATGCAGGTGGATCTTCTCAAAACACACGCTTGTGTACACACAGACGACCAGACTTGCAGTTGTGATATCTGTAGAAAGAAATTTTCGGGAACTATTCGTCGCACAGGCAACATATCCCTCAGTTGTGATGTATGTGGAAAGAAGTTTTCGAAATCTGGTAATCTAAAAAGACATTCAGTCGTACATACAGGGGAGAAGGCATTCGGTTGTGATATTTGTGGAAAGAAATTTTCGCTTTGTAGTAATTTAAAAAAGCATACACTCGTACACACAGGGGAAAAGCCATTAGGTTGTGATATTTGTGGAAAGAAATTTTCACAATCTAGTGCTCTGAAAACGCATGCACTCATTCACACAGGGGAGAAGCCATTCGGTTGTGTTGTATGTGGAAGGAAATTTTCGGAATCTGGTAGTCTAAAAAGACATTCAGTCGTACATACAGGGGAGAAGGCATTCAGTTGTGATATTTGTGGAATGAAATTTTCGCTTTCTAGTAATTTAAAAAAGCATACACTCGTACACACAGGGGAGAAGGCATTCGGTTGTGATATATGTGGAAGGAAATTTTCGGTTTCTAGTTCTCTTAAACGTCATGCAATTTTACACACAAGGGGGGTGGAAGGAATTCAGTAGTGACGTATGTTTAAAAAAATTTTTCGTTCTCTAGTACACTGAATAAGGCATGTAATCGTACATACAGGGCAGAAGGCATTCAGTTGTGATATATGTGGAAAGAGATTTTCGGAATCTGGTAATCTAAAAAAACATGTAATCTTACATACTGGGGAGAAGGTATCAACTTGGGATATCTGTGGAAAATAATTTTCCCGTTATGTTAATATAAGAGAGCATGTACTCTTTCATAAACGAAAAAACCCATTCAATTGTGATATATGTGGAAGGAAGCTTTACCAATCAGTTAATCTACAAAAGGGATGAACTTTTATATGAAGGGGAGAAGCGATTCTGATATCGTATTTGTTGAAACAAATTTTTGGTATCTGGTAATCTAAAAAAGCATCTACTCTAACATACAGTCGAGAAACCTTGCAGTTGTGATAAATGTGGACAGAAATTTTCCTAATACGTCAATCTCAAAAAGCATGTACTTTTACTTACAGGGAAGAAGGCATACACTTGTGATATATGTGAAAAGAAGTTTTCGTAATCTAGTGCTCAGAAAAAGCATACAATCGTACACACTGGGGAGAAGGCGTTCAGTTGTGATATATGCGGAAAGAAATTTTCTCAATCTGGTACTCTGAAAGGCATGCTGTCGTACAGTCATGGTGAGAAGGCAATCAGTTATGATATGAATGAAAACAACTTTTCAGAATCTGGTAGTCTAATAGAGGATGCGCTCGTAGCCATGCGAGATGTTCAGCTGTGGTGATTGTAAAATATACATTGCATTTTCATGTGTTTCTTCTCTCTGAATTCAGTCATATGTTTACAGATATATTTAATGACCTTGTGGTGAAGTCAACTTTTCATTGTGAAAACTTATTCAACTGCTTGCCGTTACTGTAATGTTTTCTTTCTCGGGATAGTTTTGCTTTTAATTGTAAGTGAGATTTTCTTTCCATATGATTTGTTAAGTTACTGATTGTAACATAGCGTTCTATACTATCTCTACACGTTCCTGAATTACGTTTGTGAAGTCGGAACTTTAAAGAATTAAATAGCCAAGAAGTGGACACATACAAAGCAAGCAGTGACTAGTATAGTTGTAACCTCAGAATAATACGGACTGAAGTGTAAATATTAATATTAAATTTGTTCCTTAATTGTGCCATGTGTAATACTATATTTATGTCATGAAAGATCAAGGTAATATATTGGTTTCGTACTGAATGTAATTTCTACATTGAATATTGTACTTTCCTTGGCAATGCGTAAAATGAATAGCATTGCCTATAGTGAATACTTAATTTTTTAGACACAGGTATTTTAAAGACTCACTTTAGGCATTGATAAGTTAACAGTGAGAGAAGCGGCCCTGGGCTAAAGGTAATTGTAGTTTAAGTAAAATTATATATTCAAGCCTTAAAATTCGGTGCTGGTATTATGTCACAATTCGAAAGCACTACCATTAAAAAAAAATTTCCCCATTAGACTACAGACATACCTAATGCAGAAAATTAATATTTTCAGGTTGGCTTCAAGAGGATAGAGATAAAAAAATTCTAAAGAGGTATTTTGTAAAATATGCAACTCCTCTTTGACAACCCATGTAGCAAATTTGAAAAAGCATGGTAGCAGTAGTATGCATAGAAGGATGTTGTCTACTAGTTTCTTGCCGTAAAATAAAAAGTTATGAAACCATATTCTTGTTGTTTCCAGAGGGAAGAACGTATTAAATTTAAAATTAGGTGTAAACCTATACAGTGTTATTCATTCGTCGGTTAGAACAAGTAATTACCTCTGTGAGACGTTGAGATCTGCTTGCCAAGGATTATATTTTCAAGAAGGTTAGTAAGTTATTTTACGACGCTTTATCAACAGCTTAGGTTATTTAGCGTCTGAATGAGATGAAGGTGATAATGCCGGTGAAATGAGTCCGGGGTCCAACACCGTAAGTTACCCATGCAGTTGCTCATATTGGGTTGAGGGAAAACCTCAACCAGGTAACTTGCCCTGACCGGGAATCGAACCCGGGCCACCTGGTTTCGCGGCTAGATGCTAGATGTGCTAACCGTTACTCCACAGGTGTGGACTATTTTCAAGATCTTCAGGTACCGGTACTTAGGACAAAATGCGCACATTTAATAAATTTTGTTATTTGCCCATTAATGTTAAAATCCGTAGCTAATTTTGTAGGAGATTTGTTCTATTAGTTAATATTGGACGAATTTACTGGTATTTCTGAACATATGTATCTATGTCTATGGCGCTAAACTGGAGAATTCCCACGGTATCTTTGAACTGGGCCATTATGTTTAGCACCAAATTTAAGTAAATACACAATCTTGCCAACATAAGAACACGACGTTGGTTTGTGGCGTCGTTGGAGGGAGAAATTTGCTTCTTTTCTCTCTCTACCTCCTTCGTTCTGAACATTACTAAGAGATAGCACCAATGTTAGCTACAAGATATATTTGCGCAAATATATTGAAGTAGATTACGTGACCTATTACGTGACTTAGATGAGAGTCTCGAGACAAAACAGTTTTGCTATATTTCTTTTTTTTTTTTGTTTTATTAAATGTTAAGCACAGGAACGCCATTTCGTAATTTTATTGAGGAAACAAGCCAAACAAATTATCTTTGCATCAAAAACGGATGCTCTCTGGACCAAATTATTTCATAAATGTTTGAATGCAACAGAAGCCAGAAGTCTTGCACTTGACTAATGCAGTGAATTATTTAAGAATATAGTCGCGAACTTTACTGCCATCATTTCGATTCTGTTGTTTGGCAAGGCTCGGTACGGCCTGGTGACTTGTGGCCAGCGAGTAACGTCGACTATCGACATTGCTCTGCCGTGGGTATTATCCAGTTGTTCCCATATTTATTACCCACTGTTTCGCCAGTTCCTATTTTTCATAGGGAATCTGCAAGAAAAGACTGTATGGTATGCCCGGCTTGGTTACATATGTATGCATGAAAACAGTACTGCTTATTAACAACTCTTTGAACGTAGCTTTATAAAATTTCCCTTAAATATTATTTATCATTTGTCTTTTTTCTTCTGCTATTGCAGTTATAAGCAGCTCAAATAAGAGGCATTTTTTTTTTATTTTCGTAGGGCCCAGTCTTAGAATACAGTCACGAAGTTGGAGTTGTGAGGGTGCTAGGCACAATTGACTGTGCGGGTACTATTTCGCATTGTCTGTAATGAGGCGATATTAGTGATCCTAGTGGTTTGGAACTATGTATGGATGCATATGTACTACGCTTTGAGCTTCTCAACTGTATATACTAGACTGTGACAGACGAATTTAGACACTGAAACCCATCCTCTGTTTCTTCCGCACCGCTACGAGCGCTATACAAGGAAACTTGGGCACTTTATAATCTGTCTTCTAATTCGTTGGTTTATTTAGGTTGGGGAAAAATCTCAGTTGTGTGGAAAATCAAGTTGTAGTGTCTGACGACAACACAGCTGCTGTCACGGCATCCTTGATCACCTCATCCTGAACAATAAAGTTGTAACAATGTTGGCTGATATCTGAAGGAGGGTTATAACTACGTTATATTATGTTTCATACGGGTAAGTGTATTGTTAAATTTTATTATATTCGGCGAATCTTTCTCATGCCCCACCTACTAATAAATATATTGAAAAATGTCTTGGATTTAAAGTATTGAGTACTAAATAATTGATGCGATCACTGGGAGAGCTGTAAGTCCACCCAACCCTCCCAAAATACGTACCTTCCTAATATAAGAAAATCGTCGTGGGTGAAGGAAGAATACCGTCAATCTCTTTAATGTAACAGTGGGTTTCAGTGTTGCCAACATAGTAATAATATACATACCTAATCAAACCTAAACTAAGCTTTCTGATAATACGACGCACATAATCAAACCTAACCTACCACATAATACACATCTAATCAAACCTTACCTAACTTGTCCCATAATACTACACACCAGTAGTAACATTCCTCACTTTTAGTATCATTTCGCTTTCTTGTATTGCTGGCTCTGCCAATCCTGTCGGTTTCCATCTAGTGGAAGTGGATCGTACTTATACTACTAATTTGAAGAAGCAGCAATTGCGACATTCATATTAATTACATTTTACCTGTTTCGTGATATACGGTACTAAATGTGTAAATGTATTAATAATTCTCTATATATGGTACAATAAGGTTTTACACGTGTTGTGGTTGTGAGAAAACTATTGAAAATTGGTTTATAGCGCCAAAAAGGCGGTGACAAATGTGCGCAATATTCGTTCAGTGGCTGGTGGAAGCTCTACATTAACGTTATATTCTATGTATGTGTAAGTTATTTGGTCTGTACTTCACAAATGGAGTTCGAGCGAAACAAGCTCGAACTTTTGAATTAACCCTCAACCACCCAGGCATGGTCACTCAGACCTTTGCGGTTGGTCACACTGCTTATATCTCCATTTCAAATTTAATTGCGCTGCTGTGATTCTGTGTAATTGTTTATTGTTGTTGACGAAGACCTCTGTCATAGTGATTTGTTTGTAACTGCCTCTGGCAGTATTTTATCAACAGTAATCTCACTAGACGTTTTGATTTATCTAGAGAAAATCAAAACTCGAGTGGGATTTAATTGACTATTACACGATTAAAAGAAAGTATATAAAGATTAGAAGTGACGAAGTACTCCAATACAATAAAATATGCTGGGTGACTTTCGGTGCTGGACCCCGGACTCATTTCACCGGCATTATCACCTTCATATCATTCAGACGCTAAATAACCTAGATGTTGACACAGCGTCGTAAAATAACCAAATAAAATAAAAAAAAATACAATAAAATATTAATTGACTTACGAAAATACAACTGTCTTCAAATGTATTATTGTACCATCTCAACATTACAAATATTACGCTAGATGCATGCTAGATGGCAGTAGTGAGTTACGATTACTAGCAATGCCTTCTCGTCGAGAAGTTCTCGATCTATACACGATGGCAATGTTACTAGTTAAGAAGGCTTTGTTGATTCAGTTTCATTTTTATTAAAACAGTTGTATTCCACTTCAGTTATCCGAATCCCAGTAATCAACGTCACTTGACAGATGATTTTCAATAAATCTTAATATTAAACAATCTCTGATACGTGACTATCCATAATATCATATAGCAGAAGCTATAACATAACCTAACTAATGTACACAAGTGTTAGAAAAGTTTTAATTAACGACGATGACATAAAAAATAAACATGAATAATTTTAAAAGGAATAATTATAGAATGTACAATTTTCAAATTTGAATGTGGTCGGTGGTTCAATTGATGTTATATTGGACGTGTGCGTAATAGAAGTGGAACTCGTTAATTAAGGCTTACATGGTGTATTCAACTTATTCAGGATTTCCGAATGGTGCTCTTCATTTATTTGTAAATCGTTTTTCGGAAGCTGCATAGGTATGATCAGTATTTTTTATTAATTCTTGTTCTTGAATGCGAATGCGAGTCATATTTGAAACTGCTGTGCATCGACTGGAGTGGTTTGTAATTATATATATATATATATATATATATATATATATATATTTTTTTTTTTTTTTTTTTTTTTTTGACGTCCAGACCAGAGCAGTTTCAAATGTTGGCAAAGAAAGAAACAAATGCTAGGGACGCGATAAAATTAAACAAATGCTAGGGACGCGATAAAATTGTGCGATAAGCAGCCATGATTGGTTGAAATACGTCCTTTCGTACCGTTTTATTGGTCAAAAGTAGTATGACGTAGTAAGAGTGTAATAGTCAACAGTAATCTCACTAGAGGTGTTGATTTTATCGATAAATCTGCGAGTGGAATACGAGCAGATTTATCTAGAGAAAATCAAAACTCGAGTGGGATTTAATTGACTATTACACGATTAGAAGAAAGTATATAAAGATTAGAAGTAACAAAGTACTCCAATGCAATAAAATAATAATTGGCTTACGAAAATACAACTGTCTTCAAATGTATTATTGTACCATCTCAACATTACGCTAGATGGGAGTAGTGTTTTATGATTATGTTTTCTTGTTACCGGTATCAGTTGTGCCAACTATGGAATCATCATTGAACTCTGTGGACTGTTACTAGTCAAGAAGGCTTTGTTGATTCAGTTTCATTTTTATTAAAACATTTGCATTTCACTTCAATCATCCGGATCCCAGTAATCAACGTCACTTGACAGATGATTTTCAACAAATCTTAGTATTAAAAAATCTCTGATACGTGACTTTCCATAATATATAGCAGAAGCTATAACAAACATAACCTAAATAATATAAACGAGTGTTAGAAAAGTTTTAATTACGGATGATGAAATAAACAAGAAACGTTTTAATTAACGATGATGAAATAAAAAATAAACGAATAATTTTAAAAGAAACAATTACTGAAAGTACAATTTTCAAAATGTTTAATGTTTTAGTGGTTGGTGTTTCAGATGTTATATTGGACGTGTGCGTAAAAGAAGCGAACTCGTTGATTTACATGGTGTATCCCTCAACTTATTAAGGATTTCCGAATGGTGCTCTTCATATAAGACCAGTGATCTTTATTAATTCTTGTTCTTGAATTCCAATGCGAGTCATATTTGAAAGTGATGTGCATCGATTGGAGTGGTTTGTAATTTTCTGTTTTTTGACGTCCAGACCAGTGCAGTTTGAAATGTTGGCAAACAAAGAAACAAATGCTAGGGTAGTGATAAAAATAAACAAATGCTAGGGACGCGATAAAATTAAACAAATGCTAGGGACGCGATAAAATTGTGCGATAAGCAACCATGATTGGTTGAAAGACGTCCTTTCGTACCGTTTTATTGGTCGAAAGTAGTGTGACGTAGTAAAAGTGTAATAGTCACATCTATATTATTTCCGGCGGTCTGGCGGACCATGCCTGGGTACTCACTATGATTAGGAAGCCTGCTCCTTCGTGTAATGTCAATGTGAAAATCCTAAGATCATGAATAACAAACTTGGCCCTTCAAACGCAGTGAATGTGAATGCTCCTAATTTCAACAGTACTATATCACGATGGTATGAGGACGATGAAGGAAGTACTTCTGATCTCGATTGCACCGAAGATGTCGCGATAGAAAGCGAGCATGAGTCGGAATCTGACTTAGAGCTGAGTGATGATGAGAATGATTGCAAAATATGACTGATAATCTTCGGGTTCGCGGATATTGTGACCATCGTGTCTCACTTTCCAAGAAATAATAGGGCTGTCGTTCTGGTATCCTTTATGCATCACTCAAATCTTTTGATGTAAGTGATAAATCAGAAATTATTGCATATTATAATTTGACTAATGGTGGCGCCGATTCCCTACATGAGAAGTGTGCACAAAATAGCTGTGGTCGTCGAACCAGACGCTGGCCTATGGCCATATTTTTTTTAGAATTATTGACATTAGTGCAATTAGTGCATTTATCATGTAAGGTTCCTACAATGACAACGAACCAATTTCCAGAATGACTTTCAGGAAGAATCTTGCAAACGTATTCGTTACTCCCGATATGCATTATTAGAAACAACAAGTTCATTACTTTTGAAATCCGAGTCTCCATCAGAAGACTCTTTGGATCTGAAGAGTCTGTGCCATCATTTGAAGACGAACTTGAGAAACAAAAAAAATTCTACACCTGTCTGCCAAAGAAGCAATGGAAAATAGCAGTCATTTGGCTTTGTTGCAGGAAACCTCTCTGTTTGGAGTGTACAGTGAGGACATGCCGTGTCCACAGCCGTGGAGTAACGGCTAGCGCGTCTGGTCGTGAAACAATGTGGACCGGGTTCGATTTCCGGTTGGGGCATGTTACCTGGTTGAGGTTTTTTCCGGGGATTTCCCTCAACCCAATATGAGCACATGCTGGGTAACTATCAGTGCTGGATCCTGGACTCATTTCACCGGCATTATCACCTTCACTTCATTCAGACGCTAAATAACCTGAGATGTTGATACAGCGTCGTAAAATAACCCACTAAAAAAAAGAGACATTCCGTAACTGAAATGGCACACAGTAAGGAAAAATTCAACAATGTGAAAAGAAGAACCTAAATAATTAAATGCAACTTGCAATGTTTTAGTGTATCCTAAAAAAATATTACATTTTTAGAACTTGTAGTTTTATAACAAAAGAACGTTCTTGTTAAAGTAAAGCCCAACTATGTAATATGCAGGGTCTAGTCTGAAGAGTAACATCGAAAAATGTGTAAAAGTGCAAGATAAAATTAATAGAATTGATCATTTTGAAAATCCATTTAATTTTAACAACATTTATGACAGCCTTAAATATTATCAAAATAGTATCGTGATATTATTCATTTAAATAATTTCAATGTGATAATGTTGTTTCAGACATATTGAAATATATCTGGAATAATTTTCAGTAGTGCTGTTTTGTTATTTTTATATATAATTTTTTTTTCAGCGGGCTCTGTGACAATGTCTGGGTGAGTGGGTGACTTAATTTAGACCTGGGTGGTTAAGGGTTAAACAGCATCCACACATTTTTCATTGGAACCCATCTGTTCCTTGTGATGTACGTCTCCCCATTTTACACTCGTATGTAAAAATTGGACATCAGGAAGACTTATTTACTTTTCATACTTTTATGCTATGCTGATTATTGCTTTGCATTATCATTGAATTCTTAGTACAACATATATCATATTGGCTGTTAATGTGTGTCACACAATTTGTTTTCAATTCTCCGGCTTTGTATGGCAAATGCAGTAAAAGTACATCTACACTGTTCAACTTTAAACATTCTAATAACGAATGCAATAGTGAACGAAACGCATTCAATTGTACATACATTTTTTTTATATACATGACACCACATGCGCCAATTTAAAGCTAACCACGCCGGTGGATATCCTGTGCGTATTTCGTTCCATAGTAGCTTTTAGCGAGCAGCTGATTGTTTTAGTTGGTCGAGAATAAACTGAAAATCCTTTTCTTTGGTGATATACCTTTTAAGCTGAAAATGGCAGCAAGTGCGATTAGCTTTATTGAAGAATATCGCAAATACGAGTGTGTATGAAGTGTTCAGTGACAAATTTGAGAATCAAGTAGGCTTAAGTATTGGATTGATATTGAATATTGGTAAGATCCAAGATTAAGTCGCTGTTTTTCCAGACCATTAGAAGATAGATGATGGGGTATATGGCATCATTTACCATGGCAATTCTTGAAATCATGAATTTAATAGGGGGGGGGGTGCCGTCTCCGACACCCCCGCAGCCTCAAATTCTTTCTCTTATCTTACACCATTTCACTGCTCTCCTTCCATCACGTATTTTCCTGATTAAATTGAAATACCCAATTTACCTATGAATATGCCAGGATTCAATCCTAGCACCTTTCATTTAGTGACCCGTTATCATAGCCATTATGCTACCAATTCGTTGACGAACAATTCCATAAGATTTATAGCATACTTCCGAACAATTAACATCAAATACTTCCAAAGCTATTCATCATATCACTGTTTTATTATATAATAGAACTGAATTCATTAGTTTGCCATTAAACATATTACAGTAAATATTACAAATAGATCTCGAATCAATTAACTTTATATTGCACAGGGAACTCATATGATATGACCACAGTGTACTATATATAGTCGCGAAGCTAAATATGTAGTAAAAATGCAAACATGGGTAGTTGCCCACCACTAGGATCGCTACTATCGCCTCATCATCGCAGATCTCTCACCTAGCAGCCGACAAAATATGTTACACTTTCGTTGTCGTGTTCTTTTGGAAAAATTAACACCTTCCTTCCATTATTGAAATATTAAATGCATAAAGTTAATTTATTATTTTAATGAAGTAGATTAAATTCCACCATAAACTCGAAGATACCTGCAAAAAATAATTTAATGTAATTTTTGTTTGTGCAAAACGAACTGAAATTTACTATAATATCTTCACTCATTCAAGATTATAGCGATAATTAACTATGAAATCAATAAATTATAATTTGCATTTCTCTTTACAACAATAATAATGGAAATATGAATTAATGGAGTAACTTACGTGTACCGGTACTTGTAGTGTAGGCTTACGTAGTTATCAAAGTGGGATGAGGTTAAGCAATAATAATCACACCAGAATTGGAAATAAAACGTGATCAATAAATTTTATTGTAACAGACTTTTTCTACGTCTCTAGTAAAGCAACAAATAAAAATAACAAGAAAATTAACAGCTATAATTAAAAACATATCCTTTGAAGCAAAAAGTAGGCCTAAGCAATAATAATCCCATCAGAATTGAAAATAAAACGTGATCAATAGATTTCATTAAAACAAACTTAATTTTTGTATGTCTTTAGTAAAATAACACATAAAAATAATAACAAAATTAATAGCTACAATTAAAAATATATCCTCTGAAAAAAAAAAGTAGACCTAACCTTTATTTCTCTGGAAATTTAGCAGCCGAAGTCATAGAACTTTAACCGGTATCTAATGTCCTTTCGGTTAGACTAGAACGTTTCAGTGTGAAATTTAAGGATATAATGTATTCTAACAGTCACAAAGAACTTCAAAATTAAGAGTTTTGTTTCTGCACAGCATTCTTGTGGAAACCCAGGAACCTTTCTGAATCTTTCGGAAATCGGAAAAAGGATAACTCTGGCCTCTTTCTCTTACTGTTGCTACAATTTATAGCACTACAAACGTCTCCTCCTTGTCCCATATTATTATTCCAATTATTATATTTAGCCATTAACATTTTCATTATAACCAATAACGAACATTTCACAAGCATCAATGTGAAATACGCAACGAGCTAGCACTCGATAGAAATACGACACAGTCCAAAGTCGAACATGGACAGTCTATTGTTTCTAGTTGCTAACCGCTTGGATCGCTTTATCACGAGATTTGCAAGAAAACACCTCAAGCTTCGCGACTGTATATAGTAGACTTTGATATGACTGCGTAACTACCCTTATCCACTATCAATTGTGTTACTATACGTGTATGAAATCGAATCACTACTCTACTTCATTTAGTATTCAGTTATTCCTATTTAGCTATGTTTCATTGTTACATTTTTATTAAGATAGTTCTTCGAACTTGCAATGTAATGGGCAGACATACGTGACGTCATGCAAGCCTATTACGTCATGCATCTTATTGACCGGGAAAACAGCGACTCTACCCTGGACAATATCTTAATGTTATATTATATAAATACCTCTATATAAATATATATATTTATTTATTTACTTATTTATATTTATATATTCGTAGTGATGACGTTCAACACAGCCCACCATGTAGACACAAACTATACATACATCTCAATTGAACCTGCGTTTTCAACTTGATTCTTTCAATATTTTCCCCAGTCTGAGGAATCTTCTATGCCACATCAATAAATTTAAGAATGCAGTGATATTGTCAGACTCCAGAGCAGTTATTTTATTAATAGTCTCTAAGCACGCACCTTCATCTCAAACAGCAGAAATGACTAAAATGCTCTCTCAATTAATATCACTCAATAAAGGAATTGTATTCCAATGGATACCATCCCATTGTGGAATCCTGGGAAACGAGAATGCGGATGCTTTAGCAAAGAAGAGCAGCACTGCTACTTACAGACCTGTTACTAAATCTACGTATTACTCTGTGAAAAGATTTATTAAATCTACGTACTTAGACTTCAACAAACAAAACTTGATAACACAATCTTAAGGGAAAAAATGGAACTCTCTGCATCGCAATCCATAGTTAATTCCCGATTTACCACGAAAATCGTCTGTAGCTGCATTTAGATTGGCAATAGGCCATGATTGTTTGGCCAAACACCTGCATAGAATTGGAATATATCAGTCCCTTAACTGTCCATCGTGCAACTCAAACCAGGAAATGAATTCGGAACACCTCAAAATCTGTGCTTCAGTGGCTGACCATGATAATATCTTTGAAATATATTAAAGTGCAAGAGGTCAAATGACTTTATTGTCACACGCCTTGCATTGGAAAACAACATATTTTCCCCAGAATACATGCATACAAGCACAGAAAATTGAACCATGTAGATGCACCTTAACAGCTCTAAAATCAACATCCTGGTTTGTTTGTGTCTGCTAAGAATATGTGGAATAATTATTCCAGCTATAGTAAGTATATCCAAATGTGTGACATATTCGGATCTATATGACTATAGGATATCGGTAGTGTGTTTATGAGAATATATGTTGGCTAGATTGGAGAATGGGGTGATGTCATGTGGTCGACGTATGTGAAAAGGTTAGTGGGTTAGTTGAGGTGATATTTCAATGACATGATGTGAAATATGTGGGAAGGTTAGTGGGTTAGTTGAGGTGATATCTCAGTGAGTTTTATTTACTCGACGTGTTGGTTTACGTCGTCTATGTTGTGACGTCAGAATCGCTTGTCAAACTTGAGGAACGAAAAGTAAGCGATATCCTATAATAAAAAAATCCCACATATTCTTTGTGAATTTAAGTTTACTTTTTTTTTTCTTTTTCAGCCGTCATGGACGTAATCAAGAAGGAACGTGATATCGACACTCTAGCATTAGAAGGAAGTAATAACACATATATAGGAAAGGAGAAACTTCAGGTATCCTATATGAGAGTGACTACTTCTTGCTATTTATTTTCTAAATATTTCGTATACAACAATATAGCTTATCGAGTGGGCAGAAAGAATATCCTACAATGACTCTGAGCCCCACAGACCCCACAGGGAGGAGGCTCATCACCGTGCTGCTGACTCATGTCACCTCATTGATTGTGCATTATCTTCCAACCAGTACTGGTACAGGGGTATCTTATGGTTATCATGATGTTCTTCCCTTCCACTATAGCTCGTCCACGGAACCAGACTTCACCACCTGTTGTAGTTTCTCAAATCCATCATAGTATTATACAGTGGTTAAAGTGTTACGACAAAATTTCTACCTGATGAAGATGCATCGCCTCATGAGCCCGACTAATTCACTTCTTAAACTGGAAGAATATGTTATTTAAAAATGATGCCTTGCCAGTAGTTTCATCGGCAAGGAGATTTTGCTGCTTAAAACATGGCACTCATTTCTTACCGTGGTCATAGCTTTGAGGTACAGATTAAATAGCCTGCCTTCTAATTTGTCTTGTAGAAGTAATATAATAAGGGAAGACTGAGTTCGAAGATAATTGCTGTCCAAATCAACATTTAAGAGAAGTACTCTGCTGTATTGTGCCACTTATTACCCTCAAAAGAAATATCTAATACAATAAATCATTTTAAATCCTGTTTCAAACTTCCAACCATGCTTTTTATAAATAAGTATTTGTATATGCAATGTAAAAAGGCGTAATATTGTACTTGAACAATACAATTTAATAATATACAGGTATTCTTTTAAATGCTGCGTTACCATGCTTTCCATAGAAATTATATCACTACTGACTCTGATGTGTGTACACGTGCTTTCGTTCTCATCAGGATTTAATAATATATTGGAGGGCCATTAAAGATGGTCACTGGTTTATCGTGAATAACTACATATGGTACATTTGATAATTATTATGTTTTGATGTGTTGCAGGAAGGAAATGCATTAGATCTGCAAGTGACTGGAATAAAGACAGAATGTATGGACCACGGCTATGGAGTAAAATCTGAGATGACATTTGATAAAACTCCTGTGCCAATTGAGGTGTCTTTTGTCAAAAGTGACGTTGAGGTGAGTGCAGTTTATGAAGTGTGTTGGTCTCTCTGTTCTTCACTGGCTGATGTGGCTGCTACATTCGGGTGACCAGGGGATACGATTGAAGCTTTCATGCTGTCCATTTCTTCATCCTACATTTTTCGTTATTCTTTTCCACCCCTGTTTTATCATAGGAACCGCAATGTTGAACATTTACAAAATTATATACATTTTGATTTCTTCCTCAATGATTATTAATTTTACCATGTCTGCTTTTAATTTAATTGACAGAGCAGTACGGAATGGGGGCCAATTTCAGTTGATCCCGTAGTAGGTGACTAAATTCTACTTTGCAGCAGGTTTAGGAAATAATCTTAATTGTGTGTTTCTTTTTTTCTTTCCAATTCCCCTTTTTAAATTTCTTTTTAGCCAAACTTATTTGATGCCTATTTCTTGATACCATTTGTTTGTAATTACGCAATAAAGACATATCGCAAAGACAACTTTAGGGTTCCTTTGGCCATCCTCGTGCATTCTGCAGTATGTAGCTTCCGCACACTGACTAACATGGGGAGGAAGAATTAATCGTGGCTTCATTCTAGACAAGCCTTTTCGGTAAAATCCAAGATTCAGTTGCTGTTCTTTTAGACGAATTGGAGATCGATGACGCAATATGTGACGTCACGCACGATGATAATATTTGAAAATACGATTGAATTCGGGGGTTCACGCCTCAAATTCCTAGCTACCCCAAGTTATCGTTCTTCCACCTTACATCAGTTCACTTCACACTCTTCCTCATATTTTTCTCTATTCACCCTCTACCTACTTTATTTTATAAATTACTTCATCTTATTTGGAATACATGACTTACCTTAGAATACTCTGAGATTCGTCCTTCGTACTAGTAACTCATGTTGAAGTAATTCTGTACCTAATCTGTAAAAGAGTACAGTACCTTACGTACTGTAAATTCAATCTTCACTTCTGCTCGACCCGAAAAGATAAAATTACTCAGACATGTTATCTACTGTCTGTGCAAGTGGTTATGTCGCAGGATCGTGGAAATGGGGGAAATCACGTGACAGTTAATTACTTAACGAGGCCCTTTTATATAAGTTATTTTAAACAGTTGAATGGGTGTAGTGTTACGTAGACGTCCAATCCCTAACAGAAATTAATGTTCTCAGAAAAGAGCTAAGACAGCCCAGCCACTAGTCTTTACAGAGAGGCGAATAGAAGAAGGTGTGGAAAACCGGAATGCGAACTAGGCAATTGGAGGACAGTACCTGTTGCGAAAATGATGCACTATTGAAAGCTCACTGGAAAACGCGAACATATTTTTGGAATGGACTGTTTACTATGACCGTAATGCTACTATGACTTTATATGCGGTCTTGGATCTGTGTGGAGGACGGTTGAACTTCATTAGTAGATGGGATGGGAATGAAGTACATTCAAAAACTCGGGTACCATAAAAATTAAAGTAAAATTGAAATGATGTCCATGTACATGACGTCATATAAGCCTATTACGTCCTCCAACTTATTGATCAGACAACAGCGAATCTTCATTGGTCGTTCCGACTTTTCATACAAATTATTTCACTACTGACACTGGAGTGAGTACTCGTGAAATCATTGACATCAGGATTAATTAATAGAGTGGACACACTTTAAAAAGAGTCTGTGGTTTTTCTTGGGAGACTTACGATATACGACATAATTAAATTAAAATTAAAATTAATGATGATTTGTTTAATCGTTTTAGTTATTCATAATTGTATTATGTTTTTTTTCTTTTGCCATTGTTTTCTCTTTTCCATTGTATTTGTTTACCTTTTATTTATTTTTTAAAATAATTTTATGGTAAGCTTTGTCTTTTAGGCAGCCTCCACTTAGAAGAAGTTCAATAGAACCAAAGTTGTACAGAACATACAGTAAAACACTTGGAAATAAAACAATAAATCAGTAATTATTATGTTGTTTGTTTTACAGGAAGGAAATGAATTAGATCTGCACATGGCCGAAATAAAGACGGAATGTATGGATCACAGCTATGATCTGAAATCAGAGATGACATTTGAGGAATCTCCTGTGCCAGCAGGCTTTCCCGTCATGAAAAGCGAGGCGGAGGTGAGTGTGTTGGTCGGTATTTCTCTCTCTATTACCTACCAGCAGATGTGACTGCTAGACTGACGTCACCACCGAAACGATTTCTGCTCTCATCTGTCCAGTTCTTTGTCCTCTATTTCTTCGTGAATTTGTTTCACTCAATTTTTCTCTTAGAGACTAATGCTGAAAATTTACTAAATCATATCAGTTTTGAATTTTTTAATCATTATTGCTAATTCTTACAATATCCACTTCTACTGGATTTTAATTGACAGTCCAGTATAAAGTTAGCCGGTGGTTGATAGTAAACTTGTCTTTTCTGCGTGGTGTAGGGAATACAGTTAATTAGGTTTCTTTAATTTTTCTTTCCAAATTCCTTTGATAGTTGAAATCCACATCATTGATGCCTATTTATTGTGACGTCAGTAGTTGGCAGATATGCATGAACGTCACAATTCACAATGATTATTTCAGAGTATTGGTGGGATGTGCTTTGAAGACTTGTGAATCTGACTGTGTGAGAGGTTTGTCACTGGATTCTAGAGTTCCAAAATCACAGCTCCAACATACCAATATCTCTGCCTGATATGGGACTCACAGTGGTAGCGACTGTTGTACGTATAAATGACAGCTTCAATGTCCAGACAGTTGCAAGTCACATAGTTATGTTGTAGGTCAACACAAATGAGATCTAATTTATATTGTTTCAACTCAAAAGGTTGACGTCGGTAACTCTTTGTTAGTGAAGCTATGGAGTCGCTATATTCTTCCATGAATGCTTCTCTTAATCATTCGCAAATATTCTTGAACGAATGTAGATGCCCACATATGGCGATGACCGTTGTGAGCGTCTTTTTTCTTCAGTTTGCACGCTGAGCTAATCACTATTGTTCACATAAAGCAAGGCACTGGCATATCAATTCAGTTTTCTGAAGAGTGATAAAGATAAACATCTCTCTGCTCACACTGTACAACAAATTTGAACTTTGTGTCTGCCCTTTAGATGAAAGTGTGTGATTCTGTATAAACAAAAGGTGCTTAATTCATATCTGAAAACCAAAATGGTCCATCATGTACCCTTATTTTAGGAGACACGCTTTTCATATGTATACAGATTGGTCAGAGAGAAAATTAACAGCGACTCTCATTACGGAAAACACGTACACTAAAATGATTTTTTTGGCCGTTTCCGCTTGTAGGCATCTGGTGGAGTGTCCCTGATAGTAGACCAACAATATTCAGCTAGCATACTTCCATTCCATCGTCCACTGAAGCGCTTTTCAAACATAGCAATGTCCTGGTGGAATCTTTCGCCATGCTCATCACTAACTGCATCTGGTGGAGTGTCCCTGATAGTAGACCAACAATATTCAGCTAGCATACTTCCATTCCATCGTCCACTGAAGCGCTTTTCAAACATAGCAATGTCCTGGTGGAATCTTTCGCCATGCTCATCACTAACTGCATCTGGTGGAGTGTCCCTGATAGTAGACCAACAATATTCAGCTAGCATACTTCCATTCCATCGTCCACTGAAGCGCTTTTCAAACATAGCAATGTCCTGGTGGAATCTTTCGCCATGCTCATCACTAACTGCATCTGGTGGAGTGTCCCTGATAGTAGACCAACAATATTCAGCTAGCATACTTCCATTCCATCGTCCACTGAAG
Organism: Periplaneta americana; assembly: GCF_040183065.1. Classification (NCBI taxonomy): domain Eukaryota; kingdom Metazoa; phylum Arthropoda; class Insecta; order Blattodea; family Blattidae; genus Periplaneta; species Periplaneta americana. Next base: position 161,948,131 of record NC_091132.1, read on the forward strand.
CCCTTTTCAAACATAGCAATGTCCTGGTGGAATCTTTCGCCATGCTCATCACTAACTGCACCCAGGTTTTGAGGGAAAAAATCTAGATGCGAGTCCAAAAAGTGTAGTTTTAAAGACATATTGCAGCCTATAACACGAAAGCATTTCACCATGTCACGAACAAGATCTTCATAGTTTTCAGCTTTCTCGTTTCCAAGGAAACTTGAACATACTGATTTAAATGCCTGCCAGGCTGCTTTTTCTCCTTCTGATAGTTTAATTTCAAAGTCTTCGTCATGCATGACTGATTTAATTTGTGGGCCAATAAAAACCCCTTCATTTACCTTTACCTCACTTAAACTTTTGAATTTGTTTCTGAGATACAAGAAGGCTAACCCTTCTCTGTCCAGCGCTTTTACAAAAATTTTCATTAAACCAAGTTTAATGTGCAATGGTGGAAGAAAGACATATTGCGGATTCACAAGTGGTTCATGAGATATGTTTTTGGTGCCAGGAATGTAGTTCTGTCGTGGAGGCCACTGTTTACGGATGTAGTGACTTTTTCTGTCACGACTATCCCATTCACATAGGAAGCAGCAGAATTTAGTGTATCCTTGTTGCATGCCTGTTAATATCCCAATAACTTTTAAGTCTCCGCAAATGTGCCATTTGAATGTAGAGTAGTCAATTAATTTCAATATAGCACTCATTACCTCATATGTTTCCTTGGTATTTACAGCATTATATGCTATAGGAACAGAGGGAAAAACATTGCCTATATGGAGGAGTACTGCCTTTAGACTACGTTTGCAAGAGTCAATAAACAGGCGCCAGTCTCCTACAATGTGTTCGTGTCCCAATGCCTGAAATAACCCATTACATCACAGCAATAAATAATGCCTTCTTTCTCCGCAAAATAGTGCCGAAAATTGCTTTGTCGTCTTCTAAATGAATGCTGGAATTATGGTATGATCAACCTGGCAGTGAATGATTGATGTAGATATATATTTCTGAATGTGTCTAAATCTATCCCTGCACTGAAAATGTTTGATAGAAGAAGCAGGATATTCGAAAAATAATTTACATTAAGGAAACATAGCAATATTATCGAGGAAATACATAAAATACTAAATTGTGGATTTTTTGGAAAATGGTTCGTCTTAGGCAAAAACCGAGTAAAGATTCGTTATTTCCAGCCATAAATATACAAGAAACACATGTTTTCATGTAAAGGGCATTTATAATGTTGTACAGTGTCATTAAAAGCTGGGCATTCCTTTTGGTTATTCAGAGCTTTGTTGATTACAGTGATATTGAGTCCTAGGCGAATTGGATATCCACAGATAGGGGTGGTCGCAGTCGCCAGGAATGATTTGAACACAAAAATCACACTCTTACAAAATCGCAATTTCCTATCACAGGGGATTTTGCCGGAGTTTACACAGTTGGGAGATGTAACAGCAACAGCCAACTTTAGCTTCAGAGTTCCCATGCCATTCTCCTCCTCTCTGCAGTAGCAATCTCACACTGTTACTTGGTGAGGACTATTTAATCGTTTCATCGAATTCAAACTCCCATCTCAAACAAATAGAATGGTTTGGGAACAATAACTTGTATATATGTATGTATGTATGCATGTATGTATGTATTTATTCGCACTGCAAATTGGTAAAAACACGGTGAGAATGGTAACTAATTACATTTATTTATTACAATGATAATAAAATAGTCATAATATTAATAATAAACTAATAATAGCAATACATATAATAATATTAACAAGGACCGTCCTAAATTAAATAAATCACTTAATATAACATAATTAATTAAAGAAAATCTAATTTATATCTTAACCTTAAGTTCGAACTTATAACCGCGAGTATTTATGATATGTTTATACATGTACAAGCACTTTTCAGCAACACACTCATTTCGCTATCAATTCACTCATTGCACTGGAACTATGAAACATTTCACTGGCACTATCCTGATTCACTAACACTTCGTAAACATTTCACTTTTCAAATACTTTGCACTACCACTGTAAAGTATAGAACTTCACTGATACAAACACTCTTCACTGACACAACGCATTTCACAGACACAACACACTTCTTCACTGATACAACACTTCAAATAACAGAACATCAATTATACCCTTATTATTCCGAAGAGTTGTACTTACTATATTAACGTCAAATCACTAGCCTAAACCCCATTGCAAGCAATTTAGGACGATCACTATAACTCACACCCGTTCACTGTAAATCTATTTTTCTGCCACTATAACTCTCAGATTTTAGTTTCAAGCTAACTGCGATTTCACTACAACACACTGCACACCAAATATAGGCCACTGGCATTCACTAGACACTATACTGCTTAGACACTATACTTGTAAAACCACAAAATAGTCTGCATTATATATTACCATCTATTAGTAAAAAGTCCTTAAGCCCATTTTTAAATACATATTTGATTATTGTAAAGCCTTTAGCAAGTCTGCAGGTAGTGCATTCCAGTCCCCGATAATACGATTGAGAAAAGAAAACTTTCCGTTATCTGTCCTCTGTCTTCTTTCCCTCATGGAAGTGGACTCTGGAAGAACATAAAAATATGAATGCCGTAAGTGAAGTAAATGAACATAATAATACGTGGAATTGTCCCCCTGAATATTCACAAATGAGTAAATTTCTTCCATTTTGTTTACCCTGTGCAAATTGCTTTTTCTCCATTTTCAAATTGTTTTAGAATTTGACAGGCCTTCATTCATTTAGTTCCGTCGTATGGTTGTTGTAATTCCGGAGATTTCTGAAATAGTTTCAAACTACCTTACCAAAAATTTCCATTACCAATTTTACCGTAACAATTTGATCACTTGGGAAATAGGTCTTCCTGAATCCTACTGAATTATGACCATCTCAGAATATGATTCAAATGTCATTCTTATTTACTCTTCTAGCTGACTTATAGTTTTCGAAGTTGTTACTTAAAACTGGACATTGTTCACAAAATCCGATAATAATGTGTTTTTGTGTTTGATAAATTCATATTCATTCTACACCAATAATGCATGAATTGTTTACTGGATTAAGTGGGATTTAAAATCTAGTCTGCTGCATTTAAGCTACCATTCTGTGAGCCTTCAGCTATTATTTTTCTATAGGTTATCTTCACATTCTCTTTTGCAGGACGAGGCATGTGAGATACATAAAGAGCAGGATGAGGTCGAACTACAAGTAACGGCAGAAGAGAATGAAGTATTTACTGAAGGGTGAGTGAAGTGTGTCGTCCTTTACTTGGTTGTTGGTTTCATTGCTTTATTTAAATAATAATGACGGATAATAGGAATTACTAATTAGTTTCAACATGATTGTTGTTCAAATGAAGTACTCACTATGCTGAACTCCTGTGGTCACATGTAAATCTGTCTGTATGTCTCTCTTTATGTTTGTCTATCTGTATATCTGTCTCTCCTTATCTGTTTCTTTGTATCAATTTCTGTCTGTCAATCTATTCGTCCATTTATAGGTTTGTGTGATAGTCTGTCTATGTATCCATTCTTCCCCCTACCCATCCTTATTATCTTCTTTGTTAACGATTTGATCTCATTTTATCCATTTCCAATCTCCAAACCTTAAAGGTGATTGACAGTAATGTTATGCCCCCCATGTCTTTCCTTGAATTTTTCACTATTTTATATCCTTATATAACAATTCAGTTGGTGGAGCATGTGGAACTTGTCAGCTATTTCTCAGTAATTGTCATACTGGACAGTCAAGAAGAAACTTCATGGGGAATTTCACAAAAGAAAGGCAGCTGTGTAAATTCTATTAATCGAAATATATGTTTGCTGAAGTAGTAGTTATGTGAGTTTAAGTTATTTTGCGTGGTTTTCCTCTCAACCCATTAAGAGAAAATAGTGGGTAACTTTAACGGTCCTGGACTCTGGACTCATCTCGCTAGCATTTACATCTTCATCTCATTCAGACTGTAGACAACCAACTATAGTTGTTGATAAAGTGTCGTAAGAGACCAACCATAAAGCACTTATCAGAATTAACTTGCGTACTTTCACATATTTACAAAGTATAATATATTTGTATTGGATGTTATTTTCCTTTCATGAAATATCCTTCTTTAGGCTTCTTGCTCGAATTAACAGCACATTTTCTTCACAGCACTGGAGTTCCACCTTGCTGCCACAGTAATAGAGAAGATGAAAGCCTTGAAATGCGTGAGAAGACCTTCAAATGTGATGTTTGTGGAAAGTGTTTTTTCGATTCGATAGAACTCAAAAGACATAGTGTTCTCCACAAGCCCAAAGGACCGTTGATATCCAAAGATTGTGGAAAGGACTGTTTGCAGGTGGATCTTCTCAAAACGCACGCTTGCGTACACACAGGCGACCAGACGTACAGTTGTAATTTTTGTAGAAATAAATTTTCGGAAACTATTCGTCGCACAGGCAACATATTCAGTTGTGATGTATGTGGAAAGAGGTTTTCGAAATCTGGTAATCTAAAAAGACATTCAGTCGTACATACAGGGGAGAAGGCATTCGGTTGTGATATTTGTGGTAAGAAATTTTCGCTTTCTAGTAATTTAAAAAAGCATACACTCGTACACACAGGGGAGAAGCCATTAGGTTGTGATATTTGTGGAAAGAAATTTTCGCTTTCTAGTAATTTAAAAAAGCATTCTTTCATACACACAGGGGAGAAGCCATTAGGTTGTGAGGTGTGTGGAAAGAAATTTTCACAATCTAGTGCTTTGAAAAGGCATGCCCTCGTACACACAGGGGAGAAGGCATTTAGTTGTCATATATGTGGAAAGAAGTTTTCGAAATCTGGTAGTGTAAAAAGACATTCAGTCATACATACAGGGGAGAAGGCATTCGGTTGTGATATTTGTGGAAAGAAATTTTCGCTTTCCAGTAATTTAAAAAAAGCATACACCTGTACACACAGGGGAGAAGCCGTTCGGTTGTGATATATGTGGAAGGAAATTTCCACATTCTAGTTCTCTTAACCGTCATGCACGTTTACACACAGGGGGAAGGCTTTCAGTAGTGATGTATGTATAAAGAAATTTTTCGTTCTCTGGTACACTGAAAAGGCATGCAGTCGTACATACAGGGCAGAAGGCATTCAGTTGTGATATATGTGGAAAGAGATTTTCGGATTCTGGTAATTTAAAAAAAATGTAATCTTACATACTGGGATATCTGTGGAAAATAATTTCCCCTTTATATTAATATAAGGAAGCATGTACTCTTTTATAATCGAGAAAACCCATTCAATTGTGATTATGTGGAAAGAAACTTTACCAATCAGTTAATCTAGGAAAAGGGATGAACTTTTATATAAAGCGGAGAAGCGATTCTGTTATATTTTTGAAAGGAATTTTTGGAATCAGGTAATCTAAAAAAGCGTGTACTCTAACATACAGGCGAGAAACCTTTCAGTTGTGATATATGTGGAAAGAAATTTTCCCAATACGTTAATCTCAAAAAGCATGCACTCTTACATACAGGGAAGAAGGCATACACTTGAGATACATGTGAAAAGAAGTTTTCGTAATCTAGTACTCAGAAAAAGCATAAAATCGTACACACTGGGGAGAAGGCGTTCAGTTGTGATATATTTGAAAATAAATTTTCTCAACCTGGTACACTGAAAAGGCATGCTGTCGTACACTGACTGAGAGAAGGCATTCAGATATGATATGAATGAAAAGTTTTTTTCAGAATCTGATAGGCTAAAAGAGGATGCGCTCGTAGCCATGCGAGATGTTCAGCTGTGGTGATTTTAAAATATACATTGCATTTTCATGTGTTTCTTCTCTCTGAATTCAGTCATATGTTTACAGATATATTTAATGACCTTGTGGTGAAGTCAACTTTTCATTGTCAAAAAAGATTGAACTGCTTGCCGTTACTGTAATGTTTTCTTTCTCAGGATAGTTTTTCTATTAATTGTAAGTGAGATTTTCTTTCCATACGATTTGTTAAGTTACTGATTGTAACATAGCGTTCTATACTTTCTGTACACGTTTCTGAATTACGTTTGTGAAGTCGGAACTTTAAAGATTTAAATAACCAAGAACTGGACACATACAAAGCAAGCAATGACTACTATACTTGTAACCTCAGAATAATACGGACTAGAACGTAAATGTTAATATTAAATTTGTTCCTTGTGCTATGTGTAATACTATATTTATGTCAAGATAATATATTGATTTGGTACCCAGTGGAGTTTCTGTATTGAATCTTGCTCTTTCTTTGGCATTGCGTAAAATGAGTACCAGTGCTTAAACTGAATACTTAATTTTTTTAGGCACAGGTATTTTAAATACTCACTCTAGGTATTGATAACACTGGTAGAAACGGCCCTGGGCTAGAGGTAATTGTATTTTAAAGAAAAATTATATATTCAAAGCTTAAAATTCTCTACTGGTATTAAGTCACAATTCAAAATCGCTACCATTTTTTTTAATTCCCATTAGACTACAGACATACCTAATGCAGAAAATTAATATCTTCAGGCTGGAATGAAGAGCATACAGGTTAAAAAAATTTTCTAATGCAGCATTTTGCAAAATATGCAACTCCTCTTTGGCAGCCCATTTAGCAGATCTGAAAAAGGATGGAAGCAGTAGTATGGATAGAAAGGTGTTGTCTACTAGTTTCTTGCCGAAAAATCAAATGTTATTAAACATATTCCTGTTGTTTCCAGAGGGAAGAAGGCATTATATTTAAAATTAGCTGTAAACCTACACACTGCAATTCATTCATAGGTTAGAGCAAGTGATGACTTCTGTGATTCGTTAAGATCTGCTGGCCGAGTATCATATTTTCAAGATCTTCAGGTTACTTAGGACAAAGTGCTCACGTTTAATAGATTGTGATATTTCCCCATAAATGTTAAACTCAGTAGCTGATTTTGTAGGAGATTTATTTTATTCGTCAATATTGGACGAAAGTACTGATATATCTGTTCATAAGAATCTGTGTACGAGATATTGTGTATTATGTATCGTATCGAGATATTGTGTATCGTATGTGTATTAGATATTATGACAAAGTAGAATATAAGATTATTGCAGAATACTTAACAATAGTTTTTTGTTTCATATATATTAGCCACTGTTTCCCAGTTCCTTTTTCTTCAAAGGGAATGTGCAAGAAAAGCCTGCATGGTACATATGCCCGGATTTGTTACACAGGCACGCATGGAAAAAGAGCTGTTTATTAACAACTGAACAGTTCACTGCAAGAATGATGGATGGCACTTGGAATACATTTCTCAGGAGAAGCAATTGAAAGTTTGAAATGCTTAGCTCTCAAACCTTAACTGTGATTTTCCGATCATTACTGGACAATGACTATAAGTGTTAATACCATATAACTCTCTATGTACATTCTGATGTCCTAAGCTATGCTTTGATTGTCTTGGTTCATTTTCGACAAAAAAGTGACATCCATCATTCTTGCAGTGGACTGTACAACTATGGACACAACTTTATAAAATTTGCCTGAAATATTATAATCATTAGTCTTTTATCTTCTGCTATTGCAGTTATAAGCGTTCTACATAAGAGGCATTTTTTTTATTTCCGTAGCGCACATCTCCGTATACACAGCATTGTAAGCAGACGCGGACGAAATTACACAACGAAAAGCATCTTCCATTTATTCCGCACCCCTAAGAGCGCTATGCAGGGCAACTTGGCCACTTTATAACCTGTCCTCTAACAGGTTGATTTATTTAGGTTGTGGGAAAAAGCCTCAATTATGTAGAAAAATCAAGTTAAAGTGTCCGGCGACAACACATTTGCTGTCACGGCTTACATGATCACACAAACTGTTTAAAATCAACGACCTATAAAGAGAATGGTCTTTTTTAACAGGTTGGTTTTATTAAAAATAATAATAAAGTTGCAGCTATGGAGGTTGATATCTGAAGGAGTGTTATAACTACGCTAATTTATAATTCATACAGGTAAGTTTACTGTTAAATTTTATTATATTCTATATAAGTGTAAGTTACAAGATCTGATATTCAGAAATGGTATTCAAGCAAAAAAAAAAAAAAAAAAAAAAAAAAAAAAAAAAAAAAAAAAAAAACGCTGAATTTTTAATGTAAGAGCATCCACACATTTTTGCGTACCTGCATTCGAACCCGTCTGTCCTTTGTAGTGTTCATCTCCTCAATTTATACTCCTATGTAAAAATTGGAGAATAGGAAGACTTATTTACATTTCAAACTTTAGATAAACTCCAGAATACGGATTGCACCCTCTCCCTCTTACTTCAAAATTTCAATCTCGTTCAAACAAAATAGATTATTGGCACTGAAAAGTGCCTTTTCGTAAATATAATGATGCGCATTAGACAGACGCAGACAAATCTGCTGTTTTTATTATTTTAAGCCATAATTTGGTAGGTGCAATCTGTGTTCTAAAATTTTACCACAATAAGATTTTACATGTGTTGTGGTTGTGAGAAAACTATTGAAAATTATACGATGAAAGAGTAATGCAACGAAGAAAAATTCTCTCCGGCGCCGGGATTTGAACCCGGGTTTTCAGCTCTACGTGCTGATGCTTTATCCACTAAGCCACACCGGATACAACCCCGACGTCGGACAGAACTGTCTCTGATTGAGTTTATAGTGCCAAAAAGGCAGTGACAAGTGTGCGCAATATTCGTTCAGTGGCTGGTGGAAGCTCTACATTAACGTTATATTCTATACAAGTGTAAGTTATTTGGTCTGATCTTCACAAATGGAGTTCGAACAAAACAAGCTCGAACTTTTTAATTAAACAGCATCCACACATTTTTCGTTGGAACCCGTCTGTTCCTTGTGGTGTACGTTTCCCCATTTTACACTCGTATGTAAAAATTGGACAACAGGAAGACTTATTTACATTTCATACTTTTATGCTATACTGATTATTGCTTTGCATTATCGTTGAATTCTTAGTATAACATATATCATATTGGCCGTTAATGTGTCTCACACAACTTCAGTTTTCAATTCTCCGGCTTTGTATGGCAAATACTGTAAAAGTGCATCTACGCGGTTCAACTTTAAACATTCAAATAACGAATGCAATAGTGAACGAAACACATTCAATTGTACATACATTTTTCCAGTAAACATGACAGCGCATGCGCCAATTTAAAGCTAATCACGTCGGTGGATATCCTGTGCGTATTTCGTTCAATAGTAGCTTTTAGCGAGCAGCTGATAGTTTTAGTTGACCGAGAATAAACTGAAAACGCTTTTCTTTGGTGATGTTGCACGTTTTAAGCTGAAAATGACTGCAAGTGCGATTAGCTTTATTGAAGATTATCGCAAATACGAGTGTGTATGAAGCAACGAGTTAGAAAGAGAAAGATATAGAGTGGTCATTGCGCCGCCATGTTTGAAGAAAATTGAACGACCCTCGGTAATGAACTTATGCGCCCAAAACAAAGTGGGCGTGGTGATAACTTACATTAGAATCGTCAGCTGTCTTAATTTCGTTTGCATAAATCAGTTAAACTGAAGTGGAAAAACCTAGTATTTCGTCAAATACGTACTAGGAACTTAATCTAAACTTATGTACGCTAGATTTAAAACACTTGAGCTATTCCTAGTAGGAATGCTTAAAAGAATAACCAAAGCAAAATTGTCATGTAGTATGACAAGAAGTCCTAGCAAATATACTGAAGAAAATGTTAATATTCCTAGGTTCTTTTAAATGCGACCTGCAAGATTGCCTATAAAATGAACGAGTATGATTCGGATGATTTTATTAAATTGTTTTCCTATCTCTACACGTTGCAAAACTATTTACTATACCATAAGATATAGAATGAAAGCAGGCCCTATCTGTAGTAAACAACCTTTACCTCCAAGCTTGTAACGTGGGTGAAACATGACAAAACACGCTTTCAGTTTTTTTGTTACAGTAAAGTATAATTATTATCGAAATGTGAACGTGAGGCCAACAGCCGGCTGGTCTGTCTGAGTCTTTCAAGGGCTGTGGCACCACAGATAATTATTAGTGTATAATTGAACACCCACGTACAATAATGGTTTAAGTAGTTACGAAATATATTCATACTTACCCCATTATTGCACGTGGGTGCTCAATTATGTTCTTTCATGTCCTTACAGTCAAAATACTAACAACAATACGACCTACCCCAGAGTTTTGCGTTATTTTGTATGCGAGTGTCGAAATACAATTTTAATATTTGATTACTATTACTAGGTTTGAAACGGAATTGTGGCGGTTTTATCTGTATTTAGTTTAACCTTATTAATAGTGAACCATTTATTTGATTAATCGTTTGTCTTCGAAATAGGCCTACTTCTTATAAGCTACAGCTCATCGTCTTCTTGTATAAGCAGTAAGGACAGAAGGAGCAGAAATAAAGGATGCCGGTGTCGAAATACAGTTTTAATATTATATTGCTATTTGTTTTTCACTGGGTCTGAAAAGGAATTGTATTGGTTTTATCCGTATTTAGTTTAAGTACATTACCAGTGAACCATTTATTTTGTTTATGCCGGGCGTTGTTACACATTTATGCATAAAAAAATGCTGCTGATAAAAAAACTATGGACTTAACTTCATAAAATTTACTTGAAATATGATATAACAGTTGTCTTTTTTCTTTTGACATTGCAGTTATATGCAGCACACAGAACAGGCATGTTTTTTTTCTTCGTTTTTTTGTACTTCTTACCTCCGTTATACAACATTGTAAGCAGACGAATTTTTACAAAGGTGGGCGCTTAGCTCAGATCTGCCGTGATTCGCGGTGGCACCGCCAAGAGCGCTGTACAGGACAACATGGCCACTCTATAGTCTTCTCTTTCTAACTCGTTGGTATGAAGTGTTCGGTGACAAATTTGAGAATCAAGTAGGCCTAAGTATTGGATTGATATTGAATATTGGTAATATCCAAGATTAAGTCGCCGTTTTTCCAGACCAATAGAAGATATACGACGCGGTATATGGCATCATTTACCATGGCAGTTCTTAAAATCATGAATTTAATAGGAGGCTGCCGTCCCCGACACCCCCGCAACCTCACATTTCTTTCTCTTATCTTACACCATTTCTCTGCTCTCCCTCCATCACGTATTTTCGTGATTAAATTGAAATACCCAATTTACCTATTAATATGCCGGGATTTAATCCTAGTATCTTTCATTTAGTGACCCACTATCATAGCCATTACGCTACGAATTCGTTGACGAACAAGCCCATAAGATTTATAGCATACTTCCGAACAATTAACATCAAATACTTCCAAAGCTATTCATCATATCACTGTTTTATTATATAATAGAACTGAATTAATTAGTTTGCCATTAAACTTATTACAGTTAATATTACAAATAGATCACGAATCAATTAGCTTTATATTGTACAGGGAACTCATATGATATGACTGCGTTACTACCCTTGTCCACTATCAATTGTGTTACTATACGTGTATGAAATCGAATCACTACTCTACTTCATTTAGTATTCAGTTAATCTTATTTAGCTATGTTTCATTGTTACATTTTTATTAAGATAGTTCTTCGAACTTGCAATGTAATGGGCAGACATACGTGACGTCATGCAAGCCTATTACGTCATGCATCTTATTGATCGGGAAAACAGCGACACTTCCCTGGATAGTACCTTAATGATATATTATATAAATACCTCTCTCTCTCTCTCTCTCTCTCTCTCTCTCTCTCTATATATATATATATATATATATATATATATATATATATATATATATATATTTATATTTATATACGTAGTGATGACGTTCAACACAGCCCACCATGTAGACACAAACTATACATGCATCTCAATTGAACCTGCGTTTTAAACTTGATTCTTTCAATATTTTCCCCAGTCTGAGGAGTCTTCTATGCCACATCAATAAATTTAAGAATGCAGTGATATTGTCAGACTCCAAAGCAGTTTTTCTATTAATAGTCTCTAAGCACGCACCTTCATCTCAAACAGCAGAAATAACTAAAATGCTCTCTCAATTAATATCACTCAATAAAGGAATTATATTCCAATGGATACCATCCCATTGTGGAATCCTGGGAAACGAGAATGCGGATGCTTTAGCAAAGAAGGGCAGCACAGCTACTTACAAACCTGTTACTAAATCTATGTATTACTCTGTGAAAAGATTTATTAAATCTACGTACTTAGACTTCAACAAACAAAACTTGATAACACAATCTCAAGGGAAAAAATGGAACTCTCTGCATCACAATCCATAGTTAATTCCCGATTTACCACGAAAATCGTCTGTAGCGGCATTTAGATTGGCAATAGGCCATGATTGTTTGGCCAAACACCTGCATAGAATTGGAATATGTCAGTCCCCTAACTGCCCATTGTGCAACTCAAACCAAGAAATGAATTCGGAACACCTCAAAATCTGTGCTTCAGTGGCTGACCATGATAAAATCCTTGAAAATTATTGGAGTGCAAGAGGTAAATGACTTTATTTTCAAACGCCTTGCATTAGAAAACAACAACATATATTCCCCAGAATACATGCATACAAGCACAGAAAATTGAACCATTTAGATGCACCTTAACAGCCCTAAAATCGACATCCTGATTTGTTTGTGTCTTCTAAGAATATGTGGAATAATTATTCCAGCTACTGGTAAGTATATCCTAATGTGTGACATATTCGGTTCTATATGACTATGGGATATCGGTAGTGTGTTTATGAGAATATATGTTGGCTAGATTGGAGAATGGGTTGATGTCATGTGGTCGAAATATGTGAGAAGGTTAGTGGGTTAGTTGAGATGATATCTCAGTGACATGAGATCAACTTATGTGAGAAGGTTAGTGGGTTAGTTGAGGTGGTATCTCAGTGACATGACGTCGACGTATGTGAGAAGGTTAGTGGGTTAGTTGAGGTGATATCTCAGTGGCATGAGATCAGCTTATGTGAGAAGGTTAGTGGGTTAATTGAGATGATATCTCAGTGACATGACATCAACTTATGTGAGAAGGTTAGTGGGATAGTTGAGGTGATATCTCAGTGACATGAGATCAACTTATGTGAGAAGGTTAGTGGGTTAATTGAGATGATATCTCAGTGACATGACATCAACTTATGTGAGAAGGTTAGTGGGATAGTTGAGGTTATATCTCAGTGACATGAGATCAACTTATGTGAGAAGGTTAGTGGGTTAATTGAGATGATATCTCAGTGACATGACATCAACTTATGTGAGAAGGTTAGTGGGATAGTTGAGGTGATATCTCAGTGACATGAGATCAACTTATGTGCGAAGGTTAGTGGGTTAATTGAGATGATATCTCAGTGACATGACATCAACTTATGTGAGAAGGTTAGTGGGATAGTTGAGGTTATATCTCAGTGACATGAGATCAACTTATGTGAGAAGGTTAGTGGGTTAATTGAGATGATATCTCAGTGACATGACATCAACTTATGTGAGAAGGTTAGTGGGATAGTTGAGGTGATATCTCAGTGACATGAGATCAACTTATGTCAGAATATTAGTGGGTTAGTTAGGTGATATCTCAGTGACATGAGATCAGCTTATGTGAGAATGTTAGTGGGTTAGTTGAGATGATATCTCAGTGACATGAGATTAACTTATGTGAGAAGGTTAGTGGGTTAGTTGAGGTGATATCTCAGTGACATGAGATCAACTTATGTCAGAATATTAGTGGGTTAGTTAGGTGATATCTCAGTGACATGAGATCAGCTTATGTGAGAATGTTAGTGGGTTAGTTGAGATGATATCTCAGTGACATGAGATTAACTTATGTGAGAAGGTTAGTGGGTTAATTGAGATGATATCTCAGTGACATGACATCAACTTATGTGAGAAGGTTATTGGGTTAGTTGAGATTATATCTCAGTGACATGAGATCAACTTATGTGAGAAGGTTAGTGGGTTAGTTGAGGTGATATCTCAGTGACATGAGATCAACTTATATGAGAAGGTTAGTGGGTTAGTTGAGGTGATATCTCAGTGACATGAGATCAACTTATGTGAGAAGGTTAGTGGGTTAGTTGAGGTGATAACTCAGTGAGTTTTATTTACTCGTCATGTTGGTTTACGTCGGCCATGGTGTGACGTCAGTATCGCTTGTCAAACTTGACGAAAATTAAGCAATATCCTATAATAAAAGAATCCTACATATCCTTTGTGAATTTACGTTTACTTTTTTTTTTGTTTTTGTTTTTCAGCCGTCATGGACGTAAACAAGAAGGAATGTGAGATCGACACTCTACCATTAGAAGGAAGTAATAACACAGATATAGAAAAGGAGAAACTTCAGGTATCCCATATGAGAGTGACTACTACTTGCTATTAATTTTCTAAATATTTAGTTTACAACAATATAGCTTATCGAGTGGGGAGAAAAAAATATCCTACAATGACTCTGAGCGTGACAGACCCCACAGGGAGGAGGCCGATCAGCTTGCTGCTGACTCATATCACCTCATTGATTGTGCATTTTCCTCCAACCAGTACCGGTACAGGGGTATCTTATGCTTATCATGATGTTCTTCCCTTCCACTATAGCTGGTCCACGGAACCAGACTTCACCACCTGTTGTAGTTTCTCAAATCCATCATAGTATTATACAGCGGTTAAAGTGTTATGACAAAATTTCTACCTGATGAAGATGCATCGCCTCATGTGCCCGACTAATTCACTTCTTAAACTGGAAGAATATGTTATTTTAAAATGATGCCTTGCCAGTAGTTTCATCGGTAAGTCGATTTTGCTGCTTAAAACATGGCACTCATTTCTTACCGTGGTCATAGCTTTGAGGTACAGATTAAATACCCTGCATTGTAATTTGTCTTGTAGCAGTAATATAATGAGGGAAGACAGAGTTCGCAGATAATTGCTCCTGAAATTAACATTTAAGAAAACAACTCTGCTATATTGTGACACTTATTACCCTCAGAAGAAATATCTATTCCAATAAATCATTTTAAAACCTGTTTCAAATTTCCAATCATACTTTTTATAAATACATTAAATAATTCTGAAGTGAAATATATTTCTATGTGTAAATGTAAAAAGCCGTAATATTGGACTTGAACAAAACAATTTAATAATATACCGCCATTTTTTATATGCTGGGTTGCCATGCTTTCCGTACAATTTATATCACTACTGACTCTGATGTGTGTACACGTGCTTTCGTTGACATCAGGATTTAATAATAGAGTGGAGAGCCATTAAAGATGGTCACTGGTTTATTGTGAACAACTACATACAGTACATTTCATAATTATTATGTTTTGTGTGTTGCAGGAAGGAAATGTATTAGATCTGCAAGTGACTGGAATGAAGACAGAATGTATGGACCACAGCTATGAAGTAAAATCTGAGATGGCATTTGATAAATCTCCTGTGCCAATTGAGTTGTCCTTTGTCAAAAGTGAAGTTGAGGTGAATGCAATAATCTTTATGAAGTGTGTTGGTCTTTCTGTTCTTCACTGGCTGATGTGGCTGCTACATTCGGGTGACCAGGGGATCGAATTGATGCTTTCATGCTGTCCATTTCTTAATCCTACATTTTTCCTTATTCTTTTTCACCTCTGTTTTATCATAGAAACCGCAGTGCTAAACATTTACGAAATGATATATATGTTGATTTCTTCTTCAATGATTATTATTTTTACCATTACTCCTTTTAATTTAATTGACCATCCAGTATGGAATGCGGGCCACTGGAGTGAGTACTCGTGAAATCCTTGACATCAGGATTAATTAATAAATTGGACACACTTTAAAAAGAGTCTGTGGTTTTTCTTGAGAGACTTACAATATACGACATAATTATTATATTGTATATTTTGCAGGAAGGAACTGTATTAGGTTTGCACATGACCGAAATAAAGACGGAATGTATGGATCACAGCTATGATCTGAAATCAGAGATGACATTTGAGGAATCTCCTGTGCCAGCAGGCTTTCCCGTCATGAAAAGCGAGGCAGAGGTGAGTGTGTTGGTCGGTATTTCTCTCTATATTACCTACCGGCTGATGTGACTGCTAGACTGACGTCACTACCGAAACGATTTCAGCTCTCATCTGTCCAGTTCTTTGTCCTCTATTTCTTCGTGAATTTTTTCCACTCAATTTTTCTCTTGGAGACTGATGCTGAACATTTACTAAATCTTATCAGTTTTGAATGTTTTAATCATAATTGCTAATTCTTACAATATCCACTTCTATTTTAATTGACAGTCCAGTATAAAGTTAGTCGATGGTTGATAGTAAACTTGTCTTTTCTGCATGGTGTAGGGAATACAGTTAATTAGGTTTCTTTAATTTTTCTTTCCAAATTCCTTTGACAGTTGAAATCCTCATCATTGATGCCTATTTCTTGTGACGTCAGTAGTTGGCAGATATGCATGAACGTCACAATTCATAATGATTATTTCAGAGTATTGGTGGGGTGTGCTTTGAAGACTTGTGAATCTGTCAGTGTGATAGGTTTGTCACTGGATTCTAGAGTTCCAAAATCACAGCTCCCACATACGAATATCTCTGCCTGATATGGGATTTACAGCCATAGTGACTGTTGTACGTATAAATGACAGCTTCAGTGTCCAGACTGTAGCAAGATTATGTTGTAGGTCAACACAAATGAGATCTAATTTATATTGTTTCAACTCAAAAGGTTGACGTCGGTAACTCTTTGTTAATGAAGCTATGGAGTCGCTATATTCTTCCATGAATGCTTCTCTTAATCATTCGCAAATATTCTTGAACGAATGTACATGCCCACATATGGCGATGACAGTTGAGAGCGTGTTTTTTCTTCAGTTTGCACACTGAGCTAATCATTATTGTTCACATAAAGCTCGTAACACACAGAGTTTTCACCAGCGAGAAATATGTTGCGAGAAAATTAAAAAATTGATAACATGGATTCAAGTGGACGTCCACACACTGGAAGAGATGCTCGTTCGAGATAAAAACATCGCGCGAGTTTCTCGCTGGGATGAGTAGCTCAGCGAATGTTCTTGACACATTTATCAAAGATGTTTGACATTTATACTCTTTATGACGATTGAATGTAGAAAAAGATATCACAGGTGGCGATGAATTGTATTGTTTTTATTTGAAAATGAGGAAAGATGGCTGATAATTGCAGTCAGAAACTTACCGAACTTGTATGATGTCAACCATTGGCCTTTTTATAGGATTCGCGGGATGAAAACTATAAAAGCACGAAACTTAAACAAGAAATCTGGAGACAAATATCAGATTATCTGAAAATAAATAGGGCTATATTTTATTTTGATGAGATTTAATAGTATTAATTAAACAATTGAAATAATGTATCTATATGTCATAACAGTTTACATAATTTTAATCAGAACATAGCAAAGAATCCTCTATCATATAATGAATGGCAAAAAACTGTGGTCCATTCAACCTGAAATAATACCTAAACGTATCATTATTCAAATCAAAACCAGTGTCCAAAACTTATTTTCGTAAGATACAATGTGATTTTCAGATATTTCTGGCTTTAATTTTAGGCCTACTTTTTCTTTTCATTAACAAAATATGTTAATGTAACTCCATTTCCTCATCATCTGAATACTCAGGTTCAACATAGCGTTCGTACTTAATTTGTAAAGTACGATAATATACTTACAGGTTATATATATATATATTTCTTTATCCAATGCCACCAGGTTGTCTTTTCGACATTTCTGGTCTTCTCTCCTGGCTGTGGCTTAATTGTAACCCACTTCTGAGGTTGGGGCGCCTGGAAGGCGTAGTTACATTACCCCGATTATGTGTTAGGATGATTATGATAAATTCAAGACCATGGACGAACACAGGAATAATCCCATTAAAGGAAAAATTCCTGTGCTCTAACCGGGAATCGAACCCGGGACCTCATGAACTATAGCCGGAAGCTCTGACCACTAGACCATGAGGCTGGTCCACAGGTTATATATTTAAGTACGACAATAAACTTAAATACATAACCTATAATATTTCCCCCAACGAGTGATTACTATAATGAGAAAAATGCTTTCTGCATGAAGACAGTGCATAGATGATCATAGCGAGGTGTGATCTGTGATAACGAGAACTCGCCAACTGTTTGGAGGGAGGCTCTTTGCCTCTTTCTCGCAACACATTTCTCGCTAGCGAAAACTCTTCAAGTGTGTTACGGGCCTAATGGAAGGCACTGGCATATCAGTCCAGTTTTCTGAAGAGTGATAAAGATAAACATCTTTCCGCTTATTAAAAGCTGGGCACTCCTTTTGGTTTATTCAGAGATTTGTTGATTACAGTGGTATTGAGTTCTAGCCGAATTGGAAATCCACAGATAGGGGTGGTTACCTCCCCACAATCGCCAAGAATGATATGAACACAAAAATCACATTGACAAAATCACAATTACCTATGACAGCCATTTTGCCGGAGATTACACAGTTGGAATATGTAACAGCAAATCCCAACATTAGCTTCAGAGTTCCCTTGCCATTCTCCTCCACTCTGCAGTAGCAATCTGACACTGTTACGTGTTGAGGACTATTTAATCGTTTCATCGAGTTCAAACTCCCACCTTAAACGAATAGAAAGGATTGGGAACAATAACATGGATAAAAATATGAAGGCCGTAAGTCAAGTAAATGAACATAATAATACGTGGAATTGCCCCCTGAATATTCACTATTGAGAAAATTTCTTCCTTGTTGTGTACACTGTGCAAATTACTTTTCCTCCATTTTCAAATTATTTTAGAATTTTACTGACCTTCG
This sequence comes from Periplaneta americana, assembly GCF_040183065.1. Classification (NCBI taxonomy): domain Eukaryota; kingdom Metazoa; phylum Arthropoda; class Insecta; order Blattodea; family Blattidae; genus Periplaneta; species Periplaneta americana. The sequence goes on from NC_091132.1 coordinate 161,966,950, forward strand.
TTCATTTAGTTTAGTAGTATGGTTGTTACAATTCTGGAGGTATCTGAAATAGTTTAAAACCACCTTACCAAAAATTTCCATCACCAAATTTTCCGTAACAATTTTATCACTTGTCAACTAGATCTTCCTGAATCCTACTCACTTATGACCATCTCAGAACATGAATCAAGTATCATTCTTATTTACTCTTCCAATTGACTTATAGTTTACGAAATTGTTACTTAAAAAGGGACATTGTTCACAAAATGCGATAATGTTTTGTTTTTGTGTTTGTTAATTCATCTTCATTCTACACCAATAATACTTGAATTGTTTACTGGATCAAGTAGGATTTCCTCGACCTGGTTGGCGAGTTGGTATAGCGCTGGCCTACTATGCCCAAGGTTGCGGGTTCGATGCCGACCCAGGTGGATGGCATTCAAGTGTGCTTAAGTGCGACAGGCTCATGTCCGTAGATTTACTGGCATGTAAAAGTATTGCGGAACAAAATTCCGACACATCCGGCGACGCTGATATAAGCTCTGCAGTTGCAAGCATCGTTAAATAAAACATAACATAAAAAAAAAGTTGGATTTAAAATCTATTTTGCTGCATTTAAGTTACTATTCAGTGAGCCTTCAGCTACTATTTTTCTATAGTTTCTCTTCACAAACACTTTTGCAGGACGAGGCATGTGAGATACATAAAGAGCAGGATGAGGTCGAACTACAAGTAACGGCAGAAGAGAATGAAGTATTTACCGAAGGGTGAGTGAAATGTGTGGGCCTTTACTTCTTTGTTGGTTTCATTGCTTTATTTAAATAGTAATGACGAAGAATAGAAATTACTAATTAGTTTCAACATGATTGTTGTTCCAATAAAGGATTCATTATCCTGAATTGCAATGTTCACTGTAAATCTGTCTGTATGTCTCTCTTTGTGTTTGTCTATCTGTATGTCTGTCTTTCCTTATCTGTTTCTCTGCATCATTTTCTGTCTGTCAATCTATTCGTCCATTTATAGGTTAGTGTGATAGTCTGTCTGTGTATCCGTCCTTCCTCCTACCCATCCTTATTAACTTCTTTGTAAACGATTTGTTCTCATTTTTCTATTTCTAGTCTCCAAACCTCAAAAGTGGATGACAATAATGCTATCCCCCCATATGTTAAGTGAAGTTTTCATAATTTTATATCATAAGTTGCTTGAGCAGTTGGAACTTGTCAGCTATTTCTCAGTGATTGTCATACTGGACAGTCAAGAATAAACTGTCAGGGAGAATTCCACGTAACAAAAGCAATTGCGTAAATTCTATTAATCGAAATATATGTTTACTGAAATAGTAGTTATGTGAGTTTAAGATATTTTCCGTGGTTTTCCTCTCAATCCATCAAGAGTAAATGCCGGGTAACTTTCGGTACTGCAATCTGGACCCATCTCGCTAATATTTACATCTTCATCTCATTTAGACGCTAGACAACGAACGATAGTTGTTGATAAAGTGTCGTAAAGACCAACTATAAAGCACTTATGAGAATTAACTCGCGTACTTCCACATATTTACTAACAGTCTTACTAATAAACCGTGTATAGTTTTTATACGAGACTTACGCAGAGTTGAGACAGAAAACGTTACTAATATACCGTGAATAAGCTATGGACATATAAACAGGCTGTAACTATACAATGGGAATTGCTTTGAAGTAGTTATATACACGAAACCCCTTGTTTAAGCGTTTTATATAGGGAGAAAATGGCCGCCCCTTTAACAGCTGTTCGTATCGACTGTTATTTTATGATGATGTTTACCTTGTAACCACAGAAGAACAAACCAAAGATCATAGAATTATTAAAATGATATTGCTGTAGCTTGTACTCTTTGACCAAAATGTAGTGTGGTAATCGATTAGAGCCAGTTGTACTATCAATATTTAACACGCCACACTAGAGCGCTCTACCGGATCCAGTAGAGAACCTCAGATATTCTATTACCTTTCGTAACGATGTAATGACGAAACTATGACGTAGCTGTGTAACAGTTATACTGTTACACACGACGTATGTAGTGATTATTAGTAAGGAATTTACACACGACTTATAAACGAGCTACTCATTGTATAAGACAGTTAAACGTCTGTATATAAAGTTTTTATTAGTAAGACCGTAAGTATAATATATTTGTTTTGGATGTAGTCTTGCTCTTGGTGATATGTCTTTCTTTAGTCTTCTTGCTCGAATTAAGAGCACATTTTCTTCACAGCACTGGAGTTCCACCTTGCTGCCACAGTATTACAGAAGATGAATGCCTGGAAACATGTGAGAAGACCTTGAAATGTGATGTTTGTGGAAAGTGTTTTTTAGATTCGATAAAACTCAAGAAACATACTGTTCTACACAATCGCAAGAAACCGTTGATATCCGATGATTGTGGAAAGGACTGTTTGCAGGTGGATCTTCTCAAAACACACCCTTGCGTACATACAGGCGACCAGACATGCAGTTGTGATATTTGTAGAAAGAAATTTTCGGCAAGTATTCATCACACAGGCAACAAATCTTTCAGTTGTGATGTATGTCCAAAGATATTTTTGAACTCTTATGCCTTGAAAAATCATGCCAGAGGACATTCAGGCGACAAGCCCTTCTGTTGTCATATATGTGAAAAGAAATTTTCGCGTATCTGTTATTTAAGAAAGCATACACGTGTACACACAAGAGAGAAGTCATTCAGTTGTGATATATGTGGAAGAAAATTTTTTGATTCCAGTATTCTAAAAAGGCATACACTCGTACACACAGGGGAGAAGGCATTCAGTTGTGATATATGTGGTAAGAAATTTTCACTTTCTTGCAATTTAAAAAAACATACTCGCTTACACTCAGGGGAGAAGCCATTCGGTTGTGATATATGTGGAAGGAAATATTCGGTTTCTAGTTCTCTTAAGCAGCATGCACTTTTACATACGGAGTTGAAGGCATTCAGTTGTGATATATGTGGGAAGAAATTTTCGTTCCCCAGTGCACTGAAAAGGCATGCAATCGTACATACAGGACAGAAGGCATTCAGATGTGATATATGTGGAAAGACGTTTTTCCAATACGTTAATCTAAAAACGCATGCACTTTTTCATACAGGGGAGAAGGCATTTACTTGTAATTTATGCGGAAAGAAATTTACCCACTTTTGTAATCTGAGGAAGCATGCACTGATACATACAGAGGATAAGGCATTCAGTTGTGATATATGTGGAAAGAAATTTTCCCAATCTTGTAATCTGAGGAGGCATGCACTGATACATACAGGGGATAAGGCATTCAGTTGTGATATATGTGGAAAGAAATTTACCCACTCTTGTAATCTGAGGAGGCATGATCTGATACATACAGGGGATAAGGCATTCAGTTGTGATATATGTGGAAAGAAATTTTCCCAATCTTGTAATCTGAAAACTCATGCGTTCGTACACACAGGGCAGAAGGCATTCAGTTGTGATATATGTGGAAAAAATTTTTCGAAATCTCGTAGCCTCAAAAGACATTGTCTTACACACAGGGGACAAGGCATTCAGTTGTGATATTTGTGGACAAAAATGTTTGCTATCTAGAACTCTAAAGAAGCATACTATGGGGAGAAGCCGTTTAGTTGTCATATTGATGAAAAATCTTTTCAGTATCTGGTAGTCTAAAAGAGGATGTGCTCGTATACACGTCAGATGTTCAGTTGTGATGATTGTAAAATATACGACTGTACTTTTATGTGATTCTTCCCTGTTAATTCAGACATCTGTTTACAGATATATTTAATGGCCTTGTGGTAGAGTCAAATTTTCATTGGGAATGATAATTCAACTGCTTGCCGTTACTGTAATAATTTCATTCTGGCGTTAATTTTTCTTTTAATTCTGAATGAGACTACTCCTTTTCAAAGATTTTTGTTAAGTGTACACGTTCCTGAATTAGATTTGTGAAGTCAGAACTGTAAAGAATTAAATAACCATGGATTGGAGTCATACGTTGTAAGCAATGTCTGTTACATTTGTAACCTCAAAATAATATGGACTAACATGTATATATTAATGTTAAATTTGTTACTTATTTGTGTTACATGTAATACTGTATTTATGTACTGAAAGAAGATGATACTGCATTGATTTCGTACTGAATGGAATTTCTACATTGCAATGTGTAAAATGAGTAACAGTGCCTAAAGTGAATACTTAATTTTTTTAGGCACAAATGCTTTAAAGACTCACTTTAGTCACTGATAACAGTGGGAAAAACTGCCCTGGACTAAAGGTAATTGTAGTTTAAACAACATTATACATTCGTGCCTTAAAATTCTGTACTGGTATTAAGTCACAATTCAAAAGGACTACCATTTTTTTTAAATTCCCATTAGATTACAGACATACATAATGCTAAAAATTGATATTTTCTGTCTGGCTTCAAGAGGATACAGGTAAAAAAAATTCTAATGACGTATTTTGTCAACTCCTCTCTGACAGCCCAATGTACCCAATTTGAAAAAGCATGCTAGCAGCAGTATGCATAGAAGGATGTTGTCTACTAGTTTCTTGCCGAAAATCAAATATTGCGAAAGCATATTCCTCTTTTTTTCCACAGGGAAGAGGCCATTAGATTTAAAATTAGCTGTAAACATACACACTGCAAATCATTCATTGGTTAGAACAAGTGATAACCTTTATGAGACGTCGTGATCTGCCTGGGAAGGAACACATTTTCAAGATTTTCAGGTACTTAGGACAAAGTGCTCACGTTTAGTAGATAGTGTTATTTTCCCGTAAAGGCTTGAATCTGTAGTTAATTTGGTACGACGTTTATTTTATTCCGTAATATTGGACGAATGTGCTGATATTTCTGATCATAAGTATATCTGTGTATTTGTACTAGATATTTTGATAAAATTGAATATAAGATTATAGCAGATTACTTCAGAATAGTTTTCTGTTTTATATTTATTACTATCATGTTGGCCAGTTCCTTATTTTTCAAAGGAAATCTGCAAGAAAAGACTATATTATGGCCGGCTTTGTTACACATGTACACTTGAAAAAAATGCTGGTTATTTACAACTATGGACGTAACTTTATAAATCTTTCCTGAAATATTATATATATCATTTGTCCTTTTTTTTCTGCTATTGCAGTTATAAGCGACACACATAAGAGGCTTTTTTTTTTATGTCTTTAGCGCCATTCTCCGTATTAGAGATGGGTAAAAAATAACACAACAGTTATTTTGGAACTGTTCCGGTCTCGGAACTATTGCAAAAATGAACAGTAGGTCGGAACCTCCTGTTCCGAAATAACAGTGTTCCGACTCCGAGCTGCTCACTTGTCAACTGTTGCGGGCTCGCAGTACCGCGTGGCACAAGGTATGTTCCGACTCCCTCGGAACTGTTGCAAAAATGAACAGTAGGTCGGAACCTCCTGTTCCGAAATAACAGTGTTCCGACTCCGAGCTGCTCACTTGCCCAGCTGTTGCGGGCTCGCAGTACCGCGTTGCACAAGGTATGTTCCGACTCCGAGATAACAGTCGGAACGTCGGAGCTTGTTCCGATGAACCAACGACAGCTGCAGTTACACTGTACTTGAAACTCTCACGTGGTTGGAGGGGGGCGCATGGAAATTGAAATCCTTGCGGTGGCGCGAACTTTAATATCAACATTTGTAAGACTGGCCAATCATCTGTAATGTTATAGTAAGTATTCAATAATCTGTAATATTGATTCCCGCTTTATGGTTTATTTCACCATTAGTTGACTAATTCTGTTTTATAAACATTCTACAAAGTCATAAAGTACGCATACTATTATTAATTCATTGATCAGCTGATTCTATACAAAGGTTAAAGTCGTAAATGGTAATGAGTGGTTTAGTTACAATGTCTGTATGTCGTTTGTTGAGGTTAAGTCTGACAAGCACAAGTTTTTGTGCTATCTTCTCTGTTATCAAAGAACGACAAAATGTTGTAGCATTATTTGTTGGAAACTACCCATATAAGTACTGATTTGGAGAGCGAGGTTTAATGCGAAGTTTAAATTACACTTTGGTAAAGATGCGATTCCAACATTTTACTAACCCACTGCGGGGTTTCCAGGTTTCAGTACTGCCAATATATATCTTTTTTATTTATGAAATTGTAATATTTATTATTATTATTATTATTATAACTGTGCATTAAGAAAAGTAAAAATAAAAATTAATGATTTGTTTTTTTTATTATGTAATAGAGAGAACAGAAATTACATACCATATGTTTTAAATGTTATGTTATTTTTTTTTTAGTTGGCTACCATTTCTTTATAACTTTATGTACGAAAACAAAGTGTTGTATTCTGTCCTTGTAGTCAACAGCTGTGTAATTACTAACATTAAGCTTTTGAGTTCTGTCCGCATGCACAGCAATTTTCCAAAATCGATTCGAATGTGCATTGCAGTGCCATCTATAGATAAGAATGTGTACTATGTCATGCCTATGAGTGCTCCAGTGTGAGCTGCATGGTGTTATTTGTCTATGGTGTACCGTTCGTTTGAACGACTCAACGACTCCGACTCATCACCACTGGTGACTGTTATTTCGGAACTGTTATTTGGAACATAGTATTTTTTCGGAACCGGAACCGTCGGAACTGTTCCGGGAAAAGAACAACTTCGCCCATCACTACTCCGTATACACAACGTTGTAAGCAGAGGAATTTACACAACGCAACGTATCTTCCATTTCCTCCGCACTGCTAAGAGCGCTATACAAGGCAACTTGGCCATTTTATAATCTGTCCTCTAACTGGTTGGTTTATTTGGGTTGGAAAAATCTCAGTTATGTGGAAAAATCAAGTTGAATAGTCTCGCGACTACACAGCTGCTGTCACGGCTTCCTTGATCACTGCATTCTGAACAAATTGTTTAAAATCAACGAGTTATAAAAAATGATCTCTCTCACTCTCTCTCTCTCTCTCTAAGTCGTTGGTTAAAATAATGAAGTTCTAACTATGCTGGTTGGTATGTGAAGGAGGGTCTAACTACGTTAATTTAACTCTCATACAGATAAGTTTGCTGTTAAATTGTATTGTAATCTATGTAAGTGTAAGTTATATCGTCGCCTGAATGCAAGAGCAAGGTAACTTCGTTGAGCGAAAAAACGCTTCAGCTTTTGAATTAAAAAGCATCCACACATTTTTCGTACCTGCATTCGAACCCTTCTGTCCTTTGTAGTGTCATTGTTTTCGTTTTTCGTCGAATTGTTAGTACAACATATATTATGTTGGCGGTTAATTTGTCTCACAGAACTTCAGTTTTCTATTTCCCCTCCGGCTTTGTATGTCAAATACTGTACAAGTGCATCTACACGGTTCAATTTTTCCTTCTCCTTTAAGCATTCAAATAACGAATGCAAGAGTGCACACCTTTTTCGAGTAGAAATGATAGCGCATGCGGCAATTGAAAGCTACCCAAGCTGGTGGTTATCCTGTGCGTATTTCGTTCAATAGTAGTAGCTTGTAGCGAGCAGCTAATTGTTTTAGATGACCGAGAATAAACTGAAAATGCCTTTCTTTGGTGATGATGCACCTTTTATGCTGAAAATGAATGCACGTACGATTAGCCTTATTAAAGCTTATTGCAAATACGAGCGCGTACGGAGTGTTCAATGACGCATTTGAGGATAAAGTAGGCCTAAGGCCCGGTTGCAGAAACACCGATCAAAATATGATTGGCAATCAAGGAGGGTTTGATTGGCCATCAGTTCTATTTCTGTTGCAGAAAGAACAATCACTGTTTGATTGGAGATCAGTCTTCCATCAGATTTGATCAACAGATTTTTGCTGGTTAAGTCACTGATCATCGATTAAGTAGGCTATTTATGTTGTTCTGTTTATAATGCAGTTACTGTAATGTATATAGTAAATAGTTATAGCTAACAATATTGTTTTCGACAGAATGGATTCTTCTGATGAAGAATGAAAAAAATATTATTAAGAAGAAGGCGTTTCCGTGATAGACATGAATTGTTTTTATGTATAATAACAGAGAATTTGAGCAAAGATTTAGGTTAAGTAAGGATTCGTGTGTTTTGTTAGTTTCAAAAATTGAAACAAATATATGCAGACAGACAAATCGAAACCTTCACTTTCTCCAATGAACCAAGTTCTAATAATGCTGATATTTTATGCTGTTGGAATTTTTCAGGCGGTCTCATAAATCCCCAAACTTCAAACAGGGAACGATTTGAAATCCAGAGAGAATTTTAAGCCATGTCAGGATTTCCAAGAGTAGCCTAATATTGGTTGTATAGACTGCTCACATCCCCATCCAATCACCTGGTTGAAATGATGCCGAACTTTATCGAAGTAGAAAAGGTTTCTTTTCTGTGAATATACAGGCAATATGTAGTCTACACCATCACTGCAATTCTGCAATGTTGTGGCCCATTGGCAGGGTTCTACACATGACAACACAATACTGTATTTTTAATGAGTAGGTTACGAGCTCCATTTGTAAGCAGAGAGATGGGAAATGGAATTATTTTGGGTTATGGAGGCTATGCATATTCCAATTTCTTGTCGACTCTCCTAGCAAATCCCACAACAGAAGCCCCCTCACGTTTTTTTTTTTGTTTGCTTCATTTTTTATTTATATATTTATTTTTTCACTATATTGTAATCTATATACAAATAGAATCCGCCTGTTTCCTTTCTACAAAAAGCAACGAAACAGCAAAACATTCACTTGAACATTCACTTGTTTTCCTAGTCACCGCCCACTTGATGCATTCGTTTCCCTACTTTTAAAGAGCATCAAATTGGCTGTGGTTGCTAAATAGCGCTGTTGTCAAATGTATTTCTTTCTCAAATCAGCAATTAGTAAATTGAGACAAGTTGATTGGAGATTCACGTTTGTGCAACGCAATGAACAATCAAATAAATCAGACATCAACTGATTGGCGATCAGGGACTGATTTGATTTGCGTTTCTGCAACCGGGCCTAAGTATTGGATTGATTTTGGATATTGGTAATATCCAAGATTCAGTCGCTGTTTATTCAGACCAATAGAAGACAGATGATGCGGTATATGGCGTCATGTACCATGGTAATACTTGAAAACATGAATTTAGTCGGCGGCTGCAGTCCCCGACACCCCCACTGCCTCACATTTCTTTCTTATACTATGTCGCTGCTCTCCCCCCGATCACATACCCGACTAAATAGAAATACCTAATTTACCTATAAAAATGCCGGGATTCAATGATAGGATCGTTCATTTAGTGAACCACTACCGTAGCCATTACGCTACGAAATCGTTCACCAACAAACCCTTAAGAATTATAGCATACTTCACAGTCTAGTATGTACAGTCGCGAAGCTCAATACGTAGTAAATATGCAAACATTAGTAGTTGCTCACCACTAAGATCGCTAATATCACCTCATTACAGGCAATGCAAAATAGTACCGTCACAGTCTATTGTTTCTAGCACCCTCAAAACTTAAGCTTCGTGACTGTATGTAGTAGACTGTGATACGAGCAATTAACACCAAATATTTCCCGAAGTTATTAAACATATAACTGTATTATTGTATAATAGAACTGAATTCATTAGTTTGCCATTAAACTTATGTCAGTTAATATGACAAATAGATCTCGAATCAATTAACTTTATATTGTGCAGGGAACTCATATGATATAGCTGCGTTACTACTCTTATCCACTATCAGTTGTGTTACTATGCGTATACAAAATCGAATCACTACTCTACTTCATTTAGTATTCAATTAATCTTATTTAGCTATGTTTTACTGTCACATTTTTATTAAGATAGTTGGAAATTTCAATGCAATGTGCGGACACTCGTGATGTTATATAGGCCTATTACGTCACCCATCTTATTGATCGGGAAAACAGCGTCCCTTCCTTGGTTAGTACCTTAAGTGTCTATACATATATATACATGCACATACACACATTTACATATCTATACTAATAATAAATCTGTAGCTGAAATTTTTCTAGTAATTTTCGATTTTCCAAAAATAATTGGTCCTAACATATATAATTAACCACCCTGAAACCGAAATCGCTTTTTTGACATTTTTGTTTGTATGTCTGTCTGTATGTTTGTTACCTTTTCACGCGATAATGGCTGAACAGATTTCGATGAAAATTGGAATATAAATTAAGTTCGTTGTAACTTAGATTTTAGGCTATATGGCATTCAAAATACATTATTTAAAAGGGGGCTTATAAGGGGGCCTGAATTAAATAAATCGAAATATCTCGCTTATTATTGATTTTTGTGAAAAATGTTACATAACAAAAGTTTCTTTAAACATAATTTGCGGTAAGTTTTATTCCTTGAAAAATTTTGATAGGACTGATATTTAATGAGATACATGAGTTTTAAAATTAAAAATAACTACCATCTAAGGCCGTATAATGAAATAAAAAACAAATGACTTCGCCTTAAGGGGCCTTGGACAGCAACAATCGAAAGCTATGAAAGATAGCCTACAGAGAATGTTTCTGTGTTTGTATGAAGTAATATCGGAAGCTAAATTAACCGATTTGTATAATTAATTATTATTTCACCATTGGAAAGTGTAGTTTCTCTAGATGGACATAATGCTATAATGTTATTACAGTAACTTCTGATATAATAGAATGTAATATAATATAATATAATGTAATATAATATAATTAAGAAACATTTTAAAGGAATTGTCATTGCACCAAATGTGTGGTCTCTGGACCAAAATGATCGCATTTTAATTATTTAAATACAATTTAAATTAATTAACATATTAAACGATTTATCCTTCTATTAAACACGAATGTTCCCTGGATCAAAGTCCTATTTTAATTATGTAATTACTTTATATTTATTTCTAATGGGTGCAGTGGAGTGCACAGGTACGGCTAGTACATACACTGGTGGCCATAATTCTGGAAACTTTTTGTGTTTGTACTGAATTATCATAACATCTATTTTTATTCACATATTATTACAATTTAAAATGTTACTCGTGACTGAAAGCATCAAACAAACATTGTCCATTCCATTTTTAAAGAAAATACATAACTTTATAGCATAATGTGTATGAGAAAACAGATATTTACACATTAAAACTTAGAAAAATTTTCGTGTTATTTTCTCATTCACTCTGTAAAAGTTAGTACTCTGTGGGATAACATTTATTTTTAATGACAGCATCAATTCTGCGGGGCATTGAGTCCACTAGACGTTGCAGTTCTTCCTTGCTGATGATCCGAAACCAGCTGTGGATAATGGTTTCAATCAATTGAGTTTTGTTAGTGGGATTTTTTAGACACCAAACTTTTTAACATTGACCACAAGTTTTCAATTAGATTAAGGTCAGGACTATTCCCAGGCAACTTTATCACCTTGATGTTTTTCTGTTGAAATCATTGCATAAACTCTTGGCAGTATGGCATGGAGCACCATCCTGTTGAAATACAAAGTCATCACAATTTGGGTGTAAGTCGAAATTGGATGGGATCAATTTCGCTTCCAGAATATCTTTTATGTATTTTTCCGCATTGAAGTTCCCTTGAACAATCTGAAGTTTTCCTACTCCATTCTTGGACATGCATCCCCAGATAATGACAGCAACAGGATGTTTCATAATTGCGATGAGACACTCAGAATTCAAAGCTTCTCCATCTCGGTGACGAACGTATTTGACTCTGTCACTTCCAAATACAGAAATTCTTGTTTTATCACTCCATATCACGATCGCCCAGTTCATCGGTCCATGATTGATGATTTTTGCACCCATTTACACGATTTTCTCGTTGCCTTTTGTTGAGAAATGGTTTTTTTCTGGGTGCTCTTGCTTTCAATCCATTGTCGAATAACTTCCTTCGAACAGTCCTCGCAGAAATACCAAGTCCACTGCAGTGTAGAACTTCCTGTATCTCTTTAGAAGATTTCTTTCGATCTTTCAATGCTAATCCACAAATCTGCCTCACATCTCTTGGACTTACTTTAGGTTTCCTACCTGTCCTAGACGTTCTTTTACAAGACTTTGTGGATTTGTACCTCTGCCATACCTTCTGGACGCCAGACACCATTACCAAGTTTTCTTGAAATTTCCTTGAATGTGTAGTCTTCTTCTCAAAGTGTGACTGCCCTACTTCTTTTAGAAGGTGTCCATTCCTTTCTTGGAGCAATTGTGATAAAATTATCAATAGAGTTTGTGGTAAAATAATCAGGTGTTAACCGAACGAAATCTTAAGTCAGACTAATAATAGAAACACACTCATAATGTCCATATTTTATGCTAAAATTGCTCAAGATTGTTCCTACTGATCAACAATAATCTTAAAATCAACAATGGACCAATTTTTATTTCAGTAAATAATCAGAAATTATAATGAAATCTGAAATAAATATTTAGATCTTAAATGACAAGAACATAATTCCCCACATAGTAATGATTATTTATTGTTAAATATTAAGGATTTAATATAATACCTTTATTATAACCCCATAATTAACGAATCAGTCACGAGTAACATTTTAAATTGTATAAATCTGTGAATAAATACGGATGTTATAATAGTTCAGAACAAAAACAAAAAGTTTCCAGAATTATGGCCACCAGTGTATATACGTAGTGAAGATGACGTTCAACCCAGCAAGTATATCCAAATGGCTGACATAGTCCTATTCACTGTAAATGTTTTTTTTTTTTCAGCCGTGATATACGTAATCAAGATGGAACGTGAGATCGACACTCTAGCATTAGAAGTAAGTAATAACATATATATAGAAGAGGACAAACTTCAGGTATCCCACATGAGAGTGACTACTACTTGCTATTTATTTTCTAAATAAGTCGTTTATGACAATATGGCATATCGTGTGGGCGAAAAAAATATCCTACAATGACTGGACGCGAGAGACAACATCTCAATGATAGTGCACTACCGTCTGACCAGTGCAGGGGTAGCTTATGGTTATGGTGATGTTCTTCCCTGCCATTTTAACTGGTCCTCAGAACCAGACTTCAACACTTGTTGTAGTTTCCCAGATTCATCAGAAAGATTCTGAGTGGACTGCGATATTATAAAATGATTACAGTTTTATGACAAAATTTCTACCTGGTGAAGACGCATCGGCTAATGCACCTGACAAATTCATTTCTTAAACTGGAAGAATAGTTTATTTGTGGTGCATTACTACTAGTTTCATCGGCTTTAAACATCTGTGGTCTTAGCGTTGAGGTACAGATTATATAGACTGCATTCTAATTTGTCTCGCTGTAGTAATATAATGAGAGACGTCGGTGTTCGCATATAATTGCACCTCGAACCAGCATTTAAGGGAACAACTCTGCTATTTTCTGCTATTGATTAAGTCGACCTGGTTGGCGAGTTGGTATAGTGCTGGCCTTCTATGGCCCAAGGTTGCGGGTTCGATCCCGGGCCAGGTCGATGGCATTTAAGTGTGCTTAAATGCGACAGGCTCATGTCAGTAGATTTACTGGCATGTAAAAGAACTCCTGCGGGACAAAATTCCGGCACATCCGGCGACACTGATATAACCTCTGCAGTTGCGAGCGTCGTTAAATAAAACATAACATTTAACATTTAGCTATTGATTACCATCAGAAGAAGTATCTAAAGCAATAAATAATTTTAAAAGAGGTTTCAAATTTTCCACGATACATTTTATAAATAAATTAAGTAATTCTGAAGTGAAATGTGTTTGTATGTGCAAATGTAAAAAGGTGTAATAATGTACTGGAAAAAACAATCTAATAATATACAGCTATTATTTTAAATGCTGCGTTAACATGCTTTCCATACAAATTATATCACTACTGACTCTGATGTGTGTGCACGTGCTTTCGTTGACATCAGAATTTAATAATACAGTGGAGAGCCATTAAAGATGGTCACTGGTTTTTCGTGAACTACTACATATGGTACATTTCATAATTATTATGTTTGGTGTGTTGCAGGAAGGAAATGTATTAGATGTGCAAATGACTGGAATAAAGACAGAATGTATGGACCACAGCTATGAAGTAAACTCTAAAATGACTTTTCATAAAACTCCTGTGCCAATTGAGTTGTCCTTCGTCAAAAGTGAAGTTGAGGTGAGTGCAGTTTATGAAGTGTGTTGGTCTCTCTGTTGTTCACTGGCTGATGTGGCTGCTACATTCGGGTGACCAGGGGATACGATTGATGCTTTCATGCTGTCCATTTCTTCATCCTACATATTTCGTGATTCTTTTCCACCTCTGTTTTGTCATAGAAACCGCAATACTGAATATTTACAAAATGATAATATATATGTTGATTTCTTCCTCAATAATTATTATTTTACCATGTCTGCTTTTAATTTATTTGACATTCCAGTATGGAATGCGGGCCACTTTCAGTTGATCCCATAGTAGGTGACTAAATTGTACTTTGCACCTGGTTTAGGAAATAATTTTAATTGTGCTTTTCTTTTTTTATTTCCAATTCTTCCTTTTAAATTGCTCTTTAGCCAAACTGTTTTTATTTCTATTTTTTGGTACCATTTCTTTCTAATTACGCATTAAAGTCATATCACAAAGACTACTTTAGAGTTCCTTTCTCCATCCTCCTCCATTCAGCAGTACATAGCTTCCTCACACTGATTTACATGGGGAGGAAGAATTAATCGTGGCTTCACGTCCAACCCTTCAATAAAACAACAGAGAGATTTGTGAACACTAAAATCATTGTAGACAAGGCTTTTCGGTAAAATCCAAGATTCAGTTGCTGTTCTTCCAGACGAATCGGAGATCGATGACGCAATATGTGACGCCACGCATGATGATAATATTTGAAAAAATGAATGAATTTGGGGGCTCAAGCCTCAAATCCCTCGCTACTTCCAGTTATCTTTCTTCTACCTTACATCTCTTCACTTCATACTCTTCCTCACAAATTTTTCTCTATTCACCCTCTACTTACTTTATGCTATAAATTAATTCATCTTACTTTGGAATACATCACTTACCTTAGATATTCGATCCTAGGACCTTTCGATCAGTGAACCGCCATCATAGTGATTATGCTACAAATTCATTGAAGTATAAACCCTTAAGAACTATACTTGGACACAATTAACGTGAAATACTCCCAAAGGCATTAAATATTTAAGGTCATATGTATATAGAGTGGAAGGTAACCTTTAACAATCCTTCTGGGGTATGATATCTTGAATTATGACGAGAAAGAAAGTCTAATAATATCTTGTTCCCAGAAGGATGGTTTTCGAAAAAAAATGGTATTTTGTAACTTGAAATTACGATTAAGTTTTTCATGAAACTTCTCAAAATTTGATTTTTATCTCATGTAGGATGATAGAATAAGCTATGTATGGCCATGTTACACTCATATTTGCATGGAAAATAACAGATTTCGAATAAATCGCGTTAATACTCGAATACACATTGCATGGTAACAGGGCTGTGACACACTGGCAACAACTGTTTCTTTCAATGTGGCTGAGCTAAGTGTAGGGAGCAGACGATATGCTTACATTCACTTCATTAGTTGCAAGCTACGTTCAGTTCGAAGCAGTTGAAACACAACGAGATGCCACAGTTTTGTAATGTATCTGGACGTGTTATTAAGTTATGGCGAAACTGGTCACAATGCCATTGCAGCTGCTCGCTTATACCGTGACTGATAATTGGATCAGGAGTGTGAAAGTTGTAGACACGCAACTGGTGAACACTTTGAGCAATATCTTTAAAAAACACTGTAGAGAACGGTGTACATAATTTAATAGTGTACCTCACATTAATGCGTATCATTTTCATTCTGTTTCAAAGTTGTTTATCTCCTCCAGACATTGTATTGTAATTGAGTTGGAGTGACATCAACTGTGTGATCCTCAATGTAAAGTAATACCACAGTCTAGTATATACAGTCACTAAGCTTGAGTTGTGAGGTTGCTAGGAACAAGAGACTGTGCCATTACTATTTCGCGTTGTCTGTAATGACGCGATAGTAGCGATCGTATTGGTTAGAAACTATCTAGGGATGCATATTTGCTACGTATTGAGGTTCGTGACTATATACTAGACTGTGACAATACAATGATTAATTTTGTTTTATGCATAATTTTTCATTCTATTGTATTATTGATGAAATTGCCTTAAAATGTAACGGGAACCATGTGATTGTTCGTACTAAATTTACTGCTCAAACAATGCAGTAATGAACGTTTCATCATAGACAACTAATAACATAGTTCATGTAATGAACATGTTTCGATTACATAAATTTTGATTTGACTGTATTCTCAACATATGTTTTTGTTTACAATGGTATGTGTGTACATCCTCGCAAAACCCCTTCCAAGTAGATGATTGGAGCGGCATTCAGTATGTAGTGATGCAATAATCTCACCAGGGGCGTATACTGGTTAAAGGGTTTGGGCTACCACTGACCCTATTATTACACAAAATATATCTAACAATTACTTTAATTTTAATTACTATGGTCAAACTAATAATACAAAATTATTACATTATGTTATATTATAAACTTTTTCTTTTGTAATTTCCTTGGGCTACCGCCAGTAGCCCCGGTAGCCCGCAAAATACGCCCCTGAATCTCACTAAGTAAACACTGCTATTGTCTACAAAGTTGCAACATTGCAACATTCGTTTTCTCGAAATATTACAAAAACTACTTGTCGTATAAAAAATATTATTTGACAAAACGTTCCCAAATGACATTATCTGTTACATGTGTGAAGGATTGTAAAAGGTTACCTTTCATCCCGTATAACACAAGTGATTTAATTAATTTGCTATTAACCTAATTACATTTAAGTTCGCAAAAATAAATTACAAATTAATTAACTTGTATTATATAAGCCAGTAAACTAATATGATAAATATCCAAAGGATGGCGTAAATCCACTTATCTACTATCAATTGCCTAATTTACGTATATTAAATCTATTCACTAGACCAGTCCATTTAGACTAAAGGCTTTAGTATTTTAGTAATCTTGCAATTGCTAGTACATCACGAAAGAACTTTAACTTTTCCGAATTATATAAAGCCATGAACACAGACAATGAAAGTAATGAAAATTTAGGCATCGAACAAGGATAAAAACACATAAAACACCAAAAACCTTCGATCTATATTATGTATATTTAAGTTCCTATTCCTTCATTCCGAAAGTGCAAACAGAAGAACACAAGCTCATCAAATGTTTATCGACTATATAAACAACATTAAAAAAAACATAAATGGTCTATGGACATACACCAACATGGAACAACAACTTTGAGGTAAGTTAAATTACAAGTATTGTATAAAATCAAATTTTTGTACTTACAAATTAATGTGTATATATGCATGACGTCATATAAACCTCTTACGTCATCCATAGTATAGATCGGACAACAGCGACTCTTCATTGGATTCTACCGACTTTTCTGAAAAATTATTTCACTATTGACACTGGAATGGTACACGTGAAATCCTTGACATCAGGATTAATGAAAGAGTGAACACGCTTTTGAAACAGTCATTCGTCTTTTTTTATTGGAGACTTGTGTTGTATGACATTATTATTTTGTTTTATATTTTACAGGAAGAAAATATATTAGATCTGCACGTGACCGAAATAAAGACGGAATGTATGGATCACAGCTATGATCTGAAATCAGAGATGACATTTGAGGAATCTCCTGTGCCAGTTGACTTTCCCATCATGAAAAGCGAGGGAGAGGTGAGTGCAATTTATGAAACGTGTTGGTCGATGTTTCTCTATCTGTTACGTACTGGCTGGTATGGCTGCTAGATTCACGTCACCAGGGAAACAATTTTATCTCTCATGCTGTCCAATTCCTTGTCCTGTAGTCCTTCGTAAATTTTTTCCTCTCAATTTTTCTCCTACGGACTGATGCTGAAGGTTTACTAAATCATATTGGCTTTGAATTTTTAATTTCTATTGATACTTCTTACAATATCTACATCTAATTGAAGTGACAGGCAAATATAGAGTTACTCGGTAATCGGTGTGTAAACTTGGGTTTTGTGTCCGGTGTAGGCAATACAGTTATTTAGATTTCTTGTAATTTTTCTTTTTAAATTCTTTTGATATTAGAAATCCACATCATTCACGCCTATTTCTTGGGACGTCAGTAGTTGGCAGATCTGTATGAATGTCACATTTCAGGATGAATACTTCACAGTATTGGTGGGATCTGCTCTGAAGTCTTGCACGCCGTGCTAATCACTATTGTTCATGTAAAGCATGGCACTGGCATATCAGTTCAATTTGCAGGAGAATGATAAGCATAAACATCTTTCTGTTCATGGGAAACATGGATATTCCTCGTGGTTTGTTCAGAGATACATCGATTACAAAGATATTGAGTTCTAGACAACTCGGAAATCTACAGATAGGAAACCAATGCTTCCTCCTTACAATCGCCAAGAATCATCTGAAGACAAATATCTCACTGTGATATTGTCGCAATTATCTATCACAGCGGTTTTTCCGGAGCTTGCACAGTTCCGAGACGTAATAGCAAAACCCCACATATACTTCAGAGTTCCTTTGCTCTTCCCCTCCACTCTGCAGTAGCAACCTCACACTGTTACACGGGGAGGATCATTTAATTATTACATCGACTTCATACTCCCACAGTAAACCAACACACAGGATTGGGAACAATGACATAGAACTGGACTCTGGAAAAATTGAAAAGTGAAGGCCGTAAGGGAAGTAACTAAATATAATACTGTGAAACCTGTTCAAATCGGAACCTGAATAATCCAGAATCCTGTCTATTTCGGAACAATTTATTGGTCCCTGCGAAATTCATATGTATTAAGTGTAATTTTTCCTGAATAAAACGGAAACTGTCCAACGCGGAAACGGAAACTGTCTGCTACTGTTCAAAACGGAAATAATATTTTGGACAGACTAGTTTAATGTAAACTATATTTTGAAACAGTATGTGCTTTCAAGGAATGTACGAAACATATAGGTCAATAAGATAAAAACAAGTTTTCTTTGTAAAATTTTTCAGGGTGCGAGGGTGTGTTGGCCTGGTGGTCATAAATTTTATTACTCTATTGACTAGGCAGACGAGTCCCTTCAAAGATGTTCAATGCTTCACTCCTGTATACTGTCGCAGCTGGGTAGAAGGCAAGTGTAGTAGTGATTTCGTGATAAAAAAAAAAGTTGCGTAAAAATATTGCACTATCATTAATTGATGAAGTAGAAGTTATCGAGGGAAATGAGAAACGAAGATTATGAAAAATAATGTTATAATTTATGAATGGAAAACTCAGGTGTAACTTAACATTTAAAAAAATAAAGGCCGTATCATGAGTGAGTGGCTTGCAGTCAATAATGGTGACATAAAAGGAAATAGAAAACAACTGGTTACATAGAAATAAAGTAACTGTTGTCGGAGTGGATTGTTCTTGCCCTTTCAAAGATCATGCAAATTTCTGGACCTGTTCTGCAAAGCAAACCTTGAACTGGCAAAGAAATTAGATAATCCAGAATTCAAGGCTTCTAGGCTCTTAGTCCAATTAAATAATGTGCTGTGATATACAGTGTAGTATTATAGTATAGTGTTAGATATTAAATGTAGTGTAATTAATAAACTTTATAGTGTTTAATGAGTGAGTTACGATACAATTTATACAGGAAAGATCATTTCCAGTTAAATAAGTGACAGGAAGCTGATTTAATGTCAGTAGTGTTAAACGGAATATTTTGTAATTCCTACAATTTGCTGCATGCCATTTTGTTTTTCATTTATACAAATGATAAAATATTCCATTTTAACTTCACACCTTAATAACACGGAAACTGTGTCCATAATGGAAAAAAAATTAGGACCATGTCACTTCCGTCTTGAACAGGTTTCACTGTAATAGGAGGAAGAGTCCTACTGAATGTTCACAATTGAAGTGATTTATTCTACTGCTGTTTACACTGTGCAAATTACTCTTCCTGCATGACTTTTACGAACCTTCGTTCATTTAGTTTAGTCGTATGGCTTTTATAAATCCAGAGATATCTGAAATAGTTTCAAACTATCTTACTAAAAATTACCATCACCAATTTTACCGTAACAATTTGATCACTTGTTAACTAGTCTTCCTGAATCCTACTCACATATGACCATCTCAGGAATATGATTGGATTGTCATTCTTATTTACTCTTCCTATTGATTTATAGTTTATGTAATTGTTACCTGAAATGGAACATTTCTTACAAAATGCCATAATATTTTGTTTTTGTAGGTCTTAAATTTATCTCTCTGCTACAACAATAATGCTTGAATTGTTTACTGGATTAAGTATGATTTAAATCCTAGTCTGTTGCATTTAAGCTACCATCCATTGAGCCTTCAACTATAATTTTTCTGTATCTTCTCTTCACATACTCTTTTGCAGGACAAGATATGTGAGATAAATAAAGTGGAACAGGAGGTCGAGCTGCAAGTAACAGCAGAAGAGAATGAAGTCTTTACTGATGGGTGAGTGAAATGTGTGCGCCTGTACTCCGTTGTTGATTTCACTGCTCTATTTAAGTAAAAAGGCAAAGAACAAAAATTAGTAAATACTTTCAACATGATTATTCAAATGAAGGACTCAGTATTCTGAATTGTGAAGTCCTTCTGTAGTCGTTATGTCTCTCTCTTTTCCTGTCTGTCCATCTATTCCTCTGTTTCTATGTGTGAGTTTCTCTACATATCCATGCGAGTTTGTCTGTGTATCCATCCTTCCCCATATCCATCCATCTGAATATGATATATTATTTCATGTCATCAATTACATCCATGTATAGTGAACCTCACAATTTTTTTTCCAGTGCCATTATTATATTCATTACAGATATGCTTTTTTGTTGACGTTCTTATAATTTAGATTCATACCCCGTACTATAGCTTAACTGGGAAAACTCCGTTATGGGAAGTTACTTAACCTTACTGCTGCACTGGAGTCAGAGTTTACGAACCATTGTCGCTACTGATTGACAAGTCATCTGATGCATCACTGCTATCAGTTAAACAAACATTCTCCTAATGAAATTATTCTGTCAGTTTCACCGTCTATTACATTAGCAATAGAAAAATATTGTTCTTTGTTCTTTTAACGTAATCAACTCATTTCTTCCACATGTCTTTTCCATATTTTGCGAAAAGGCGTTGACACATTTGTTCTTTTAGGTTAAGTAGGGACCGAATTTCTGTTACAATAATCCAATTGAAACGACTGGATACAACTGACTGATAATTTTAGTATTTCGCTTTAAGTAAATGAAACCAATCACAACAATAAATGCTTATTTTTAAAGCATGGTTGGGTTTTGATGGTAAATAATGTTTATGTACGCGCTACTTGATGGACCACGAACAGTCAGACATAAACTTAATAATAATAATAATAATAATAATAATAATAATAATAAGAAATGCGCTCAATATGCAACATTTATCGTGTAGGGACAAGACAGCTCGATTCAGTCTCAGTTGCAAAATTTTGTCAATGACAGCTCTGCGTTTGCAATTGTTTACATGATATTGGTCACACAATTCGCTGCAAAGTTCACACACACAGCTGGCATCTGGTTGGTGGAATTTCTTGTTCCGGCAAGTCATGTAGTGGAAGCGTGTACTGCTAGCTGGGTCATTATATGACGCAGATCGTATCCTCCCTGCATCCATTCGTCCACACCTGTGGAGTAAAGGTCAGCGTGTTTGGCCGCGAAACCAGGTAGCCCGGGTTTGAATCCCGGTCGGGGCAAGTTACTTGGTTGAGGTTTTTCCGGGGTTTCCCTCAACCCAATACGAGCAAATGCTGGGTAACTTTCGGTGCTGGACCCCGGACTCATTTCACTGGCTTTATTCTCTGTAGCTCCATAAGGTCCTGTTTTTTGAAATGCTCCCATATTATCTCTATGCTATAAGTGGCGATGGGGGAGACATAAACTTAGGAAGTGATGACATCCTATTGACTCATTTATTTACATGGGGTTTCATTATTAAATTATTTATTTATGTTGAACCATTCAAATGAGATGCCACATTATATTAGTACTTTAGAAAAAAATGTATATGTATTTGTAAATTTATGGGATACAATAATTATAATCGATTGAAAATAATAATTTACAACATAGTCACATGTTTAAGCCTCAATTTCATACCTCAGTGTTTTTTTTTTTTTTTTTTTTTTTGGCGTAATTGGAAGTCTACCTTTGTCCGTAGGAAGGATAGTAAATGTCGGAAAACGTGAAATATGAGAAAACAGACACTGGCGATGGCATAAGGGAGGTCCTTCACTGTAGTGTAATAGCAAATCTGGCCATCAAACGGGCGGGCCCGGGTTCGAATACTCGTTGGTACAAGTTACCTGTTGGGTTTCTTTTTCTGGGGTTTTCACTTGACCAATTGAAGCAGAATAGATGGGTAACTTTCGGCGTTGGACCTCGGTCTCATTTCGCCATATTTAATTCACAAATCATCACCACCCATACAAAAGCCTGGGTTCACGTTGTAGTGTGCTGTACTTGTACAAGAGCATGGCTGTTCGGCTGACCGATCTTTCACAGAATAGGAGTGGTAAGCACAATAAGCCTCAGGCTGCAGTGTAAGCCTTTGACGTCCCCCCTCCGTACACGACAAATAAAAAAGAAAGTATAGAATTTATAGTACACTTATGTTGATGTTTTCTAATGCCAGGCGTTTGACAATAAAGTCATTTGACCTCTTGCACTCTAATATTTTTCAAAGATATTATCATGGCCAGCCACTGAAGCATAGATTTTGAATCCATTTCTTGGTTTCAGTTGCACAGTAGTACACTTATAAATGCTCAAATAATTATGAAATTATTGAGATAATGGGTACAAGTTATACATTTTTTTTAAAACTAGACGAAATGAGCTTCTAGGTGAGGCAAAACCATTATTTATCAAAATTTTGAATAAATCTGACACTTTTACAGTCGATGAACACCTAAACTTGAGTGAAACTCTCTAATTCGAAACATTTTTCGTCGTTACTTTTTCGATGTTGCTCGAACTAAGAGCATATTTTCTTCACAGCATTGGAGCTCCACATTCCTGCGACACTACTACAGAAGATGCTTCCCAACAGTCAGGGGAGATGACATTCAAATATGATGACAGTGGCAAGTGGTTTTGCGATTCGACAAGTCTCAAAAACCACGTTGATCTACACAAGCCCAAGAGACCGTTGAGTTGCGATGTTTGTGGAATGGATTGTTTGCACTTGGATCGACTCAAAAGACACGCACGCGTACACACAGGCGAGAACTCCTTCATTTGTGAAATGTGTGGAAAGAATTTCTCGCAATCTAGTAGCCTAGAAAAGCATCAACTCGTACACAAAGGCCAAACGCCGTTCTGTTGTCATATATGCGGAAAGACATTTTCGGGTTCTAGTACTCTGAAAAAGCATGCACTGCTACACAAAGGGGAGAAGGCATTCTGTTGTGACATATGTGGAAAAAAATTTTCGCTCTCTGGTACACTCAAAAGGCATGCAGTCGTACACACAGGGGAGAAGGCATTCAGTTGTGATGTATGCGGAAAGAAATTTACCCAATCTTATAGTCTAAAAAATCATGCAATCTTGCATTCAGGGCAGAAGCCATTCAGTTGTGATATATGTGGTAAGAAATTTTCGCAATCTATTTATCTAAAAGTGCATGAACTCGTACACACAGGGGAGAAGGCATTCACTTGTGATACATGTGGAAAGAAGTTTTCGGTATCTACTGGTCTTAAAAAGCATTCACTCATTCACACAGGGGTTAAGCCGTTCAGTTGTCATGTTTGTGGTAAGAAATTTTCCCAATCTGTTCATCTAAAAGTCCATGGACTTGTACACACAGGGGAGAAAGCATTCACTTGTGATACATGTGGAAAGAAGTTTTCGAAATCTAGTGCTTTTAAAACGCATTCACTCATGCACACAAGTGATAAGCCATTCAGGTGCCATATATGTGGTAAGAAATTTTCCCTATCAGGTTATCTAAAAAAGCATAGACTCAGACACACAGGGCAGAAGGCATTCACTTGTGATACATGTGGAAAGAAGTTTTCGGAATCTAGTCATCTCAAAACGCATTCAGTTGTACACACTGGGGAGAAGGCATTCAGTTGTGATATATGTGGAAAAAAATTTTCGCAGTCTGGTTCTGTAAAAAAACATAGAATCGTGCACACTGGGGAGAAGACATTCAGTTGTGATATATGTGGAAAGAAGTTTTCGGAATCTAGTAATGCAAAAAAGCATAGAATCGTACACACTGGGGTGAAGGCATACAGTTGTGATATATGTGGAAAGAAGTTTTCGGGATCTAGTAATGCAAAAAAGCATAGAATCGTACACACACGGCGAGAAGGCATTCAGTTGTGATATAAATAGAAGGAAGTTTTCGGGATCTATTAATGCAAAAATGCATAGAATCGTACACACTGGAGTGAAGGCTTTCAATTGTGATATATGTGGAAAGAAGTTTTCGGAATCCAGCAATGCAAAAAATCATAGAATCGTACACACTGGGGTGAAGGCATTCATTTGTGATATATGTGGAAGGAAGTTTTCGGGATCTATTAATGCAAAAATGCATAGAATCGTACACACTGGAGTGAAGGCATTCAGTTGTGATATATGTGGAAAGAAGTTTTCGGAATCTAGCAATGCAAAAAATCATAGAATCGTACACACTGGGGTGAAGGCATTCAGTTGTGATATATGTGGAAAGAAGTTTTCGGAATCTAGTATTCCAAAAAATCATAGAATCGTACACACGGGTGAAGGCATGCAGTTGAGATATATGTGGAAAGAAGTTTTCGGGATCTAGTAATGCAAAAAAGCATAGGATCGTACACACACGGGGAGAAGGCATTCAATTGTGATCTATGTGGAAAGAAGTTTTCGGAATCTAGTAATGCAAAAAAGCATAGAATCGTACACACTGGGGTGAAGGTATTTACTTGTGATATGTGTTGAAGGAAGTTTTCGGAATCTAGTAGTGCAAAAAAACATAGAATCGTACACACTGGGGTGAAGGCATTCAATTGTGATATATGTGGAAAGAAGTTTCCGGAATCTAGTAATGCAAAAAAGCATGGAATCGTACACACACGGGGAAAAGGCATTCAGGTGTTATATATGTGGAAAGAAGTTGTCGGAATCTAGCAAGTCAAAAAAGCATAGAATCGTACACACTGTGGTGAAGGCATTCACTTGTGATATATGTGGAAAGAAGTTTTCTGAATTCAGTATTGCAAAAAAAAAAAAACCATAGAATCGTACAGACCGTGGAGAAGAAATTCAGTTGTGATATATGTGGAAAGAAGTTTTCGGAATTCAGTAATGCAAAAACACATAGAATCGTACAGACTGGGGAGAAAACATTCAGTTGTGATACATGTGGAAAGAAGTTTTCGGAATCTAGTAATGCAAAAAAGCATAGAATCGTACACACTGGGGAGAAGAAATTCAGTTGTGATACAAGTGGAAAGAAGTTTTCGGAATCTAGTAATGCAAGAAACAGAATCGTACAGACTTGGGAGAAGGCCTTCAATTGTGATATATGTCGAAAGAAGTTTTCGGAGTTCAGTAATGCAAAAAAACATAGAATCGTACACACACGGGGAGAAGGCATTCACTTGTGGTATAAGTTTAAAGGTATTTTCGGAATCTGGTAGTGTAAAAGTGTATGCACTCTTAGACACAAGTGAGAGGATCAATTGCGATGTTTGTGGGATGTTTTATCTCGTTCTCGCAAGACCTGAAACAGCATCTAACGTGATACGTAAGTGAGAATCGGTGTGATTGGAATGTTTGTGGTAAACGTTTTTTACTTTTCGTGGGAACTGAAAGACATAAAGCCAGATATTTTGGCGAGTAGCCATTTATGTGCCGTTTGCGGTCTCCACGAAAGATATGCGCTCTTATGACTGGCACAAACAGTCATGCTTATCGATCATTTTGTTTGTGATTTCTGTAGTCTTAATCGAACATTGGAACCCGACTGAAACCACAAACATTCTGTTCACGAGATCTCCGTATGGTCACTTTTGAGAAATAGTCATTTCTGTGGAACAGAAATTACGCTACTGCATTGGTGTTCTAGCAATGAAAAAGAAAGGGAAGGAAATAATTAGAACAATTCTGAAAACCGTGGTAGTTGAAGGGAACAGTGTTAGTCACATTAAAATGCTGACTTGATGGTATGTGTCAGAGGAACCATAATTGTTTGTATACATCTCAAGTCTGATTAGTGTAATGTTTTACTAATGAGCGATGTATGCAATAGAGTTGGACCGGAAGTTGCCACTCTGCTTTGGGAAAGCAATGTGAAAGGTGTAAGTGAAGGATTTCGTGCGTGCGTGTGTGGTAAAAAGTGTCACAAAGGTAATCGAAGAAGGATGTGGTAACATTAGTGCAATTGCTGGAGAATTAATGCATACCGGCATGTGCTGCGAAACACCAAGTATCAGATGTACTGTGTAAATAATGTTAGACAAGTCTGATACAAGGCTATAAATGTTGAAAACAGAGATATCAATTTTAAGATAGACAGAAGAACGGAAGTGAATATATTTCTTTTTAGAATAGTTACAATCAGTAGGTCTGAGTACAAGACAATAATTTGAAGAAAACTAGTAATGTCTCACGCATTTGTGGACGTTTCTAGCGCAATTCAGTTTGATTTGTAAGCTTAAATTTTGTAGTAATTAGTATGAGAAAAGGGTGAGAATTTGTATTTGTAAGAACTAAACACAGACGTTAGTGGTTTTTCTTTCAACAACTGAATTGCAGATGATACACAGAGTAGGTGGATTTTGTTATCAAGATGAAAAATCTCTTTCGGGTGAAGAGTAAAATTTTATTAGAACAACGACATATTATTAGGATTCAAAGCTAACGTAAAATTCATTTTGAAAGGACGTGCCATAGCCTACCAGTTGTAGGCAACCTAGAAGAGTTTCTTTACTAACTAGGGAAGAGCACACTAAGAGAAAAGTTGTGGGATGTAGAATGAGAAAAATAAAGGAAAAAATATTGACGATTCGTCAGATTGGGTAAATTTAAAAAAAAAAAAAAAAAAGCAGATAAATTGCTGTCATACTGACGCCTGTACGATAGGCTTAACCTCGTATGTCGTGAACTGATGATCCAATATTACTAACAATGGTTGTGTCGTGTTTGTTAGTTCTTCTGTTACGTCACTGACATTTACATATCCTACAATATCTTCGTTTACTCTGTTACCTGGCATATCTAAATAACTAACGCACAGTCGCAATTGCTCACATTTAGGCTGGAAAATTTTCATCAGTACTCTTATTTGCTAGTATTATAAATTATTGATCACTTTTTACACGATGTACATTTTACTGAAGTATTAAATCTCAGTCCCGCACTGTGGCGTAGTGCTCTAAGGCACCTGCCTAGGACTTGCGTTATAGAATGCTCCTTGGTTCGAGTCCCCATGGGGGAAGAAATTTTCTCATTAAATTTCGGCCAGTGTATCGGACCGGTGCCCACCCAGCATCGTGATGCTCTTGGGGAGCTATGTTAGATAGATTATTATTGTTGTAATTATTATTATTATTATTATTATTATTATTATTATTATTAAACTCACCAAAATGTATACAGCTGTACACAAAGTCCATTAATAATGTAACACAATTTATTTATTTACTTGGTTATTTAATGACGCTATATCAACTTCGAGGTTATTTAGCGTCGATGGGATTGGTGATAATGATATGATATTTGGCGAGTAGAGGTCGATTCACTATAGCTTACCTGACATTTGCGTTACGATTAGGGAAAATATCGAAAAAACCCAACCAGGTAATCAGCTCAAGCGGGAATCGAACTGCGCCCGAGAGGAACTCCGAATTGGCAGGCAAACACCTTAGCCGACAGAGCTACGCCGGTTCTTCGTAACGTAATACTAGGAAGAGTTGAAACATCAGTTGTGTGGTAAACAATGATAGAAACATAGTCTGTAATCATTAGTTCGTTTTTATTTCTACATGGTACAATTTCAACATGCAGTCAAGCAACTCGTTTTGATTTATTTTAGAAGTACCCTTAAATGCTGTTGACTTGGTTAAGTCCTCTTTTAACTTTTTAAGTCTTTATCTAACTCAGACCTGAAGTGAACTAATTCATTAAATACGCCCCTGTATTCTAAGTCGCACCTTGTTAATACTAAATTTACTGCTGCTTAAAATTTTATACAATTTATTGTTAAATTTAGGACATATCTGTTTTTCTATAACTTGCTCCTTGTGTTTTGCAATCGCGAATCTGTCATGTATGTTTAACTGAATTTCAGTATTTTCTTTAATCAGCACAGACAACCTGAAGACATTATTCTTAGGAGCTTTTGATTTTTTGTGTTTTAGTTTATCCCTCAGCCCTACGTGTAGAAATCTGTAAGACCCCGTTTGACTGTTTACGTTCATTTCGAAACAGAACACACAGGAAACAGAAGAACACTTCTTCATATCTCATCCACACAACCAGTTGTTTTTTTTTATAATAAACATCCAAGTTGAATTTGCCAGATCTGTTAACTTTAGCACTTTGCTATTTTTGGTGAATATTTAAACGCCGTGTAAGTAAATTATTTAACAGGAATTTAGTTCTCATAATATGTTAATATTGAAAGCGGAAATTTTAATGAAGTGCTAAATGACTTGATTTCTTCACAACTTACATAACAGGATAACACTTCACACGTTTACAGTTTCGCACTGCAGTTAGAAATATACTGAAATAAAAGCATTCTTAAATAGAGTATTTTAAGAAACTGGCAAGGATTTTATTACCTTATTTTTGCATCCTTCCCTCTAAGAAACTTATTCCGACAAGGCGGAAAAACAGACGAGAGTGCGAGGTAAGGGAGTGAGATAGTAAATGGGGTTGTATATACCCAAACATTTAAAAACTAAAGCGGTAAACTGTGCCTGGCACATTTTTAGATGCTGAAATGAACGGGAGGAGATCAAAATTGCGCGCGCATCCCATTATATTTCTTATGGAATGTAGTGCCTGGCTCAGTTCAATGCTGCAAACACTGGTTACAACGTGGTTGGCGCCAACGATAATATTGGCGGTAGAGTTTGCAAGCACAAGCGTAACTTGTTTTCCTCCGGTTTTGCGCGGAAAACATGAATTCTCCTTTTTTCTCTTGTGTTGTGGTAGTGCCATGGCACAAGGGCACTGGTATTTGTGTATGTGTATTAGATATTTTGTTAAAGTTGAATATAAGATTATTACAGAAGAATTAAGGTTAGATTCCTCTTCCATATTTATTACCCACTGTTTCACCTATTTAATTTTTTTTTCAAACAGAATCTGCAGGAAAGACGATATGGTATGCCCTGCTTTGTTGCACATGTCTGCATGAAACAAAATACTGCTAATTAACAAAACTTTGGAATAACTCCATAAAATTTCCCTTAAGCATGATATATGATTTGTAATTTTTCTTCTGTTATTGCATTTATAAGCAGCACACACAAGAGGCATTTTCTGTTTTGTCTTAGCGCCTATCACCATATACACAACGTTAAGCAGTCGAATTTATACACTGGAAGGTGCTTATTCCATTTCTGCCGTGTTTCACGGCGGCACCGCTATGAGCGCTATACAAGACAACTTGGCCACTTTCTTCTAACCCGTTGGTTTATTTAGGTTTTGGCAAAATTAAGTTGACGTTTCTGGCGACACTGCTGCTGTTTTGGCTTCCTTGATCAGTTCATCCTGAACGTGTAGTTAAAATAATAAAAGTTGTGACTATGCAGACTGACTACTGAAGTTGGGATATAACGACAGGCAAGTGTATTGTTAAATTTTATTATATTCTATATAAGTGTACTGTAAGTTATACTGTATGATTGATCTTCACAAATGCAATTCGAGCGAAACAAGCTATTGGAGTAAAGAGCATCCCCACATTTTTCTACCTGCACTGGAAACCATTTCTCCTTTGTGGTGGACGTCTGCTCTTTCTACGCTCGTATGTAAAAATTGGACAACAGGAAGACTTTACATTTGGAACTTTTATGCTGTGCTTACTATTATTTTGCATTATCGTTGAATTGTTAGTACAACATATCGTCGTTTAAGAACCAATACCGCGTAACTGACAAAATGTAAATTTTATAAGAGAAGGAAAAGACCGAATAAAAACGATAAAGTAACACAATAATCTAGAAAAGTGGTGTATGGCTATGATATAGCTTAACTAATTTGTAACTAAGTGAAGATGAATGATCATGGCTGTAGACATTTGGCCATATCACTTCGCGGTATTGGAACTCAGCCGTTGATAACATTTTGTTAGTTACGCGGTATTGTGAGACAACTTTAGCATCTTCAAGACACATGTTGACACGCGTTTTCTTTGCGTTAAAACTGCCTTCTTGAATTATTATTCGTGTTCTTGTATATGTCAATGTGTTATCTTATTGTTTCACAACCTGTGGGGGTTCACAAAATATTTCAAGGGGTTCTCCAAAACTTTCCCGTAATGGCGGGTTTCGAGATTAGGCCTATTATTAGTTCCTTGATTTCTGCGGCATTGTTATAATAATAATAATAATAATAATAATAATAATAATAATAATAATAATAATTATTATTATTTTTTTTTATTAAATTAACCATATAATGTCCCTGGTTACATATGTGTAACATCGGTAATTTATCTGTAGTAATGTCACGAGAGGTCTGAGATCTGCCGATAAATCCACGAGCGAAGCGAGTGGATTTATCTGGGAAATCTCAGACCTCGAGTGACATTTATTAGGACTATTTCGTGAATAAAATAAAAATTTAAATAATATATCACTAAAATTCGATACAAAGTGTTAATAATTGTATATTAACTAATACTTAACCTATTCAGACATTGTGAAGTTGAAATACTCGTAGATGAATGTCGATTATTGCAATAAAGATATTCGATGTTATTATTCAGTAATGCCAATTGTGAAAAGCGAAATGCAGGTTTAACAATGTTAATTACATGTACTGCACTTTTCTCTTATTATTATAACAAATACATTTTCATTATCTGCTGAAATCATAATTTAATTTAACAGTAACAGTGGGGACAGCTATATACCAATGCTTACGTATTCACAGCGAGACATGTTGCTACACAGTGAAGTCATCTCTGTATAGATAGGCCTAATTAAAACACGAATTTTATTACGCCATACGAAAGGCAGTTTGATCAAAGACATTATTACTATGCAAGGTCTTTGGGTTTGATATGCGATGATGTTACATAAATTTGAACGCCTATTAATTGTTTAATTTCAAAACAAATGTTATAGGCTACAATTTTATAGGTTACGTTAGGCCTACCTGTGGAAGCAGGACCAATGTCAGCTGTGCCTTGTTTCGACCGTTACTTACAATGATTGCTACACGAAAGCATTTTTTATAGCTCGACAAACGCATTCTCGCTATAGTGTGTAACGCAACTAAAGCTTCATCTATACAGTTCAATATTCCAATCGCGTATGCGTGCAATCTGGGATGAATATTGAAAGAATCAAGTTTAAAAGGTACGTTCAATTACGATGCATAAAGATTTTGTGTCTACATGGTGCACCGTTTTGAAAGTGGTCTTCACTGCGTAAATATATTAATTAATATTAAATATCAATCTTGCATTCATTGCTTTAAAGTTGAAAGAAATGTTTAACCGTGTAGTTGCATCTTAATGTATTCATGATCATCAATTTACGGGGAAACATTTGGCGACAACGACTAAACAAAAGAACGACCATGCGATAAATTGATAGCGATAAATCTAGCTGCAGAAATTATCGCAGAGTCTAACTGTGATTGGTTGGAATTCAAAATGTCATTACACTTCATTGGTCGAAAATGGAATGACGTCATATAAACGAAATAGTCACATTATTTCCACAATAAATTAATATTTACTGCGAATGCCTGATTTACATTTATATAACACGTTAGGAATGCATTTGATTTCGCTACAATGGATATTTAATCTGCCATCTTCTTTGTGTTCTAACAATACTAACAACAGTACCGCGACCTGGCTAAGAAACGGTTACATGGCGGCCAGGCCTTTGAATTTATAGTCCCGTGGCTGTAATTTCCGGCAGCCAATCGCGTTGCAGGTCGGCTACATTTAAACGTGTGCGTCTTGTGATTCGCTTATGAAGACGTTATTCATTTCTTAAGACTCGATAAATACTTAATATAATCGCCCGCCATTTTGGCTCTTTCGTTGGCGTTCGCAGAAAGCACACGAAGACGTTATTTGCCGGTCAATTATTTGCTGAATTACAGTGCGTTTGATTTATTATCGTAAGAGCTACGACATCATAATGTTTAACGGTGTGCCAAATAGATTCCTCTTAAGGTAAGCGTTCACTACATCGTATCGCACTGTTTCGTAAGTTAAAGAATTTGTATTGGAATATTTGAAGTAAAGGAGATTGTTTGGAAGACAGCGTGAAATGAGAAGTGCGTGGTAATGGAAGTGCAAACGTTGCGGTTTCTAGTGAAGTAAAGGAACGTACTAATAAAACACACGATACGATGTCATATGAAGAAATTAAACCTTGTATTAATTCAATAACCACTGAAAAACAGTGAAGTACAACAAATAATAATGAAATAAACACATTTTTAATAATATAACTTGTTTGTACGTTTGCCATTATACTGACGGTACTGACATCATTAAATAAAAATCATCAGGGTTTGAAAATCCTGCACAGATTCGTATATGCAAGGTATAACAAAAGCCTAAACTAACCTAATTTAACCTGTTACAGATTCGTATACGGTATTGTATGCAAGGCATAGCGTGAGTGAGCATTTGCGTGAAACTTTCGTAATGTCACCAAAGTTATGTAGGTGTAACTGGTAAGACAGTTGAAAATGCATAAGCCGAGTCGGAAGAGAACTACTTCAGCGGTAATGTAGCCGAAAGTAGAATCATGGATTTATCCATGGTAGAATGTTTACGAGCGTTGTAGTGATGGGTCGCTCATGAGCGAGTCGTTTCGAATGAACGACTCCCGCTCTGGAGCGGCTCTCCGCTCGCTCCTTACAAAAGAGTGAGTCGTTCATTACATTTCGCTCCCTACTCTTGGGAGAGCAAAGCAACTTCACCTCGCTCTCTTGCTTCTGGCTCACTTCTAACGATCCGCTCCCTCTACAACAGGACAGCACTCCACAGCTCCATTACAGCTGTGACGATACGCAGCACGTCTGTCAGTGTGGTCATGCGCAATGACAAACAGTGAGACTTGCGATGTTTAAATTACGCTTCAATACAGATAAGTTTAAACGTTGCCTATTGTCATGTTTCTGTTCTCCTTATTGCAAATAGATCATGTTTGCACATTAGCCGTTTTTATGTATCATTGTACACTTTCATAATTGCTATTTACTTATTTATACTAATTTACCAACACTTTCAGAATTGTTTTTAATTGATCTGTTTATAGTACGTACCGATACTTCACGATTGTTAATTGTTCGTAAAATATCGTAAGTAATGTAAATGGGCTCTCTCCCTCTGGGATGACATGGAAACTTACCTTACTGCATGTGTACATGAAGCTTTTCTCCGCATTCACAGACCAATGCAAACCGATTCGAATGTGTGTTGCAATGGCATCTATTAAGAAGTATGTGTACTATATCATACAGTTAACACTCTCTCTGCAGTTATTGTAGAAGAGTCGGAGCGGTGGGGTGGTGATGCGTGGGGGAGTGATCACTAGGAGCGAGATGGTTGAGAAAGAGGGAGGGCACTGTACCGCTCCGCTCTTTTGAACGATTCTCAATGAACGACTCCTCAAATGGAGCGGGAGTCAAAGAGCTAGCTCGCATTAATGAACGACTCCGACCCATCTCTAGAGCGTTGCAAACAGTTTGCAATACTTATAAATTACAAACTCTTTGGAGGAGTGGATCAGGACAGCACGTTTGCATTTTTTCCTTTTTATGTTAAGTTAGGTTCTTTTCAAACTGAAATGACGAGTGAAACGTACAGTTAAAATTACTCTAACCTAACCTAACCTATCCTAACCTAACTTAACATAAAAAGGTTAGGTTAGAGTAATTTTAACTGTCCTACGCTTCACTCGTCATTTCAGTTTGAAAAGAACCTAACCTAACATAAAAAGAAGATGTGCAAACGTGCTGTCCTGGTCCACTCCTCTCTTTGGAGCCTTGTATAATACGATGGGGATCCAGGAAATAACGACCGTTCGCGCATACCCGCCGCGCAGCTGACTCCCCTTCCTTGTTTGAAGGTCAACTGGCTTCCTTAACATGTGTTCTCATAATGTTGTGAGTACTGGTTGCAACAAGTCGCCATTGTGCATTTTGTGTTACTTCAAAATGAACGACGTGACTGATAATCCCGTCGACTGTGAGGTGAGGAGTGTGATTCGATATTTGAATGCCCGACATTTGAAACCTGCAGAAATTTACCGGCAATTGAAAGAAGTGTATAGTGATACTGTAATGAATGAAAGAAATGTGAGAAAATGGTGCGAAATGTTCAACGATGGGCG
The DNA here is from genome assembly GCF_040183065.1 of Periplaneta americana. Classification (NCBI taxonomy): domain Eukaryota; kingdom Metazoa; phylum Arthropoda; class Insecta; order Blattodea; family Blattidae; genus Periplaneta; species Periplaneta americana. Next base: position 162,001,591 of record NC_091132.1, read on the forward strand.
AACAAATGTCCACGATGAAACTCGACCCGGACGCCCATCACTCATCACAGAAGACCTGAAGACTAAAGTGAACGACAGAATCTTGCAAGACAGGCGCACATCACTCGACGAATTGCATATTGCCTTTCCTGACATTTCTCGTTCTTTGCTTGGTGAAATTGTGTCGCAACATCTTGGCTACCACAAAATCTGTGCACGATGGGTTCCACGGCAATTGAGTGACTAACACAAAACTCAGAGAATGGCCTCAGCATTGACATTCTTGATGCGATATCACACAGATGGAGACGCCTTTCTTGATCAAATTGTGACTCGCGATGAGACCTGGGTGTCTCACAACATCCCAGAGACCATGCGCCAATCACGCCAGTGGCATCATCCCTCATCACCCAAGAAACCGAGAAAATTCAAACAGACTCTCTCAACACAAAAAGTCATGGCTATTGTCTTTTGGGATCGCAAAGGTGTTCTTTTGCTGGATTTCATGCCAAAAGGCACTACGATCAATACAAATCGTTATTGTGAGACTCTACGAAAACTACGGCGAGCCATCCAAAACAAGAGGCGAGAAATGCTTTCGAGAGGAGTTGGGCTTCTTCACGACAACGCCAGCCCGCACACTGCTGCTTCAACTCGAGAATTGCTGGATCAATTCGGTTGGGAAATCTTTGATCATCCGCCAACTATAGTCCAGACCTTGCTCCTAGCAATTTTCACCTTTTCACTAAGCTGAAAGACTTTCTGGGTGGTACGCGTTTTGGAAGTGATGAAGAGTTGAAGAAGACAGTGAACACCTGGCTTAATGAACTGGCGGCAGAGGAGTATAACACGGGAATTCTAAAGCTAGTGAACAGATACGCCAAATGTTTAAATGTAGGTGGTGATTATGTAGAGAAGTAAAGGAAGCTTCAGTTATGTAACAGACTTTGTTTTTTCAAATAATATATATATTTTTTAATTATTACAACAAAACGGTCGTTATTTCCTGGATCCCCCTCGTAAAATGGAAAAATCGAAATAAAAATGGAAGCAGTTTCTTAATTACGAAAATGGGAGACTAACATTCTCTTCAGCAAACCTCAGCTGTATTCATTCAATAATAGGGATTTTATAACTTTACTGTCATTCAAATTTTAATTATCTTATTTTTCTAATTCTTTATTTCACAGTATGTACTTTCCAATTGCATTCCGTTGTCATGGCATACTTGATCATAGTGGAAGCTGTTCATACCCTGAAACGGTGTATTGTTCATTGTGAATGGGAGAGCGAGGTTATCGCGAATAAAATTTTGGTTCATTTTCATTTTATTACCTAATAGAGGTTGGTCTGCGTTTGTGTAATTGTTATTCAAGTTTTATTTGTTTATCTTATTGTACGGTTTTATGTATTCATTAATTTTTTTTTTCATACTACCTTGTTAGTTGGATATTATATTAAATTTATAGGTTATAGCTTGCACTACTTGAAGGCACTTGTTGAAATGACAAATTGAAAGTTTGTATATACTTGATAGGAATTAGTTTCTCAATGCATTGTGGCACTTCATATAAGCTACGCAAAATGTAGTCAATAAAAAATTATATTTTTGTGCTTGAACTAGTATACTGGTAAAATGGCCGCTAACAATGGTGGTATTGTTGACACAATGCTATCTATGTGTCAGACCAGGAACTTTTCAAAACGCACCTCGTATGTAAGCACTGAGCATAAGATTCTTTCAGCCGCTTACTATCTGCAGATACAGTGAATGTAAAAAGTATCCGCAGGACGATTTTCTTACTGCAAATTAAGTCTTAGTTGAAGTACTATTAACTCTTGGTATGAAATAAACTGTTCATGTATAATGAGGATGCATCACGTACCAAATACACAGAAGAAATTTTCATAATTTTGCGTGTAGATTCTGTCAAAGTTCAATAAATTTAATGCTTAACATAATTAGAGCGTAGAAAGTAATCGCACACTCAACTCTGTTGACGAATAGAAGCACTCATGCGAAACGCAGTAGGCACGTGGTAGTAAGGAAACGCTCGTAATGCATGTTTCAAGTCAGTTTGATACCAGAATCACAAAGAGTGTGTAGGCACGTATTAATTTGAAAGTTCAGGGAAAATTTCAGTATACGAATTCCTGTGACAATTATATCTTAAAATATTTCAGCAGCTTTTTCTGCTTTTGTCGAATGCGCATTATCATGCTTACGAAAAGACACTTTTAAGTGCCAATAATTTGTGTGCACAAGGTTGGAATTTTTAAGTAAGGGGGGGAGGAAGGAATCCATGTTTGCTGAAACAAACCTATTATTTAACCCATTGAGGCACAAATGTTACTTTTATGTTTTTCATATCATGGATCATAAGAGAGCTTCGATGAATTTTTTCAAAATTTTAATTGCACACAATTTTAAACACAGATGGCACCTCTATATATCCTCAAGGGATGGCTGCATGGTGGAACATCTGTGCTATAATTGTAGAGAAAGAAAGAAAAACGGTGGTTCTATTGAACAACCACTATGCTGCAAAGAGTTAAAGTATTAGAATCCAGGAGGGCGTGTACACAACAACGTCAAAGCCTGATACAGGTTTTAGCTTTTTCTTAAGTAGGTTATTTTACGACGCTGTATCAACATCTCATGTTATTTAGCGTCTGAATAAAGTGAAGGTGATAATGCCGGTGAAATGAATCCAGCGTTCAGTACCAATAGTTACTCAGCATTTGTTCATATTGGGTTGAGGGAAAACCCCGGAAAAAACCTAAACCAGGTAACTTGCCACGACCGGGATTCCAACCCGGGCCACCTGATTTCGCGGCCAGATGCGCTAGCCGTTACTCCACGGGTGTGGACGTTATATATATATATATATATATATATATATAATATCGCAGGTGTACATTTTATGGTAATCGTTTTCATATATATATATATATATATATATATATATATATATATATATATATATATAATTATTCAGTAGGTATAGTTGTATTACGCTGATATAATATAACTAACGAATCATCACCAATAAACATTCAAACAATTGCGTAGGTTATAGGTACCTATAGTATTTCTGTAACAGTTATGACAGAAGGTACTATACGGTATACAAGTCGGATAATCTTAGAATGTCTCGGTTGCAAGATTTCTGATTCGTATTAACGCTTGAATCCTCACTTTGAGAGAGGAACAGAATTTAAGGGTGTTTGAGAATAAGGTGCTTAGGAAAATATTTGGGCTGAGAGGGATGAAATTACAGGAGAATGCAGAAAGTTACACAATGCAGAAGTTGCACGCGATTGAATTCTTCACCTGACATAATTAGGAACATTAAATACAGTTGTTTCAGATGGACAGGGCATGTAGCACGTATGGGCGAATCCAGAAATGCATATAGTGTTAGTTGGGAGGCCGGAGGAAAAATACATTTGAGGAGGCCGAGACGTAGATGGGAGGATAGTATCACAGTGTCGTAAGTTATATACAGTCACGAAGCTTGAGTTGAGAGTACTAGGAACAATAGACTGTGCAGGTACTATTTCGCATTGTCTTTAGTGAGGCGATAGTAGCGATCCTAGTGGTTAGCAACTATCTATGGATGCATATTTACTACGTATTGAGCTTCGTGACTGTATATACTAGACTGTGATAGTATTATAATGGATTTGAGGAAGGTGGGGTATGATAGTAGAGACTGGCTTAATCTTGCTCAGGATATTGACCGATGGCACGCTTACGTGAGGGCGGGAATGAACTTCCGGGTTCTTTAAAAGCCATAAGTAACATTGCAGTAGAACCAACGTTTTATATTCATTTTATACAGTACGCGTAGTTCTTTTTTGAAAACATTTGAATCCAATGAGATCTATCTTCCATCTTTGTTATGAGATGGGATATTGGTTATGGTTGAAGTGTGGTTTTTAAATATTGAAATCATAAGGAATAAGACATGTGAAATTATAATAAATTTATAAATTCCAATATTATGTGAATAACATGGTTATATTAGAAGAGGCATTTAATTTAGGCATCAAGAATAGTATAGTCATTTTTGTAGAAAGGTTTATGTACTTTAAGTACAGTATGTTGCCTGTAAATAAAGTAAATATGGTTGAGTTTTCGTCAAAATACTATACTTGTTTAAAACATGTTCATATTTCTGTGTAACATTATTACCACTTACCATTACTGGTATGCTTAGAAATGAAACATAAGACATCTTGTATCAAGTTGAAATAACTTTCTCTGCACAGCTCAGTTTGTGTCGATCACTGCCAATTACGCAACGTTTTCTTTCAGTTGTGATGGACGTGATCAAGCAGGAACCTGACGCTGATCCATTGGACTTACAACCACAGAGTGACCCATATGAAATAGGAGGGAACAGCATTTTATCAGAGGTAAACTGAAACTACTTACTATATATTATGTTTATTTGTTTATTTAACAGTGCAAGAAATATAATCCATTGTGCATTTTATATTCAGTAAACTAAATTAGAGTCCCACGCTGTATTTGTATGGTGTAAGGCATCATGGTTTTGACTGGTAATATGAAATGCACGTGGTTGGAGTCTCCACGTAGGAAGACATTATTTTTTTCTTACGAAGTTCGACTAGTCTGTGGTAACAGTCCTAACCTTGCATCATGATGAAGTGCAGAAACAGTTAATAATAGAATTCGGTCTCGAAAACAATTTTGAACTTGACAGCAGATCAATTTGCTGACTATAGTCCGGGTCAGCTTACTTCATACCGTAAGGGTGAAACCTAACCATTTTTTCCCTATTACTACAGATGCTAGTGGATTTTGGTGATTTTCTAGTTTGCAGGTTGCATTTTCTTTTACCAACTTCGTTTACAATTTCGATACTGATAAATACTACAAATGGTAGTGATTTTGTAACTGGTATGTTGGCAGATGAGACAAATGTTGTCAGTACTTGATTCCATGAAATTAAAATTGTAATGGATTTCTGATTCGGTTACTTGAAGCTAGTGAAATTTGAACAAACTAATTAATTATTATTAATACATAATAGTTATTTTATGTGTTGCCTTGTGGTTATAATTCAAGACTATAGTCAGGTAAGTTTTCGGAGTTAGTACTAACAATTTTATGTGGTCAAACAAAATACATTTTTAGGTTAAGTCTCGTAATTCAATTGTTTAGTCATATCAATGAATTTCATTTTGCCAGACAAAATACCTAACATGTTGATCCCTTTCTCGTATGGTTTGCCTACGAAAATATGTTACAAATTATTGAATTATTTAGAATAACCTTTCAACATTAAGGTAAAGTACGGTATGTAAATAAGTCATTCAATACGTAGGATCGTGTGATATCTGGTAACAGTTGGCAACACTGACAAGACTGCAATATTTGCTGTTTAGGAACTGTTCTTACCTGATACTCACTATACACATTATCCTTAGTGCTTGTTATAGGATCTTCCAACTCTGCTGTAGGTAAGGTGGCATTAGACTAGTAGTTAACTCTTATGTGTTGGTATTATTAGAAATTTCTCGCCATGGATTATTGTTATAGTTACTGTGATTAGCCTGTGGAATTCCAGAGTTTCTAGTCTCGCACATCATCCTGTTGTTCTTATGTTTTATGGACCATAATAATTTTTTCCCAAGTCTTAACAAATGCAATTTATATTTTCAGAAGTAGATGATTATGTTGAGTATTGTTTTAAGTAGGTGTTATGAGTAAAGTATTGCAAGGTTGCTGTAGTTCCGTCTGTCACCTCTGTAGAAAATTTAGATCACTCTTGGGTTAAACGAGCGCTGACGTAGTTCCCGTCCCATTTCGCTTCCACACCTTCAACTGTCTTCTCTGTAATAGGAACATAACTTTGGTGACATTATGAAAGTTTCATGCTAGTGTACACTCGGGCTATGCCTTGCATATACGAATCTGTAACATGTTAGTTTAGGCTTTTATTATGCCTTGCATATACGGATCTCTACAGGATTTTCAAAACCTGATGATTTTTTAAGGATGGATGGAATGGAGAAAAATTCTCTCCAGCACCGGGATTTGAACCCAGGTTTTCAGCTTTACGTGCTGATGCTACACCGGATTCCCATTCCGATGCTGGATTGAATCCTCTCAGTGTAAGTTCCACCCCTTAGGTTCCCTCTAGTGGCCAACCCTCATGCACTGCGTCACAGATGTGTGACAGTGGCACAATGTCCAACACATAAATGTGCAGAGGTGCACTCATTAAGAATGACTAAGTGGACAGGATCTGTAATGCAGTGCATGAAGAATGGCCACTAGAGGGAACCTAAAAGGTGGTACTTAAACGGAGAGGATTCAATCTGGTGTGACTAAGTGGATTGAGTTTCAGCATGTGGAGCTGAAAACCCGGGTTCAAATCCCGGTGCCAGAGAGAATTTTTCTCCAGACCATCCAACCTTCATCATAATGACGCAGAATTTCTGCATGGAAATACCATAATGTACTTCGGTACATCGTAATAATCTGACGATTTTTGTTAAGTGATATTGTCAGCATAAAGGACGATGTGGAAACGAATTTACAATATAAGAATTTTGTATCTGTTTCATTATTGTTTGTTGTGCTTCACTTTATACCAGTGGTTAATAAATTAATGTAAGTTTTACATTCTTCGCATTACATCATATTGTGTATTTTATGTTTTTACGTTTCTTTCTTTCGCTAGAAACTACAACGATTGCACTTGTATTACGTCGTATGCCTCATTTTACACGTAATTTTCTACATTTCCGAACAATTTCCTTTTCTCGAAATATCTCTATATAAAATCCTTAATTTTTTTAATCCATCTCCTCAAGAAATCTTTTACATTCGACCACTTTTACTTCCAAAATCATTCCCAATCTTGAATATATTGTGAACGATAATTTGCTTTGTACTTTGCTCACGCAAGCAGCACAAGATATAATTATAGTTACCGATGTGCTCTCTGATGTCCCACAACTGTAACCTCATTTCACTTTATTGATCAGCATCAATGGAGTACGCACTGCCAATTATTGACAGGTAAAACAGTGACAATAATGAAACAGGCGGAAGAATTTAGAAGTATATTGGTTAGATATCTGAAAATGTTGTTGTAGTCCAGGTAATGATATGGATTAGCTTCTAATTGTGAACAAGAGACATGGATGAAAATTTAATTCAATTTGGCAGTCTTTTAGAGTAAGTTATTGAGAATGTTGTGGGATAAGAAAATAATGAAGTAGGATAAATGTAGATTTGAAATGATCACCAAGTTGAAGAGTGAGTATGCATTAATCAAATAATTATCAGTCATGAGTTGAATTGTTACGAAACAAAGAACATATCACAGCCATAACCAAACTACACATCAATTTAACCTACCCAGAACACATTATAAACTCCAACCACAGCTACAGCAACATAGACAACGACATAAAAATATTACACATCAAGAGAAGAAACCAAAAACTTAACACCCTAGAACAATATGAAATTTATAAACATAATAAAACACACCCATATCACATTTTGAACACTCAACTCAATTTCAAAACGCACACCTTTTCGACACAATCATGAATACACCCCATCACAACAGGGAACCAGAAGATAGCGCGGGATCTCCACTAGGGTCGACCTCGGTAGTGTAGTCGGTATAGTGCTGGCCTTCTATTCTCGAGGTTGCGGGTTCGATCGATGGCATTTAGGTGTGTTCAAATGCGACAGGCTCATGTCAGTAGATTTACTGGCATGTAAAAGAACTCCTGCAGGACAAAATTCTGGCACGCCGGTGACACTGATATTACCTCTGCAGTTGCGAGCATCGTTAAGTAAACCATAATTTAAAAATTTCTCTACTAAAGTGCATCCACTCTTAAAGTGATCCTAACATGAACAAACCCCAATTGTATCCTTCCGCCATTTGCGCCGCAATTACTGTCACATTGACAGGGGGCATGTGTGAAGTACATAATTATGGCATGTGATATAAGTACAGTACGCAGTGTATTAGCGTAATAAACAAAGTAAAATACAAATACATGCTCTACATAGAATTACTTACTATTAATAGTGTTAATAAGTTAGTAAGTTTTAGCAGAGCAATTAGTAGTTTAAGCGTCAATTATACAGTATATTATATACACGGTGAGAGGGCATAACATTGAAAAAGTGCTATGATCGCATTGTGACACTGTTATTCAAAAACTGTCCTTTTTTCCGTTGGCAGACTGTTGATTAAATTTGAATTGATTATTGCCAATGTTATTCATATCCTTTTCATTGTGTGTTTAAGTTCATGTACTCTTTTAAATAGTTAGGAATAAAATTTACTAGGAGTTACAACCTTATCAGTTTTTGTTTTTTCTATCTGAGCACTATTAATGCTTGTACACAACACACCGTTAAACTCAGACGTTAAATTCACTATCTCTTTTATCGGAAGTTCTGGATATTTTTCACCGAACTTGTGAAATACATTTAAAATAACTGTTTTTTGGCCAATAGTCAAAGGTTTGCCTGACTTTTTACAGATTTATTTGGCGACACAGCAACAGAAGACTCAGCACCTTCAGTCATTTCGTTGCTTCAGAAGCGACTGAAGTGTTGCCACCCTCACGGCATGTGTAATGAAGCATTTTAAATTGTAATTATTGATCTCAGAGTGATTAGGTGCACTTTATAAACATTTCTATGTTTGGATATTATTATTTCAATTACGGAAGAATAACAAGTATATTCAGGGGACATATTTTTAATTCAATGAAGGGATCTACTTTTTCTCGCGCGATTATTGCTTATACATTGTGCTTCGGTGTCATAACCAATCAAACGCGAGCTGATCACATGTGTTCGTTTTGGCGCGGATCACTTTAAGAGTGGATACGGTATAGTCAATGAATGAAACTAGTCATCCGGTAAATTCTAAATATTAATACAGTAAAGAAGTTGGAAATTTAATCAGTGTTATTTATTAACGTTTACTTTGTAATGTTGACTGTTTTGATAGCGGAAAAAACTTAGAGTACCGGTATTACATTTGAAATTCATCGCAATATTAAAAGTATCTAAAGCTAAAACTATTGAATGTTGTATCAGCTACGAGGGTGGATAATTTTAGTGCTTCGTTTTTTTTATTTGTTTTATAATTCCATTTTGGTATTGTCCTAAGTAATCAAATATCCTTCTCGAAAAATAATTACACAGATGGTGTAGATTATAAATCAGCTTCTGTTACACATATTAGAGTAATATCTAGGACTAGGATTTTAATGACCTATAAATGATGAAAAGATGTCCTAAAAACAATGCATTTATGACCTAAAAATCTTTCAAAAATGCCCTTAAAAATGCCCTAAATATTGTTCGTACATAATTGGCTTAGTAGGAAAAGAGGTTTTTTACTACTTAATATTTAGACTAGTAATTAAATTAAATTATAGTACCAATATTTCAGTCTATTTAATTTTATATAGTTCTTTCTAATTGTAAGTGGTACATTTTAATTAATTATTTTATCTGATGTAGTTTCCATGTAGCCCACTACAACGCCAGTCTTATCTGGAATTAGCAGGTATAAAGGAGTCTATATTGAAGGGGTGGTTGCAGTGTTCTACATTAAAAGGGCAATATTTGTGTAGAAAAACGATGAAAATATTATACAAAATAATGGGTATTAGCCACCAGAGTAGCTTGGTCGGTTAAGGCACTTGCCTGCCAATCCGAAGTTGCGCTGTTCGCGGGTTCGATTCCCGCTTGGGCTGATTATTTGGGTGAGTTTTTCCGAGGTTTTTCCCAACTGTAAGACAAATATCAGGTAATCTATGGCGAATCCTCGGCCTCATCTCGCCAAATATCATATCACTATCACCAATTCCATCGACGCTAAATAACCTCGTAGTTGATACACCGTCGTTAAATAACCAAGTAAAAAATAATGGATATTAATGGACAAAATATGTAAACAAAATATCAAAGGAAATAGTATTTTATATTAATAATGGGGTTTTATGGTCGAAATTAAATGAAAATGCCCAAGAAATGTCCGAATAATACAAAAGATGCTCTTATGAGTTGTTATAGGCAAAAAATGCAGAAAATTGCCCTAACAAATATGTCTTAAAACACTCAGTTTATCACATAACATATAAATACTAAAGCAGCAATGTTTCTGGCTTACTAGAAAAAAGATGCATTTTCATCAAAATCCTAGCCCTAGTAATATCACAGTCTAGTATATGCAATCACGAAGCTTGGGTTTTGAAGGTGCTGGAAACAATAGATTGTGCCAGTACTATTTCGCATTGTCTGTAATGAGTGATAATAGCAATCCTTGTGATTAGCAACTATCAATGGATGCATATTTCCTACGTATTGTGCTTCGAGACTGTATATAGGCTACTAGACTGATAATATGTAGTTTATTTTCGTATGGAACACCTGACCTATTAGACGTTACCTGTGCCTTTTATGATCTCGTTCCCATTCTGTCTTCAATATTCTTCTCTAATGTCTGTGTTGAAAGAGTTAGTCAATGACTGTCACGCAAAACCAGATTCAAGGTTGTTACACGTGAATTCAACTTTAAAATACGGTAACTCAATTTTATGCAAGATGTTTTTATGTTCTGTAGGAAGGGAACTTATCGCATCTGGAAGTGCCGGCCATGAAGATGGAATGCGTGTATATTAAATCAGAGATAAAAGTTGAAGACAGTCCACCTCGTATGGTGAAGTCTGAAGTTGATGTAAGTGGTTTACTATCAATATGCAGATATATCAGTAGTACATTTTTAGGTATGTTAAAGCCATTAACAGTCTGGGATAATATTAAATTAACTTGTTTTCTTTTTTCCAATATTTTCTAAATTTGACGGCTTTGATTGTTGGATTTTAAATAGAATAATAATTCACAAATATATAATTGTGGTGATAACAGTGAATTATCTTTAATGCGCGAAGAAAGTTGCAGATTTTATTTGGACTTTGCTAAACTTTTCTTTTGTTCTACTGGTCTAGCAATTAGTATGTTAGACATTGAACGATAGGTTAGACTGATATACAGTGAGATTAGGTGGGGAAGATCGGGTTTTGCAGAAGCCGTTCCCCGCCAAGAGATGGCATGATCACCAGGAATAGTGCGTCCGCATTCTCAGTGCACAAACAATGAGTAGCACTGCAGTTTCGCTTTAGTTGTGTTGTTAGATGTAAGTTGGCAGTCAAAGCTGTAATCTTAACGGTTTAAGTTAAGTTTAAAGTGATCTGTGTAGGCTACTGTTGTAATGACTTATTCATTACGTGAACGGACTTATCTATACAGTACATGTATATGGATACGAAAGTCTTGACTGTTAACAAAGACGCAAATTTCGGGAAATGTTTCCATAGAGACCTGTTCCAGCTGCCAGTACAATAAGACTTTATAAGAAGTTCTTGCGAACAGGTTTGGTAAGCGAAATAATCGTACCTATTTTTAAGAAGGGGGACAAGACTAACAGTAGTAACTTTCGAGGAATATCACTTTTGTTGACGTCGTACAAAATTTTGTCGAATATCCTTTTGAGAAGATTAACTCCATATGTAGATAAAATTATTGGGGGTCATCATTGTGGTTTCAGGCGTAATAGATCGACTATTGATCAGATTTTTTGTATTCGACGATATTGGAGAAAAAAATGGGAGTATAAGGGTACAGTACATCAGTTATTCATAGATTTCAAAAAGCCATATGACTCGGTTAAGAGAGAAGTTTTATATAATGTTCTTATTGAATTTGGTATTCCCAAGAAACTAGTTCGATTAATTAAAATGTGTCTTAGTGAAACTTACAGCAGAGTCCGTATAGGCCAGTTTCTATCTGATCCTTTTCCAATTCACTGCGGGCTAAAGCAGTGAGATGCACTATCACCTTTACTTTTTAACTTCGCTCTAGAATATGCCATTAGGAAAGTTGAGGATAACACAGAGGGTTTGGAATTGAACGGGTTACATCAGCTTCTTGTCTATGCAGATGGCGTGAATATGTTAATAGAAAATCCACAAACGGTTAGGGAAAACGCGGACATTCTACTTGAAGCAAGTAAAGAGATAGGGTTGGAAGTAAATCCCGAAAAGACAAAGTATATGATTATGTCTCGTGATCAGAATATTGTACGAAATGGAACTATAGAAGTTGGAGATTTATCCTTCGAAGAGGTGGAAAAATTCAAATAACACAGCAACAAATGAAAATGACACTCGGGAGGAAATTAAACGCAGAATAAATATGGGAAATGCCTGTTATTATTCGGTTGAGAAGCTTTTGTCATGCAGTCTGCTGTCAAAAAATCTGAAAGTTAGAATTTATAAAACAGTTATATTACCGGTTGTTCTGTATGGCTGTGAAACTTGGACCCTCACTTTGAGAGAGGAACAGAGATTGAGGGTTTTTGAGAATATGGTTCCTAGGAAAATATTTGGGGCTAAGAGGGATGAAGTTACAGGAGAATGGAGAAAGTTACAAACGCAGAGCTGCACGCATTGTATCCTTCACCTGACATAATTAGGATCAGTAAATCCAGACGTTTGGGGATGTAGCATGTATGGGCGAATCCAAAAATGCATATAGAGTGTTAGTTGGGAGGCCAGAGGGGAAAAGACCTTTGGGAAGGCCGAGACGTAGATGGGAAAATAATATTAAAATGGATTTGAGGGAGGTGGGATATGATGGTAGGGACTGGATTAATCTTGCTCAGGATAGGGACCAATGGCGGGCTTATGTGAGGGCGGCAGTGAAACTCCGGGTTCCTTGAAAGCCAGTAAGTAAGTAAATCAGCAATATTTGTTTATGAATTTGTTCTAGATTTGATACACCAAATTCCTGAAAAAATAATTCCGTTGGATAATCAAACGGTTTATATAGACAAATGTTGATACTTGTTTTTTGGAGCATATTTAAAGGATGGAGAATCGATTTTGCCATTCCCGCCAACCTGATATACCATACTGAATTATTGATTGAAACAGAGCTAAGTACACAGTACGCAGAACATAAATAGGTAAATAAGAACGTAGAATGCAAAATTCGAGGATTCTTTTACGCAATCTGTTACATAGGAAGGAGATAAGCTTTTCCCATTTTAAATGTTGGTCAATAATAATGTCTAAATATTTAACTTACGAGGATGTACTCAAAGCGTTACATGAGAAAGTAGGTAGGCTACAATCATGTATTGTTATACTTCTATTATTTATTTTTAGGTGTTCAAGGCCATGTAATGTTAATGAAAATGGTAATAATTTTGTTTTAGAAGTGTTCGAAGAAAGTAAGTGAGCATCCAGCCATTCTTTAATAATGTTAATACCACTGTTAGAAATTTGATAAGTTTCATTCCAACTCGAACCGCTAAACATAACCACATTTTCATCAGCATGAGGATACGGAGTACCAGAATATTTCACAATGTCAATTTTAAGTAAATGTTTGATGTATATTGAAAACAAAACAGGACCTAAAATCGTCCCCTGAGGTACACTTATACCAATATTACGTGATTCACTACGGTGATCATTTATTTTAGTTGATTGAGTACTGTTCTCTAAGATTTAAATAATTTTAAAGCCAATCCATTAATTCCAATCTATCCATTTTATTCAAAAATATATTGTGATTGACTGTATTGAAAGCTTTTTGTAAGTCTGGAAAAATTCATAGAAATTTATTTGGTACATGTAATTGTTGAATTATTTTTAAAGTAACTGCCGTAATAACGTCATCAGTGCACAAATTCTTTTTGAAACCTAATTGATTATCATTTAGTAGTTTATTTTTTTCTAAAAATTGTAATGGAGGACATTTTGAACAACGAGTGTGAGGCTTGGTAAGTACTGTAACTTTTAAGCATTGTAAGAGTGGGATAGTAGGCCTAAAAGTGCCGGAGACGCGTGCATGTTCCCTGTGGTAACCAACACATTGAAAGCCAGGCCGGCTCTGGACGAAAACCCGGGCATCCCCAACTAAGCTCACTGTAGTAAGGTTTATTCTAAACTCACAAAAGATTTGTAAATCCTCTGACTTCGTTGAGAAATGAGTCTATAAGAAAATAATAATAATAATAATAATAATAATAATAATAGTAATAATAATAATAATAATAATAATAAATTATTTATTTATTTATTTGTTTCGAATATTCATGTGCAAAACAAGAGCACAAAGCCAATTACAGTTTAGCACAAAATAAAAAACAAAACAGAACAAATGATTATGAGAATGAATGACAGAAAATGGCAGTGAGATGAAATACAATCAATATAATGGTCGGCATTAATCATTCATCAAATGCAGCAAAATAAACGGCAATATTTAACAAATAATAAAATATATTAAATAACAAGTAAGGATATATCATGCATAAGTAAAATCAAATCAGATCTTGCAAATTAGCACTTTTAATACACCTGGCTATTGGAGAAAGGGATTTAAATAATAATAATAATAATAATAATAATAATAATAATAATAATAATAATATAATAGAAGAGCTTTGTTTATAAAATACTTGGTTTTTATTGTGTACTAAACAAATCAGTAAATATACGCCACACTGTTGAATAGGCCTAGACCATCTAATGTCCCCTCGCAGCTTCATTTACTCTGCATCCTTCATGATCTACATTCCAGTTATAAAATCAACATTAATATTATTTTCTACGGACGTTGAACTGCCATAACATTCTTTATCTGCAGTGAAACAGATATCTTAATATTTTACAAGTTTCCACAAAATGACAAATGTCAAGTTCCATATCTCAATCGATTTCGAGTCATGAATCTTCTCAAGTCGTTGGATCAATCAGTGTTGCATATAATTTGATAGCAATATTTGGCTAAGACTCATTTGCATATGTGCAGGCAAAACCTTTATATTCTGCTAACTTATTTGATAAGAACAAGTCGCATTAGAGAGTCTGCATTTTTGAGGTTATGAAACTTTTAACAATGGTTTATACAGCGAAATATGTTTATGTGTCAATATATAATCTTTTCCTGCTTAACTTACGTACTTACGGCTTTTAAGGAACCCGGAGGTTCATTGCCGCCCTCATGTAAGCCTGCTGTCGATCCCTATCCTGAGCAAGATTAATCCAGTCTCTACCATCATATTCCACCTCCCTCAAATCCATGTTAATATTATCCATCCATCTACGTCACGGTCTCCCCAAAGGTCTTTTCCCTTCGAGCCTTCCAAGTAACTCTATATGGGTTTCTGGATTTACCCATACATGCTACATGCACGACTGGATTTAATGTTCGTAATTATGTGAAGAACAAAATGCGTGCAGTTCTGCGGTATGTACCTTTGTCCATTCTCCTGTAACTTCATGCCTCTTATGCCCAAATATTTTACTAAGCACCTTATTCTCAAACACCCTTAACCTCTGTTGTTCTCTGAAAGTGAGAGTCCAAGTTTCACAACCGTACAGAACAATAGGTAATATAGCCTAATTGTTTTATAAATTCTTTCAGCGTTTTTGAGAACAGACTGGATGATAAAAGCTTGTCAACTGAATAATAACACGCATTTCCCATATTTATTCTGCGTTTAATTTCCTCCCGAGTATCATTTATATATGTTACTGTTGCTCCAAGATATTTGAATTTTTCCACCTCTTCAAAGGATAAATTTCCAATTTTCATATTTCCATTTCGTACAATATTCTGGTCACGAGACATAATCATATACTTGTCTTTACGGGATTTACTTCCAAACCTATCTCTTTACTTGTTTCAAGTAAAATTCCATTGTTTTCCCTAATAATTAATTAGTGGATTTTCTCGTAACAAAGTCACGTCATCCGCATTAACAAGGAGCTGAAATAACCCGTTCAATTTCATACCTTTTCTGTTATCCAGGACTTTCCTGACGGCAAATTCTAGAGCGAAGTTAAACAGTTAAGGTGATAGTGGATCTCCTTGATTTAGCCCGCAGTGAATTGGAAAAGTATCTGACAGAAACTGGGCTATGCGGACTCTGCTGTACTTTTCACTGAGACACACTAATTAATCAAAATAATTTCTTGGAAATACCAAATTCAATAAGAATATTATACAAAACTTTTCTCTTAACCGAGTCATATGCCGTTTTGAAATCTATGAATAACTGATAAGACGATAATGGGTGGTCCTCCAGCTTGGGAGTTGGGCGAAGGGCTAATAATAACCCATGACCCTAAAAAACAGCTTGTTACGAAACCTTAAAATAAATTTCGGAATGGGAGGCATGTACCACTTATCAGCGAATCCAGAAATGCATATAGAATGTTAGTTGGGAGGCCAGAGGGAAAAAGACCGTTGGGGAGGCCGAGACGTAAATGGGAGGATAATATTAAAATGGATTTGAGGGAGATGGGATATGATGGTAGAGACTGGATTAATCTTGCACAGGATAGGGATCGATGATGGGCTTATGTGAGGGCAGCAATGTACCTGTGGGATACTTAAAAGCCATTTGTAAGTAAGTAAGTATGAATAACTGATGTACTGTAGCCTTATACTTCCATTTTTTCTCCAATATCTGTGGAATACAAAAAATCTGTCCAATAGTCGATCTATTATGTCTAAAACCACACTGTACACGAGCCTGGCTCTTACAAGAGTAGCTAGAAACATTTTTGTTTTATAAATGTAATTTGTACTCACTAGCTAGCTAGTTAAATAAATAAAAAATAAATAAAAACCACACTGATGATCCCCAATAATTTCATCTATGAGTATTGGACATAATTTTGTATGACGTCAACAAAAGTGATATTCCTCGAAAGTTACTACAGTTAGTCTTGTCCCCATTTTTAAGGATTAGTACAATTATGGACTCCTTCCATTGTTTCTGGTACAATTTCCTTTTCGCAAATAGTAAGTGCAAGCTAATCTTTTACTGTTATAAGCATCTAATATTGTTGTAACAAATTCTGTTTATGTATTTTGTAACATAGGCTTAGTTATAAATCACATGTACATATTTTCAAGGTAGAAACTTCATTCCAATGGGTTTCAATACAGACAAATAGCCTTATTTTAATGAAGAATACATGAAGGATGTAACTCAAGGTAATAAGGGGAAAAGAATTCGATTTTCTATAAAAATCGTTACAACATTACTGAAATAATTTTATTAAATTCATTAGGTTTGAAAAATCAGGTCTCTGACATACGAAACTATTTATCCATATGGTAACCTAAAGCTCTCTTCATTATTTACTCACTTTTGCAGGAAGATTTTTTCGATGTGGACAGAGTTCAGCAGGAACAGAAAGTGGAAGTATCTTCATACAAGTGTGAAGCGTTCTCTGAGAGGTGAGTGTAATGTGGAGTATAGTTTGAAATATACCATCCATTGCAACAATACACTTTCAGGCTGGCATCTGATTCGCATATTGTTAGGGTAACTGATTTTTACATCAATTTGTCCTTTATCTTACATGCAATACACGAGCATATCTCCTACTTCCTTAATAAAATTTGAACCCCATACTGTCAGTACTAGTGATTAGTATTTTAATCGGTTCATGATGCAATAAACGGAATTATTATTAGAATCTGCTACAACGGAGAAGTCTTTTTATAAGAATTTAAATATTTACCTGCTCATATTATAATTTCGAATCACATATACATTTTTTTGGAATAAAATATTATAAAATCTATTTTTATGTGTAAAAAATTGTGTACGATTTGACATTGGTTGAAGTTTCATATAGGCCTATAAAAATAGATCTGAGGACTTTATTTGCAGTAAAATAATATATAACTGATTTTGAATACCGCAGAAACTGGTAATGCGTATAATGTATTCTTTAACAAAGGTCGAGGACAGCAAAGAACAGAGTTTTGTGGAAAGGATTAGGGAAGATCATTGTAAATAGCTAATAGAATCAGTGTTAAGATAGGGTAAATAGTAAAGTCAGTATTAGTGGAAGTGTGACATAAATTTTGTAAATAGTAAAGTCAGTGTTGTGAAAGTGTTAGTTAAAAAGTGTAAATAGCAATCAGTGTTTGTCAAAGTGCTGGTGTTAGTATTATGTGGACAGTGCATAAAATGAACAAAACAAAGTGCTGAGACTAATTAAAATTTAACAGGGTTAGTAACCATGTCACGAAAGTATTATACACGACAAGCTCGCCTGGATTGGCTCACCAAGCGAGTACACTTGAGCCATCCCTGTCGAGGGGGTTACTAACCCCATCATAGTAGGCCTGTGCCCAACATGGGACATAATGGCTAGCATTCATTCATTCACTTCTTTGTTTTTCAATTCATTATGGGGAAATCTCTCTGTTTTAATTCTTGATAGTTTCTACAGATTTTATGATTGCGTTGGGAATCAGGATTTTGTTTATTCCGCTATTCAAATCCCCTACCAGAAAGATCTACTCTAATACAGTACAAGGGACAGAAAGTGATTGATCAATTCCATCTCTTTGGATTAGGATTTTGAGTGGTGATGTACCATTATACCACCTCTCTGTTATGTTATTCTGGTTGACTGCAAAAAGTTTTCTATCTACTCCGCTTAGGATTCATGTTCTTCCTTTACAGGCGTAATTAGTTTCATAACAGTTTCAAATATATTATTTTCTTCCCAACTTTAAGGAACAGTGAGTTTGCCATTGAGACTTCGAAAGTATATAACAAATGTTCCAGAAATGGAAATAATTGCTGTCCCGTTCTAGGCGCCATATAGAGGTTCTTAATCCTCTACCTGGCTTCAGATACGTTTTACCCTTAAAACTAAAGAAAAAAGATATATTACTAAGAACTTCAAATTAGTGTAACCCTAAAGATATTGAGATTAGGACCAGTGGCGGCTCCTCGAGTGAGGGAAGGAAGGAACGTCTTCCTCACATTTTTCTTATTTTGAAAGTAAATACCAAATAAAATACATGCCTTGGAATTCGAGGAAGATTCGATAATTTTTAAGTTCACAGCTATAAGAAAACCTCGGTTGATCCAGTTTTAAACGTCACGTGCTCATGTGCTCCTAGAAAACTGTGAGAAAGATGCGAGATTGTTTGTGAGGAGGAAAGTCAATCCTTTTCTTCTTTACTGCAGTTAACACATACAGACAACAGCGCACTAGCGGCCAGAGAAAGAAGCAGAGTTTTAAAGCAAGTAAATGAACGGGGAGAGAGGAGATCCTCCTCTGAATCAGTGCATGGGCGGCAAATAGTGTAGTAGACAGAAACTGACGGGTTGTGCAGAAAACTTGCTACCGCTGCCATCTATCGATGTTGCATTCAACCAGACTATAACACACCTAGGAGGAGGCACAATAAAAACAGTTTTAACGCAAAGCTATGAAAGACACCATATAGACTTTTTTAAAATTATAAATCCAAATATATTATTCATTGCACTTCGTATAGGCTACTATTCATGCTTTGAAACTCTCGAGGATATCTGAAAGTTGAAGTTGGATTTATATAAAACAAAGATGAAGTAGTTCTAAGTTAGTATCGCAGATCTTTTTGGCCCCTGAAATTCACTTCCATTCATTGTCTACTGACAGGGCAACAGCCAAGTTGTCAGTTTTGTACAAATATATTTGAAATTGAAAGTACTCCAAACTGCATTATTTGCAACATAAAAAAATTACTCTGCCACCGGCAGCTTTGAACAGTAATGGTAGTATGATATTACAAGAACCAGCATTCTTCAAAAGCATGTGATACTGAATTTGTAAAACGTACATATGGCAACAGATCATGTGTGTGGGTGCAGTGTTCTCGCTTTCCTGATAGATTATTGCCCATTCCAATTTCCGTAAAACGGTTCCGGTTACGTGTTAGTAGCTAATCTCTACCAACACGTGTGATGCTGTAGCGTGCGCGAAAAATGCTGCGAGATTGTGAATTTTCCTGTAATTGTTAATTTGTGTAATTATTCAACACTGAATGGAAGTGAAAACATATTATTTTTTGGACAATTTAGGAAACTCAGTTTACAAGAACAGATTACTGCTATAGAAAAGGGAAGGTCAATTCTACCTGGTCTTACATACATGCATGTATGCCAATTTGTAGCTTGTTTCATTCAAGAAGGTGTCATTTTATGCTGTTCACTTCTTTCCTCCTCTTAAGAAATATTCAGGAGCCGCCACTGATTAGGACACATGTTTATATACCATTATTTGGTCTTAATGTCTTCGGAATTAAGCTCCTTAAGTGGCGGTAAATCCTCGTGAATCACCCTGTATATACATACACATGTAATGCTTAATACAGGAACATCATTTTATTTTTACTAACATTTTTAATATTAACTTGCCTATACCTCTGGATCAACGGCGTTTGCTACCTCCTTCCACGACTGCAGTTCTTATGATACTGGCGTAATATACAAACAAATCACTTTACTAGGTGTAGGAGGGAAGAAACGTAGTTTATCCATTTACGTAAACTAGGAAATATTGCGCTTTTGAGTTTCATAATTTCCATTAGGTTTTTGTTTAATCAAAATACAGTACAGTATTAACAATGAGTGTTTTTACTCACGAACTGAGCTGTCCATGAGGACGTATTCATTATGCAGTGTATATTATACTGTCTACAGCACATTAGCGTACAATATAGAGAATGCAGTTCAATTTAAAAATAATCATAATGTGATATTTAAACACATTTTTTAAAAATGGTGGACGTTTATTTCGATACAGTCTTCAGTTCTTTTGTGCATATTATCGCACTATTGACTATTGTACCTAATTTCAAGTACCAGTTTCGTCCTTCGTACTAGTAACTCATGTTCAAATAATGCTGTACCTGCTCTATAAAAGAGTACCTTATGTACTGTAAATTCAATCTTCACTTCTGCCCGATCCGAAAAGTTAAAATTACTTAGACATACTATCTACTGTCCGTCCAAGGGGTTTTGTCGTAGGGTCGTAAAAAGGGGGGAAATCACGTGACAGTTAATTACGTAACGAGGCCCTTTCATTTAAATTATTTTATGCCCGACCATGCCGAAATATAGTAATTATACACCCGGTAGTAGCCCTTTAATGCACCTCATTAAAGTACACCTATTCATTAAAGTTCAGGTGTTCAGCCAATGACAAGTCACCTTTGTACCATTATAAAACCGCAAGTATCGATTATTCTCGAATATGCAATCGAAAGACAATTAGCGAAAAGTCACGGAAGCTGGAACTCCAATACTGTCGCAGAAGGTTATGTTCTGTTACTATAATAATTAGCGTTAATTGTAAATAATATTCAAATAAATTCAATTTGTCATCTCGTTTTTCAATTCTAAATCAATTTCCAGGTTACATCAAATCTAATCTTCATCTTATTCTCTACGTTATATCAAGGTCAATGACATTCGGCCTCGGAAAAAATCAATACTTTCGCGTCTGCGCACATCTCACAATTCATGTCAGTTTGCTACTCACTTACATAACCATAATATGAATATTTTAAAATAATTTCAAGTTTGAAATATGATTGAGCATAAAAAGTCGTATGAAACTTGCCTATAATGGTAATTAAGACGCTCGTATGAAAATTATGAAACTCGGTTGCGCTCGTTTCATAAAAAAACATACTTGCGTCTTAAATACTACCATTATAAGCTCGTTGCATAATGTACTATTAAATAGTTGTATAATATTATGTAGACGTTCAATTCCTAACAGAAATTAATGTTTTCAGAAATGAGCTAAGACAGCCCAGCCACTAGCTGGCGATTAAAATATGGTGGGGGAAACCGGGATGCGATGTAGAGAAATGGACGGCAATACCTGTCCGAAAATGATTCAATATTGAAAGCTCTTTCGTCACTGGAAATCGCGAACATATTTTTGGAACGTACTGTTTACTGTGACCATAAGGCTACTATGACTGTATATGCGGTCTTGGATATGTGTGGAGGACGGTTGAACTTCATTAGTAGAAGGGGTGGGAGTGAAGTACATTAAAAAACTCAGGTACAATAAAAATTGAAGTAAAAATAAAATGATGTCCCTGTATATTTTGATCTCACAACGTTGATTATTGTGGAGAGTAATAAATTTTTATATTCATTTCAGGATTGTGAATAATGTTGAGAACATTGTGTCAGAAGAATGCGACGGCATTGATCGTGAAGAAGACAAATTGACTCAGTGTTGTAGCAACAGATCAGACTATTCAAACAACAGCGACATGCATAATTCTATCAAGTGTAATATTTGTAGCGTGGTTTTTGTTACATTGCAATCCCTGAAATATCATTCCTGTATACACACCAAAAAAAACTCATTCAAATGTGATGTCTGTGGAAAGTGTTCTATGAAACTGAGCGCTCTAAAGAGACATGCACTCCTACACACAGACGGGATGCCATTTCATTGCGAAGTATGTGGGGAGAATTTCAGATTGAAATCGGATTTGAGGACACACGCACGGATACACATTGGAGAGAAGCCATTCAAATGTGAGGTGTGTGAAGAATGTTTCTCAGATATTGTAGTTTTAAATAGACACGTACGCATACACACCGACGAAACGCCATTTAAATGCGATTCATGTGGAAAGTGGTTTTCACGATTGGGAAACTTTAAGTTACATTTGCGCGTTCACACAGAAAGCCATTCAAATGCGAATTGTGTTGAAAGTGTTTCTCACAACTTACTTTAATCGACATGTACCCATTCATACCGGGGAAAGGCCATTCAAGTGCGAGATGTGCGATAATTGTTTCTTAGAATCTGCAAATTTAAAGAAACATGTACGCATACACTGGCGAAAGGCCTTTCAAGTGCGAAATTTGTGGAAAGTTTTTCTCTCAATTGACACATTTAAACCGACATTTACGTGTTCACAAAGGCTAAAGGTATTCAAATGATGTGGAAATTGTTTTTGACAAGAGATACATCTCTACAATCACGTTCTTCTGCACACAGGCGAGAGAATTCAGATGCAGGTAATGTTTATCAAATTCTCATTAGTTCAGGATTAATGATCGCCTAGACTGGTGCCAGAATCATTTTGATGTAATGTATCTGGAAATATTTATCGCGGATCATATCAACAGTTACTCGTCTGATGTAAAAGTATAAAAATACGTAAGATCTTTCATACAGGCGAAATGCCTTTGAAATATGAAAATTACGAAATATGTTTCGTGTTTAAGGATAAGCTGAAAATGCATGTGTGTTTATACGTAGGCTAGTCTTAATATATATAGAGCGATCCAAAAATCGCGCACATCTTAATAATACGTTCACATACAATAAGTTGTTTATAGATATTAATTTATTACATTTACTTGCATTAGTTTTCACATGAGTTACATTATTTTTCACAACATATGCTGAAAATGGCAGCCTCGGTCAGTAATGCATGTACGAACTCTTTTTACCATGTTTGCTTTTTTGTGCACACGTATACTGATGTTGTTAATTTCCGGTGTTATGTTCCTCTTTAGTTCCTCCGAAGTGTGCAGCTTTTTTTTATATCCTTTAAGATGAAATCTGAGGACGTCAAATCGGGGGAACGTGGGGACCATAATTCTTGAGAAATATGCTCACCTAAAAACTCGCACAAAAACCGCATGGTTTCTTTAGGTATGTGACATGTAGCACTGTCCTGCTGGAACTAAGAATCGCGGTCATTATTGTTAAGAAGTGCTGAATCACATTCCCTAAAACGGGCGATTAATCTGGTTATGGCCGAATTGTTATACACTGCCATATCCGGATAATTCCTACGAAATTCGTCTACAACACATGCATGATGATGCTATCTAGGAGTAGCCGCTAGCACTTTCCAACTGCACTACTCAGTATAGACACTATAATTTTAATGTGCGCGACTTTTGAATCGCTCTGTATTTGTCTATGTACATTTCTCCTGGAAAATTGTGGATTTTAATACTCAAATACATTGAGAATATGTGAGTTACGGGCCCCAGGATCGTGGCTGCTTATGGGAGAATGCAGGAACCACAACCGCAAAAATGGAGATTGGATCGTCTCTCGTAGTAAACTTAGTATTTTTATTTAGCATTGATAGATTTGCTAGATTTGCTGAAAGGATTAACTGCTGCTCTATTTAAAACTGACAATAATAAGAAATTACCTTCGAATATGATCCCTGTCAGCGGCTATATATTCCTGTTGTGTATAGGAAAGCTCTTGTTAACTTTCGTAAGCGTCTCAGGTGGTAGTTTTAGTAATGTATTTTCTGTTATTTTCTAAAAAAAAAAAAAAAAAATAGCACGTAGTACACGAATGCACAGCCACATTCTGATAAAGCATCGCTGAAACTAAACTCAAGGAGAAGAATGAGTAGAACAGAGGAAAATTCTCTCAGGCACTGGGACTCGAATCCGGGTTTTCAGCTCTACGTGCTGACTCTTTATCCATTAAGTCATACTGGATTCTAGTTCCGATACTGGATTGAATCCTCAGTTCAAGTTCTACCTCTCTGTTCCACTTTAGTGGCTACCCTCATGTACCGTGTCACAGAATATGTGACAGTGGCACATTTTCCAACACTGTACAGTCATTACTAGTAGAGATGGGCTAAACTGTTCTTTTTAAGAAACAGTTTCGACTGTAACTGTTTCATGAACGAATCTGTTCCAAAATAACAGTTTCAAAGAAACAGTTTCATAAGAATATGTTTACAACATCAGTGCCAACTGTTCCAACCTCTCACCTGCTTCGGGAACATGTTTCAAAGCCCTTGTATCGTCTTTAAATCAGCTGTTCAGTTTATTATGACGACGAAAGTCATTTTTCATAGGTTAATGTTAAAGAGTGCAATAAATAACTGCTATCAAAATGAATCGATTTTAGTAAAAATAACGCATATAACCCTAGGAGAATTTAATAATGATGAGATTAGCCGATGATATTTTTCGCGGTATATTAATAATTAACACTATGTTAGGGCACCATGAACATATTCTCCATCAATGGACAGCTAATAATTAGGAGATTTATTAGGGAATTGATTCGCACAATTAAATTTCGCGATCCTAGATAGGCTACTGTTGCACGAAGGCCGTGTGGAACTTGGATAATATTATATCTACTTTCGATTGGAGGTCAGTGATAGCGCTACACGTGGCCTTTGCAGACAGCAAAGAAGAGGAAAACTGTTTAGAAATTGAACTGTTTATCTCTTGGAACGTTGAAGTGGTCACTGGAGCAGTAACTCTCTTTGGAACAGTTGGAACAGGTTATATCATGAAACTTTTTCGTATCGAAACAGTTTCAAATAAACTGTTCCAGCTATTTTTACCCATCTCTAATTACTAGTGACTAAGTGGCCGGGGTCCGACGGAACAAGGCGCAGTCTTGAATCACGAAGTGATTATTTACGCTTATCATATCATAATGTTGCACGGAAATATCATACGTATACTTCGGTACAACATTGTGATATAACAACCAGGAGCTACCTGCTACCTGCACTTGCAGTGCAGTACATAAGCTTGCCGATAGGGTTCTTCTAACACAATGTTGTCACGCATAGCGCGTTTCCGTGACCTTGTGGGCGAGAAGCGCTCGGCTGCATTAAATGAAATACCTGTGTGGAAAATAGTTGAGGTTCTGTCTGTTGATGGAGTGAGGGAGCAGGAATATGCAAACGTAAAAGACAAGGAACATTTTATTCGACGTAATAAACATTTTATTAATATAGAGGGAAGAATTGGATCGGTGTCGAGTAGAGTTCCCGGGTAGCTCAGTTGGTAGAGCGTTGGTACGTTAAACCAAAGGTCCCGGGTTCGATGCCCGGCCCCAGAACAATTTTTCCCTCGAAATTATTCAAATCAACTTTACAGGGAGTTATACCTGAAATCTTGATTTGCATAATACACGTCACTGTTCGTTAACAGAGAACCACAATTTAAGTCACACGGAGTTAGTGTGCACTCGAAGTTGGTGGCTTGACGGTTGTCAGCCCACTTTGAGGTCTGTGGATATAGAAGGAAGAATTGGATCGGTGTTGGGTAGAGTTCCCGGGAAGCTCAGTTGGTAGAGCGTTGGTACGTTAAACCAAAGGTCCCGGGTTCAATTCCCGGCCCCGGAACAATTTTGCAACAGTTTGCAAATGCCTATAGTTTGAAGTTTCAGTAGGTACTTTGTTTCTTACAGGGAACAGCTAAAATGCATGTGTCCCACATCTCCTCTTATTTTCTCCTAATCCAGTAAAGCGAAACAGTGCTTGCAGTACTGTTGTGTCATTCATTTCACTCAGTTCTCTAGTTTTGGTCTTACAGTATAAAGTGCAAGTGAGTTTATCTACTGCTTTTAACTAACTAAAATAGCCCCTGTATATTCAAATCTAACGACAAAAATAAAATCATGGATTGCGATGAACGAAGCTTTCAGTACAGATGGAAATATATTAATATGTCAAGTGTGCAGTAAACAGTCGCCGGGTGCTCTATGAAATCACAACTGGAGAGTCTTACCTATCCTATACCTGCCAGATATTGATATTAAATATTTTCATGATTTTACCTATTTTGGTACATATTCAACTTATTTTTCTTACATAAATATGTACATATTTCACACCTTGATATTACATAAAAATTCGGTCCCTAGTAATAAACATGTTTTTAATTTTTTTTTTTTGTAATGCCATATCAATTGTTAATGTGAACATAAATGAAAATACTGAATGATTTATATAGAACTAACACATTTCTTTCTTTCTTTATTTCGAAACGAAAGATGATAACCACAATTTGTTATACCTCAAATGTAAAGTATCTTTGGGACGTTAGTAACCTCCGCTATACTGGAGAATTTGCTAAAGTAGCTTTGAACCGTGCCATTACGGTTACGACCAAATTTAACTAAACACACAATGTCGCCAACATAAGGACATGACGTTGATCTGCGGCGTCATTAGAAGGAGAATTTTTTTTGCTTTCTACGTCCTTCGTTCTGAAATTACTGAGAGGTAGCACCACTGTTAGCGACAAGATGTATTTCCGTAAATATTATAAGTAGATTACGTGTCTTAGATGAGAGGTTCACTACAGGAACAGTTTTGCTGTGGCGCATGCGCATATCTCATGCAGTGGCAGTGTGACCCTTACTTGAATATATTTCCGTATGTACATTGCACATCAAATCAAGAAGATCCCTTCTTGCTCCGGTTACACGTCTTCCATGTACGAAAGTTAGGTTTGGTTAATTTAGGTTTTTATTAACAAAGTCCACGCATACACAGACAGCCAAGATGATTCTGTCGGTCATGGCCCTTATGATAGTTTTTGTTTCCTAATATTCATAAACAATAATATGTTGAAAGCGGTGAATAATTTCATGGCCGTTAAAAGTTTTCTTCATAAAAGACGAGATATTTTCTCTAGACCACAAATAAAACGGCAACGCGGTCATAATTACGTACTTAACGCTTTAGCGAACATTAACCGGTAATTTACTTTTCTTCATTTTAATGATATTCCCTAAAAGACACCTTTTCCTCCTTTATTTTGGTGTGATAATCTACTTTATGATATTACTATATAATAAAGTAGAAACGCGCACGAAAGTGCAGAAGTTCGTTGGGTGAACTACGGTTCTTTACTATAGTCCCGTCGCTCTAATTTCCGGCAGCCAATCGTGTTGCAGGTCGGCTACATTTAAACGTGTGCGTCTTGTGATTCGCTGAGGAAGACGTTATTCATTTCTTAAGGCTCGATAAATACTTAATATAATCGCCCGCCATTTTGGCTCTTTCGTTGGCGTTAGCTGAAAACACGAAGACGTTATTTGCCGCTCAATTATTTGCTGAATTACAGTGCGTTTGATTTATTATCATAGGAGCTACGACATGATAATGTTTAACGGTGTGGCAAATAGATTCCTCGTATGGTAGCTCGGCAACGGAAGAACAAAAATGGCGAACGATACTACCTACCTAGACTTTATAGAGCCTTCACTTCCTAAGACGTAAGCAAAGAGGGGGAGTCACGCCGGAAATAACAGCGTCGCGACTATACAGGGTGTTTAAAAAATACGGGGTATAATTTCAGGTATGTATTTCCCACATGTAGACAATCAAAATAGTTGATTACAACATGTGTCCGGAAATGCTTTATTTCCGAGTTATGGCCTTCACAACATTGAAATTCACCAGAACGTTTTTCTTTCCGCAGGTCGTTGCTGTCAAAGGAGACATTAAGAGGGCACTCTGACAGTTCATTCCGAGGCGAAGGTTACATTCAGTGTTGTGTAGGCGTTAGACTGTGCGACATGTATTCAAATCAAGAGCTGGCAGAGATACACTTCATGTACGGTAAGGCAGACGGCAATGGTGCGCTGGCTCGTCGTTTGTACCAGGAGAGGTACCCACAGCGACAATGTCCAGATCGGAAGACATTTGTACGTCTCCATTACCGTCTGTGCGAGTATGGAAAATTTAACTCTCCTGGTTTGGGAAGGGGACGACCAAGATCTACAACTCCAGAAGTACAGGAGGAGATTCTGGAGGCTGTGAACATGACTCCTTCTATCAGCACACGAAGGGTAGCGTTGCAAGTCTATGTTCCTCATACGACTGTCTGGAGACTGTTGAAAGAGTATCAATTGTATCCTTATCATTTGCAATGTGTACAGGCCCTGTCACCAGGAGATTACCCTGCACGAGTTAGGTTCTGTCAGTGGTTCTTGCAGCAGTGTGGTGTAAATCCGAACTTTCCTGCCTTAGTATTATTTACAGATGAAGCACAGTTCACACGAGATGGCATAACAAATTTCCACAATCAGCATGTATGGGCGTATGAAAACCCACGTGCAACTGTTCCATCTCATCACCAGGTGCGGTTCTCCCTCAACATGTGGGCCGGTATCATTGGTGATCGATTAGTTGGACCCCATGTACTTGTAAACAGACTTATGGGGCAGGCGTACACAAACTTCCTGGAAAACACCATACCTCATCTTTTAGAAGACACTCCACTGATCAATCGTCAATACATTCACTTCTTGCATGATGGCGCTCCTGCACATTTCAGTCGTACGGCTCGCCGGTACTTGGATCGAAGGTTTCCTGATCGATGGATAGGTAGAGATGGCCCAATTGCTTGGCCTCTACGCTCACCTGATCTGAACCTCTCGATTTCTACTTGTGGGGCCATTTAAACTCATTGGTTTATTCGTCCCCGGTGCCTGATTTGGAATCCCTTTGGAATCGAATTGTGGCATGTTCTGAGGACATACGCAATACTCCTGGAGTTTGGGATCGTGTTCGCAGGTCAATGAGACATCGATGTGAGGTCTGTATTCAAGCAGGAGGTGGACAATTTGAACATCTTCTGTAATGACAACGACCTGCGGAAAGAAAAACGTTCCTGTGAATTTCAATGTTGTGAAGGCCATAACTCGGAAATGAAGCATTTCCGGACACATGTTGTAATGAATTATTTTGATTGTCTACATGTGGGAAATACGTACCTGAAATTATGCCCCGTATTTTTTAAACACTCTGTATATTCGTACTATGGAAGCCACGGACAGCTTGCCGCGTGATTGCGCTTCGTAGTTCCTGGTTAGGTCCCGCCCAACTTCTATTGTTCATGGAGTCTGATGTGTAGAATTCTTCGAATATCTTGGCTCTTTTCTCCTCCCTCGATGTGTTCCGTTCCCTGTGGTGTAGATGGCAGTAGCATCTTGTCTTTTATGTCTTCTACATGTGGGAAATACATACCTGAAATTATGCCCCGTATTTTTTAAACATCCTGTATATTCGTACTGTGGAAGCCACGGACAGCTTGCCACGTGATTGCGCATCGTAGTTCCTGGTTAGGTCCCGCCCAACTTCTATTGTTCATGGAGTCTGATGTGTAGAATTCTTCGAATATATTGGCTCTTTTCTCCTCCCTCGATGTGTTCCGTTCCCTGTGGTGTAGATGGCAGTAGCATCTTGTCTTTTATGTCTTCGATAAAGAAGATTTCTTTAACCAGCTCGTATGCTAATCGTGATTGTGTTGTCTTGGAGACGCCCAATGTTACCTTCAAAAATCTTGTTTTGACCGAGTCTATTGCTTCAAGCTCAGTCATTTTGAGGTGTTCCCATATTAGCTCTATGCCGTATGTTACTATTGGGATTATTTTTGTCCAGAATAGTTCCATGGCTGTTGCTAGGGAAAGCCTTCTTAGATCCACTATAGTGTATATTCCTCTTATAACTGCCGCTGTTATTTCGCGGATATGAATTTTGAAGGATAGTCCGGTTGTCTGCAGGGTGATCCCTAGGTACCGGAAATATTTGACTTTTACGGAGTTCCTCTCCATGTAGGGTTATCTTGTCTTCCGCTGCCATTCTTCCTCCTTTCCTGAAAATCATCACAACAGTTTTGTTTCTGTTGATTTTAAAGTCGTTTTCTGTTGTCCATTCCTCTAACCTGTCTACTGCTGTTTGAAGGTTCTCTCTCTTGCTTGAGCCTAAGACCATGTCGTCGGCGTTTAAGATTATTGTGACGTCTAGTCCGTGTGTTATGTTGTTGATATAAGCTGTGGCAATGTTGAACAGCGTCAGACTCATTGGGTCACCCAGCAGTACGTCATTTGTTTGGGTTATGGGGCTTGATATACATACTCCATCGTTTATTACTATCACGTTTTTGGTCAGTATTTTCTTGATAATTTGCTCCATTTCGTTTTCTTGCCTTGTTATATTCCTTAGCTTTTGCAGTAGCTTCCCTCTATTTACTGAGTCAAAAGCTTTTTCATAATCTATGAAAGTGGACATGTTTTTTCCTTTGGTGATCCTCAAGGTATATTCGATGTTTTCCATTAGGTATTTTGCAGCGTGTAGTGTCCCTTTCCCCCTCCTGAACTCAAATTGTTCGTCGGGTATGTACAGATCTGTTTCTTCTATTAATCTCTGATTTAGTGTGGTGGAGAATGTTTTGTAGATGTTGCTCTCCAGTGCTATTTCCCGGTATGAGTTGGGATCCCCTAGACTTTCTTTGCCTTTATACAGTATTTTAATCGTCGATATCTTCCAGCTTTCTGGTATGTAACCCTTTTCCAGACATTTATTAAATATTTTCGTCCAAAGTCCCACTAGTTTATCTGCTGTTTCTTTTAGGTTTTCACTGCAGATGCCATCTGGTCCTGTGGCTTTCTTGTTCTTTGTGCGTTTTATGGCTTCTTTTACTTTTCTGTCTGTTATTGGTTGGATGGGGGTCACTTCTTCCGTTTGTTTGTTTGGGTATGCTTCCTGTGTTTGATTCTTGTTATTTCCAAGTAGCGGTTTGTAGTCCTGCCGCTCTAACTTTCGATATCTGCTGTGCTGCGAATGGATTTTTTTGCGCTTCTTCCACTTGTTTCTTTGCTTATTCTTTTATATAGTTGTTTTTCTTTTCCTGAAGTATTCTTTTGTACCTTTTTTCTGAGTACATTCGCAACGCTTCTTTCGTACGACTTTGTTTCGCTGTATGTAATTGGTTCAGTGCCTCCTTTCTCCGTTCATAGCACTCTCTGTCGAACCAGGGCTTGGCTATCCTTTCCCTTTGCTTTATTCGGGCTCCTCTTATGTATTCCACTACTGTTCCGAGTGCGTCTTTTATCTCTTCTCTGCTTATTAGATCTATAGCTATTTCCAGTGATGATGTTCTTTGTTGAAGAAAGGTTTGGTTTAACCTTCTGGTTCGCGGGTGCTCGATTTGTTCTGTCTGTTTGATTCTTTGATATTTGAAATACCGTGACCACTGGTAGATGTTTCCTTAGTGGCGATTCATTGCTGTGATATAGAATTTCTTGCTTACAGATTTTTATATTCTTCCCTCTATAGAAGACCAAGTCTATTGTGCTTGCTCCATTTGCCGCCATGTATGTTGTTTTCTTTTTTGTTCACTAAGGTGAAGCCTTCTTCTTGTAGGAGTTCTATTATTATTTTTAATAACATTTATTCTAATAAATTATTACAAAATCTAACAAATATTACATCTTTTGGTCAGTTTTATACTGATGTTAACCCTTTCTTACCTATAGATACCATATGGCAATAATTAACTTTATAGCATTTATATACTTGTGTGTTACATATGAAGGTAAATTTTGCTGGATAACTTCTATTTCAATACATGTTCATCAATATAGTTTTGTTTCAAATGTTGCCACTCCCGTAACTTGGTCACTGAATTGGTCCTAATACAGCTATTTGTTTCAACATGGATTGCTTGTAAATTTAATTTGGGTTAGATAGGGTTAAGCAAACTTCTGCTATTTCACAGTGCAATACTAAACAGAACAGAATTTTGGGACAGTTATAAGTTAAACAAAACATACACATTACATACTTTTTAGATATGAACAAACCCTGTTCTTGCGCTATGGCACTTGCCTAACCTATTACATTACATATTTTATATTTTCGACGACATCTTGTAAAATTACCATAATGCAATTTTGTTATCGCATATATACACACATTAGATAGATGTTCACACATAGGCTTATCATTCTGTTAGAGATCATTTGTAACACAACATAATTAGCCATATAGGCTATGTTTAAGTTGCTCTAACATAACCATATGCGAAACAGAGCTCAATAGACATACAAATGCCCTAATTATTCAATCACAAATACACTGAAGAAAGAATGCAGAAACAACATAAAACAAACACTTGAGACCGATCATAACCTTGTACTTTGAATATACTTGTTTTAAAGGTGCAAGGATTTTAGTTCCTGTAAATCCTGTGTGTTCATGGCGTTGCAGTTTTGCTCAAATTTTTGGCGTTCTGTTGTGAGTATTTTCAAAAACTCCTCCATTGTATGTGATGATGCCGTCAGTTGGTAATGCAAAAATCCTGCAGCAAGCCAAACCTTGAAAAAAACTGCGTTTTCAGTTGGAAGGTCTACCAATAAAAGAGTTTGATGCTTATCATTTAATTGTGACGTAGGCCATATCTGCTGCGATAGGTGTTTTGCTCCGTCCCACGTCGTTTTTGCAGTTCCACAATTATTCGGTGTTTCAGCATGTCTAAGAAACCACATGTTTTACATGCAGGCAAGTCTGTCAAATGGTGTCTGTGTTTTATTTCCTCCGTCGGTATAATGTGATTGATGTAACAATAAACAGTTATACATTTTGATTACACATCTTATAACACTGTATCACTTCGAAATATGTATTATATGACTTTCTTGTGTTAAATTCTATCGTACCTCGTTTACATGTTTCGACCTTTTATGGGTCATCCTCAGAACTGGTCGTTGTTGGTCTTGGCGCCTCTTGTTTTGTTTCCTGTGAGGGTGTGTTCGTGTGATGTAATGTAGAATCAAAGAGTGTGTGTATTCTGAAATTGAATTGTGTGTTGAGAATTTCATTGGGGTGTGTTTTTGTGTGTCTGTATATTTCATATTGTACTAGTCTGTTTAATTTCTGGCTTTTTGGTTGGATGTGTAGTATTTCATGTCTGTGTTGATGTCTCTGTAGGTGTGGTTAGCATTTATGATGTGTTCTGCATATGTGGAGGTGTTTTGTAATTTTGTTATGGCTGTGATGTGTTCTTTGTAAAGTGTTTGAAATAATCTGCTTGTCTGTCCTATGTAGAAGTTGTTGCAGGTGTTGCATTTGAGTTTGTATACGCCTGTGTGGTTGTATTTGTTTGTGTGTTGAGATGTTTTTGTAGAGTGTTATTTGTTCTGTATGCGATGTTGTAATTTAATTTCTTGAATGAGGTTGCAAACTGTTGTCTGCCATGCAGTAGGAATATTGGCCAGATGTATGTTGTGCCAAATTTTGTGCCAGCGTTGATTAGGAAATTGTTCTGTAATACGTGGGAACTGAAAATTGTTCTGCATGATGTGTTTATAAATTAATTTGGTTTGTTGTTTCGTGTCCGATGTGATGAGTTCTGGAGAATATGAGTCTATTAGCTGCCATAAACTTTGTATAGACTTCGGTAGCGGGGATTTTCTGCTACACAGTAGTGGAATTTGTCGTTCTCATAAGTCGTTGTCCATTGGATCACTTTCTTCTCGCTGTCCTCTTAGAATCTTCCGAGTTATGAGAGCTTAGAATTTTTCCTTCGCTGCTATCAATATTGCAATCCTCCTTTCCCTTTCGGCAAACACAACTGTGTTTTCTTTAGTTTGTACAGGTACCCTTTCCAAATATATAGGAGCTGACTGCACGTTCAAGGACTGTAGCGTATTTACCTGGAAGTGGAAGAATCTGTGCTAGGTACCACAATTTGGACAAACAGAACACAGTAACATGCCATACTTTTTCAAAAAGATTTAGATTTCTGTATATCTGTTGGAACAGTGTAGCTCTTGTGAGAGCAGTAGTCTTTGTCCAGTTGATTTCGATCATTTCATCGAAAGAACCACAAACTGTCATTCCTAATATCTTCGCTTGTTATACTGTAATATCATTAAATGTGTGTTTGTCAGGCCAGCCACCCAGGGGTAACAAGAAGGACTTCCGTGCGTTTATTTGTGCACCAGAAGCTGCACTGTATATTTCTAAAATACGAGACATTGTCACACATTCTTCTACGTCACGAAGGAGAAAGACCATATCTTCTCGTACACTCTGCAAGTGAACAACGGGCACATTGTTCGTACTTCCGAATTTAAGTTCCGATGTGCCATTCGAATAAGGGGTTCCACACTAAGCGCAAACAGGAACATAGGCAGAACAGGAACACGGACGATTGGATGGGGATTCGTTTCGTAAAAAAGCCATTAACTTGGACTCGGAAATGTGCAGTACTATAGATGTTTTTCATACTGTGAATAATTTTGTCTGGTATGCAGAAACATTTCATGTATGTTGCAGGTATTGGTGATTAACCCGATCAAAAGCGTTATTAAAGTCCACTGAGACCAATGCTCCCTTATCGTCATGAAGTTTTTCAAAATGCAGCACCGTGTCGCGAATTGTGGAAAGGTTATGTATAATGGATTTTTCTGGAACACTGCATGTCTGACCAATTTCAAATATTACCCGAAGGGCCGGTTTCAATCTATTAGCTAGTACCTTCATGAACTGCTTGTAATCAGTGTTGAGTAAAATAATGGGGCGATACTCCGACATTGTAGTTGGGTTAGTCGTTTTCGAAATTAGAGTCACTACATCATCACTGAAACCATCTTTAACTGAACCATTCTCTAAAATATAATTCATCAGCTCTAACAAATATTCCTTAATCAAGCGCCAATGGGTCTAGTACGATTGATAAGATAATCCATCAGGACCAGGAGTAGTATTCTTGGGTGCGCCTTCTAATGCTGAACGAATTTCTTCTTCTGTTATTGCTGACTGGAGATTCTATTGTTGTTGTACTTAGATGTCTACTAACACTTGTCAATATGTTTGCTGTTGCCTTCTGTGATGTTGGAGATGCAGCATAAAGTGAAGTCAAAAAATCTTTAGTTTCTTTGATACAATGTTTTGAAGTGTTCACAATATTCCCTTCGGCAGTGTGGAACTGACCTATATATTTGATTCTACACTTTCGTTTTTATTTTTTTATTTTATTGGGTTATTTTACGACGCTGTATCAACATCTAGGTTATTTAGCGTCTGAATGATATGAAGGTGATAATGCCGGTGAAATGAGTCCGGGGTCCAGCACCGAAAGTTACCCAGCATTTGCTCGTATTGGGTTGAGGGAAAACCCCGGAAAAAACCTCAACCAGGTAACTTGCCCCGACCAGGATTCGAACCCGGGCCACCTGGTTTCGCAGCCAGACGCGCTGACCGTTACTCCACAGGTGTGGACTCTTTCGTTTTTCCTTTACCAGATGGTAAAGCGCACAGCATTCTTCTTCATGTGCTGTCGGTACATGTGCCCTAACCATCACACCATTCATAACATGTTTGTATATCTCACAGATTTTCAGCTTACTTTCAACGATGTCTGCCCATTTATTTCCCTCTGTTTTTTGTGCCTCATAAAGTTCAGCTAACATCTGGTAATAAAAATTCAATGTTGCTCTGATTTCTTGTGCTCGCTGAATCCCTACAGACTGATAAAAGAATTTGACACCAGGCTTCACTATTTTCATCCATTTTTCCATTATATTGAATTTTGAATTTCTGACCCTTCTGTTTAAAGTTCCGAAATGTTGAAAAAATTGGTCTCTGTACTCCGGTTTAAACAATAAATAGTCATTAAGTTTCCAATAAATTGTGCAATAGAGGGGGAGTTGTATATCTGTCTGCATGGAAATAGAGACACAATCATGGTCCGAAAAAGGTGTCGGTATCACTTGTATTCTGTATACATCTGTTGAATGCTGTAGCGTGATATAAAGTCGATCTAATCTGGATGATACATTCTGTCGACGGAAAGTATACTTTGCATCATTACTATGAAAGAGTTCCCAGGTATCCGTTAACTGTAGTTCTCTTGTTAAATTGTCTAATGCTGGCGATGGATTATATTTGCCTGTCTGGTCTCTTGCGTGTAATACACAATTCCAATCTCCACCTATAAGTAATCGATTGTATCGGTGACGCAGGTAGAACAGAATTTCTTTACTAATAAAATTTTCTCTTTCCTGACGATAGTTGGTTCCCGAAGGCAGATAAACGTTTATAAATTGTACATTATTAAGACTCATGGATATAACTCTGCCACTAGGATGTATTTGCACTTGCTCCACATCCCTTCATAATTGATGGCACACTTGTGGTTTGCCTTCCAAGTCTGATAAGAAGGAGAGTTCTTATCTTTCTTCCTATGCATCCTGCAAGACATGCAGTCTTTTGTCATAACTTCTACGTCCAGAACTTTACCTGTTTTTGACAGATACAGCTGTCACGACACCCACAAGAGAAGAAAATCCTCTTCTTTGCCGACTGCCATCGACTGCTACAGCACATTCGTTCCTCCCTGTTGCACTTATCAATGATGCTGCTGCATCATTCATTGTGTCTGTAGCTAGCACCTTTATGACTGCATTTATTTCTTTTATATGACGTTGGTAGGCACTTTTATTTGGAATACTTGGCAGTCCTAACAAATAACATAATTTATTTATTTCACTGTGTCCAATGCCAGCAGCCCTAGAAGCATATGCCACTCTTCTATTTATTTCAAAATATTTTGAAACTTTCTTGCTGCTATACATTTCATCACTTTCATATTCACAAGAAGAACAAATTAGTTTCATACAAACAGGTAGGCCATTTCTTTTATGTCCCAAAAAACACACTGACACTGTGCCCACTGTTTGGCATTCTGGACATGCTAAAAATGAAATTAATTGCACCAAGCATCCAAAATCAAACAGTAAAAAGCCAAAGTTTGTTTTATCACTAACAGGAGATGGTGGTGTTGGAGTTTTACTGGCAGTGGGAGCACTTTCATTCGTTTTCTTCTTGCCATAAAATTTTCTGGGTGTCTTTCTGGCTCTATTTCTTGTATTAGCCATTATAATAATATAATCGAAACTAAAACAATAACACCAAACTAATACTACAAACAACAAACAAAACTAATATTCATATATACATATAATAAAACAGCTGGACTACTAAAATAGGCCTAATATGGAACCAGTTGGAGCAGGCAGACTTTTTCTCAGATCTATTCAGCTCAGAGGCTTGACTTATAGTGAATATCTTGGAGATGGGGACTCCAAGAGTTTCAAAACGGTTTGTGATTTGGACCCATATGATGGGATAAAGATTGAAAAATTGGAATGTGTTGGGCACTACCAGAAGAGGATAAGAAAAACACTGCGTCAGCTGGTGACATGTCAAAAACTTGGTGGAAAAGGAAAGCTAATCCAGGCTCTCATTGATAAACTACAAAATTACTTCGGTATTACCTTGAGATCCAGCTCTGGTAGTGTCGAACAGATGTATAAGGCAATCTGGGCTTCCCTATTTCATGTCGCTGCGAATGACAAGCAGCCATTACATGCAAAGTGTCCTCTGGGTGAGGACAGCTGGTGCTCATATCAGGTAGCAAAAGCCAAGGGTGTACCTTATAAGCACAAGGGACCTGGAATACCAATAGAAATTCTAAGAAAAATCAAGCCTGCATATGAACGACTCACTGATAAGAAAATGTTACAGAAGTGTTTACATGGTAAAACACAGAACATCAATGAGTCGTTCAATGGAATGATATGGAGGAGATGCCCCAAGGAGACATATTCTGGAAGATACACAGTGGAACTTGCAGTAATGGATGCTGTCTGCCATTTCAACAAAGGCCCTGAAGTTGAATTGGACATCTACAGGAAGATGGGGATTGAACCTGGGACCAATATGATGACTGGTGTTGCTTCCGCTCGGCAAAACAAGGACTTTTCTGCCAAAAAACATTCCACACCTGATCAGAAGACCAGAAGAAGGTACTTGAGGGGCAGGAAGAAAATGAAACTGGAGACACAAACTGCTACAGAGGGTGTTACCTATGATCCTGGAGCATTTTAACAACTTCCATTTTCTTTCTTCATTTTCCGTAAGTACAGTTTTTTAATCGAAGGTCTCAGGGGAAACATCATATCTCCACTCATAATACAGATATAGTTATGATTCTGGTGTCATTTTAAAGCTTAGAGTGTTTTCTAGTGCCTGAATTAAAAATTATGTATGTGCATTGGGTCGGAATTTTATTATGATTTTTTTTCAAAAAGTCTGCAAACTTTCTTTTCGCACTGCATGAGAAAATTTAAGATAATTATTTAATTATCAAACCTAGAATATTTTAAGTTAATTCAGGCAAAAGACAATTTATTTACCTACAGAATAGTAAAAAAATCTTTCAAATTGGATGATTAGAAGTGGAGATATCATGTTTTTAGTTTTTCATGAATTTATAAACAAAAAAATTGTTTATAAACAAACATAAGTTTGAAAATATTTTTCTCACGCGAAACCCTGTTTTAAATCATGCCCTTTACCATTTAAAAATATCTTACCACATTATTTTGCAATTTTGTAAATTTTTTTTTACAAGGTGTACATATACCTTAAAGGTCCTTTCTGAGTCGATTTTGCTTCAGCACCGTCTTTCTTGTTTCTGTCTTTGAGTAACTGTTGTTGTGTTTCCTTTGTATACATTAATATTTAAAGTAGCGTATTTGTGTACTATTACCATCGCATGGAAAATCCAGAAAGCTGGAACCATAAACAAACAAGATCGCTGACGTACATACATCCTACACATTTAACATGTCCAAGTCTGTATACCTCAACAGTGGCAGTAATGTTTGTATGTCCTTTCTGAGTCCATTTTGCTTCAATACCCTCTTTCCTGTTGCTCTCTTTGAGTAACTGTTGTTTATGTTTCCCTTGTATACAATTGACATTTAAAGTGGCATATTTGCGTAGTATTACCATCGAATGGAAAATCCAGAAAGCTGTAAACATAAGCAACAATACCGGACGTACATACGTCCTACACATCTAACATGTCCAAGTTAGTAATACCCTTGACAGTGGTGGCAATGTTTATTTTCCTTCCTGAGTCCATTTTGCTTCAACACCCTCTTTTTTTGTTGCTCTCTTTTGACTGACTGTTTGTGTTTCCCATGTATACAATTGATATTTAAAGTAGCGTATTTGCGTAATATTATCATAGAATGAAAAGTCCAGAAAGCTGTAAACATAAACAAGACCGCGGACATACATACATCCTACACATCTAACATGTCCAAGTCAGTATTACCCTCAACAGTGGTGGTAGTGTTTATATTCCCCTTCTGAGTCGATTTCCCTTCAGCACCCTCTTTCTTGTTGCTCTCTTTGGAACGTCCATATATAAGCATATGGATGTGGTCTTGTTGGACTATTCTTCGTTTTACTACTCTGATTTACATGTGGCGAGTTTTTATCTGTGGTTGCATTACTGGGCCCCGCGTCCGACTTCGCAAACGTGGGTCCCTGGAATTTTCCTGTTGTGTTGTGGGTTTTAGTTTTTTGATGGAGTTTCCATTGGTTCTTTTAATTGTAAAGTACAGCTTATCTCGAGTGATGCATCTCCGAACTGCGAGGGTGACTTCGATTCTGGCAGGATGACTGTTGTTTCCATTAACTCCAGAGCTGCATTTCGTCCATCTGTGTTGACCTCTCTGCTGTTGTATCCTCTGTCCAGTCTGTTGTCTCCAATGTAGGCTGCTCCGTCCTGTTGGTCACTACATTTGTGACCTCTGCTGTCTCGGAAGAAGTATCTGTGTCGTCCTCCACCGGTACGTCTCGCTCCACGGGCCGTATCACCATTCGCTCTTCTTTTGTGTAGATGGTCCTTGTGAAGATTTCCCCATAACATTGCCACTCAATAACATTTTCCGTGACTGAACACTAACTGGTAAGGTTGTTTTCCTTCGTGGGTAGTCTTCTTTTTTGTGATCATGCACATGGCATACAAAACATAAAATTGGTTGACCAATGTATGTGACAGATAGCCCGCTATCGGTACTGAGCCTGGAATATTTTGTTTCACATCCATCTTTAAAGTACGGGTACAGTTATTAACAGGAAATGGGAATGCTGTGCTCCATTGTTCGTTTCTCACTGAATAACACCATATCTAGTCAAAGCTGTCGTTACCATCGAGTTCGGCACCTCGGGAGGAAGGTTAAATACTCTAACTGTTAAAGCAGGAGAATCAGCTTTACTAATTTTAATTGTTTGTTCACCGTTGTCGTATTTAAACTTTTTTTTCACCGTCATGTTTTTGCACTATTTTCTCATACACTGTTGCCGAAATCACTTTTAAACCTATAGACAACGATTTTTCTTGCATGTTCAACTGCAACATGTCTATTTGATCTGTGTTTATGTTCAGAGTTTGTTGTATTCACACGTGCACGTGTAACTCCATCGCCACAAGGTGCGGGGCACTTGCTTCAAATTGCACTTTTATTGTGTTGACATGACGTATAGTAACCATGTTCTGTTCAAATTGTTCGTTGCATTGTCTTTATATCACTCGAAAACGAAACACTTACAAAATAAATATATGAACGCAAAAAGCCCTATATATGTAAGAAATTATACACTGGTTATGCTATGTTGTTTATTACGCAACCAAACGACTCGGCACTGTACTCAGCAACGCTTGCGCACACCATACAACCTTACTCTGCCATGGTCAAAGCGACACTGTTATTAGCGATGTTCTGTTGTTGGGTTTGTCCAGTCTGCAGTTTAGGTCTCCCGCTATAATTACATTTTCTTCCTTTTTTATCATAGATATGGCTTTTGCCACGTGCTTTATGGCATCTTCCATTTCTTTTGTTGGATTTATGTACATTCCTATTATCGTAACTCTATCCGTCTTAATTATGTCATGTTTTTTTCTTTGTATTTCTCTAGAATTTTGCCTATGTTATCTTTGTACATACAGGTTACCCCTCCTTCTGGTCTTCCTTTTTCTTTTTGATATGCTACTGCGTGTAGGCTGTAGAAGTTTTGTATACTTATTTGTTCGGTTATGAATATTTCTGTTGT
This sequence comes from Periplaneta americana, assembly GCF_040183065.1. Taxonomy (NCBI): domain Eukaryota; kingdom Metazoa; phylum Arthropoda; class Insecta; order Blattodea; family Blattidae; genus Periplaneta; species Periplaneta americana. Next base: position 162,043,016 of record NC_091132.1, read on the forward strand.
GATTCCTAGATCGAATTCTTTCCAGAACACTTTTTGTGTTGCGCTTAAAATGGTCTTAACCCAGATAAGCCCAAAATTTTTTTTTGTAATAAAAATACAGTTTAGATACATAAAACTGATCAATGGAATCTACCAATGGCCTTCATAAAGAATTTTCCAATATTAGGTGTAGGGCATTGTCAGGAAATGGTGTCCTATAAAAAGGACGGTGGGATAAAGGGGTGTGATTACTATTTAAAATTTTTGGACTCGTTTAATGTGAATAATATTGGTATTTTCACTGAAAAACTGAACAATATTTAGTTTATTGACACAAATAAATACATGTGATTGCAGAAAACATGAAACACATTATTTTTTCTTGTAAAACTATACAAGTAGACTGAAGTTTTAAATGGGGAATTACATTTTGCTGTGATATTTTGCAAAACACTTCACGTGCAGAGTTACATTGCATTTTGTGCATTTCACAGATGCCTTGTTCTGGCAGATTCTGCACCTTGTCTGTTTCCCTTGCAATTCTATCATATGATCAATTCGATCATATCTAGAGCCCACATTTTCAAGTGGAGATGGGCGGCAGCGTTTTGCAGGTGTTGATCTTACGCTGGATTAAAGAAGAGCTATTGCCACTCTTCATCTAAAACCGAGGTGGTCCATTTTCCCTTTATTCAGTTTATGAAGGTGCCATGCGTTTTGCTCACAGACATCTATACAGTGGCAGATAAGTGGGAAGTAACACTTTTTTCCTCTGATTGAAATACGATATAGGCTGATATTTTGATCTGCTCTATCTACACCTCCCATGCCGGAATTGTAAGTCTGAAATAAACGAGGCTGTGACACTGTAATCCTCTTTTTATATTTCTTTGAAAATCGTCTTGCTGTCTGGACAGGGAACACTGGTGCTGCATTTGATGCTGCTGGTACTACCTGTTTGTCATTCCATTTGGCAACAACAATTTTCTTGTCAGCTGTTGTCTTGAACTCATAAGAACCTCGGTCCTGTTTTTGCAGATATTCTTTTGTTCTGATTGGACAGTTGGACATACGGTTCTCTCTTATGGTTCCAGTGCCTCGTATTCCCCTTGAATTCAACTCGTCCAAAAGAGGAATTGTCGAAAAATAATTGTCAAAAAACATGATAGGGATATGACCCTAGGGTTGCAAGCACATCAACGTATTGTAAAACCACTGCTGGCCCTAGAGTAAACTCGTTTTTATATTATACAGGTATGTTGGAATGATCACCTTGGTACGGTTCCATCCAGGTCACATACCCTGTGTTCGTTGCACCTACCCACAGCTTGAATCCGAATCTGATAGGTTTTCCTCGAATAGTTTACAACCATGGCGCCCGAAGTACGGGACCATACCTTCATCTACACTATGTTTTTCCTGATGAGGTGCGAACTCTTGAAATTTTCTATTCAATATACTAAAGAGATGCTGAACTTTGGCAAATTTGTCATCAGTATTCAATTCCTCATTGTCACAGCAATGCAAATTACTCATTATAAAATCAAACCTATTTCTTGACAGAACTGGCAACAAGTTCATTATACGAATCTTTAGACCCCTTCCAGTACATCCGTCACCTTGATACAGAGTTGTAACCACTAAGAAGAAGAATCCCGATAAAGGTTATCATTTCTTCACCTGAAACATCACCCAATCGATTTTTACGTGCTGCATAACGATTTGTATGTGTGACAAGGAGATCGATAACTTCTTCTTCAAATAGAGCCAAAAATATATCTACCAGGGCTAGGTCGTTATTTACTGAATACATATCAGGCCAATCGATCACTTGAGTCTCTAAATCGCCATCGCTCCAAGCATATTGCTTTTTAGCATGGATACGTCTGTGGGTATCATTGGTTACGGCACTAATTACAGGTAGAGTTACTAGTTCAGCGGCATCATCAGTGCTGATAATAATTCCTTCATCACTTTCACCCCATTCTGGTATATCTTTCTCATTGTTCAGAATTACTTCAACCTCAGTTCGCAACTGTGTACCTGGTAAGTGATTCACATTGCAGTCATCTTCTTCGCCAGATTCTTCATCTGTCACGGCATCAACTCGTGGAATTGGAGGGAATATCACCACAGCATCTATTTCTCTTTCGGCACTCTCATCTTCTTCCAAAATAGTAATAATCTCATCAAGAGGCAACCTACAGTATATACAGAAAAAATACAGGATTGTAATAGCACCCCTTTTTCCCACCGTCCTTAAAAAAGGACACTAACAATTTATACGATTACAGCTCACAATGTTATGCATAAATTATAATTTATTCTTTATGTTACTAATAATTGAACGTGTTAGGAACAAATTTCAGCCAAGACCAAATCAGAAATAATTTAAATAATTTATAATTATTACCTTTCTTTGTAGTAAGACGTGCGTTTTTCCATTTTGTCTAGTAGCACATATTAGTTACTCTCAACAATCGGTTAAATGATGTTGAAATAAACTGAAACAAGGAACGTATATTTTCTAAAGCTAACAAATACTACCAACATTATCGCACAACTTATAAAATGTCCCTAACACCAACAATGACATAATATCCGAAGGCACTGCAACTGTCCTTAAAAAAGGACGGTGGGAAAATCTGGGTTACGTTCTTCCACGTTCCACAGTAGTATATTTATGTTTGCCGATATGTGGTTGGATTTGTGCCGTGCGGGATTATTCAAGGAACCCTCCTCCTTGTTGTCTTTCTCGAAAGAAACGATACATGATATTACTGCATCTGCATTTTCTTTTGGTGTGCATTCAAAACATATGTAGATATTTCACTTATGCTCAGTCCGTCTTATCTTATAATTCTCTGGGGCAATGGTACCTGTATTGAGAGGGGTTAATTATCCAGCAACGAATATTATGATTTACGGTACATTTCATTTAAACGCGAGGGAATGAGACATTTTTGGAAATTTTAAAGTCTTAATTATTACTTTTTCATTTATAAATCAGTTTTTTACAAAACCTAGAGCAAAATGTTTAAATTAAATATTGATGTATCCGAAAAATATAACAATTTATTTTATTTTACCTGGCAGAGTTAAGGCCTGCTCTTCCACTGACCCAAGTCTACAATTAATACAAATACATAATAATAATAATAATAATAATAATAATAATAATAATAATAATAATAATGATAATAGATATATTGTGAAATATTATTATTGAAAGTCTATCATACAAGTATCTGAAATGAAGTATTCATTGGAAACTACGGGACACCTTATTATTCAAAGTCTCCCGTTGTTTCCGTTTGCCACATTATAACCAAATTACTACTGTCTTGACATAATTTCAAATTTGTAATAAGTTTAAGGAGGTGTTAAAGGACTATTTGTTTTCATAATATTTATTCGGATCAAGAATTTTATTGTAATGAAATATACTGACATGTCCATCTGTACATTGTATGGCAGGTGACAAAAATAAATTATATGATATAACGGTACCAGTACACAAACACAATGAAAAAAAAATGATTACATTTATCAAAAAAAAACATAATCCTCTTTTGAATCAGAAAAGTGAAACAATTTAGGATATAAAAAACAAAATATATTACAGAAATATATGAACATTAAAGAGAAACAAATAAATGTAACCTAACATGAAAATCCACAATTAAGTGCAATAATTTCCCCTATTTTTATGCAGTCTAACAGCTAGGTCATTTCAAACAGGATGCAATGAACATAGAAGCCACACATCAACACACAACAAATTGGATAACGCAGAAAATACTGTATTATCAACAGTAATCATAATTACGAAATATAGCAGAACAATAACAAACATAAATACCACCAACAATTAACATTAAACACAATTAAATTTTAATTCACTTATACTTTTTTACCTAAAATAAAATACAAAGGCATTACCATCTCCCACTATCACATCCATATAACTCCTTCCATGGAAGGCAATGAAACGAAAAAATCAATTAACTTATTCTAATGTTGATCATAGAAATTCCGACTTAATTTTTGCACTACTTTGTATGGATGTCTCACGTCAGAGCTGAATCAATCCAAATTCCCAAAATTGAGTTGCAGTTGCCTCATCATCATCTTTATTTTCAAGTTGAATTTTTAGGGAATTTTCCTGCTGAAAGAACTGAATAAAAAGTGTTTTACCAATGCTTAAAGTGAATTTAACCAGGAATGTGATTGTATGTTTGACTGATTTACCATAGACTGAAGGCACATGGGGGTCTTTGTTGCAGAAGAACATATTCGTGTGACTGAATTTTGATTGAAGGATATTTGGATGGAGATTATTTATAGGGTGTCTACAACAAACCAATGCACAGTGGGTCAAATTACGAACCTGGCTGGACAAAAGTATTTTTCTTCATTATCAAGAAATCATGATTTTTATATATATATATATATATATATATATATATATATAATTATATATATATATATATATACGTGGTACAGTCATTAAGTTCTGACACTGACGCCTGAAGGGTAGGCACCCACAAGAATCTGGATGTCTCAGAAGATGCCGCGTGATACGGCGTACATTTAAACAGATCGACATCCTCCCTCAATATAGTCGCCGTTGGCCGCTATGCACGTCTGCCAACGTTGGTGTAGCTGCTGGAAGAACCGCTGAAGGATGTTGGCAGGAAGACGCCGTACGACTTCTCTTGTGGCAGTCATGACCTTTTTGGCCGCATAAAAATTACGCCCTCGTAGGATTGATTTCATGAGGGGAAAGAGAAAAAAAATCGCATGGTGCGAGATCAGGTGAGTACGGAGGATGTGGCAAAACAGCGACCTGTTGCCTTGCAAGTTCCTCTTGGACAAGGATGGAGCGATGTGCAGAGGCGTTGTCGTGTAGCAACAGCCAATTCTTCCTATGCCAAAGCTCAGGACGCTTACGACGAATTGAGTTGCTTAAACGGCCAAGAATCTCTTTGTAGAGGATCTTGTCTACAATTACACCTTGTGGGATGAATTCTATGTGAACAATTCCATTTGAATAAAAAAAAACTGTTAAAGCATCACCTTGCCTTTTGACCTGTCTTGTTGCGGATTTTTCTGTCGTGGAAATAATGGCGTTTTCCAGGTGGCGGATTGTCTCTTCAGTTGCGGATCGTAAAGGAAACACCATGTTTCGTCTCCAGTTATGATCGGTTATAGCAGTTTCGCCTAATTTCTGACAGAACGTGACGTTTGCCCGTTGCTCAAACTGCAACATACTCGAGTTCCGACGCGCTCATTCAAATCACCGTCACAACAAAGACCGTAGTTCTGCTTACAGTGCATGCACTCAACTGTCTCTTGTTGGGTCGAGAGACTAACTGACAAGATATCATACCATGGCGCCACCTATGAGCTATAATGCACCACAACGCCACTATGCGCTCAGTATTAGAACTTAATGACTCTACCACGTATATATATATATATATATATATATATATATATATATATATATATATATATATATATAGACAACACAGCACAGCCCCCCATCTGAGGTATCTCCGCACGCGTTGTTTACACTATCTTGCAGAGTCGTTTAGCGCTTGTATGTCTGTGATTATCCGAGTATTTATTGTAGTATTTTGATAAAGAGCATGTAGCTGAAAGTTTGGAAATTAATATTTTAAGTATTTTCAGTAATTACTTACAATAGATACACAAAAATATTAATAACAATATTTCTATAAAAAGCTTAAAATTACTTCATATTTAATGTCTTTGACGAAACTTTTAACATACTGTGTCATGATCTAAATTGTGCTACAATGTAATACAAAAACTCTAATTGACTGCAACTATCAAATTATTTGCACAGTCTTGCAACTTAGTTATTTTACATTTTAGAGGTCAGTACACAATGGGTTACCATGGGTTTGAAGAACTGGACTCGAAAATTCTGGGAAAATAAACGCTTAGTAACTAAATGAAAATAAAACTAGAAATACAGAATTGTTCTGAATGTGTAGAAAAATGCTGAGAAAGATGAATTTTTTCCAGCTAGATTTGAGTTTTGAACCACTGTACAATGCAATATTACTGACCCTTGAAAAGTATTAACTTTGTAAAGACTTGTCTAATTTGATTTCCTCTCTCTTCCTGTGCTCTATCTAGTTCTCAAATAATGGTGAAGTCGAGAAGTAAAATATTGCTTCAAGATAAGCTTAATAAGTTTAGTGTAATGAGGTTCTTCATTTGCTTCTGTTGCTGTAAACAGATGGACACAATCAGGGAAGAAGCATCCTGACGACATAAAAACACTTCTGTTCGTTATTTTAACATCACATTAGAGCCACCATTCCTTAACATATTTTCATTATTCCTAAGAACCTTCTCTGCCACTTTACACAATTTTACCACATCATTTGATGGAATATACAAATTATTTTTGACATCTTTCACCTTAATAAGGCTGTCTTTTTTAACGCGATCAGTAGTGATAAGGACTTCAGAACATTTAATTGTCTTTGACAATTGCCTAATTACGCTACCAGCAATGTATTCAACAACATTTTCATTATAATATGCTTTGTGCCTGATAATCTGAAATATAATCATGATCAAATGGACGCATACTTGTATCAATCATACCTTTGTTTCTGTTGTTTTCACACTTATTGGGACATCTGTATTGGATGTCAGCACCTCACTGTCTGCTGATTTACAATTTCCATTACATGATGGATCAATCTAAGCAATTAGACATTTTCTGTATGCTGATTTGATTTGAACAGAATTTGGGTTATTTCTGTTCCCACCCCTGCCCTTTTACGAATACTAGAGCAAAATAACTCTAAGGCCCAATTGTATAAAACTCCCTGACTAAAGATCAACTTTAATCGAAGATCTAAAAGTGAACCGAAATCAGACACTTCTTCTATTGTATAATACTTTTCTGAGATCAAATTACCTTGGTTCAAATGCAATCTAAGTACACGTGAAAAGGATTTGGCAATATCGCATAATCAGGTGAAATACGTGATGCGCGGACCATGTTATACAGGTGTGTTCAGTGTTGCCAATCTAGCGACTTTAACTCGTTTTCAACAACAATTTCTTTTAACTTTCATATTGCTTAAATAGGGATTTAATGACCTTTTTAGCACCCCATAGTGACAAAATTTAATCTTTCTTTGTTGATAATGGGAAATCTAGCGACTTTACAACTACTTTTTGGCGACTTTCCGTACACTCTGTTGGCGTACAATAAGAAGAAGGTTGACTGTTCTCCCAAGTTGTTATCATGTTATGGTGTTTGATACTGCTAAACATAATAGAGCTTTATAAAACGACAATTTTCGTTTAGTAATACAGTTAATTGAAAATTTATGAATGTACCTATCATATCCATTAATAATTAATGGTTGTTATAAACATAATATAATTATAGGTTATGTTATTTGATACTGATGAACACAATAGAGCCTTATAAAATATAAGACTGTTTGTGTATTAAGGCAAGAAATTGAAAGAAATATGTGTAAATGTACCTACCATATCTATTAATATTAATAATAATGGATATTTTATTTGCACAATCTGTCACTCGTATATTTCAAACAGAAAAGAAATAACTGAACTTGGATCATCTAACTTAATCGGAGAAATTTCTTCAAAGTTGACTTTAGTTTGAGACAAATTAATCTCAGATTAGACTTTATACAACACAAAATTCCAAGTTCAGCTAAAACAAGGATCAATTTAACCTCTGATCTTAGATTAAATGGTTTATACAATCGGGCCTAAGTGATCCTGACTGAGTCTACGAGTTAACATATATTTTAGAGCTGGGATTTCCTGCCAAACATATGTTTCTGCTAGACCTTGAATGCTCATGAGATCTACAATTAAGGCGCATATTGGAACTTAGATTTACAAAGAGGCTTTCCATCAACAATTTTGATGTTTTTTAGATAATGGATACATTCTTCAATGAAATTACATACAGATACTTTGTTCATATTATTAATTGGAGATTTTGTTTCCTTGCCCATAGGATGACATGAATTCAGTATATCAAATGCTGTGTCTATAGTCTTTATAAATTTTACGGTGTAATCAGAATCACTGAATTCTTTGAGTCCTATATCTTTACAAAATAATATTGCATTGGCTACTGAATTACTAAGTGTCTCTGCAGCTAAAGAAACTTTCATCTTTTGTGCTTCCCACTGCAAATGTTGATTTCTTATTTTATTTGCAGCATGCAAACCTTCATTGTTCTGTAAATAAATTAATTTTTTTAAGTATTCCCATTGAATTTTGTTTGTATTCTCTGAAATAGCAGTCCCATCAATAAACATCTGCTTTTCAGCTAACAGATTTCTAATCAACTTTAGCATGTGGGCAGCATCAAGAAGACAGTATACTTTTTTACTTCTATCTGAAGGGTGGGGAAACCAGCACTGTATGTTTTCACCATTCAACGTCACACCTAGTTTTTGAAAAACACTTCTGTTAGTTGTTGTTACATCGCAAACTGTTGCTACAATGTTGATGCCGTTTTCATGCAATTTTCTAAGATATTGTTGCAACAAGTTCATTTTTACAGTAACAGAAATACCGTTCTCCAGGCAGTACCCTACAGGTATTTTTCAACTTTTGTAGGGAACGATCCATAGTACTGTTGTCCTCCGCAGGGAGCGCTTATCGGAGGTCTTCTGCCTCTCTATAGTATCTAACTCGTTGGTATCGATGTTTCTAGTCGGTCATGGCCTTTATGACAGTTTTTGTGTCGTAATATTGATAGACGGTAATATAATTAAAGCGGTGAATAATTTCATGGCCCCCAAAAGTTTTTTTTTTTTTCGTAAAAGGCTAGATATTTTCTCTAGGCCACAAATAAAACTGCAACGCGGTCATAATTATGTACGCGGAACAGGTTTCGTGAACATTGCCCAGGAATTTACTTTCCGTTATTTAAATGATATTCCGTGAACCACGCCTTCTTCCTCTTTATTTCGTTGTCGTAACCTACTTTAAGATCTTACTACATTAACATTTTCTTTTAGTGCATTCAAAACATCGTCGTTGTACTGCATAAATCTTGCACTTGACTAATAGAGTGAGTTATTTAAGAATATAGTCGCAAATTTTACTACCATCATTTCGATTGTCTTCTGTTTGACATGGCTCGGTACGGCCTTGTGACAAGTGGCCAGCGAGTAACATAGACTATCGACATTGCTCTGCCGTGGGTATTATCCAGTTGTTCCGGAACAGGTAATCCTTTTTTATTATTCTATTATTCATCAGTGTATTTTGAAACATGTGGATATTATTTCATACGGTCCATTTTTCAAATCTGTATCTTGATTTGAATTCATTATCTCTATCAAATTCTATAGAGTTTTGCACACGTGGTAATAATACGCCGAGGAATATGAGCAGCTTCAATAATTTCTTGGATATTATCAATCTTCTCGGTAAATATAACACTTTCCCAAATATCAGCTATTTTCCTTATGTTCACGAACGACAGTCAAAGTCTAGATTTTTGGCGACTTCGAAGTAAAGACATGATCGAAGTTTACTTTCTTCAAAGTGTAGACTGTGAATAGGAAAATGGCGAATTTGTACCTTCCAAAGTCAACTTTGGTTCAAAGTCTCGTTTATGAATACGACCCGTAGGTAAGCCACTTTGACTTTCTCCATTTCTGCTATATTCGCTTCTGTCAGGTGTGGTAAAGTGAGTTCTGTTCTGTAACTCAGTATTGGTAGAATGTTCATTTTAAAAAGAACGATTGCTGTGTTCAGTGACATTTTACTCAAGCTCCTTGTGTCGCTTATTGCCACTATGACACTTCTAGATTTCTTCTTGACATGTTTTGTGAATGCTGTTCCTTGCGGCTGCAAGGTGTTGCCGAGGTAGCAAAAGTGACTGACTCATGATAAGCGGGCCTAATTGTAATAGATTGCGTCTTTTGATATAGTTCTGCCTCATCTCCTGAAAACTATCTATGGTTGCCGTTTTGGTTTAATTTATTTTCATGCCAGTCTCAGTTGCCCACTTTGTTAGATTGTTAAAGTCTTCTTCGAGGTAATTTTGAGATTCGCGGAGAATTGCCATGTTGTCCGCGTACACGAACACTTTTACCTTGTCCTTACTCACTGCCTTGATGGCGTCCATGGTACAGTAGCTAGGTTGAAGAGCAATGGGCTTAAGGGATCCCCTTGTAAGATGCCGATAGTTTGTTTTATGGGTTTGGATGTTGTCAGGTCGTTCACTTGCACGAAGTTTGTGGATAGGATTTCTTTTTTAATGGAGTGATATAGTACTTGGTTCCTATGATATCGGCCGGCTTTTGTACTATTTTTCGACAATCCAGTAGGTAAAAGGCTTTTGTGAAGTTCACAAACGTGCATATCATTCTTCCTTTCTGACGTTTGTGGGTGGCTCAGAAAGGAATGCATTTTTCTTTCAATTATAACTCGATATTTGTATCTATGCTCAATTTTAATTGAAATAACCTCAAAATGCAGACCTTGGAAAATCATGTGTAATAAATTACATCATTTTTTTTTTTTTTTTTTTTTTTTTTTAGCTGAGATGAACATAAAATGGTAGTGAGCTACTTTTCTTGTGTTGACATTTATTCCTATTATTGACACTGTTTGACATTCTTATTCCTAACATTAATACTCTTACTATTACTATTTGTCCACACCTGTGAAGTAACGGTCAGCGCGCCTGGCTGCGAAACCAGGTGGCCCGGATTCGAATCCCAGTCGGGCAAGCAAGTTACTTGGTTGAGGTTTCTTCCGGGGTTTTCCCTCAACCCGATACGAGCAAATGCTGGGTAACTTTCGGTGTTGGACCCCGGACTCATTTCACCGGCATTATCACCTTCATATCATTCAGACGCTAAATAACCTAGATGTTGATACAGCGTCGTAAAATAACCAAATAAAAAAATTACTATTATACACACACATACAAGGATGAACACTTGGCAGGAATTCAGTAGTGTAGAGTAAACATGACGTTGTATATCAACTCATTACTTGACAGGTCACTGACTAATCAGACTGAACTTACAAATCACATACGGGATTCAAACTCTTGACCATGATATCCACACAGCTTTGAAATTACACCTGAATAGCAGCGTACTCTGCGATTGTGAATCCATTATTATACGTTAAATAAAACAATAACACTAACAACTACTATAATGGATATCATACAACTTGTGTCGTCTACACGGCCTTTTTTTTAAACAAGTTTTTTTTTTTCAAACCAAATTACATATTCAGTACTTCCTAACAAGGGGGCCTATTTTTTTTTCTCCCACATTTGTGTTTTTGATTGACACACATTAAATTTATGTTTAAAGATTAGCTTATCTAAAGAATACGTAAATACATTAAACCTTGTAGGCAAAGTGACACATGTTAATAATCCACTAAATCTTTGTAATTTAATAAATGAAATCAACTTTGAAAAATGCTGACAGAAAATAAACATTACATTAAATATTGCATATTTTCATTTGTAAACACACTTGTTTTCTTTTAAATATACCGTCCATTTCAAAACCGTAATATCGCAAACAAATTAACTTGCATTTTTTTTTATATAGAAACACCGTTCCTCTTGTGACATTGTTACATAGTGTTCTGAGATCACATATTAGTATTTATTTTAGAATTACGACCTTGAATCTTACTTACTTACTGGCTTTTAAGGAACCCGGAGGTTCATTGCCACCCTCACATAAGCCCGCCATTGGTCCCTATCCTGAGCAAGATTAATCCAGTCTCTACCATCATATCCTACCTACCTCAAATCCATTTTAATATTATCTTCTCATCTACGTCTCGGCCTCCCCAAAGGTCTTTTTCCCTCCGGCTTCCCAACTAACACTCTATATGCATTTCTGGATTCGCCCATACGTGCTACATGTCCTGCCCATCTCAAACGTTTGGATTTTATGGTCCTAATTATGTCAGGTGAAGTATACAATGCGTGCACCTCTGCGTTGTGTAACTTTCTCCATTCTCCTGTAACTTCATCCCTCTTAGCCCCAAATATTTTCCTAAGCATCTTATCCTCAAACACCCTTAATCTCTGTTCCTCTCTCAAAGTGAGAGACCAAGTTTCACAACCATACAGAACAACCGGTAATATAACTGTTTTATAAATTCTAACTTTCAGATTTTTTGACAGAAGACTAGATGACAAAAGCTTCTGAACCGAATAATAACAGGCATTTCCCATATTTATTCTGCGTTTAATTTCCTCCCGAGTGTCATTCATGTTTGTTACTGTTACTCCAAGATATTTGAATTTTTCCACCTCTTCAAAAGATAAATTTCCAATTTTTATATTTCCATTTCGTACAATATTCTGGTCACGAGACATAATCATATACTTTGTCTTTTCGGGATTTACTTCCAAACCTATCCCTTTACTTGCTTCCAGTAATATTACCGTGTTTTCCATAATCGTTTGTGGATTTTCTCCTAACATATTCACGTCATCCGCATAGACAAGCAGCTGATGTAACCCGTTCAATTCCAAACCCTCTCTGTTATCCTGGACTTTCCTAATGACATACTCCAGAGCAACGTTAAAAAGTAAAGGTGATAGTGCATCTCCTTGCTTTAGCCCACAGTGAATTGGAAACGCATCTGACAGAAACTGACCTATACGAACTCTGCTGTACGTTTCATTGAGATACATTTTAATTAATCGAACTAGTTTCTTGGGAATACCAAATTCAATAAGAATATCATATAAAACTTCTCTCTTAACCGAGTCATATGCCTTTTTGAAATCTATGAATAATTGATGCACTGTACCCTTATACTCCCATTTTTTCTCCATTATCTGTCGAATACAAAATATCTGGTCAATAGTTGATCTATTACGCCTAAAACCACATTGATGATCCCCAATAATAAATAATTACGCACTTCTGTATACGAGAGTTCATTCAACATCTATACTAATAATAAATCTGTAGCCGAAATTTTTCTGGTAATTTTCGATTTTCCAAAAGTAATTGGTCCTAACATGTATAATTAACCACCCTGAAACCGAAAATCGCTTTTTTTTTTATTTTTGTTTGCATGTCTGTCTGTCTGTCTGTATGTTCGTTACCTTTTCACGCGATAATGGATGAACGGATTTCGATGAAAATTGGAATATAAATTATGTTCGTTGTAACTTAGATTTTAGGCTATAAGGCATTCAAAATACTTTATTTAAAAGAGGGTTTATAAGGGGGCCTGAATTAAATAAATCGAAATATCTCGCTTATTATTGATTTTCGTGAAAAATATTAAATAATACAAGTTTCTTTAAAAATAATTTCCGATAAGTTTTACTCTATACAAAATTTTGATAGGACTGATAAAGATTCCCTGGGACTCAATATGGACCTTACATACTGTTGACGAGAAACTTGTTAAACTAAATGAGTATATTATAAATTTATATGACAAGCATGCTCCTATCAAATCTAAACGCGTAAAAAGAACACCAGCACCATGGATGACTGCTGACATACGTAGTATGATTACGGACAGAAACACTGCATACAAAACGTTTAAACATGACAAGACAGAAATCTCTTATAATTATTATAAACTCTTACGTAACAGAACTACTCAAGCCATTAGAAACGCAAAACTGAGACATTTTCATAACATCTTGAAGGGGGGAGCTGACCCTTCCAAACTGTGGAGAAACTTACGGACAATTGGCTTAGGAAATCCCAGGACTCAGGTAGACAGTGTGCCAGTTTCTCTTGATGAACTAAATGACCATTTTGCAACGGTACAGTCAATAACCTTGGATACGGTCGACAAACAGCACACAGTTAACGAATTACAAATGACTCCAATTCCGGATAGAGAAATATTTTTCTTCACTTATGTCACAGAAACTGAAGTGAGAGCGGCAATAAAACGTATTACTTCTAAAGCTGAAGGTGTGGATAATATTAGTATAATATTATTGAAGAAAATATTGGACATAATACTGCCGACATTAACACATATATTCAACGCCTCACTCATAACTTCTACCTACCCGAACCTCTGGAAGAAAGCCTTTATCCGTCCGATCCCTAAAATTAAAACCCCATTATGTGCAAATGATTTCCGTCCAATTAGTATCCTACCTGCCCTATCAAAAGCTCTGGAACGTATTGTTCACAAACAACTAATGAACTATCTAACCGAACATGCCTTACTGGACGAATACCAATCCGGGTTCAGAAATGGACATAGTACGACTACAGCACTACTAAAAGTGAATGAGGATATACGTGAAGCCACAGATGAACGTAAATTAACATTACTGACATTACTTGACTTCAGTAAGGCATTTGATACAGTTGACACGGACCTTCTATTATGTAAATTAAGACTTCTGCATCTTTCTGAAAGTTCTGTTACTTGGTTTGAATCCTACCTTCGCGAACGTCAACAATGTGTCATTGCATGCGATTATTCTTCAAGATGGTGTGTCGTGAAATCTGGAATTCAACAAGGATCAGTTCTCGGACCTTTACTCTTCATGATTTATATTAATGACGTGACTAAAATGATAAAACACTGCAAATACCATATGTATGCTGACGACTTGCAAATTTATTTGCATTTCCACCCTGATGAGACTAGTGACGCAGTAAATAAAATAAACGAAGACTTAAATTCGATTTCACTGTGGTCACACAAATTTGGATTAAGGTTAAATCCAGAGAAATCGCAAGCAATCGTAATGGGACATAATCGTCTACGAAGTACTCTTGATAGTGGTACTATACCACATATAACATTGAATGGGATTATTGTTAAATACAGTGAAACAGTTAAAAATCTTGGCATTTTTATGGATAGCGATCTAAATTGGAACACCCAAGTAACACACACTTGCAAAAAAATATTTTCTCAACTTCACTCTTTGTTTCATATGAAAGAATTTCTACCACTTAGTCTAAAAAAGAATCTTATTCAGACGCTTGTAATGCCCCATTTTGATTATTGCGATTCCTTACTAACTAATGTAAGTTCACTCTTAGCTGAGAGACTACAACGTGTTCATAATGTGTGCATACGATTCATCTGCAATACTCGTAAATTTGACCATATAACACCTTCCCTCCAGTTACTTTCATGGGTGCGTCTGAAGGAACGAAGAACAATACATTCACTGTCTCTTCTATTTAGAATCATGCATACTTCTACTCCGAATTATCTCTTATCGCGCTTTCAATTTCTTACAACTCTTCGAAACCGACATCAAGCACTTCTTTCTATCCCTCATCATAGAACGTCTCTATACTCATCCTCGTACACTGTAGAAATACCTCGTCTCTGGAATTCGCTACCTAATGATGTCAGGGACTGCCGGACTTTATCACAATTCAAAATTAAATTGGAAAATTTTGTCTTGTTTAATGCTTTTTAGATATTGCTAGAAGTGTCGATTTGTGTTTTTTTTACTCCAGATTAAAATCGCAAGTTTCTTGTTTATGTTAGTTAATTAGGATACAATTAATTATACTTAATCACTCATTTAAAGTTTGTGTGACTGCAACCTGTGTATATTTTTGTGTGACTTTACTTCGTTTATAGTGTTTTTTTTTCCTTTTTATTTCTGTTATTGTATTTGTATTCCTGGTGTTGTGGAAGAGAAGGCCTGATGGCCTTAACTACACCAGAATAAATAAATAAATAAATAAATAAATAAATAAATAAATAAATAAATATTTAATGAGATAAATGAGTTTTAAAATTACAATAACAACGCCATCAAAGGTGCTGTACTGAAATAAAAATAAATGACTCCGTCTATAAGGAGCCTTGGACAACAACAATCGAAAGCTATTAAACATAGCCTAAGAGAATGTTTCTGCGTTTGTATGAAGTAATATCGGAAGCTAATTAATTGTTTAATTATTATTTCACCATTGGAAAGTGTAGTTTCTCTAGATGGACATAATACAATGTTATTACAGCAATTTCTCAAACATATAACAATATAAAGTATACACATTAAAACTAAATGATATGTCAATCTTCATTAAACTATGGTTGCATGTAATAACAATTAAGAAACATGTTAAAGGAATTGTCATTGCACCAAATGATTGCTCTCTGGACCAAAATGATCGCATTTTAATTTTTTTAATACAATTTAAATTAAGTAACATAATAAACTATTTATCCTTCTATCAAACACGAATGTTCCCTGGATCAAATGTCCTGTTTTAATTATGTAATTACTTTATATTTATTTCTAATGGGTGCAGCAGAGAGCACGGGTATGGCTAGTCTGGTAATAAAATTGAAGTGTAGCTCTACTTTCCTGTGCTCGCAGATATCCCGCAGTCTGATAGAACGACTTAATTCCGGGTTTTATAATACGAATCCATTTCTGCATAATACTTAGAGGGGAATTTTTTACTCAGCGTTTTATATTTTCAAAATGATCATTAAAATTCTGATTCACATCATGCAGTTGAAGTAAAGAGTTGTTTAGCTTCCAATAACTGCGTCCATACAAAGGAGGTATTGTTTCGGTTATTGTTGACAATCGCACACAATCATGGTCGGAGAATGGAGTGGGAATGACTGTCACGTTGTATATGTCATTTGTATACACAAGGGAAGACTCCACTGAAAATCATGAACATTTTTCCAAATTTTTTTTTTTTTAGCTCTTCACTTATTCAGAATTTATATTTTCATACCCCAAATTGATTCAGCTCAATTCTGATTACAAATACTCGTATGTTTACACTTTTTAAATTAAGGCTGGAAGGGGGCGTGGAATTTAGAGAGCTGTCAAAATTGTTTTTCATCGAAGAATTCTTTTTTTTTTTTTTTTTTAATTTCTGATTACAAATCTAGTAACTTGTTGTTGGCTCCCTGAAGTTACTAGATGAATGTAGCGGAGGAGAATATTAATTTACATAAATATTCATTTCATTTTCAAATCTATTTTTCTGTGTTCATTTTTGTTGATTCAACACCAACTTTCTTATGCCAAATATTACTCAATCTGGATGAAATTTTTACTGTAAGTATTTATAAGGTAGCTGCATGTTTCTATGCATTTATTTTGTGAGAATTGCTGCTAGTTTATTTTATTAATATTTTTTATGTACACTGACTAAATTTTCAAAAAAAAATATATATATATATTCTTTAAAATACTCTGTGATATGTGTCGATCGCCATTTTTAAACTTCCTGCATTATGGGTTTTTAAATCACTCGCCCACTTTCATTGTTGTTTCCGGTAAATTAAATTTTCAAATTTTTTTTTCTTTAAAATACCCTTTCATATGTGTGGAATGCATTGCATAAAATTTTGTGGGTATTTGTGCCCTTATCGGATGTTGAGACGTCATTTTTAAACTTCTTGTGCTATGGATTTTTCAATCACACGCCCGCTTTTATCGGTTTCCAGTAACTTCATTTTTTTTTTTGCTACATTGCCAGACAAAATGGATATAATTTCTGAACTATTAAAGATACATGCATGAAATTTAGAACACACATTCTTTAGACTATTAGGAAACATTTCTCTGTAATAGAATTTTGTTAATTGATTTCATTTTAAAAATACGTCCGTTTGTTTGCAAGAAAGGAAATCAGAAAATTGTTACTAAATTTTAATTGTTTATTTTACAAACGTAGGGACTAATATCAAAATTCTGTTACAGACAGTTTGTAGAACATACTTTTGCAAATACATTGCAAAAAACTGTTTGAATCTGTCTTTAAAAACGGTTTAGATATATCGGTTTTAGTACAATCCTGCATTGGGTATATATATATTTTTTTTTCAAATTTGGGCCCCCAAATAATTTTTTTTTTTTTTTCAAAATATTTTTATTTGGTTGAGTTGCCACAGCTATGATCTGTCTACATACAAAACACTAATAATTTACACCAAATAGGAAAAAAGTTTTAAAAAATACCATCCTCTCCCCTTAAGATTACCATACTGAAAAAGTAAAAAACTGTGATCGCATGTAGAGTATAGTTGCTAGGAAATATAATGTTTCATTATAAATATTTGCAACAAAAAGCTTTATTATACGATACACGGCAAACTTTAAGGCAGTGTTATCTCCTGGCTAGAACCCGTTTCAACCGCGTTTTCTTGGTTCCTTCTTTAGTACGACCGTATATCGCGTAAGGATGGGGTTGCGGGTTGTTCTTAATTTTACCTATTGTACTAGTGTTCTGCGACTCTTTTTCTACGATGTTACTTGAATTTGCTATTTCTCTTTTTCGCAGCCTAGGATCTCGTATATTTTCGTGTTCTACTGTTGATTTCAGTTTTTTGTTGGGAGTTGTATCTACCTGCTGCTCTTGCGCTTTGCAGTCCACAGACATTGTTGTATCACAGTCTAGTATATACAGTCGCGAAGCTTGGGGTGATTTTTTGCATTTCTCGCGATAGTTGCTAGCCGCATGGAGCGCTATATGTACCAGGAACAATAGACTGTGTCACTGGCATCGTGATCTAATACAGGCCGTAAGGCAGACCATGTGACTCGCTTAAACCGATCATGATGGGCGGCGTTTCAACCATATAAATTAATTGGAAAGCATTAAAAGTAACATATATTTCTCTAAAATGTAGTGTAATTGCATTAATAAAATTTAAAACAATGATTAGGAGACACTTTAGATATAATTCCTTGCGAGTTAAGGTGTAATATTATTTTTGGTGTGAAAATTACGTTTTTCGTATGTGTAATAGACCTATCTGCTTTTATTTCGTTTAAATATTGCGAAATTATTGTACATTCATTTATGCACGATACAATAATTTTCATTTGCACCGCACGAATATTTAGATTTTTTTTATTTTAGTAGGTTATTTTACGACGCTTTATCAACAGCTTAGGTTATTTAGCGTCTGAATGAGATGAAGGTGATAATGCCGATGAAATGAGTCCGGGGTCCAACAGCGAAAGTTACCCAGCATTTGCTCATATTGGGTTGAGGGAAAACCCCGGAAAAAACCTCAACCAGGTAACTTGCCCCAACCGGGAATCGAACCCGGGCCACCTGGTTTCGCGGCCAGACGCGCTAGCCATTACTCCACAGGTGTGGACCGAATATTTAGATATGTTGAAATTATAGGTTATGTTTACTGTCCCAGTTGCCCCTTTCTGTCTAATTTTAGTGGTCTCCAAAGCCCTGCCATTCATATGGAAATATTATAGGTTATATTTACTATATCTTATATTCCTAAATTCGCAATTATACATTATAATTAAGCATAATGGCATGTATGATACTTCGCACATTCAATTTGTCTGTATTTTAATACTACAATTGAGTATTGAATTATTGTATTTGTCTACTACCTAAGAGACGAAATAACAATCGTACGTACACTAATTTCATAAGAGTGGTATGATAAATTTTCTGTCTTTATCAAGGAAGGTAGATGTGCTATATTAAAATCACAATATAAATTCTTTTTTATTAAACCTCAAAATAGCTTCCATTCTAAACTTAAAATGTTGATGCGAAAAGATTATGTGAACATGTAAAAGTCTCTTCACATTAAAATCACACAGTTTTGTAATTATTTCTGCAACATATTATGCAGTAAGAAGTAAAGGGAACTTGTGGACACAATACACTAAATAAAACTTAGCTACGATACGCAATAAAGTTATAATATAATAATTCACTGAGCTCCATACACTGAAATAGAAAATCCGAACATATATTACGGCCTGGTCTAGATCGAAAAGGCTTGCCTGTGCAGTATTTCGCATTGTTGTGTAAACTGCGAAATGTTCGTTATCGGTTGTAATAACCGTAAATGGCTAAAATACAATAACTTGAGTAATAATATGGGACAAGGAGACGTTTGTTACACTATAAATTCTAAGAAAAAGAGGTCAGATTTATCCTTCCGAAAGATCCAGGAAGGTTAGTTTATAAAATATAATATATACTTTATGAAAATAACATATAAACCTTATGTATTTCGTATTTCAATAAGGGAAGGAAGGTGTTAATTTTTCAAAAGAACACGATATCAAAACTACAATACATTTTATCGTCTGCTAGGGAAAGAGTCTGTGATAAGGCGATAGTAGCGATCCTGGTGGCTAGCAACTATCTGTGAATACATATTTCAAATATCTATGTTTGCATATTTAGTAAGTATTGAGCTTCGCAACTGTATATACTAAACTGTGGTTGTGTCTTCTTCTGCTGAATGTTTCTCCTGATGTTGAATTTTATCCTCCATGTCTTTGTATTCTGCTTTGTTATCCTGTTCTTCACGTATTTGCTCTACAAATAATTTACGTCATTTGACTTTTCTACAGACTTGATGACGGGTGCAGGAGGCGCCGGATGTGTTTCTTCTAGTTCCATTGGGTCGGGCTGTTCGTCATGTATTTGCTCCGTCGTTAAAATTAGATTCGATGTCCTCCGCGGCAGGGGAAGCTGGCGCGGAACACTCGCTAATCCCCGCAACAACGTCACTTACCAGTAGTTTCCGGGGTTGAACACTCACATCCAATTTGGTTTTTCGTTTAGGGCATTCTTCATTTAGATGACCTGGCTCGTGGCAGACGAAACACAACTGCGGTTGACCTACGTATGTTATTTGAGCTGGGAACCCAGCAATTTTTACTGATCCAGGAATATGTTGTTTAATTTCCATTTTTACTGCCCTAATTCCGTTGTTGACTGGGAAGGGAAAGGCTGTACTCCACTGTTCTTTTCGTATTTGGGCGATGGTTCCATATCGGGTTAGCACTTGTGTCACTACGGAATTTGGTATTTCCGGGGGGAGGTTAAATACTCGCACTGTGAATGAGGGAAGGTCCGCTTTGCTAATTTTAACGTGTGTGTTTTCACCATTATCATATTTAAAAGGCACTTCCCCTTCACATGTTTGTACTATTCCCTCAAATAAGTTAGGAGAAATTACATTGAGATAAAGTGATCTTTCCTGTGGTTGAGCTGTACCACGTCCAACTGATCTGCTGTTATCTTTAACTGTTGTTGTATCCATCTGTGCAGTTCCATTGCTGTAGGTCTCGTTGCCGTTGTCTCAGATTGAACCTTGATGGTGTTGACAGACGAAAGGTCGTCATTCTTGTTGAAATTCACTTAAAGCACAACTATTTATATTAATTAGATGTATATTGCCTGTTCTTAATGTACCTTATTTGACCGCACTATGTCACTTACACTGTAAATAATAAGACAATTTTGGTCCACACCTGTGGAGTAACGGTCAGCGCGTCTGGCCGCGAAACCAGGTGATCTGGGTTCGAATCCCGGTTGTTGCAAGTTACCTGGTTGAGGTTTTTTTCCGGGGTTTTCCCTCAAATGCTGGGTAACTTTCGGTGCTGGACCCCAGACTCATTTCACCGGCATTATCATCTTCATTTCATTCAGACGCTAAATAACCTAGATGTTGATACAGCGTCGTAAAATAACCCAATAAAAAAAATAAATATGCAAATTTACGTGCGCGTAATCAATCAGTTCTCGTCACGGTACACAAGCCAGATCGGAAACACACGACCTTCCTCTACCGTGGTCAGAACCACACAGAAGTTCAGACTGTCGCGCAACTCATAGGTATGTTCATTCAAATATCTACCCTCACGACGCTGACACTCCTCCAGGCGTGTTCTGAAATTGCCAACGACAGCTTGTAACATGTGTTGTGCAATGGTTATGACTTCCTCCTGAATATTATCCTTCATCTCTTGCAGATTGGCTGGAGTTGTGCTGTAGACCCGACTTTTCAGGTATCCCCAAAAGAAGTAGTCAAGTGGGGTTAATTCGGGACTCCTTGGGGGCCAGTTAATGTCACCCGTCCTTGAGATGAGTTTCTCTGGGAACAGTACTCCGATAGTTCGTAAGGACACATTTGCAGTATGGCTCGTAGCTCCATCTTGCTGGAACCATGTTTCATCGTTGAATCCCACGAAGTTCTGAAGTGCGGGACCTAAGAACCTTTCAGTCATCCTGGAATATCGGTCTGCATTCACTGATACGGTACGACCACGCTCATCTTCAAAGAATAACGGCCCTATGATCCCTTGAGATGACAACGCAGCCCATAGAATGACTTTAGGGCTCTGCAGAGGTCGCTGATTTTACTCTTGAGGGTTTTCCGTCGACAGTAGCGATAATTATGCTTATTAACATATCCATCCAGATGAAAATGGGCTTCATCACTGAAGATAATGTTAAATTCATTGAAACGAGTAACATTTCATCTGCAAAACCAAGACGATCAGCGTAATCAGTTATCTTCAGCGTCTGCACTAACTGGATTTTGTATGGATGTAAACCCAGGTCAGTTGTCAATATGCGCCGCTTACTGGATAGGTGCTAATAGAGTCACAGCTCATTTGCATACTGATCAGCGCGGGTCTTCAGCCATAGATTGCCTAATACGGTCAATTT
The DNA here is from genome assembly GCF_040183065.1 of Periplaneta americana. Taxonomy (NCBI): domain Eukaryota; kingdom Metazoa; phylum Arthropoda; class Insecta; order Blattodea; family Blattidae; genus Periplaneta; species Periplaneta americana. The sequence continues at coordinate 162,065,485 of NC_091132.1, forward strand.
TATTTTCGCTCCTAATGCTCCTGCGGCGACGTACAGGTCGTCTGTTTGTTGTGTTATCAGTTGCCTCGAATTTCCTTACCCATTGTTTAGTCACATTTGCACTTGGACATTGTATATTGTCGTGCAGGCGAAAGTGTGCAGGAACTAAACGTTTAGTAGTTTTGTAGGAATTGTTGTTTTGGTAATACGACCGCACACAGAAAGCATGTTCTGTACGTTGAAGCGAAACATCTCTACTAAATGTCCAAGTCCACTTCTCCCGCCAGGAAACAGTGTTGCAACACCCTCTCTTATATTTGAAGAAGAAAAATGCATTCCTTTCTGAGCCATGCAGTACATCGTTTAGTAGACACTGCACAGCTTGGTGGGTTGATCGTCCCTGTCTGAAGCCGAATTGTTCCTCTGGTATCATATTGTCGGTCAACTCGGTTAGTTTCTTGGTGAGGAGTGTGCTGAAGATCTTGAAAGCAGTGCAATCTAGGGGGTTTCTCTATATGCATTCATATCACCTACGTCATCTTTCCCTTTGTAGATCACTTTCATAGTGGATGTCCTCCATCTTCCTGGTATGGTGCCTGCTGAGATATATTTATTGAAGAGCCCTGTCCACGCTTCTGCGAGTATGTGTAGTGATGCTTTTAGATGTTCGTTGCAGATATCGGACCCCGCTGCTTTGTTGTTTCTTCTCATGCGGATGGCTCCCATCACTTCTGTGAATTCGTGCGTGTGGCTCGGTGGTTCTTGCTGTGTTCTCGTGTCTGTCTGTGAGAGAAGACCACAGAAGTGTTCTTCCCACTTTTGGTATGTCCTTCGGGAAACGTGGTCTTCTGCATCTTAGGGCCTTGAAGGAAACATTCTCTGCGTCTGTTAGAAGCCTGGCTTCTTCCTGTGCCATATATTGATTCCTAGTTTCTTTTAACATCGTTTCGTATGCTTTGCGGTTGTGTGAGTATTCCTTTAGGTGATCTGAGAGACCTGAGTCTCTTGCTCTATGAAGGGGAGATATTGTTTTCTTTCGAGCTTCATAGCATCTTGCGTTGAATCAGGGTTGGACTTTCTTTGATTCTGATTTCGTCGGCATGATAGCAGATTTGACAATATTTTACATGGTTTTTAGTCTGGTATCCATGTCTCCCAAACTAATATATTCTATCGCTCATTTTATTCATGGGTCTTGAGTTTTCATTTGTTCCAACGAGAGTGTCCTTGAACATTTCATACTGGCACTTGGGGCGGGGCTCTGAGTGGTATCCATGATGAAGTGCGCGATGATTGCAGGTGTTTCCTTAATACTATACTGTTTAATGTTTTCCTGTGTGTTAGATGTAGTCTCTTTATATTAGAGAAAATTAGGTCAATCGTACTTCTGCCGTTGTGACAGATATAGATCTTATCCTTTTTGTCATTTATTAAAGGGAGTCCTTCGTTTCCTAGATACGAGATAACAGCAGATGTTTTGTCTACGCGGCTCTTTGTTTATGACCTGGTTCAAGTTGTTCAGAAGATGTTGCTCTTCTAGCTCTTGCTGAAAGTAGACTTTTCTTTTCCCTGAAAATGGGGTTAAAATATTAAGGTTAACTTATTTCATCCTTTAATTGCTAGTTTACATTTATTGACTCTTTTGGCGTCACCCTTTGTTTGAAATTCGTATATAAGCAGTGGCTTGGGTCCAGTTCACCCCATTCTGCTGAAAATAACGACTGGAAGATTATAATTTGCATAGACGCCAGAAGTAGTTAGGCTGAGGCTATAGACGCCCAATTCTCCAGCACTTTGTACCATATAATGGTGGAAGGGAATGAGCCTTATTTGAGTTCTTGAACCACGCCAGTTTTTTCCAAACCTGTTGTGATGTAGTGTTTTGCGTTATGGAGAGGCAGTATTTTTTCCATGATGCCCTCTTTACTTTTTTCAATGTTCTTCGTGTTTATGCTTCTGCCTGTCTAGCTGCCAGGAAATTTTCATATGTTCTTTGTATCCGAAACCGGGAGAGGGCCAGGCGTCGTTCTGCTATGGCTTTGGAGCAGGTTGCGTTCCACCACGGAGGTTTTTTATTTGGCCTGGAAGATATTTGTGTTAGTGGGTGAAATTCGTTGTTATAGTCTACTGCCATTCCTTCTATGTCGTGGTACATAAGGTCACCTGTTTGTTGTTGTATTTTTGTTTGGACATATGTCTCTACGTCCTCCTTCTTGGGTTCTCCACTTCGCCTGTATTTCACTATATTGGTTGCATCTAATGGGGTCATATTCACGTGTATTGATAGGGGATAATGATCACATCCCATGGTTATCAGGTCTGGAGATGTGTCTTGATGTCTGTGCGTACCCATTCTTGTAGGGAGATGCAGGTTGCCGAGTTTCCATTTGTGTCTATTGCTGAGTTGTTTTAGTGGGTTTCGGTGTTTATGCCAATCTCTACCATTGTCGAATTGTGGAATGTTGAAGTCCCCGCATACTATCTTATTTGTTGTTTTTGGTTGTAGTATTTGTTGCCATTCTCTGTATGGAAGTATTGGTCCTGTTGTGTATATACCTAGTGTGGTAAACTGGCTAACCTGTAGTCTTATCCCTTCGAGGGAAGGTGGGATCCGGATATCATTGACCCATTCTTTTATTCGCAGGGTGTTGTGGACAGCACAGAGGATTCCTCCTCCATTTTGTAGTTCGGTCGTTCCTGATGATATTGTATCCTGGAAGAGTGAAGCGTGAGGATAATTTTCACCGTGTTTCCGTAATAATTGGTATGTGGATATTGTGATTGCTTAAAAAGGCTGTTAATTCATGTCGTTTATTGGTTAGGCTGCGTGCGTTCCAGTAGAGTATGTGGAGTTTTGTGAGTTTGGGAATCTTGTTAGATGTTTTGGATTTGACGTTTAAGCTGATCTAATTGTGGTCTTAGGTAATCTGGTGCCTCTTGTATAATAGCATTTATGCTAGTTATTAATTTGGTATCTTCTACTTGTATATGTTGAATGAATTTGGTGTTGTTACCATGGGGTGAGAGCAGAATTTGTTGTATTTGTTGGAATATGTGTACATCCTCCTTTGCTGGGTGAGCCGTTCTTTTTCGTTTAGGCTGTGTGGGAGGGAGTGTTGACGATTTGCGGTAATGTATCTTGGGATTTTTTACCGTCGACTTATTTTTCAGCTGGGGAATGGCTGAAGTTTGAAATAGGTCGTTGTTGGTGTGTAGAGTCATTACCATTTCGGCGTATGTCTGTCTGCCAGAGAGTATTTGTCTGGCTTCATACCTTGAAATAGGAAGCTCTTGAATTTTGTCATTGATGTTGGTTTCCAACTTGTATGCGGAGCATATTTCCGTGTCGGATGTGGCGTGTCCTAGGCCGCAGTTAATGCATTTGTTGATTCCTGTGGGGCATGGCTTTGAGAAATCGTCATGTTCCTGTCCACATACTAAGCATTTTTGTTGATTCCTACAGAATTTGGCTTTGTGATTGAGTTTTCCACAATTTGTGCAAGAGTATGACTCTCTGTTTGTATTTGTCGATTTCGAATACCTGGTAGAAGAGAATTCCTTTTTGGGGTAGTTTTTGGGTCCGGAAAGTAACCTTGACTGTCTGTGTAGGTACGTATCGCGTGGTTTGTTGTTCCACCACTTTTCTATTAAATCTGTATACATTTCTAATTATTGGTGACCCCGAGACTTGGAGGTTTGCTTGTATTTCCTCCGTCGTGATATCCGTATCTATCCCTCGTAGTATACCCGTCATGTGGAGGTTATAATACGGTATGAAGGATCTGGTATTATGGGTTGTATCAAAATCTGAATCTAGGAATTTGTTAGCCTGAATGAAGGACATGAAGTGTACCTCCATCTGATTGAAGCCGCATTTGTTCATGTGGGTAACTTCGAATCCATTTTGGAATAACCATCTCCCGATTTTCATTGGGTGGATAAATTTAAGGTTATCTCCGAATTTAATGTTGACGAAGAAAGGGCTAATATCATTGTATGAATAGCGTAGGTTTTTTTGTATTCTTATGTGATGAGGTTTTTTCTTGCCTGGGAGGTGTATTGGGAGCGTTTTCCTCTATGATGCTAGGTATTTGTGTTTCATTGATGTTGGTGTCTGCATTGAAATCCTCGCTCGTGTTTGTTTGTGTATCTGCCGTGTTCGTTGTATCGTCTACGTCGACCTCCATACTTCCTTCTTGAAATCCCCCTCGGGGGATTAACAATTCCCAAAACTATGCACACTTACCTCGTTATTTGTTGTGTATGAAGATAAGTTACAGAATTAAAGGAATTGGTAAAGGATTAAAGCGGATGTCGCTGGATATGAAGTGCTCCTTGATGACTTTGACCACGTGTAACCACTGCTATGACACCACGTCACTACTGGCGATGTTTCAGTGCTGTCTGGAGAATTGTGTTCTGTGGCTGCATCAGTGAGCTCTATACTGAATTGGAGGCACCACTCATTGCTTTAAAAGCGTGACGCGAATGCTGAGCGCCTGAGCATATTGCTATCTCTTTCTAACAGAGTGTTGTCCTTGTTTCTCTTGGAGTGAATGCTATCGTACACATTAACGGTATTTTTATTGTTTACTGCGCATGTGCAACATGAGCCTCACGAAAGACTCATTGAAACACATTAGTTAGAAAGAGAGAGCAATACCCTCACCAACATGGCGTCTACAGTCACGCTTTCAGACAGGAAAGAGCATTGCGGTGGTGTCTCCAGTTTAGTATAGAGCTCACTGGGCTGCATTGGCCTCGCCGTCACTGTTGCCAACATATCGCCCTACAATCTCGCTAACTTTTCAACAAAAAGCAGCTAAATCTCTCCAAAATTTCTTTAAAAATCCCCAGAAATGTCGCTAAAAATTAATAAATATCACTAGATAAAAATAAGAAAAAGTTACATGTGCGGAGAAAAATATAATTTCCTCGTCATCACCCTCTTCTGCGGAGTCTGATTGTATTGTTGACGGCTGTGATGTTGAGGTGGAAGGTGTGGGAACAGCTGATTGTGAATACACTCCACTTGATCCAATCATTGACACTACACTTTCCGGTAAATTGTAAGTGTGGAAATTTTCACCCAAGCGTATGACCGCAATTTTTTTTTTCGTGAAACCTAACACTTTTTAAATCTTATATATTAAAATATACTAAAACCAGTAAAAACTACAGCCTCATTTGCTTGACACGAACTGTCGGCACAAAATTCCAAAACTCAATTACCGCACGTCGTTTCGGAGTGGAAAATCTCCACGTTGCGAGGAAGAAGGAAGAATTACTTGGAGCTCACGACTCGTCACGTGACAATCAAAGTTGCCGCCGTTTATGTGTGTTGGAGCAGTAGCATTGAGAGAGAGACCTAACCCGTGAGAATCATTGAAATCAGCATCTTTCACCCCTGATCACTGATCACAAATATGAAATCAGGACTTTCACGTATGAATCATTAGACGACTCAGTCATGCACCCATGCCTCTTCTAAAACTAAGAAGTGCATGACTTCATTTGAATGTTTTAACTTAAAAGAAAGGAAAATGTGGAAGATTATAAAAATCAGCAGAAAAGTCGCTAATCGTATTTTACAAAATTTGTCGCCGAGACTGATCCAAAAGTTCCTAGATTTAGCGACTTATCGCTAAATATGGTAACACTGCTCGCCGTCACTGGATAACGATCAGTTGGATTGGAGCGGAAGAGTTTTGCTAGCAGACTCCGTAGTCTTGCCTCTGCATACAGCGAAAATAGTCTGACGGAAGATTATAGGACGCCATAATCTAAGTGACCTCACAATTAATTATGGTAGAGCCGATAAGTGACCATGATGGCTTACCCGGAATTTACGTGGCACGCACTGTAGTTAAACTAGGAAGTTTCAGACCATCGTCCATAATGCTCGGGGAAGTAACTCCCTTGTGGTTCGACAAGTCTCCACGGATGGCCAACAGTGTTCCCAAAATTTAAAATTGCCAGGCCAAAGTGATTCCCCACAAAGCAAGACTAAAGTTTCCCTATGTAATGATTCCTCGATTAATAAGGTAGCCGGCTCAGATGAACCCAACCAAGAGATATTGTCTGCGAATGGTGCTGCAGAATTGGCTCTTTCGACGGAGTCGTTATTAGGCCGATCAGTGCTAAACGAACAGAATCTCTGTCCCGTGAGAAGTCCAGACGATCCTCTAGAACAGACGTGGGCATCAGTAGTACATGTCGAACGGAGTCGAACGGAATGACGTGATCTCCCTCCCTCCACACCCCTAGCTGTTTACGCGGGGAATCTGTCCGACCGGTTGGTATAGGTTCAACTTCTTGTCACTAGATGGTGATTGATGTACAACTTTTCCATCTTGCGAAAAAGTCACTGTCTGATTGTGCCCCCTCCTCCCCTACAGAGTTATTTTACCATCTGCTCCTCCGATTATATATTGTATAGACAAAACCAACCCAGTTTCATAATAGCATTGTTTCTTGGTAAAGAACAAATAATTCCAGAGCATTGTAGCAGGTTGATTCTAAATCATCCATTCCCAGCTAAATGAATTAGATCACCGAATAACCAGTTTTGGGTCTCTAGCTTGTACCAGCTTACTGATATCACACACAAATGTTACACTCTTGGGTTCCAATATGACTCATCAAAAAACAAAATTAGAAACTTAAGGTTGGAGAACGCTGTTGTTCTAAACGATAATTCTAACTGCTACATACACTCAGAATCATTTAAAATATTCCTTCATTCAATGGGAAGATCTGAATTTCAAATACATACAGACTTACATAATAATATTTATTTATGTATTCTGGTAGAGTTAAGGCCATGAGGCCTTCTTTTCCACACTACCAGAAGTGAAATACATAACGAAACAATGACAAAAATAGTACTTAAGTATAAAAATCATTTTCATGCACATTAACAAGCTTACATGGGCTATAATGAAATATTAACTAAACATGATACATAATTAAGTTATTTACAATTCATATCCTAATTCTACTTTATGATAGGCCTAAATGACAATTTATATACACAGAATTGTGACGGTGTCGTGTATAGTTCCTGGGGTAGCTCAGTTCGGAAGAGCGTTCGCGCGCTAGCGAAGGATCCCGGGATCGATACCCGGCCCCGGAACAATTTTTCCTTGAAATTATTCAAACTGCTTTACAGGGAGCTACTACCTGGATGCCAGAGAATAACCTATAAAAATCGGCTAACACAAATCAATATCATGTAAAAGTATGTAATTATTAATACATACTGTACTACCACAAATTGGAGATTTGTTAGACGATAATGAAACAGAAATACTTACAAAACACTTACCACAATTTTCAAAACACTTACCACAATTTTCGTCGGAAGAGGCTATGCTTACGTTGAACACTGTAATTGCAAAATGTGAAGCAGTACAGTCTCTTCATAAATTTGATGTGTCAGAGTTAAGAAATAAACCTGACTTAACCCCAAGTAGTCACATAAGTGTATTCGCATTTATCATACTTGCATCGGCTGTGTTATTGACATTAGTGACATTCAGAAAAAAAATAGTGAGTTGTTCTCAGAGCATTCTGAGCACCACATTGGTGATTGGTGATTAGAGGTGCCTCGCCGACACCCCGAGTTCGCTGTCGAACCAGGGACAATATAACTGTTAATCTAGAATGACCGGATGACGATGAGCCAAATCCAGCACCACGCACAACAGAGAAGCCAACCGCATCGAAGCCAGGACCTCCAGCACTCTGCATACGACATTAGCAGCCAGCGAGGAAGTTGATAAAAATTTGTAAGCCAAGATGCCTCAAGAATTAAATTTGTAATTAATTAAGTGCTAGCTTTCTCAAGGAAGTAGCTAGAGATAAGATAAATTATATTTTAAGAGTAAATAGGTTGTAGGTCGACTGAAAATTGACCACATCCTGCTTAAACGTGAGAAGTAACTTGATAAACACTTATAACGATATGACTAGACCTTTTTGGAGACACAAATGAGTATATAATTAACTTAACCAATGTAAATTTAAATGTCATATTGAAAATTCAGATAAGTTCAAATTGTAATACAAAATAGTTTTGTACAAAATTCAGTCTATCACTTATCTAAGTGTGAAAGCAGAAATAAATTCTGTTACATCAATTAAAATATGATATTATGTATCACGAATATTTTCGACTCTTCATATAAGTCATCTTCATGTGATATAGTTAGCCAACATTGATGCGAGAGACTGGGAAAATACAATATAATATCCACTCCTCATAGAATTCACCATGTTGAACATTGTATCACAAATGGACATAACATGCCTTCTAACCCTCCAGTCTATTTTAAACAATTTATAAACACTGGCATACAAATTCCTATATTTGATACAACAAATAATTATTCTAATTGTAGCCTTATTCATTTGATTGTGTATTTTATCTGATTGTTTTATCCAATACTATGTAGGATGCTATGACTCATAACTGAGCATGCATGGTTTAAATTATGCATATGTTCTATCACTGTCCTACTTTCATCTACGTTCAATATTGTATTTGTCGGCTAACTATATCACCTGAAGATGAAAGTATTCGTGGTACATAATATAATATTTTAATTGATGTAACGGAATTTATTTCTGCTTTCACACTTAGATAAGTGATAGACTGAATTTTGTACAAAACTATTTTATATTAACCCATGTAGCACTATTTCTTTTATTTTTACACCAGTACCATATTGTAACCTACTGAGTTTTGTTTATTCAATTTTTGTAATGTTTAAAACAGATTGTTGTATTATTTACATTATTTGATGTTTTTTTTTTCTTTTATATTAGTAAAATTTTTGCTTCACATATATACAAACATTTTTAAAGTTGGGAGCAATGTGGTGCTCAGCTTAAACATCCTGTATAGTTTGACGTAATAGTTAACCTTGTTGTGCTATTGCCTCTGTAAAGGCTAAGGTGGCCATTGCCAATGTCAGTGTTAAATAATTGAGACTATTTTATTGTTATAAAGAAAACATATAGGAGTACAAAACAATAATTACCTTTCACTTTTTGGGTAGTTAAATCCAAGGCTTAACCCGCAACCTGGGACATATTATTTTTGTCACACTGTCTTCGATGTAGGGTATTTTTTACCCAGTTCTAAAAACCAGGAGCTATTTTCATGTCTATGTGACATATGGCAATGAAATTAAGTTTGCAGGCACATGAGATAATATTTCATAAATAAAAATAAAAATATATATATTTTTGTGGAAAGGAAGGCTTTATTGCTACCAAATTTGTATTTTTAGAAATTCCTCGACATTGTTTTACACTCTGTTAATAAACAAAGAATGGAAGCACATAACCTAATCATTAACAAAATTGAATATCTGAACATTGAAGTGTAAACAATAATGCATAAATTAAACTAAAAATAAATTCCACTGTTACGAAACTTGTACCAAATATTTAGATTGAATTTTGGCAGTTGTGACAAACACAATTTCTGCAGTCTCCACTGGATTTATATCTGGATCTATATCACAGTCATTGTCACTAAAGTCACTTTCTTCAGCTTCCAAAGTATCCTGCGTCCAACCACTGAACCACTGAACTGAACTTCAGCCCGCTTACAGTCTTTCGATGCGGATGTCATGTTTACCTTTAGAGAAGATATGAGATAAATGGAAAAACTAACGTTACCTGGGACATGGGGTATAATCTGCCCGAGCCTGAAATTAAAGCGGTTTAGGTTATGATTACTCACCTACAGGAACACAACCGTTACATCCAACAATGAATAGTCAACTGCCATGAAGGTACTCAGTAGCGCTCCTGTGTTGGGTGACAGATAACAGAATTAACGAAGGATTTTAAAATGGCTTGGGTAGAACATACCCCACATCCAAGGTTACGAGTTAAACATAAATTCAAGCATAGGATATTGTAAATCTGTCACAGGCCAAGGTACAACAATGTTGCTATGACAAGATGGGAGATTATGGATATTTCTGTAATTCTAAATGACCACAGATCCCACAAGCTCATCCTGTTTATCAATGTTCGATCTAACCATATATGGGTACACGTGTCAACTTTACGTGATTTTGCAAAATATATGAACCAATCGTGAGCTGACTCCTCATTACAATTCCGGCAGTGGGAGTCAATAGTTATTGACGCTTTTGGCGTCACCCATTGTTTCAAATTGGTACATAAGCGGTGGCTTAGATTCATTTCGCCCCATTCTGCTGAAGACGACGACTGAGGCCATAGACGCCCAAGTTCTCCAGCACTTTATACCAAAAGTGTATGTAGCTTTATATCAATTTTCGTACTTAAAGATTTTACTGATTTAGGTAGTTAGAAATTAATCAACTTCTACCAAGGGAAGATGACCAGATATAATTGTAAAGCTGTGTGTTAAACATACTGCGTGATAATTGATACTTAGTAAAGAATATTTTACGCTCACTATAGCCCGAACTTGTGAGAGGAATCAGTAACTTTCATTGATTCCATATACTGCTGTGATCAGTTTAATTACTAACTATTTGCTAATGATGTTCTATTTTACTTTCATTACATTAAATATTTTATTATTGAGTTTGATTGTTACTGCATTGATCCTTGTGTCAACACTCCTCCTCCAAAAATCTGACTTTCGTTTAGCTCATTGAAATCCTTAGCATTGGTACTAGGATTGAGAGGCCATCCACCTAGACTCCCTCCAGACCGATCCTATCATCTCCTACTATCTGATCCCCTGGGGACGACAGCCCGTAACTCAACCTTATTATATGTATGCATTCGTTCATGAATGTAGAGTTTGTGAGCGTTCCTTGCTATGAAATATATTGTAAAGTTCATTAGGTCAGGGTTTGTTGCAACAGATTAGAAAGCAGTATGAATCTTTACACCATAGACAGTTTCAGACAATACGATAGTAACAATATGAACTTATTGTTTGTAGAAAATTTTATATTTGATCATTTTTCTGTTCATTTTGCTCATGGGATTTTTAGATTGTCTTGTTATAAATCCAGTTATATGCAAATTTTGCAGTCTGGTGTTTTGAAATGGTCATTCTGGCGTTGATGCATGCAAGGATTGCTTTAGTCTTTCATATTGAAGTCCCTTTAGTTGCACACACAAGCACTGAACACATTTTCAAGTGCAAGGGTTAGAGGTCGGAGATATCATGCCACAAGGCCCGTCACCAGTTGTTATGAGATCAGTAATATGGAGCACAAGCCAGTTCTGCGTAGAGTTTAACCTCTTGAGCTTGGGCTGAAAATTTGTGTAATCCGCACTTTTAATTTCTAAGTAAGGTATTGTTCATATTTGCAAAAGAGGATTGTTCTCCAAACAATTTATCTCTTGCTGTTAACACATTTTTTACAAATATACAGCTAAATGAAACAAGTAAAACTCACACTCCTGCAAACCATCTCTGAAGGGTGGAGGTGGCCATTTTCTATTTGTTGAGATCTCACAGGCTTCCTGAGTAATCAGTTCCTAAAGTTTATAATAATTCTCGCTAAAAATCTCTTCTATGGTGAATTTTTTTCATCTGTGAAGATAGTCATGTGACAATTGCTGATGTGCTGCCGCAGAAGACGTCCTCACTTCAGTACCATCTGCTCATTGAGCAGCAGGCTCAAGAAGTGCCCATTATTTGGATGGTAACAAGTCCAAAATCACTACTAAGTGGCATGGACATCAAAATTTTGGAAATGTGTAATTCCTGGGACATTGCAATCTTATTTTGGATTGGATTCTGACGAATAGAATCCGTCATAACACAGTGTGATTTAATACCCTCAAAACAGATTGTAAAGTGACGCCACTTGTAACATTATTTGTGGTAAGTCAGGGTATAATAATTGCGTCCAATTTCTGAAATAGTAAGGGCTCAGTAAAATGAATTGTGTTTATGTTGTTGAGTTTTGTAATTACAGATATTAGTTCCTCACACTTCCATAAATTAATGACTTAAAGAGAATAAAATAGGTAGGCCTACAATATGCTGAACACTTGCCCTTTTACGAGGACGTCCATCAGTATTCATTTGTGACGGCATTATACAATTGTGGTGGTAAGATAACTGATTTGAATAACATTATTACATTTACATCTTTTTCTGTTGCATCTCACTTCGTATTAAATGTAGATTATTGCTAACTTTTACTAAAGTGTGCCATATTCATGAAAAAAGTCAATCACTGGTCCCAAATTGCAGAGGAGCTTAGAGGAAAATTCATATATATCCACCCCAAACCTTGCGATCAATGATTCGATTATGTATTCTAGGTTAAGGAAGTGTAAATGATTAAATTCTCTTGTGCCAATTGAGATTCTATAACTTATATAGCCTACCAGTGAATGCGAAGACATTAATTTTTTTTTGTTTGAAACTATAATTTCTATAAGATGTTGGATATTGACAGTTTACTCTACATCCAAATGAGGAAACTTACAAAGACTCTATATTAAAATCTATGTTATAAACAATTTGAGATTCACATATGAGAATAATTATTTTGTGCAAGGACTGATGCTGCAATACGTAGAATTGCTGAATACACTTCACCAAGCCAGGATTACAGACAACGTATTGATATTATGTTTATATAAATCATGGGTAAGTACTGGTTATATAGTAATTGCTCTCGAATTGATAATATAATTTCCTGGCTATTCACATGTCCGGATCCTTATCTAGTGGCTCTCGTGGCCTAGAATTTGTCCGGGGCTATTTGATTATAGTTTGTCATGCGTGGTACTAAAACTAAAATGTCATTTAATTATTGCTCATAAAATTACATTACCTTTACTTGTATTACACTATTTTACCGCGATACGAACACGACTGCGACAGAACTGAATGAGCTCCAACAGTCGTCCCTCTCCCGGCGCCTTCACTCACTACATCTGTGTTATAGGATCTAGCCTCTCCGCGCACTGAGCGCTACGCCGAAACAGGAATTACGTCATACTCTCCTCGTAATGCCTGTATTGGGGATCTAGCATCTCCGGGCTAGAATTTATCTGTCGCTTCTACAACAGATGAAGTTCAAACCTTGACTATAAAGAGAACGAGACTTCCTCTATATTTGAGAGTTGTTCGTAAATATCTGAAATATTATATTACACAAATTTTCATGCGGGGCTGAGCCACGAAAGCTCCAAAGGACGAGACGCCCCTGTTCTTATCCCTGGGGTGGTTGCATGGGAGAAAATGAATCCCACGAGTTATAATTCCTAACTAATTTTTACCTTGGATTTATGTTCACTCCTGTCATCAGTACCTTTCCTTTGTCCATCTTCTACACATTCGTGTACTTATTGCATTGTTGTGGGCTACTTGCTAATTAATATACATTTATTTGTGATGGCATGTATTATTAGGGTCTTAATGATCCCGTGCTACTTTTAACATAAGCAGATATTAAACAGTGTATATCAAAAACACTGATGGAATATACATGCAACTTGGACTGTGATTATTCTTCCAGTGATTTTTTGTTTGTTGTTTTACAAAAAGAAATAATGTGAATGACTGAACAATATACACAACATATAACTAATCTTTTGCAATATGTTGAAAACGAGGAAGAATTAGGACACGTAGAAAGTGACAGAGAACAAGATGGTGATGATGTTGAAAGTAGGAATTACGACACTGATACAGAACAAAGTGATTCAGATGGTGATGGAGATCTTTCACTATGCCAAAGTTGTGTTGACGAGGTCAAACTGACAGAATGGGGGGGGGGGAAGGAAACCTCTCTCAAAATGTTCGTATGTGCTCACATAACACGGTAACATATTTACCACGTGGCAAAGGAGCTGCTAAACACGACACTAATGTTTCTTAAGTTTGGGCTCTTTTATTAACCGACGATATGTTGTGGAAAATTGCGGAATACACAAACATATTTACTGAATCTGTCAGCTCTAACTTACAGTAGGGATCGAGATCCAAATCCGACAAATATTGATGAAATTAAAGCTCTAATTGGACTTCTTTATCTCGCTGGTGTACTGAAATCCTCTCATCATTGGAATTGGACTGAAATTGATATTTTTTCATGCGGCGTGTCACAGTTACATTTTAAGTTTCTTTTAAGATGCATCAGATTTGACGATAAAAGAAATCGGGCTAAAAAACTGATCGATTTGCGCCTATCCGAGAATTGTTTGATAAATTAGTTGAAAACTGCAAGAAGTATTACATAGTAGGCCTGAGTAGTATGTTGCCATTAGTGAAAAGCTTGAAGCTTCTCGTTGACGACTTTGTCAAATATGCCGAGATAGCTAACTTCCAGTATAAAATGCTACCTTAGAGTTGAAGAAGCAGAACTAGCCGTTCCAAGTAATCAAACTAAAACAGGATATGAAGTTTGCCCTGGAAGTCTGGACAGAAAAGCATCACGTAAAGTATCGATACCTATAAGTCCCGTCGCTCTTATTTCCAGCAGCCAATCACGTTGCAGGTCAGCTACATTTAAAAGTGTGCGTCTTGTGATTCGCTGATGATGACGTTATGCATTTCCTAAGGCTCGATAAATACTTAATATAATCGCCTGCCATTTTGGCTCTTTCGTTGGCGTTTGCAGAAAGCACACGGGGCTATTATTTGCCTCTCAATTACGTGCTGAATTACAGTGAGTTTGATTTATTATCATAGGAGCTACGACATGATAATTTTTAACGGTGTGGCAAATAGATTCCTCGTCTGGTAGCTCGACAATGAAAGAACAAAAATGGTGAACGATACTACCTACCTAGACTTTATAGAGCCTTCACTTCCTAAGACGTAAGCAAAGAGGAGGAGTCACGCTGGGAATAACAGCGTCGCGACTACGTATATCGTTGTTAGTATGTTTTCATTTCATTTATTATATTCCATAGATCTTACATGAGCAATGAAGCTTTAAGATGTGGGAAAAGTCAAGAATTTTACAATATTACAATTACAATTTTTACAAATTTTACAATATTTTACAATTTTTATAGTTTTACAATTTTGTAATTTTCTACAATTTTTTTAACAATATTTTGGCGAGCTGTAGTGAGATGATGTGAGGCCTGAGGATTCGCCAAAAGATTACCCGGCATTTGCCTTATGGTTGGGGAAAACCTCGGTGAAAACCCAACCAGGTAATCAGACCAAAGGGGGTGAAATGAAGTGAAGCTGAGGACTCCCCACAGACCATCCGGCTTCAGTCCCACGGCTGAGGAAGACCTCAGAAGAAACCATTCAATGAGACCAAATGGGGGATCCAACTCAAGCCCGAGCACAGCTCTGGATCAGCATGCCAGCGAGTCTGCCGACTGAGCTACATCGATGGCTCTACTAAAAATACAGACATAACCAGTCAGATTAATTAAATTTCAAACGCAAACAATTATTCATCAGTTTATCTATAACATATAAAACAAAACAAGTAAGTTGATTAAATTTAAGGCATAAACAATTCAGTCAGTTGTAATATAAAGAAATTGATAATACATATCATGCAAATTACTTCAAATTACAAACACAAACAATTCATCAGTAGAGCTATAGAGATTACTATTCAATTTAAAGCATATACAATTCATCAACCAAAACTATAATAACATATACAATACAAAGTAAGCAGATTAATTCAATTTACAAGCATACTTTCATTAAGCTATAGAAATTTGTACATAATCATAAACAATTCATCAGTTGAGCTATACAGAGTACTATTCATTTTAGAAGCATATACAATTCATAAGCCAAACTATACAAACATATACAACACATAGTAAACAAATTAATTCAATTTAAAAACATATTTTCGTTAAGCTATACAAAATTGTACAATTCATATGAAGTAGATTAATTCAATTTATAAGCTAAAAACAACTCATCAGTTGAGCTATACCATCTAGTATTCAATTTACAGCACATACAATTCAGCATAGTATACAATGCATAGTAAACAGCTTAAGTCAATATAAAAACATATTTTAGTTGAACTATATAAAATTGTGCATTCCATTGTAACTAGAATAATTGAATTCACAAGCATAAACAATTCAGCAGTTGTGTAGAAGGTATGAGTATGTAGAAATTTGGTTAATTCTTTTCTAAACCTTTTTTCATGGTTCTTCAAATCTTTAAGATAATTAGGCAATGCATTGAAGACAGTTATACATGAATAGCAGACTCCTTTTTTAAAATAGCTTAGACTAACAGAGGGTAGATGAAGATCTGATTTATGTCTTGTATTAAAATGATGAATGTCTTGATTTGTACTGAATTTATCTTGGTTCTTAATATACAGCGTCATTAAGGAAAGAATGTATTTACAAGGTAAGGTCAGATTTCTAAATTTCGGAAAATACTTTTACATGATGTCCTTTTATGCACACCAGACATTCTTATAGCTTTCTTTTGTAAAACAAAAACGTGTTTAGCTTCAGACGAGTTACCCCAGAATATTAATCCATATTTCATTACAGAGTGAAAGTATGCAAAGTATGACATTTTAAGTAAGTTTATATCACCAATAGCAAATAAGGATCTTAATGCATAACAGGCAGAGCTCAATTTACGAGCCATATATTCTATATGAGTTTTCCAGTTCAAGTGATTATCCAGTTCTAAACCAAGAAACTTTGTGCTTATAGATTCTTTGAGATGAGTTCCATTTAATCGAATACTATAGGAAACCTGAGCACTATTGTGTGTACTAAATTTGACTGTATTGGTTTTATCAACGTTAAGTGCTAGTTTATTTGCATGGAACCATTCATTCATTAACATAAGCACTGTATTATAAGCAGGGAAAGGATTTATATGTAAATACATATTTACTTATAAAGCTAATATAATTTATATTTTGCATTATCTTTATGTTTCACAATGTGTAGGGTTGAAAAATCCTACTTTTATTTTCCATATTTTTCCATATTTTAGAGTTTAGTACATATTTTCGTTAATTTCCATATATTTTCCATATTTCATATAAAACAGTCCATATTATATTAGGTTTAACAATAAAACAAAACAAAATTCCATTAACTTTTAAAAATACATTTCAATGATAGAGATTTAAACACATGTTCAGTAATCCCTTTAACATCAGAGTTATTTGAAAATTAGCAGTCCTATCAACAATGGGAAAGTAAGTTACAAAACTGTATTAATTTAATTTAAAATTTTTAACAGACTTCAGTTGTGCAGCTCAACAGTTAAATGCCAGTCAGAGTACACATAGGTTCAGTTTTGTAAATCATACTATAAAGACGGTAAATATGCCAAAAGTACGTCATTCAGTCAATTTAAAATCAAAACTAACAAGTTACATTTCAGAATTTAAAGAAGATGGTTTATCAACTGACAATAAAATATTATTTTGTAATTTGTGTCAGTGTGCAGTATCATCTACACAAAAGTTCCTGGTGCAACAACACATTACAACTAGTAAACATCAGGCCAACAAACAACTAAATTCCAAGCAGAGACAATTGTTTTTAACACAACCAACAACATCGAATGTAAGATCTGAGTTTAACATCGACCTGTGCCGTTCTCTCATCTCTGCTGATATTCCTCTCTACAAACTAAAGAATAAGGTCTTCAGGGAATTCCTTGAAAAATATACTCAACATACAATCCCGGATGAGTCAACACTTAGGAAGACGTATGCTCCATCCATCTACGATGAGACAATACAGAAGATAAGAGATGAAATTAAAGATAGTTCAATTTGGGTTTCCATTGATGAGACTCCCGACAAAGAAGGTAGACTTGTTGGTAATGTAGTTATCGGTTTGTTAAGTGAACAATATTCTGAACGAATTCTTTTACATTGTGATGTTCTAGAAAAGTGCAATAACAAAACTATAGTTAAACTGTTCAACGAAGCTATGGGTATCCTGTGGCCAAAGGGTATTATGTACGATAATGTGTTATTCTTTATTAGCGATGCTGCCCCTTATATGGTCAAAGCTGGACAAGCATTATCTGTTGTATATCCTAAATTGACTCATTTTACTTGTGTGGCGCATGCATTTCATCGTGTGGCAGAAGTGGTCAGAGACAATTTCCCTAAAGTAGATTTGTTGATTTCATCAGTGAAAAAAGTATTTCTCAAAGCTCCCAGTAGAGTTAACGTGTTGAAAGAAATGTACCCTGAAATTCCATTGCCACCAAAGCCAATTTTAACTAGATGGGGTACATGGCTAGAAGCAGTTGAATATTATGCCGAACATATAGACTCTATTAACAATGTTCTCCTTGCATTGGACTCTGAAGATGCAGTCTCAATTGATACTGCGAAAACAGTTACCTGTGACATAAGTGTGAAGAATGACTTAGCTCACATTCAGCATACATTTTCATGCATCATAAAAACGCTCAAAAGTCTCCAAAATAGGCACCTTTCACTATCTGAAAGTTTTGAAATTATAAATAGTACTGTGGAACAACTGAATCGTGGTAGAGGTAAAGTTGCAGATGCAGTAAGAGCTAAGGTGGACACTGTACTTTCAAAAAACCCTGGATATGAAGAACTACAAAAGGTTGTTGCTGTGATGAGTGGTGAATCAACAGTGAAGATTAACTTGGACTTATCCCCAGCAGACATTGTGAAATTGAATTATGTACCAGTTACTTCTTGTGACGTCGAACGCTCTTTTAGTCAGTATAAATCTATCCTCAGAGACAATAGAAGAAGATTCACTTTTCAGCACTTGAAAGAAATGTTTGTAACCTATTGTTATGGTAACAGACAATAAAAATTGTGTTTTGTTGAAACTACATTGGAAGATAAGGTACGTCCATTATATTTTTTGTTTAGTTTGATTAAAATGTACCAATATTTAACGTACATAGTCATTTTTTTATAATTTTAAGTCCATATTTAATTCCATATTTTGGTAAAAATCCATATTTAATTCCATATGTTGGTAAAAATAACTACATATATATTTACATATTTCATATATTTTTAGTCCATATAAATCCGTTCCCTGATTATAAGTGTTTATAAAATGATCGTACTGTTTGCTTGAAATAATCACACTTATATCATCTGCAAATAAAATTACATGGGATAAATTGTTTATGGTCAAGGCTAAATCATTAATATAAACTAGAAACAATGGACCTAAAATTGACCCCTGTGGAAGACCATGTTTAAAATTTCTAAATTCTGAATAAGTAACTTTGTTACTTTTGGTACCTACATTTATTTCCACTTTTTGTTTTCTATTTCATAAGTACGATGTAAACCAACCCAACGTCTAATCTTTAATACTATAAAACATCAATTTTTTAATTAATATATTATGGTCTACACAATCAAATGCTTTAGCAAAGCCACAAAAATCCCAACGACATGTAGTTTCGAATGTAATGAATTTAGTATTTCATCCACCAAACTAAAAGCAGCATTGTCTGTGGATTTTTGTTTTCTAAATCCAAACTGTTCTAACACTAATATATTGTTGGACTCCAGGTAATAATATAACCTATTATACATAACTTTCTCAAACACTTTTGTGAATGTTGTTAATAATAATATGGGTCGATAATTAGCAATGGTACATTTATCTCCCTTTTTGTATATTGGTTGTACTATTGAATATTTGAGTCTTTTTGGAAAAATACCACATTGCATTGAAAAATTGCATGGATAACTTAATGGAGGGGATATTATTTCAGAACAAGCTTTCAGAACTTTACTTGGGATTTCATCATATGCAGAGGAATATTTTGTTTTTAGTTGTTTTATCACATGCATGATTTCTGTTGTGTTAGGGTACGTCAACGAGTTAGAAAGAGAAAGATAGTCTTCTCTTTCTAACTCGTTGGGGTACGTACACGTGGGAGCAACGATAAGCGATAAGAGAAACGATCTAGCGACGCTTTGGTATTATCAAAGGATCAAGTGTTTATACCGGCGCAACGAGACGCGGGAAGTGAACATTTTGATTTATCAGTAGAAGATATTCTATGTATCCATTTAATGAAAGAAGATATATAGGAAATATCAGCTGCTAAGTTCAAGGTTAATATAACTTAAATATGTACAAAATTAAACACATTTCTCATCCCAAAGATAGTATAAATTCATTGTGTTGTGATTGGTTCTTGTAATCACATAACATATGACGAATAAATACACAACTGATCAATTTGTCAACATCTACAATAATTAATTTAATAAGCCGAAATAATAATAAATCGATTAATATTCGGATATATTGATAACCACCGGTATTTATACAAATTAATATTATCTTAATCAGAATTCATATGAACGACAAGAGCGAAGAAAATGGAACTTTGCTTTTTCGTCGCTTTTATCGTGTATCTTCGCTTTTATCGTTACTTCAACATGCACACCCAGAGCCTTCTTTAGTTACAAGCCGGGGCCATACGTCGGCAACACTGTAATTAACTGTCACCCGGAGGCTGACCGTACAGTACACGTGTTTGTGCTAATGCCGATTTCCAATGTAAATTAATGTTACAATATAAGTGTGTGTCGTTGGAATTATGTTTGCGGTCGTACCAAACGTTAATTGTTGATGTATTATAAACTAAATGCGTGTTGGTGATAAAAAAAAAAACAAGACAATAAATGAAAATAAAATGGTTGCAGTCTTTGGGAATTTTTACGGTTATGGATGACAAAGTAATTGACTATTCTATTAAATATTGTATAACCACATTTTTTATATTCTTATTTGTGGTTTGTGTGTATCAGAATTCTAGTCAAATTGTAGGGTCTCGCCTGCTATATCAATAAAGTT
The DNA here is from genome assembly GCF_040183065.1 of Periplaneta americana. Classification (NCBI taxonomy): domain Eukaryota; kingdom Metazoa; phylum Arthropoda; class Insecta; order Blattodea; family Blattidae; genus Periplaneta; species Periplaneta americana. Next base: position 162,086,254 of record NC_091132.1, read on the forward strand.
ACGCCGTTGGTTTTCAAAGTCATTGTAAACAGCTGTTTTGTGATCCCATAAATGTTGCAGTTTTGTTGAAGATTCGGAATGCCTGCTATACGTCAGAACTATCTATAATTTGTAGATGCATATAATCACTTTGTTGGTTTGGTCAATGTTACTTATGTCCCGCCCACTATAGAAACATAGGCCAATTTTACACATATTTAGTATTAACTTGTTGCTTCTTTGACAGGTTAGGTTTGGTTAGTTTAGGTTTTAGTTATAGCCTACCTTGCATATACGATTATAGCGCAACATTGGCAGTGATAAAAGTGAAATATTCGTTCAGTGAGCGTTGGATACTCTACATTCACCCACTTGGTATTTACAGGATTTAAAGTCCACTGAGTTTACGCTAATTGATACATACATGTACTTAATAGATAATGTTGCATTTTGTTACGTATTATGTTGAAGGGATGTGTTTTCTTTTTTTCATAGATTGTTTTACTTGGCTTAACTGTATTTACATCCTCATACTTTTATTATAATAGGAATGTCAATAGTTTCTTCTGTTTACATTTTATTTTAGGCCTATTTGCATAATTCACATTCTTAGCTTGTTTTCTGTAGTTATATTTATTTAAAATTATATTTTAAAAAGTTTATAACAAATAATTTAGGATAACAGTATTGTTATGGTGACTGGCCAGGTTCAAATTAAAACTGGCTTCCTGGACATCTGAAATATTTATAGAAAAGCACGACATAATCACATGAAATTAAAATGCATATGATATCCTACACCTTTCATGTCAGAGGTGAAACAACATTAAGCGGCAAAACATTGTCAATTTACTAGGCACATAATGGTTAATTGATTGGAATAGGGTATTGCGAAAGTACGTCATTATTTTATTAATTTTTGGTACAAGTAACATTTCTTTAAGTATTTATTTATTTTCCCTTGTACCATCAATAAAAAAACAAGTATGTTTTTATTTTTTTTTTTTAATTATAAGTGTAGTTGCTACGACACATAGGCACACAGCACTTTCTAGGCATCTGAAATATTTGTAGAAAAACACGATAGATAATCGCATAAGATAATATTAAAATATATCCTAAACCTTTCACAGATGAAACACCATTAAGTCTCAAAACATTGTCAATTTGTTAACTGAATGGAACTTAAGAATACTGCGTAGGAACTTACGTCTTTATTGCATTATTGATTTTATTATTTTCGGTGCAAGGAATATCTTTTTTATTTATTTATTTACCTTCGTACTATAAAAACATGTTTTTTTTTGTAATTATTTTAAGTGGCAGCCTTTGTATGTAAGTAGCCCACTTACGCCGTATAGCTAATTGATTGCAATAAAACACTATTTTCGTACCCGTAATAATTTACATCATTATCTGAATCTTGATCTTACCTTTGTGCATGAAGTAATATTGAAAAAATACGCGTTACGTATAACGAAAGCAATGAGCAAACACAATATCACTCTAAAATCTCCCGCCTCCACTCTGCGTTGCCAAACCTACCCATGCCCCGGCTTGTAACTAAAGAAGGCTCTGGCACACCTCAATGACAATGCATACTTCAATTCTCTCTGATATAGCATCGCTGCTTCTTTTATTGTTTATCGTCGTTCCAACGTGTCCGTACCCTTAGTGGGAATAAATTTGAGACCTAAAAATTCAGTGTTAAATGCATCAGTTAGGTAACCAATTGCAGAATCTTCTGCACAATCTTGAATGTTTAAATTCTGAATAATATTTATATAGATGTCGTTTAAATGATTTGCAATTGATTTTGGGTTATCTATTGATTGATTGATTGATTTATTGATATAGTTCACAAGTACAAAACTTAATAATATAACAAAAGATCTATAAACAAATGTAGTTCTACATACTATATATACAATTTCCTAGACTCATTATTTTAAAGCAAATCTCAATAATTTATTGGTTCAAACTTGCACTTACGTCTGGTTTTAGTGCATGTTTAAACCAATAATGATAACCATTAAGACATTAAACCTTATTTATCTGCTCCTTTTCACAATTTAATTGTAATTATTTAGGTCTTACTTCACATAATAACTTATTATTCCAAAAAAATGTGATCAGATGTCGACATAATGTAAGTCATGAACCTGAATTAGCTGACTCGATACATTCTATATGTAGGTTAATCTTTATTTCTTACAATATTTCCTTGTCAGCAGAAACGTTTGCGTAACTTCAATGAAGACTATCACATACCCGCTTAAACACAAACTTGCCAAGTTGCTTACATAATCAACCTCAATTCAGTTTCATAATTGTGTCTCATGTACTCATTATCAATTCATTACTATTATAATGCCTACTAAATTTATTATAAATGCAGTATTATTGAAATTAAAACATATTAGTAAAGCAATTTATAAAGTCAAAATTATCTTCTAAACCTTTACTAAATACGAGTAATATAGCTATCGGAATACATTAATAACTACCTTAATTCTCCATTTTCAATTTTTATTATTTTAAAACTTTGACGTAATTCTATCTTATTTACAAAACCTGTCTGCTTATCTAATTTAATTAATAATAAGTGTTTCTAATTTTAGGAAAATTTAGTCTTTGCTGATGCCTATCTCTTAGTAGGTAGTTTCGTTCAGTAACTATAGTTTTGATTGAATCTACTTTATTTCTGACAGAGTTTCTATTTGTCAATTTACCTTTTAATAACTGTTCGTCACCTTCTCCTACTCCATCGGTCGGTAACGCACAGTTCCTCCATACTGCAGCACTTCCTCTCGCGCACTCCGGACTACCAACGGCATGTGGCATTCTTATAAATTGATCGCTGACTTTGCCGGTTGATCCACAATCGCTTCTCCTTGTTGAGTTTTCACTTGCGCGCCTCAGCCTACCCTCACTGGTTGTTCTCTCAGTCTGTGCCTCAGCTCCCCAAACAGCATCTTCACTGGTTCCTGCATCTTCTTCCATACTAGGTTGTCCTTCTTCACTCTTCTTTCTTCTAAAGGGATCTGTGAAAACAGTGTTCTCTAGTTTACTTAGGTATGCTCTAATATCATTCACTCCCGTAAGCTCATCAATTCTTCAATTTGTTATTTCTGATTTCTTCTGCCCACTTGATGAGTTACTATTCTTATCAGTCCTCTCTGCGCTTCTAGACTTCCTGTTTCGTGATGCACTTCTTCTGTTTACGTGTGGTGTAGATGATGCTCTATTTCCACAAGTCTCTATTTCCTTATTTCTGTTCTTGTTACCGCACCTGAATAAATCCTCAATGTTTAGATTATTTAAGGACTCTACGTTAACTATGTTTCCGTTTATCTTCATTTTATCTTTTACTAAAGTTGCCCTAAATCCTTTACCTCGAGCTTCTTTTAATATTGGAATTAACTTCTTTCGTTTCTCTCTAATTTCTTTTGCAAAGTCATTTTCTATGAATATATTTGTTAGAGATGGGTAAAAAATAACACAACAGTTATTTTGGAACTGTTCCGGTCTCGGAACTGTTGCAAAAATGAACAGTAGGTCGGAACCTCCTGTTCCGAAATAACAGTGTTCCGACTCCGAGCTGCTCACTTGCCCAGCTGTTGCGGGCTCGCAGTACCGCGTTGCACAGGGTATGTTCCGACTCTCTCGGAACTGTTGCAAAAATGAACAGTAGGTCGGGACCTCCTGTTCCGAAATAACAGTGTTCCGACTCCGAGCTGCTCACTTGCCCAGCTGTTGCGGGCTCGCAGTACCGCGTTGCACAAGGTATGTTCCGACTCCGAGATAACAGTCGGAACGTCGGAGCTTGTTCCGATGAACCGACAGCTGCAGTTACACTGTTCTCGTTGTTCTTTATGTTATACTTGGAACTTCGTTGGATGAAGTTGGTACTTGAAACTCTCACGTGGTTGGAGGGGGGCGCATGGAAATTGAAATCCTTGCGGTGGCGCGAACTTTAATATCAACATTTGTAAGACTGGCCAATCATCTGTAATGTTATAGTAAGTATTTAATAATCTGTAATATTCATTCCCGCTTTATGGTTTATTTCACCATTAGTTGACTAATTCTGTTTTATAAACATTCTACAGAGTCATAAAGTACGCATACTATTATTAATTCATTGATCAGCTGATTCTATACAGAGGTTAAAGTCGTAAATGGTAATGAGTGGTTTAGTTACAATGTCTGTTTGTCGTTTGTTGAGGTTAAGTCTGACAAGCACAAGTTTTTGTGCTATCTTCTCTGATATCAAAGAACGACAAAAATGTTGTAGCATTATTTGTTGGAAACTACCCATATAAGTACTGATTTGGAGAGCGAGGTTTAATGCGAAGTTTAAATTACACTTTGGTAAAGATGCGATTCCAACATTTTACTAACCCACTGCGGGGTTTCCAGGTTTCAGTACTGCCAATATATATTTTTTTTATTTATGAAATTGTAATATTTATTATTATTATTATTATTATTATTATTATTATTATTATTATTATTATAACTGCATTAAGAAAAGTAAAAATAAAAATTAATGATTTGTTTTTTTTTTATTATGTAATAGAGAGAAGAGACATTAGATACCATATGTTTTAAATGTTATGTTATTTTTTTTAGTTGGCTACCATGTCTTTATAACTTTATGTACGAAAACAAAGTGTTGTATTCTGTCCTTGTAGTCAACAGCTGTTTAATTACTAACATTAAGCTTTTGAGTTCTGTCCGCATGCACAGCAATTTTCCAAAATCGATTCGAATGTGCATTGCAGTGCCATCTATAGATAAGAATGTGTACTATGTCATGCCTATGAGTGCTCCAGTGTGAGCAGCATGGTAAAGAGGGAGGGTACTGTACCGTTCGTTTGAACGACTCAACGACTCCGACTCATCACCACTGGTGACTGTTATTTCGGAACTGTTATTTGGAACATAGTATTTTTTCGGAACCGGAACAGTCGGAACTGTTCCGGGAAAAGAACAACTTCGCCCATCACTAATATTTGTGCCTTTGAGTTGACGCGTATTGGCAATGATGTGTTCTTTGATAAAGTAACTGTTCAATTTCACAATAATTGGTCTTTTATTTCCCTTACCTACTCTATAAGCGTTATTTATCGCACTTATGTCCAAGTTTAGACTGAAATACTTAGTTAATAATTCTAACACCACGTAACCAGTATCAATCCCTTTTTCATGATTGCACTCTTCAACACCATAAATTACAATGTTATTAATTCTGATATCATTTTCCCATTTTTTAACTATCGATTTTAACACCGCCTGCTCTTGGATAACCTCCTTTAACTTCTTTTCCACTTCAGTGTACCTGTTTACTAATGTATCTATATCACTTGCTACTTTGTTTAGTAGAACACTTGCCTTCAGTCTGTCTTCTCTCGTTTCTTTCATATAGTTTATCCATTCTCTTTGAAACACTTCATCACTATAGACTCTTCCTTCTGTATCTCCAGGACCAGGGTTTAACTCCACATTTCCAATAATCAGTAGAATTGATAAAACAGCCGCTGCCACAAATGTGTTGATTCTATCCGACACTATTACATTATCATCTTTTGAACATCTGCAACACTGCCTTGCATTGAAGCACCCGATTCGCGCCCTGTAAGAATTTAGGTCGTCGCCCATACCTTCTTCACACGCTAACCTACTTGCATATGCTGCTTACTACACAACGGTTCTCTACGACTGCACTTTGTGAACTGAGTTATCTATTTTACACTAATTGATTTTAATACAAGTAATATTTTCATTCTTTGAATATCGATTATTTTCATTTTTAATAATATCCCAAATAGTTTTAATCTTATTATCTAAATTTTGTACTTTTTTTTTTCATTCAAACGTCCCTGGTTGGAAAAAGAAATTTGTCGTTTTATCCAACTGTGCGCAATAATTTTTGCATATTTTTGCAGTGTTAAAATCGCTATTTTTTTTTTTTTTTTTTTTTTAGGTGTCACTTTTCTATGTTGTGTGTCCAAAAAAAAAAAACAACGAAAATGTAATCTTAGTGATCAAATATAAGAATAAAATTCTATTGAACAAACCGCAGACATTTTCAGTCATTAATCTGGAGTTTATAAATCCCCTGTTATTTATATTTTAATTTAATTATAGTATTTTTTAGTCGAACTCGGTTTTGTAATATTTTTCTGTTGGTTACAGTGGTCACAGGTCCTTTGATCGTAGCGGAAGCTTCTCGGCTGGAATGATGTATTCCACATTTTTAACGAGTATGTGAAGATATCACTAATTTCGTCAGTTTTCATTTTAATAATTCATAGAGGTGAATATGTTTCCGTGTATTGCCAGCTTTTAGACTTCACTGTAATTTGAGTCTTATTTGCTTATCAGAATTTTACAATAATTGAAATGTTTTGTGGCTGTGATAAAATTATTGAAAATTGCTGGAAATTGCAATATTCATTGCATTGGCGGGTGGAGACTCTACCTTGTCCCAATTGACAATTAATGTGCTATTCTGTAATGCATATTTTTCATACATTTCCTGTTGCAGTTAAGGAGGGGCCACGCGTAGTTACTTGTATATTCAGCAATCGCGTAATTTTCTTACATTTTCCTTTCAGTTGTAATGAATGCTATCAAGACGGAAGTTGAGGTCGAGCCTGTGACAGTACAGTCGTGTGATGACGCAGTCACTGAAGAGGCAAATCCTCCACCAGATGTGAGGCTATTTTTTACTCTCTTGTATAATTCATTCGTAAATTTCTAAGCGAATATGTAAGCTTACACCGCTACAATTATTTTGTAGTTATGAACTCCATGTTCTCAGTATGGGAGATCCATTTATACAGTAAATATTGAATACAGAAACAAAGAAACTAAACCTGACCTGACTACTGAGGGTCCATATCTGTGGAGTAATGGTTAGCGCGTCTGACCGCAAAAGCAGATGGCCGAGATTCGCAATCCCAGTCGGGACAAGTTACCTGGTTGAGGTTTTGGTGAAACGAGCGTTGAGCGACTTCCGCCGATTTTGGAATAGATACAGAAGCACTTGAACTGCCAACATAGAAAACAAAAAATCACACTCAATCGCTTTCACTTTCATCTTGATGGGATAATAAAAGCCTAAACTAACGTAACCTAACCTAACCGCGTTGGTGTCTATTCCAAAATCGGCGGAAGTGGCTCAACGCTCGTTTAACCGAGGTTTTTTCTGCGGTTTTCCCTCAACCCAATCAGAGGAAATGCTGGGTAGCATACGCTAATGTAATAATTGAGTATAGAATTGAGACACAGGATCCAAACATCGCCTACCTTATTGCATAATCCAGTAACCCTTTGCTTCAAATAAATTCAAGTTAACAGCTTTTCCTTATTTCTCAGTGACAAACTAGTTGTAATAATATTTTTTTTTTATTTCAGATATAATAAATTATATTATAAAATAATATAATACATTATATAATTATGTATAAAATTCGTTTAATATTTTTGTATAATATAGGTTTATGGTTTTACTTATCATAAGAGTTTTGTTTTTCCATTTTCAATGCTATCAAATCATTACATATTTTAATTGTTGTTGAGGTCAACGTCTCAACTCTCATTATAAAGGAACTCTAGAATCTAGACATTACAGTTAATGACGTATTTATTATTTCATGGATCCAATTTATTTTATTTGAGTACATAATGTACCTAAATGAATTAATTATATGTGTTATATTTCCGCACTGTCTGGTGTGATATCAACGCCAACTCTAAGGCGCTTATTCCGTCGGATCCCGGCCAACTAGTCACTCATATCGAGTGCACCTCAGCACATGTGTGGACTTCGGTCCTACGTTCATAGACATCTATGATGTAGTGCAGAGGGCGGCCACTAGAGGGAACCCAAGAGTTGGAGCTTAATCTGAGACGATTCTGTCTAGCGCCGGGGTTGTATCCAGTGTGGCTTAGTGGATAAAGCATCAGCACTTAGAGCTGAAAACCCGGGTTCAAATCCCGGCACCGGAGAGAATTTTTCTCCGTTTCGTTACTCTTTCATCGTATGATGACGCAGAATATCTGCATGGAAATATCATATGTACTTCGGTACATTAAAATAATATATATCTAAGGAGAAAGCAGAATCTCACGCTCTAGCTGGCTACATCAAAGGTACCGATGCGAAGTGTCCATACTTATTTACCTATAAGCTTGTCACACTTTTAAAATGAAATAAATTCTATAAACGAAAGAGGTTTATTTATTTAATTACTGTTATTTTGAAGCACACTTATTGGCATTATGTATGGAAGAGAACGTTAGTTAAATACCTGCTAAGGCTTCGTTGGGTTGCGCAAATACAGGTCTTTCAATTTTTAACAAGAAACATAAACCAGGCTGAATTTCGTGAATAACGCACTTGATATTGTTCCTTATGTCATTAACTATTTATGGTTTGTTGGCATAAACCCATTATTTAACATTACCCCATTAAGAAGTAACCCAGCAGCATTAAATCACATGATCTTGGGTGCCAGTTAACATCACCACCATGCGAAATGATGAAGCCTCTGAACTTTTCCCTCAAAAGGTCGACTGTTTGGTGAGCAGTATGACATGTGGCGCTATCTTGCAGAAACAAGATGTTTCTGAGATCCATACCTTCCAATTGTGATCAAAAAATATAATCCCTTATCATAGCCCGATATCTTACACGCATTGTATACTTCACATAATGCATGGAATGCTAGGCAAATGGTTGACTTTCTTCTAATAATAAATTTGAATGATTTCTACACATTCTGAAATGGTGTAACGTTTCATGATTATGTGTCAGCAACAACTGTAACCATGGAAAAAATATTATGTTATGTTTTATTTAACGACGTTCGCAACTGCAGAGGTTATATCAGCGTCGCCGGATGTGCCAGAATTTTGTCCTGCAGGAGTTCTTTTACATGCCGGTAAATCTACTGACATGAGCCTGTCGCATTTAAGCACACATAAATGCCATCGACCTGGCCCGGGATCGAACCTGCAACCTTGGGCATAGAAGGCCAGCGCTATACCAACTCGCCAACCAGGTCGATTACCATGGAAAAAATGTGACTGCTTTAGCTTCATAAACATGGCAACTGTTATATGTTTTTTTTTATTTTAGTATGTTATTTTAAGACGCTTTATCAACATCTTAGGTTATTTAGCGTCTGAATGAGATGAAAGTGATAATGCCGGTAAAATGAGTCTGGGGTCCAGCACCGAAAGCTACGCAGCATTTGCTCATATGGGGTTGAGGGAAAACCCCGGAGAAAACCTCAACGAGGTAACTTGCCCCGAGTCCACACCTGTAGAGTAAGAGTCAGCGCGTCCGGGCGCGAAACCAGGTGGCCCGGGTTCGAATCCCGGTCAGGGCAAGTTATCTGATTGAGGTTTTTTCCGGGGTTTTCCCTCAACCCAATACGAGCAAATGCTGGGTAACTTCCGGTGTTGGACCCCGGACTCATTTCACTGGCATTATCACCTTCATATCATTCAGACGCTAAATAACCTAGATGTTTATACAGCGTTGTAAAATAACCCAATAAAATAAAAAAAACTTGCTCCGACCGGGAATCGAACCCGGGCCACCTGGTTTAGCGGTCAGACGCGCTAACCGTTACTCCACAGTTGTGCACTGTTATATGTTAAATGTAGGACACTCTTATTTGAAGACCCTATATTTACATTATCTAAAAAGCAAAATATTTAGCTTTATGCATTTTCTTTTATGTTTTTAACAAAAACATTCAATTACTTCATTTCAATTTATCTTTTCAAGTTAGACAGTTGTTCTTACAATAAATTTATATATCTGCACAACGAAATGCTATTATGGTTTTGCTTTATGTATTTCCTTGTATGTTTTGTTTTTGTGTTTTGCAATAAGCAGGGAAATGTCTGAAACAATAATTTAATTTTCCTAAAACAACTTACCTCATTCACGACAGATTGCTCTAAATTCTCTATTAGTTATATATAATCATCTCATATAGAACTAATATATGTTTGAGCATGCCTGGTGTTGTAGTCTGGTTCAATTTTTTATATATAACAGAGTGTCCATATACTAAGCATTTGTGACGTTCGTGAGTTTGAACAGAAAGAAGCCATTCCTTTCATTGGGAACCTTGAATTAATTTAAATGCAGTTCTGTTCTCTTTGTAAATAGTTCTCTTATTGCAGCATAAAATACTTAAGTCTCCAGTAATTTCATACCTAGATAATTATTCTACGTATAATTTATACTTCAGGAAGTAGTACTTTTTTTTCTGAAATTCTACAATAAATTGTCATGTCTTTATTAATCACGTAATGTTTTAACACTTTGATTTTATTGTAACTGTAAATTTAATATTAATTATAATTTTAATTTCAATTGTATTCTTGATATTGTAGTTGTAATCGCCAGTAGAGGGGAAAGTAAGGCCTAAAGACCTCATCTCTCCTAGATAAAGTTAATTAATTAATTAATAAAGAAGTAAAGAAATAAAGAAAGAAAATAGAAACAAACAAACAAATAAATAAAACAATAAAGAAAAAATAAATGAAAGAATGAAATAAGACCGGTTACTAAATACGTAGCTGAGTAATAAGTAAGTCAATGAATGAATTAATGAATAAATGAAGAAATACATGAATATCGAATCAGTAGACCTATCCATTTTACAAACCGCAGCAATATTACTGCTTGGTTGCACTAGGTTTATGGGCACGACATTGTCTGTTGACATTTGCAAGAGCTTTCCAGCACATGCACACCTATTCCCCCGGGCACAATTAGGCAAAATGCCCACCCAAAGATCTTGTATAGTTATTATATATAAGGTCTTTGATCAAACTGTCTTCCATATGGCGTAATAAAATTCTTGTTTCAATTGTCTATACAGAGATGCCTCCACTAAGTAGCAATGTATTTCTCGCTGTAGTGTGAAGACATAAGCAATGCTAGCTGTCTCCATACATATTACGTATACTGTTTTCGTTGTAAGAAAAATCCTAATGTAAACATAAGCATGTTGCTGTCATACCCGTGATTGGTTCCCAGTCGAAACACTCACATGACGCAGAAAAATATAGTTCGTATTTGGAAACCATAATCTTATATGTTTGAAAATAAAAAATTGAATTCTAGTTGTTAAATACAATGAAACATATAACTTCACTCATATGTAAAACGCTATGTAAAAGAAAAGCTAATTATATATTTTGTTATGTACTATGAACGCGGATGAATACCAACAGTAATACCGAGGTAGTCTGTTCTTGTAACAAGCTGGCGTCACTTGAGCTCGTAGTTGTTCACGTAAGCACGTGGTACTGAAGCATGGCTTCTGCATCCTCGGTGTGTTTGGTTATTAAACATAAGAGTGGAAACGCTCTGAAAAGCGAATAAAAACAAATAGTCTTAAATGTATATAATACATTAAGTGAGTTTTAATTACAGTAATTATAAAGTAAATGTTTCCTAAGCAAACGATTGCATAGAAGTGAGGTTAGGCCTATTTTACGAGTAACGGGAAATGTTTAACATGAAACAGAATGTACAACAGTAGGCGGCAACACGTACTGAGGATCTATGGCGCCAAACAGCGGCCAATGAAGCCTCACTTCAGTCACGTGCTATTGTTTACATTAGGATTTTTCTTACAGCGAAAACATTATAGTTCTCGGTGTTGTGCGTTAAGGGTCTTAACTGTTACATGCGGGAGGAAGTGTTTATATACGATCACAGCTGAGCTAAGAATATATGTGCCATTGCTGTTTTTACTTACCTTGGGGGGCAGAAATGTGGGTGACATATTCAGTTCCATTCGACTGTTCAAATTTGATAGTGAGTAGAAAATAATTCAAAATAAACGTTATGGAACTGTCAGAAGTCCGTTCTTTGCTTGTGACAACTTTAATTTCCTGCTTTACGACAGCGGTGGCGAAAATGTAATTGTGCGCCGAGCCACTGTGTAATCTGCAATGTGCATAGCACCTATGGAGGGAGTGAACACCCGAAGGGGAAGTGAAGCAACTGTCTGACTTTTTAACGGATTTTCATTTTCCTTATGGCAAGCACTTCAATATAATTTTATACAGTACAAGGCTACAAACTAATGTTTAGTACGTGTAACGAAGAAAGAAATGAACAATATCACGACCTAAAATTAACTGTCTTCGGAATGTGTCTGCGACAAAGTTTCAAAATCAGGAATTATGTCACTTACTGCCAGTCGTAGTTGATCACGAAGGTATTTGTCTGTCAGTCATGATCTAAATTTGGTTTTTACTATTTTAATTATTGAAAATAATTTTTCACAAACGTAAGTTGTAGCAAACGTGGCTTCAACAGAGCAAGCGAAAGAACGAATCTTCGGATATTTATATTTTGGCAAAGATTTGAAAGTTCAACATTTGTCAAGTCCTTACATCTAGCTTTCATTTGACATCACATAGTAAATTAGTGAGTTCAAAGTGAAAGTGTCGACGTACAGAGATGATGATGATGATGATGATGATAACAACACTTAACCTTTTAATATTTCATCAGTAACATGTAGTATAATGCCGTTTTATGTTATACAACCGTTTTCCTCGTAATACTTGTGAACAAATCATACATTTAATATTCTCATGATATTGACAGCAAAAAAATGCGTCCTCCCATCCTACTTGAAACTTTCGTACATGGTTTCGAGAGAGATATATGCCACTCGCAGGTCAGAGACAAATACAAATGGAACGGAGTTTGACTCCAGTGAGTGAGAGTGTGCGGGTTGGCGGAGGTTAGAAGCAAGCGAAATCCACAGCTATCACTGCGAGCCACATTGTCTCGCGAGTCACGTCCTAGCCATGGCTGCTTTACGACATCAGAATGATTACAGGTTGAATTACATAACATACCTACTGTCGATTATAATGATGGTTAGCGCATCTGGCCGCGAAACCATGTGACCTGGATTCGATTCCCGGTTGGGGCAAGTTACCTGGTTGAGGTTTCTTCTGGGGTTTTTCCTCAACCCAAAATAAGCAAATGCTGGGTAACTTTCGGTGCTGGACCCTGGACTCATTTCACCGGCATTATCACCTTCAGCTCATTCAGACGCTAAATAACCTAAGCTGTTGATAAAAGGGTCGTAAAATAACCTACTAAAAAATTGATTACAATGACACCCTCACAGGATACTGTGTGCCATGCCATAAAGATGAACCCAGTGATGCTGATTGAATTGTATGTAATTTTGCTTTATCCCCTGTGTTGCTCATTTCCAAAGAAATAGCACCAAGTGTCATCATGCATAGCCTGCATTATGGGCTGCAACAAATGAATTGATCTTGCTTCAAAATGTAATGGATGATAAATTTGTCGTATCTTTGTATTCCACAGGAAGACTTTGCAGTGGACAGCAAGGACTCCAACTGTGGGTTGAAATGGGAAATCAAAATTGAGGAAACTGCAGTGCCAATCACATTTCCTGTGATAAAGTGTGAACCTGAGGTCAGTGAAGTTTATTAATTATTCTTTTCTTAACTTTCTTGGTATTGAGTTCATGTACTGTCCTTTTTCTATCACTGTTTTTACAAAGCTTAACAATGGTTTGAATGACATGATTGAGCCTTGAAGATTTGAACACAATATTTGTTTCTTCTTATGATATGATGCAGTGATATATTTGCTTTCGTTTCGAAGAGAATTTTAATCAAATACTTCAGATTCAGTGGTTCTTATAATTTATCATTATTTACACCCTCTATATGAGGTGGTAGAAGGTTGCTAGGGAACACTTCCATTAGAATGGAAAATGACTGGAGTTATGAAATAAGGAGGAAAAGACGGGTTTTGGTCCCTTTCCTTAAAGAAGCTAGGAAAAGAGGTCAATTTGCAAGACTGCTTAGAGAAAAATTAAAGATTAACAATTTGATCTTTAGTGTAGAACAATGTCTCGGAAGCATTAGTAGATTCAGAATAAATTGGAGAGAAATAGAAGAGTCTCAAAGGAGAAGATTAGGGGGGATTAGTGTCGATAAGTATAGGAAATGATATCAGCTTGGCCCAAGCTGCTTGGGCAATATTAATGAAAATAGCAAAGTAAGTGCACCACAGAGTTCAACAGTCAGACACGGATGCTGAAACAAGAAACTTTAAGTGATTGAGAGAAGCCTGGGACGTCATCCGACAAGGAGGAAATATCAATTTGTAGCGGAATTCTACAAACATGTCGGAATTTGGGCAGTCAGCATTTGGGGACGATTCCAAGGCGATTACGAGAGTTGCAGAGTCGGTTAAAAAAACAAGACAGTCGAAGAAAAATTGAACGGATCCAGAGAGCAGTGATGAAGGAAGAGGGGTGGAGAAAAGAAGAAACATTATGATTTAAGGAGTTTTTGTAGTAGGGAAGTAGTGGGAGAAAATAGAAAGATAAAGTAGATAGTGGGAGGGGACAAGGATATCAATAGCAATCGAAGTGAAGTGAAGTGAAGTAAGGGGAAGTTATAAGTGTGGGGGCCAGTAGTGGAGAAGTGGAGAAATAATACGAGGCATGTTCTTAAAGTAAGTTCCAAAAGGGTATAGTAAGTAAATGGGAAGATATTTACAAACCATTTTTGTTTCATTGTATCTCCACACTTCAATTACTTCTCAACATAATCTCCACCATTATTCAGGCATTTATCGAGTTGTGGCACAAGTCTTGCTATCCCCTCATTGTAGAATTTGCCCACCTGCGATGCGAACCACTCCTGCACTGCTGTTTTCTCTTCATCGTCGCCATCAAAACGTTGACCATCGAGGAACTTCTTGAGGTGCAGGAAGAGATGAAAGTCACTCGGAGCAAAATCCAGGCTGTAGGGGCGATGGTCAATTTGTTCCGAGCCAAATTTCGAGATGAGATTTTGGGTGTCACGAGGTGTGTGTGTCCGAGCGTTGTCATGAAGCAACACAACTTCGTCGGTCAGCATCCCATGTCTCTTGTTCTGAATTGCGCGACGGAGCTTCTTCAAGGTCTGACAATAGGTTTCTCTATTAATGGTTTCACCCCGAGGCAAGATTTCAATGAGTAGGACTCCTTTTCTGTCCCAAAAAACAGTGCACATGATCTTGAGTGTTCACATGGTTTGTTTGAATTTATTTTTCCTTGGTTCTTCATAGTTCTCAGTTCTACAGTTACCCGGATAATTTAATACAACCTCCTTGAATGCAAACCAGGCGACTTTCTCGTTTCCTTCCAATAAATATTCGAAGTAATTATCCTTCATTATTTCTCTAATTTGTGGTCCATTGAAAACTACCTCTTTTATTTTTGAGTCGCTAATAGCAGGAAATTTTTCCTGGATATGTTTAAATGCTTCAGTTTTAGGATATATCCCTTTAACAAAATGCTTCATTTTACCCTAACTTAATGTGTAAAGGAAGTAAAATTAGTTTTCTTTGAGGTACAAGGGGTTGATGTATAATATTTTTCTTCTCTGGCTCTCTAGTGTTGGTCGCTTTATTTTATAATGCTTATCTCGAGCGGGATTGCCTATTTGAACAGAAAGCAGCAAAATTTTGTGTAGCTTAATTACATTCCAAGAAGCAATGCTACAACCTTCAAATCTGCAGTATATGTAAATCATTCGTACTTCGAATATTGTCGTTAAAACATACTTTAAAGAAATACACGTCTTAAACAGAACACTAACACCACGGAAATCTTATAAACTGAAGCGATTTCATATGGCGAACCTGTTTCTCTCCCTCCAGATGGAACAGAAAAGGGCAATAAAACAATTTCTGCTGCTAGTAATGGTTTTGATAGAGTGGTCTATTGCAAAATATGAACTACAGTAATGTAATCAAAGCTCACAGCAAAGAAATGAACATCTCAAGTGGAATAAGGTAAACTCAAGTGAATTCATACTGCGAACCTGTTTTACTCCCTCCAAATCGACTCGTAGGAGGGCAATTAAACAATTTCAGTTTCTGCAAGTGCTTCTAACATGGTAGCCTACTTATACTAATATTGTTTTCACATAATGGGTCGTCATATTTCTAAATCAAAGTAGTTACATACGAAATACGGTGATTTTTTAAATAAAATGCATAGAAAATCAATTATATATTGCATCTCGAAAATTGGAACTGATGGAATATTTTGCTTGTTATGTTTGAATTCACGAAGTCGAAATTACTAAGACTTTGTTAGTTTTATGTCTGGCGCAAAATGACTGTTGACCAGTGTTATTTAACAATAAATAGCAACAATTCTCATTTTATCACTTTTTATTTTACGCTTTCCCAAATGGATCACCTTATATTTCAATGTTTCAGAGCTTTTGAATCTCCCGCATCAATCGTCTCTGTTATATGATCTTATTTTCAGGAAGAGACGTTTGGCACAATTAGAGTAAAACAGGAAGTAGTGACGGAGGAATCTGAAGCCTTGACTGAGAGGTGAGTGTCTCGAACATGTGTTTAATTTATGCTTGGCTTTGCTGCTAATATATGTGTAGAGGGAGGACATTAATGTTCTTCTGCAGTTGTCGATTATGGATGTTGTGATAGTGTTAGTGATGACAGAGAGGGTCTCAGAACAATGAATTGTGGAGTATATGAACTCATACAACCTTGACATGGGAGCCAGCGTTAGCCGATGTAGAACATTTATTAGAAGTAATTTCATTTTGTTGGAATTTTGACCGATAAGCAAATCTAATGCTTATCTACTAATATAATATTAATATGTTACAATTTATTCATCATGAACGTTTTCGGCATATTTATGCCATCTTCAGATGTTAAAAAATTGTCTTTGTACATGCTTAATATATGCCACAATGGTGAAACATGAGTAAAAGCGACATAATCGTTGTGTACATTTAAATGAACTTATGAATTACAGTGTTCACACAGCTGTTGATTATACACTGTCACTTCGTAATGAATGAAAACACACACACTGGATGAATGCAACAACTAAACCAGAGGTATAAATATAAGCATTAACACACTAGCAGATGATGCTTGATAAAATTCAAAGGTGAATGTCATTAATGTCAATCACTTAGTTTACATCGTCTCTAAACACACACCTTCATCTCAAAGAGCAGAAATAACTAAAATGCTCTCTCAATTATTATCACTCAATAAAAGAACTGTATTCCAATGGATACCATCCCATTGTGGAATCCTGGGAAACGAGAATGCGGATGCTTTAGCAAAGAAGGTCAGCACTGCTACTTACAGACCTGTTACTAAATCTACGTATTACTCAACAAACAAAATTTGATAACTCAATCCCAAGGGAAAAAATGGAACTCTCTGCATCATAATCCACAGTTAATTCCCGATTTACCACGAAAATCGTCTGTAGCTGCATTTAGATTGGCAATAGGCCATGATTGTTTGGCCAAACATCTACATAGAATTTGAATATATCAGTCCCCTAACTGCCCATTGTGCAACTCAAACCAAGAAATGGATTCGGAACACCTCAAAATCTGTGCTTCAGTAGCTAGTCATGATAATATCTTTGAAAAATATTGGAGTGCAAGAGGTCAAATGACTTTATTGTCAAACGCCTGGCATTAGAAAACAACAACAACATTTTCAAATAAAACACATTAAAACAATTAAATCTCTGCATTTGTAGTGATTTGTGTTGTATGGTTTTCAGCCATTAGCAATACGTTGGAGTGCGGTGGTGTTATTATTTCGTATCAGCTTACTATGGTTGTGTATTAACAGATTTCACGTTGTCACTTCTCGGAGTTCAGATAGCCAGACATACTGTAAACACGCGAAAATATTAGGACTGTTTGCAAACTAAAGTACTTTTTTGTAATTTCTAGTTCTTAAGGCGAAATTGTAGGAGTAACTTACGTGCAGAAGCATGTATTGTTGTGATGATGTGTTCATATCGGTGTCGCAGCTCTGACTGAAATTCGGGAAGTGCTCACATTAAACAACCTTACGCTAGTGTACATCCAGCAGTACCAGAAGTGGGGTTAGGGGTGAGGAAGCCTGTATGGAGGTTTGCCTAGATTGTTTATATGGAATTAATTTAAATAAATTGAATAGTAGGTTGGAAGTATTACTTATTTGTTCGTTAATGATGGGCTTACCTTGATTACAACTTTTAATTCATTACGAAGTTACAGTGTATAATCAACAGCTGTGTGAACACTGTAATTCATAAGTTCATTTAAATGTACACAACGATTATGTCGCTTGTACTCATGTTTCACCATTGTGGCATATATATTAAGCATGTACAAAGACAATTTTTTAACATCTGAAGATGGCGTAAATATGCCGAAAACGTTCATGATGAATAAATTGTAACATATTAATACTTTATTAGTAGATAAGCATTAGACGGCCCCATTCAATCCAAACCCATTTATTAGAAGATTTGCCAAATTGAGAAGATGCAGACTCTCGTTTCAGAAGTTTCTGATGGTGCGTCAATTTGAGAAACACTTCAGTTTTATCACGAAACTTGTAACTTATGCATTGGAATGTCTGTGCTAAGCTTCTGAAGAAGCCTGAGGATGCTGCTGGGAATGAATTAGTTGTGTAGCAGTTAATATGTTTACGATATGTGGAAATTCCGAAAGTTATCCAAACTCTCTGGGTTCAGTGACATCATATGCTTTTTTTTTTACACCACGCATATTGAGGTCTTGGCTACTTTATGGGTGATTATGCTTAAGTACCCAGGGCCGCCGACAGAATTTATGGGTCCCTAAGAGAAAAGATATAAGAGATCTCCAGAAAAAAAAAAAAAAAAAAAAAAAAAAAAAAAAAATTTGGTGATAATTGGAGGAAGCTAGAAAAGTTAAACCGTTGCAAATATTCTGCTTCAAGAGAACGGAGGTGATGAATCCTTCATTCCAGATATTCCAGTGTGACTGTTTCGATGACGAGGAAGGTCTTTAACAAATTTAAGAAATGTAATGACCATTGCTTATTTTTTTATATTTTCATTTTCATAGGATTTGGAATTGAATGGTTACTTACATCAGCTGTTTGTCTGTGATGATAACGTGAATATGTTAGGAAAAAAAATCCATAACTATAAGGGAAAACACGGGAATTTTACTTGCTTCAAAGAAAGACATAGATTTGGAAGTATATCTCGAAAAGATGAAGTATATGATTATGTCTTATGACCGGAACAGTACGAAATAGAAATACAAAAATTGTAAATTTATCTTTCCAAGAGATGAAAAAATTAAAATATCTTGGAACAACAATAACAAATGAGAAGTAACTAATGGAATCGTAATATGTCACACAAAACAAAATTTTCAGAAAAAGCAAAAAACCTGTATTTTCTAAATTTTTGTAGTAGGAAATAATGAACAAGACATTATATTCTAGTGTTTGCCATGCTTACTGAGATATATGTCACAACTAAAACAATTATAAAAAAAACCATCAAAGTTATTAAACAATCAATGTTGGACAAATTACGTTTTGAAACAATGTCATGGACATATTACACTTCGTTTTATTTTAAGAATCACAGTGAGTTTTATTTCAAAATTTGTAACATAACAGTGATTTTTATTACAAATTTGGCCATGTTAAATATTGCACAATGGTGACAATAGCTGTTTTACTATGAAAAACGACACACTACACTTTTAAAGTCCACTTTTAATGTCTGGTATAATTACACGAGTATGCAGTTTTAATGTAAACCGATTTAAAATCTTGCAAATGAATGAAAATTAATTATAACAAGGTAGTCATTTAACTAAAAAAATGAAAAAAAATATGCGCAACTCTGGTCTGATTTTATAAAAAGTATGTTCATAAGAATTTACAGTAACCGGTAAGTTTCAGATCTTGTAAAGAGGGAAGCATTTTAAAATGAAAAGAAGAATGCAGGGTAATAACAAACAAAACGTACTCCTATATTTAATTATTTTACTCTGGTTCTTATTAAAGACTGAAACCTAATGTAGAATACTCAAGCACGATTTTCACTAAACCTTCATTTTATTATATTATTCCGAAAGAATTAAAGTTTAATGAGTCTGTAATACAAAAAGTTACATCACTTAAATTTTTAGGTTTGGTTGTTGATGAACATTTAACATGGGATAAACTTATTTTGGCTGTCTGTGAGAAAATTGTTCCAATGTCTGGTATTTTGAAAAGGCTTAAAAGATCTTTGCCTATATCTTGTCTCTTGAATGCATATTATGCTTTTATCCATTCTCATTTAATGTATATGTCATTTATTTGGGGACATAATAAGAAAACTGCTTTGAGACCTTTACAATTTATTCAAAATAGAGCTTTAAGAAATTTATTGGGTTTTCATCATTTGACTCCAGTTAAATATCTATATGAATTTTCTTTTGTTGTACCAGTTGAATCAATTATCAAATTAGGTGCTGCCATTTTCATGTACAAAGTTATTAAAAATTTAATACATACTAATATTATATTTCAGTTTAATAAAGATATACATACTTATTAACAAGACAAAAAGACAATATATTCTTTTCTCAGCATAGCTCAGTAACTTATGGAACGAAAGGACTTAACCATTTTTAACAACAACTTTTAACCAACTTCCTTTAGAATATAGAATTTTACCAAATTGCCGGTGTTTTAAGAATTGTTTGAAAATACGTTTTGGAGAAGATTCTTTAATTCTCAGTTGATTTATTTATTTCATGGTTTCAAACTTATTCTTCTTTCTTCCCAAAACTTTATGTCACCTTACTATTTGTTCTTATTTTGCTTTCTTTCTTTAATAAATTCTTGTGTTATTGTTTGTTTTCTCAGACTGTAGTTTCATGACTTTTTCAATTGAATTGGTCATTGTTGAAAGGAACCAAGTCCACTTTTTAAAGTTTTGAGATAATCGAAAAAAAAACTGTTTTGTGAGTAATCTATCGAAGATTAAACCAAAATATATTGTGCACGCAAAATAGAGGCATACAGAATTAGTTTAGACTCTTGAAAATATTCACGCAGTCATTAGAATCTTTTTAATCTAGAAAACATGTCATTGGTCTTAGTGCCTTTCAACATGGAAATGCTGTATTCATAAAAAAGTAAACACGTTTTGACCTATAAAAGAAATTGGGAATTTATTAAATTACCTGTATTGCAAGTATTAAGAAAAAAATCAACTATGAAACATGTTACTTGCATGGTGCAGTATAATATACATTATTTTCACAAAATATAAAGGATGTTTACAGTTGTCATACACCTTTGTAATGGAATAACTCAGAAAACAAAACAAAGTTTTTAAAATATCCATATTATTTGATTGAATTAACCAATATATTATTATTCTTGGGTAAATACAGAACAACAGTACACATAATTACTGTTTTCAATAAAGTAGGTTTTCTTTTCGTTCCAGTGGCCATTGCAATATTTTATCATAGAAATCTTTGCTATCTCCTGATGTAGTAACATAACGATAAACTTTCCTCACATCTCCTGGTTTGCTTGTTTTGATTGGAACTCGTCCTTCAGGATAAACTTTCTGTAATAGGCTAATAAGATTCCTATTTCTCGTCTATTCCGTCTTCCTTTATCTGATACTGTTATCAAGTACAGAATAATCAAATCTGAACATTTAATGTGACAAACAACTAGTAATCAATGGTCAGTCTCTGCACTCATAAAACGCGCGAAATATTGGAGGCAGAATATACTGTTAGCACAGGGTCGCCAACCTGGAATCTTCGTCGTTCCGTGTTTAAAAGCACTATCTATAGGAATTAGTTCCTTTCAACAGCGAATGACAAGATTGACCACCTCAAATAAAGCACAAGGAATATGAGTAATAAGTTCCTTCCAACACAAACAGATGCAGCTTGCTTTCTACATTACAAATCGATAAAGAAATGAAATTGACAAAAATGTGGACTTAGTTCCTTTCAACAACGAACGATTCAATTACATTGTATAACATATGTATGTGTTCTTGTATAGCCCCTACATATGAGCTGTACTCGTTGAGGCATACTCAATAAATAAAAAAAAAGTATGACAACGTTGCATTCTGAGAAACTTTAAAGAGAACACGGTTCTTATTGTTGACTTTTTCCTTCTCGTTGTGATTTAATTAATGTAAGCGATACTATAACACTGTCACTAAGTATTAGGACAGATTGATTAAATTTCATACATCTGAGATTATAAGCTTACAACTTTTATTACAAGCATGCCAAAGGGTTGTGTTCTGGGCTAATCCTGTCTGAAAGACCACCCCTATTGAGAGACCACTCCTCCTAAAGACCGATTTTTTAAAGAACCGAATTAAAAATCCATAAAACCAATGTAAATCACACCCGTTTTAAGAGACCACCTCTCTCCCCGACCATCTACCAGTGATTAAATAACCATTTAATTAATTTTACCAATTTTAAAAGACCATACTGTATTTTAATAATATACAATTTACTATTTTGTTACATTACTGTAGCCTAAATAAATTCCAAGAGATTCGTACAGTACTAGAAGTTTTATTTTATTTTACTGGGTTATTTTACGACTTTGTATCAACATCTCAGGTTATTTAGCGTCTGAATAAAATGCAGGTGATAATGCCAGTGAAATGAGTTCGGGGTCCAGCACCGAAAGTTACCCAGCATTTGCTCGTACTGGGTTGAGGGAAAACCCCGGAAAAAACCTCAACCAGGTAACTTGCCCCGACCGTAATTCGAACCCGGGCCACCTAGTTTCGCGGCGAGACGTGCTGACCGTTACTCCACAGGTGTGGACTACTAGAAGTTAAAATGATGTTTAGCAAAGTTGTTAAGTGGTACTGTATACACGTTGAATGTCCATCTGTGTCCTTAATCGCTTAAGGAATGTTTGGAATTGCTAGGAAAAAGGTACAATGACTGCTTGCAAACGGCTTCCCAGGTATGACAAAGGGTTATTTGCACCGCTGTTTAACAGTTTTTTTGGAAGGTAAGATTTCTCATGCCGTATGACGGTTTTACTTTTCGTTTTGTACAAGAAAAATCAAATCGTTACTTGTTAATTACAGTACTATAATTTTTTTTTCCTCCTACCTATTAGAAAAATTCGGTGATCAAACCACCGATGACGAGGTTGAAGTCATTGGCACCATTGAAAGACTGTATGAATGGAGAACATATAAATTAATTTTTTAGCATGTTAAAGGATAGTTTTGAAAATTATATTGCAAAAATGAAATCTAAAAAAGTTAAGCAGAGTTCAATTTATGATTTTGTGAAGCGGAGTATTTAATGTCTGAAAGAACAAAATAGTAAAAATAACGTAAAATAAGAAAAGTTCTGATTTTAACCTTTTATTGTTAACTATATTCCCCATGCTTTTTATTTGATTAACATAGAAATGTTTTAATCAATTACTTGTATAAGATAACTCCCCCTATTGAGAGACCACCCCTCAGAAATACCAATTTTTCATGGAACTAGCAGTCGTCGTTTAATGCATGTTTTACTGTAATAGTTTTATTAAATTTTATCAACTAACCTGGCCCCATGTTCTTGTTCCCGTTCGGATTTCCATTTCATTTTCTTCCTGGTACCTATGAATTGCAATTGTAGCTACGCACTATTAAGTCCATCTACATTGTTAGTAATAATTTCTATAAGATTGCATTTGCTTCTGATATTACATTGAATATAGACTGTGTGCAATGATTTTGAGTTCTAATGTTTAAATGTCCTTCCTTTTACATTTCATTTGTGTGTCTGTGCTGATTAAATGTGACTTTTACAGACTCATGTTTTTTTCATGATAGTTTTGCAGACGTCCGTGGCGCCACTGTGTCATTAGACTGCGAAGCATTTGCACATGAAGAGGAGAACACTATTTTTCAGTCTGAAGCCAGGCATACGAACGACAAACTATTTAAATGCGATGTTTGTGGAAAATATTTCTCTCGTCCAAATCATCTAATACGTCACCAACGCCTTCATACTGGTGAGAAGCCATTTAACTGCAATGTGTGTGAGAAGTTTTTCTCACAATCCGCTCATCTAATACAGCATCAACGCGTGCACACAGGCGAGAAGCCGTACAAATGTGATATTTGTGGTAAATGTTTCACAAATGCAAGCAACTTAAAAAGGCATGAAGTGAATCATACGGGTGAGAGACCATTCGAATGCGAAGTTTGTGGAAAGTGCTTCTCGCAGCCTCATCATCTAATAAGCCACCATCGTTTGCACACTGGTGAGAAGCCATTTAAATGCAATGTCTGTGGGAAATTTTTCTCGCGATCCTATCATCTGATAAGCCATCAACGCATACACACGGGTGAGAAACGAGGAACTTAGCACACACATATTGGTGAGACACTTTTTAAATTATGTTTATGGGAACTGCTGCTCGCTGTCGAATAAATAAAAAAAAAGGCACGAACGCCTGCGTATAGGCCGCGCCACCGTTTTTGGCATGTGAAATAAGTAGACATCGGATTTTTAGGCACTAAAAATTGCAGTTTTAGGCGCCTAAAATAAGCTCATAATTTGTAAAATTAGCCTCTATTTTAATGAAAATAGGCATTTTAGGCACATCAAGGTATCATACTTATTTCTTTCACTGAAATTTTTAGTCATAAACTAAAATACGCACAAAAAAGTATGTTTAAACATTAAAAAAGAATACTATATTATATTTATAAACAGAGCTGCACAAATTTAATATATTGAAACTAATGAAATAATGATTATTGATATCAAGATTACTCATTTTAAGTTATTGAAATTCAGTTCCATGCTCAGACTTTATTATAATTATCTGCACAGTACACCACCAGAATTTTTTCTAAATTCTCCACAGTTAACCTTTGCCTTTTGTCACTGAGAATCATTTTGAAAGTAGAAAAACTTCTTTCAACCGAAACTGATGTGAGAGGCGCAAATTTTAAATTAGGTACAATAGAAACATCAATACTTCCTGGAACATTTACACTTTCCCCCGATATCACTCTTGATACTTTTTCCAACAATGAAAATCCTACATTCTTATTTAATACGTTGTCCCACTTCTTTTTAACTTTTTTCCCAGTTTCGCCCAAAGCAGAATGTATGTTCACTTGAGCTTCCTTTACTATTGCTATTTGGCTACAAAGAGATTGTTTTTCACGTTCTAATTGTTCAATGCTTGCAGGTATGAAAGAAAAGTTTGATGTTATGTAGGCAATATCGTTTTTCACTCGTGAGTCATTCAGACAATCTTTCACTGCTTTCACACACGCTGCACTATCAGTTTCAGGTAATTTATCAATAACTGTGACCACTTCTTTAAAATACTTAGAATAATACACCACTGACTGAATCCAGGTTCCCCATCGTGTAAGAACCGGCTGAGGTGGGAGTGGGATATCTGGAAAGTTCTCTCTGAATATTGAAATCCTGGCTGGGGCTTTACAAAAACATTTTTTTGTGTTAGAAATAAACGAATTGACAAGAGGAAATTCATTCCGGATTGTTTCAGAAACCCTGTGAAGGCCATGTGCTAGACAGGTTACATGCGTGAGGTTAGGATAAAATGTTTTAAGAAGTGGAGCTGCAGCAACCATGTATGAGGCAGCATCAGTACAAAACAACAGAACTTTAGAATCGTCTATATTACCTGAGTATAAAGACTGTAGGCCTTTATTTACAAAATAAGCAATGGCTTGGCTATTCACTTTCGAAAGTTCCTTAACACATACGAGGTGTGGAATCGAAGGTCCATCAGGACTAAGTTTTCCTACTGCCATATTTGCTATATACCTATTCATAGGATCTGAGGTTTCATCCACAGAGACCCATATGTAAGAATCGCCTATATCCTCCCGAATGGAAGCTAAAGTTTCACTGTATATTCTGTCTAAGTAATATTTTCTTAGGGTCGACTCAGATGGGATATTTTGTTTGCAGTATTTTTGTAAAAACTGTCTTAAAACCGGATTTTCAATTGCATTCCAGGGAATGTTAGCAGCAACAAACGCTCTGGTTAAATCAGCATAGAAATTGCTGCTGAGATTGGATGAAGTAGGCTGTGTTAGTAAAGTTTGTTGCAGTTGATTTTTCTGCTGAGCTTTAGCCTTATGAGCCGCTCCTTGCACATGCTGCTTTAGGTGGCACTTCTTTTCTTGCGAAATCTAAACATGTAAAGTAAACTGAATTAAAATAAAATCCTAATTGTTGTATTGCCGTATTTCTATCACAAAGTTAGTGGGTTCGAACAATCAAAATTTTAATGACCTGCAAATACTTTAACTATCGGAATTTAAAAGGTTAAAGTGTAGTGGTCTTAAAAAGAATTATACCTCAGGATAGCTCAGTCAATGTATAAATATTATAGGCCTACTCATTAAAATTAATAGAATTTATATATTTCAACTATTGTTACATACCTGTTTGCTACAAATCTTGCAGAATATTATTTTTCCATCATAAGTGAATTCTGAATATTCTGTTAGCCATTGCCGGATCAATGTAGATTTTGCACTTATATTTTTCGGCATTATCGCGTTAAACTTCACAGGAAAACGTCCTACCGCTCAAAACTTCTCAACACAAATAAGGTGAGGGAAAGAGCAACTGTTAACGAGCATTCAAATGAACCGTTGTTGTTGAGATTCAATTGGACAAAAATACAAAGTTCCACTTATTGTTGCATTTCCTAGTAGTGTTAACACTAGGAGGGCCATTCTTTTAAATATTTTGTAACGGTTTACCCTACTAATTCGCAGTTTTACGACTTTTCATAAATATTTCAAAAACACTCTTTCTCCAAAAATTGTGATTTTATGACACTCTGAAGGGCAGTACAGCTAATCGGTTTCAGATCGAAAACTGTCATTTTTATAGAATAGTATATCTCTGAATCGGTAGCAGCACATGTTGTGATTGTTGCCTGCTTCAAAACTAAGGTTGGTTCTTTGTCGGCATTTATGCCTCCAAACATGTTAAATTCGGTGAAATCTATTGCGAGTGTCGTGAGATTCGAAACATTTTGTTTCCTTTATCAATGGTTTCATGGCCGGTGTGAAGCAAACTTTCCACTTTTTAAATGCCTTAAATTTCGCAGTGAATGCATGTATAAATTATAAAAAGTAAGAGTAAAATGCAAAACTTTACAGTGAGTTAGGCATTTTTAGGCGAATATTAACAAATTAGGCTCTAATAACCGTTTTAGGGCATTTTAGGGCACTATAAAACTCTTTGAATACCTTTCAATTTCCATGAAACACAAATATTAATAATTATTTTTACTTTTCTCCTAAAGAAACAAAATAGGCATTTGCCCTAGAATCCGATGTCTGGAAATAAGTAATGAGAACCTAAAGGGCGAGTGTCTTACATTTGTAGCACAATATGGGTGATAAAACTGGCAATTATGATTGGCAGATTGTTGATGTGATGTGTATTTAGGAAGAGGTACAGTTCTCAGCTGCAATGGCAACAGAAACTCACTGGCTGGACACTGAACTCAAGGACACACAGCAGGAACGCTAGCATAGGGAAACTAGAGTGCGAGTATGTTACTTGTGCCACAGTCTGGGCAGCAAGGGTGGTAACTGTGGTTGGCAGATTGCTGACGTGACGTTTATAGGAGATGGTACCATTCTCAGCAACACTATCAACAGATGCTCGCAGACTGTGCATTGTACTCAAGGACACGCGCCAGGAACGCTGGCGTCAGCAATACTGGTGAAAACCATTTTTTTTTTTTAATATTAGCAGGTTATTTTACGACGCTTTATCAACACCTTAGGTTATTTAGCGTCTGAATGAGATGAACGTGGTAATGCGGTGAAATGAGTGAGGTCCAGCACCGAAAGTTACCCAGCATTTGCTCATATTGGGTTGAGGGAAAATCCCGGAAGGAACCTCAACCAGGTAACTTGCCCGGACCGGGAATCGAACCCGGGCCTCCTGGTTTTGCGGCCAGATGCGCTGACCGTTACTCCACAGATGTGGACGTGAAAACCGTTCATATGCACTACTGTACACCAGAGATTTCTTCTAAATGATTGAATATCTTTTGTGTGGATTATAATTAATTATCAATGTCACAAAATCGTGCATGATTGACATAGATGTTTTTTTTAATTTGTGACCTAAATGCCACAAAACATTTAACAATCACTAACACGATGTCAGCAATATGCCCTTATTGAATGGAGGTAACTATTTAGTTTGAAATGATGCAAAAGAAATAATGAATTTTCTAATCATTATATATGTGTTTTCCATTTTATACATTTACCAACTGTTACAAATCCTTGATATTCATCACGTGAAACACTAAAATGTGTATGGAGCATTGTTTCCACTTATTTGTAGGGACATTGCCATAATCTGGTGCAAAGGTTTCAACAGTACCGTTATAAAAAATGCAATGTTACATCTAGGCTGCGTACAGAGAAAAAAATGAACAGAAGGTTCTGTAACCGCTAATTTTCCAAATGCAATTGTTCGAAAATCGCAATAGACGAGTTGCGCAGGAATTTTTAATGCAGCACTCTAAAAGTAGCGACGTATGATTATATCTTTGCAATGCTATATCGTACATATCTGCCTCTATTTGTACAGCTTTGTTGGTTAAAATAAACATCTTCGTGTTGCAAGCTCCTTGACTATCTCATTAGTTTGACATTTGCTTTCAAATTAAGTGTCGTCCATCCTTGCACGTCACTAACAAATTCCAAAGTTATTTTTATTTAACAGACTCTCTATTCTCCATGAATAATGTGGTGTATGTTTATTTTAATTGTATCAATGTTACCCCGATATTTACATTTTCTTCTCATATATAATATACATATATACACACGCTATTTTCACTTTCTCATCTAGAGTTAAATATGTATAATACTTAAAGTTATATACTGTAAGGGGGTGCCCGCACGTATCCTTATTTCATTTGTATGATATATTTATGTCATCTCAAATATGTTTTTGTGTTAATGCAACTTTCTTAATTAATTACATTATACAAATAATCCCTTCGTCTGTAGATATATTTCCATTGTTCACTAATATATATGTGCTGGGTAGAAGTAATATAACCATGCAGATTTGAAGGGAGAAGACAGTTAAAATGTTGGCCATTTTCCGTCAAAAATTGGATTTTTTTTTTTTTTGACTTAAATAAACCACTTCTGTCATACATATGCTTTAAAGCTGTACGGCACTTGGAAAAGTAAAAAATACGTCATATTTTAAAGACTTACCTTTAAATCCCTCTCATGTGGCGTGATATGCACCAACCCTGACAAAAATTGCCAATTTTGGTCGATTTTCTTAATCATAATCTTTCGTGCCAGAAGTTCTTCATCACTCATACCCTTTCGTGCCATGTTTGCGAAAAAAACTACAGTAAATGGCGAATAGGAATTTTTCCATTTTAGTGGATGATGCGACCCGGTATTCTAAAACTATGTAGTGACCACAGTTTTACAAAATCTTCACCTAGTTGGAAAAGAAATAATTTCCTGACATCACATTTTATTAACTTAAAATTGTATTAGTCGACACATTAAAAGTGTTAAAATTTAAAATAGATTATGTATGTTGGATGGACGGCCCATTTCGATGTCGGTGCTGCGTCATCTTCAGTGTCCTACGAACTACTGTTGTTCCTGCTTATCTTCAATTCTGCCAGTTGCATTCGTCAGTTGTAGGAGTGGGAGTGTGTTGCTCTTATGGTGGGGGTTGGTTGTTTGTATGTTATGTATTATGATATCGAATAATGTGTGGGTATTGAACTGTAATTGTGTATTAAGTATATGTTGTGGGTGTGTTATTGTATGTTTGTATATTTCGTATTGTTCTAATATGTTTAACTGTGGAATTTTTGGTGTGATGTGTATAATTTCCGTATCTGTTTCTATATTATTGTAGTCGTGATTGTTGTTGATAATATGTTTGCGTAATTGTATGTGATTTAGGGTTTGGTTATAGCTTTAATGTGTTCATTATATCTTCTTTGAGAGGATCTTCCTGTCTGTCCTATGTAAAAATGTTCATTATATGTTGTTTGAGAGAATCTTCCTGCTGTCCTATGTAAAAGTGTGGGCAGCTATTGCATTTTAGTTTGTAAACGCCACTTGAATTATATTTATTTGTATGTTTGATGTGATTATTTAGATATTTCTGTGTTGTGTTATTTGTTTTATATGCTATCTTGTATTTTAGTTTTTTGAATGAAGTTGCGATTTTCTAAATATTCGTATTGTGATATATTAATGTTATATATTTATTCTCACTCGATGTTTGTGTGGGTTTGTTCTGTTTTTGTTTTACCTTTTTTATTAGTATGTCTTTGATGTTAGGATACAGAAGATGACGCAGGACCGGCATTGAAACAGGCCGTCTGTCTAAGGTACATAACCTATTTTAATTTTAACACTTATAACGTGTTGACTAATACAATTTTAAGTTTTTAAACAGTGTTAACGTGAACTAGAATCAATGAATCACATGAATTCTTCTGAGTCATAATGTCGATTTTCAACCTAAAAGTTTCTGACAAGAGAAAAATTGACATTAAAACATGCAGGTCAATATGACCAGTGGTGGTCCTTTTAGGTAGTTTGAAACCCTGGTCCTCGTAGTGTTAATAAACTCGGACATTCTGTTCACTGAACACTTATTATCTACTGAATTTAATGTTACGTAGGTATGCTACTGATATTAAGCTATTTCTTTCCCCTGTTACAATTGACGCACAGTAAAGCTCTAAGTTCTTTTTTAAATTATTTTCTGCAAGAGTTTGCAATAGGCCTGAATCATTTGCCTATTCTTTGCAGGGTATATTGTGCGCACAATACGTTTTCCATATTTCTGAGGTACTGCACATTGTTCTTGGTCTTTTCTTCTTAATTATCTTCTCTAGTGCCTACATTTTTTTCCATTTTTGAGTGAACGATGTGATCCCGACATTCTAAAACTTTGTAGTAACTTCAGTTTTACAAATTCTTCACATAGTTTAAAAAGAAATGATTTTGTAATGTCACATTTTTATTCTTCTGAGTCATATTTTCTCTGCAGATAATCATGCCGTTCATACCTGAAATGTTTAGAATATCGTAAAAAATTGTAAATGTGTTTCTGTTTCAACGAAGGTGCTAATATATTTTTTGGCCCACATCCTGATCACCGTACTGTAGAATTCTGATTTCTTTGTCTCCTTGCTGAACATAGTGAAATTATCACGGAATGAATTCAATGATCGTAATAATAATAATAATAATAATAATCCATGGCGCGAACAACTACGAAGGGTCAAGGCTGACAAGGTGGCTGCTGGCCTCACGTCTACATGCCTCAGCAGAGATGAACGATCATCCAACCAGAACGGATGTATAATTTGATCAGTGCGATGATTATCCCAGTCGTTATAGCTGGTTTTCACAACTAGATATTACTATCATAGCTTTGCAAATCCATCACAATGCTAGATGAGTATTGGTGTCATACACTGGCCGAAATTTTATGAGAAAATTCTTTCTCCATGAGGACTCGAACCAGAACGTATTCCATAACGCAGGTCCTAGGTATGATGCCTTAGACTTTTGACCACGATACTGCGGCACAGAACAAACTATAGACAAGCTTTACCATATTGTGTAGTACCGAATTTCCCGAGTAGATGCTTATTAAAGGTAAAAGATGGTAATAATTATTATGATGGTACTGATACCTCTGAAATTAGAACACATGTAAACGGTTTTTGAATCTGAAAGCACATTAGTCGAATTCAACATACTGTACAAGGAAAGTGTACTCTGTAAACAAAAAGTCTTCCATGTTGAATCTTTCGTACACTACTTTTAACACTTGAATATAAATAAATGATTAAATGGCGATCTTACTCGTGTTAATTATGTAAGCATGTGCGGCTTACAGCTGTTTCGGTGCTATTCGATACCATCCTCAGAGCCTACTAGATCTCGGCGCTATCTCAACTTCGCTGCCTGTTGTGTGGGTGCGTTCGTGTGATGAAGAGTTGTGTCAAATAGTGTGTGTGTTCTGAAATAGATCTGTGTGTTGAGAATTTGATTGGGGTGTGTTTTAGTGTGTCTGTATATTTCATATTGTCCTAGTGTGTTGAGTTTTTGGTTTTTGGGTTGTATGTGTAGGATTTCCATGTCTGTATTTATGTTATTGTATGTGTGTTTACCATTAGTTATGTGTTTGGCAAAACAAAAACTCAACAAACACAAGAAATACATCACACTAACATACGAAAACAAAAACACACACAAGATCGCATCCTCAATCAGAAAGCAGAAATATAGCATAGCATACAGAACAGAAAACACACCAAAAAGACATCTCAACACACAAACAACACAAACAAATAAATACAACCACACAGGCGTATAGAAACTCACATGCAATAGTTGAGGATGGTGTCGAATAGCACCGAAACAGCTGTAAGCTGCACATGCTTACATAATTAACACGAGTAAGATCGCCATTGAATCAATTCTTTAAAAAGTCTCCATTGAAACAAACCCCATGAATGGACAAAAATAAAATCCTACAACGTAAATTTTTCGAACATTACCAATCTAGGGTTCAAACTTTTACTTTCTATCGGAAGCAAGCATGAAGTCTATGTGTTGTAAGTATAGAAAAATCACGAGGACGTTATAACTAAGGAGCGGATTCCTATGTAATTAAATATTTTTCTTGCATGTGATAAAACACAATTAACAAAGTTAAAAATTCCGAATGTCAAGTTTCAAGTTTAAAACCCGAATTTTATTTCACATAAAAATACCTATTTTCACAAAAAATGTATGTAAATACATATTTTCAGGAAATCTATTATAAACACATAAATCTTGGAGTTTTTTTACTTAAATAATTTTTATAAAAACTTTTAAATATTTTAAAACTAAATAAATTATATCACTCAGAAATACGTTATCTTTTTAAGAATTCTTGGTTGCTTCGTGTTTCTATGGGCTGTGTGGTGTATCCGTGATCCATTTTTGTAATAGTATCGCCTCAAGTTGAAAGAACTGCTAGGTAGCATATCAGTGTTATTATTAGAGAATAAATTAACATGGACAAGGAGGAGAGATTTTGCAACACATAATTAGGAATGTTTATTGTTGCTGAAGATGATTTCATTCCGCGCTTTGTTTGTGAAACACAACGGATAAGAGCTCGGGTATGAACATTATTTAATTTAAACAAATCTCTCGCCTCTCTTTCATACCTATGAAGTGAGGAAATACATCTTGTTGTGATTCCCCGTTATCGGACGATAAGCATAAGCTGCGTAGTGTAGACGTGGTGGCATCACATTTTTTTACGTTAAGACGTGTGTATATTAGTCTCTTAAGATGCCTAAAATCAAATCGAGTTTAAGATCGCGTCTACAGCAATATGTAGATGAATTTAAAAACATTTTTACTACCGACGGAAAAGTGTTATTTTGCCAACCATGTTGTAAATCAGTAAGTGCAGATCAGAGCTCCCAGGTAACCCAACATTTGTCTCGAAACGAGCACATTGCCGCTGCTTCACGCGTGTATTCACGGCAAAACAGTAGATATAAAAAAATGTGTAAAGTTACTCAAGTATTGGAGGGTGTGCCTGTAGGTGAAATTGACGGTGTAGGGGTTTGTGACATTCCTCTCTTTAAATATGCACGTCTGACGTCCTGTGATGTGGAAAGATCGTTTTCACAGTAATAAGTCGTTGTTCAGAGATAATGGGCATGCATTTGTGAATTTGGAAATGACCTTTGTTGTTCACTGCAATTCTCGGACAACTACTAGCAACTGATACTCAAATGTGATTGGTGAGTACCTAGTAACTTTTTTTTTCAAGCTAAGTAAGGTATTTTTTGTTATATTTAAAAAATATATATATTTTTTATTTTTAGCAAATATTTTCGTACTTTTTAGCACATAAAAATATATTTAAATTTGTAGCACATAAAAATCCGCTCCCTAGTTATAACTATTAGCGTCTCTGATCTTAACGACTAAAAAATAATACATTTAATCGAAACTTGAGAAGGGAGACAAAATTATTAATTTCGGGACTTGCCGACACGAGCCATTTATTTGCGCGATCCATTCTCTGTAAAGTAGGCTACAAGTTGCGTCAGTTTCACATAGTTTGTGACTGATATTGCTTTCAACTCCACAGCCTGAAGTTTGACTTCTGATTTTGCTTCCTCGTATTATAAATTAGTTGTTAATGTATTGATGTGAAACTTCTACGTTGGGAGTACAAGAGAGAAAATTTTTTACATGAAAGGTTTACTCTGACTTCACTCTACCACGGAAACAAGTATAAGATGAATTTCGTCCCTCGTGCTGTTTTCGATGGTCCATCTCATTTCATACTACAGAGTGGTTAAAAAGTCCCGTTACCCTCTTCGATGGTGTAATCCAGGCATGTCAAAACCCTGCACATTGTGCACTGGTCTCTGTGCAACGTGCAGTTCCTATTTCCCTACCTGGAGGGAGCGAATCGACTTTGAGGGGAACGCGACAGGGCTGTACAGTACCTATAGTAGCAGATCAGCTTTTGTTTCAGTAACACAGATCAGTACAGGTGCTCTTTGAGCTGTGATTGTGAATGCGTAATGGAAAATAAAGTGAGGAGTCCACAGATAATACGAAGAAGAGAAATCACGAATCATATAACATAACTGTTATGATGTTTTCCTCAGTCAATAGTAATTATTTTTAAATGAAAGCCTCTCATCATATCATAGTGATATGAGAATTTAAATCATATTAGTGAAGTTCTCAAAATATGATATTCGCCTGCTCTTATTTCTTAATTAGTACTGTCACGGCAAGACAAACATGAAAATGATGTTGTTTTGGAGTCTGTACTAACACAGCCATCAATGGTTAGACGACTTAAAACTTTTATTTGATAAGCTGATAAGTGATGGGAATATAGTGAGGAATACATGTGAGGGTCTTGAGGTTGTAAGGGAAGGAAGAAAGCAACTATTTGTAAGGCGGAAAAATTTTCTGGAAAAATAATACATAATGGCGAATTTTCCACCTCACGTTACTATATTATCTTAATTCACTTACGTTAATAAATCTTTAAACCTGACATAAAGAAAATGTCCTCTCTTCACAAGTTGTGAACTACTCTTTTAACTCAATTCAGTAACGCTCCCAACTTGCTAATACTTGCTCTCAACGTTTTCCAAATAAACTATATATAAATTTAAATTCAAGCTTGATTTATCCAATTTATTAATAATAATGTGAATTTATATTAATATACAGCAAGGAAATGATTCCAGTGTAAAAGCCTCACAATAAACTATATATAAATTTAAATTCAAGCTTGATTTATCCAATTTATTAATAATAATGTGAATTTATATTAATATACAGCAAGGAAATGATTCCAGTGTAAAAGCCTCACAATGTCCTATTGCATGTAATTGGGAGTAAAATATTTTCTTTCTTAGCATTTGTGCACCAATGGTCCCAGTAATGCTTGAGGAACAATGAAAGAGTATTACTTTGAAATAATCAGTACTTACTACGTAAAATGAAATATTGTGTTCGTTTTTTGTTGTTTCGAAATTACTGCAATATTTATATTTTCTTCAAATACTGTATACAAATCATGTAAATAAATTATTCTTTACAAACGACTGCATTGTGAATTGTAACTGAGTAAGTCTATTGTTTCTTGTGTTACAATTATTGTCAAATATAGACACTGACAATAACTGTGTTTTTTCCTTCTGCTAAGTATGTTTATAATGTCCAAATGTTAATTTAATTGAACACTAGAAGCGCAGAATAGATTCTTGTACATCCCTCCCGCTAAGAACTGGTAAGAGCAACACGTGAATGACACAATCTGCACAGACCGGCATTCCGCGCACATACACTGCACTTTCAGTGTCTGATTTTTGACATGCCTGGTGTAATCACTTGTATCGGCCATGTTGGGTATTAATTATCTGAAACACGCATTAGACATACCAATAAACATCATAAGACTACAAAAAGATGTATAACATAGATACTGGTAGGGGGTAACGGGACTTTGTAACCACTCTGTATATTTAATGGACTTGGTTGTTTTATACTCATGGGAATACTGAATATGTGGACATGAATAACAAACAAAATACACTTGTACAGTGTTACTGGAACTACGTATTAATGTCTTACTACTTCAGTTTGGTTATGAATGTATGAAATAATTGGGATTTCCTTTAATTTTCCGTTAATTCCTGTTTCTTCTTTGTGGACCAAATACTTTTGTGAAACATTTATTATTCACAGTGAAGTTCACAAGAATTACATATTTAAGAAATTGACTACATGCTACCTTCGAATACAAATTAAGCTGGTCCAGTGTTGTAATAGGGAATGGGTTCGGTTCCCGCTTGCGTTGATTATCAGGTTGAGTTTTTCCAAGGTTTTTCCCCAACTTTAAAGGCTGGTTAACAATAAACTGGGAACAGAAACGACAACGAGAACGGAAATAATGTCAAAATAAATGTATTTAAATTTGGCAGTTCACAATAGTTAATTGTGAATGCTCATATTTAAATACATTTACTCTAACAATATATCCGTTCTCGTTGTCGTTTCCGTTCCCGGTTTATTGTGAACCAATCTTAAGTAAAAAAGTTCGGTAATTCATGCTGAATCATCAGTCACATCATGCCAAGTAGCATCTTGCAATCACCAATTCTAACGAATCTAAAGAACCAATTGAGGAGTCCACTGCAACAGGGAGCTATGCTACATCAGCCGTACGTGAGGAAATAAGAATTTTACAAAAAGGGCCTCATCAGGAATATTTTAATGATCAAGGTAATAATTTAATTTTTTTAAAACTAATCATAACTACCTTAAAAGTCTTAAAAAAAAAATATATGTATTACTCGTAAATTAAAGTACTCCATTGAGGTTACTTCCAGAAAAACAGGGACATATATAATGAGAGAGTGATGGACAATTTCTCAATAATGAAGGGCCGCCATATGGAATTCATCTTTAAATAATTAAGATAAGCATTTTATCAATACAGCCTCCCTGAGTATTAGCAGTATGAGCCGACACTGCCCTCGTCATAACTGTTGCGAAATAGTACCCAGGACTACATGTTAAATCCAATTCTGACAATTCGGGCTGGGCTTAGGAAAGTGTTGCCATGGCTATCAACTTCAAGATAGGGATCTTAAAAAAAAAAAAAATAAAAAAAAGTGAGAGAACAGATTCCTTCTTCCAATACCACTGAAACTACCATGGCCAAGAAATTAATATCTATTAGGAGGATGGTTTTCCTTTCTTACGTTAAGGTTTGTTTATAGGTAGGCCTACTGTAATTTAATGTATTAATGTGTAGGTACCTATATATTGTATGCTTATGTGCGTTTGTGTAGGTTGTGATATTCTGCAGTGATTTATTGCAAAGCATGTTTACATATTGTTTTGTCAACTGTCTGAAGACAGGTCTGAACCTCACAAATGATAATGAGCCAACTAGACCAGGAGATATTGAGGTAGGATGGCCAGTTCCTTCTCCCCTCCGTTGCATAAAAACCGATTAGCTACATATTACACTAAAGCCTAATCAGACTTCAGATGTATAAAACCAATTATTGTTCTTCCTCGGACACTTATCGTCAAGTGAGATGTACTGCCTGATAATAGATGTAGGCCTACATTTGAACCAGAACCTTAATCAGGGGTAGAAGTTTACATCGTACATTGAATTAATAAATTTATGATACATTTTAAAATCTTGCAGTTCTCACTCAGAATCTGCGGTTTTTCGAGTGGATGTTGTCGTCCTGGGTGGCGCATTCGGTATAGTGCTGGCCTGTGCTCGAGGTTGCGGATTCGATCCCGGCCCAGGTTCGACGGCATTTATGTATGCCCATGTCGCTAGATTTACTGGTATGTAAAAGAAACTCCTGTGGGACACCTGCGACGCTGATATAACCTCCGCAGTTGCGAGCGTCGTTAAATAAAACATACTTAAAAAAAACTGGAGAGGATGTTAACGCGTTGGCAACACTGATACTTTATATTAAATTCAGAAGGCCGTGTGCGCTACAATCCAGTTCCAGTCCACCTCCTTGTTATCATTTAATCAATATAGCCGTCATAGTTTTTACTAAGTGTATATTAATTTATCATTCAGTAAGTCTAGTTATATTCGCCGTGACTAGTTTAGAAATTTAAGACAAAATACCGACTGTGCAGTAATTTACGTTCGGTTTTGAATCCAAAAATTATTATTATTTGTTTCTTTGAATATCATGGTTATCTTGACCATGACATTAATTCTACTCTTTCTCAACAGCCTTACAGAATAATAACAATTATACTAGGCCTAATCCTTCTACATGAGGAATGATTGCTAATAGAGAAATCGGGTATATATTTGTACGGGTTAATATTCTGAAATGGGTAAATGTACGTCCCGGCTGATTTAAGGAGTTTCTTGAAAATGTTAACTGATTACTTTTGCGCTTAATTAACTAACTCTCACATATTTTAGTTGGAAACAAAGTATAAAAGGATTAATTTTAAAATTTATAATTAAAAAATAACGTCCAAACGTCGAAATGTAACTACGGTCCCTATGTCCCCAACTACATTTTACTCTGTTTTACTAAGTTTTTCTCGGAATGTTTCGATTTGATTTTATTTCCTCGGCCAAGATTATAAAAATAAATAGTTAAAATACTTATGAAATACAGGAATTGTTGTTTGTTTAAATCTGAAAGGACACAACTTTAACGTAAAGTTTGTCCCCAAAAATTTCGTAACGCCGGTCCCTCGAAATAAAAGAGCTACACAAAAGACAATTTTGCTTCATGTGGTAAATTTTAACGGTTGGTAGTGATGAGAGGTCAACATGGCGCCAGTTAAAAAACTTTTCGTCCATTGTAGTAATTTATTTTATTGAAAAAATACAAATATCATCACTGATGACTGAATGTTATGTTTTCTATTGGTAACACCGGTCCCCGGTGGCATTAAATATAATTTGTATGTATTAAACTTTCGTAATATATACAAAACATTACAATGTTTGTCGACTAAAAAATCTAACCTCCATGATATTTTTAACGATTTATTTTGTCAGAACTATTGCGGAAATTATACTAATTTGTAACAACGGTCCCTGTAACGTCGGTCCCTTTATTGTGGGACCGAGGTTTCATTTAACATGCAACTATTAAATACTGGTGGATAAAGTAACTTCGAATATTATTTCATGTGATTGTTTATAGGAAAGAATAAAAAAGTCTGATGATGAAAGTAGGAAATATGAAAGGGAGAAGATACGTAGGCAGAGGGCAAATATGACTGAAGAGGAGTTGCAGAAAAAAAGGGACTATGGCAAAGAATATATAAAAAAATAAAGAAAATAGCAATTATGACTGATCGTGAAAAAAGAAATGTTCGAAGACAAGTGAAATCTGAAGTACAGAAGTTTAGAAGATACCTTAAACAATGGGCTGTAAGGGAAAGATAACAATAATCCCTTGTTTTTTTTTTAATTAGAAACTCATAAACATTTTTTTTAAGCTCAACTGATACCAGAATCTTCAATAATAGGAGCAAATGTAACCAATGTGAGAAAAAAGTATACAATTTAATATAATATATTTTTTCCAGTTTTGTTATTCATATTTGCCCATTTCGGAATATTCACATGTACACACCTGGTATATAGGCCTAATATAGGATTACCATGAGAAGAAATTCTATAGAAGGACATGGAATCTAAAATAAGAGGACATTCCTGAAAATGGAGGACTTTTTAAAAATTCATAGGAACAAAATTGAAGATAAAAACAATGGCTCACCTTAGTGTTCTTACTAGTTGCTGGATCAGTATTACATCTGTACCCTACTTATCGGTGGAGCTCACTTTGTGCACAAGAGTCTGAAGAGACAAACATATCTTGTAACAAATAACTATGGTACTGTTCACAGGACATGTCTTTGAAATTATATTTCACCATGATGATACCTCTACCTGTCTCCGTTAGCATGCGATTTCGTTCTTTTGTCCATTGAGCAGATATTAGGGAAAATACTTTCTCAGCACATCCATTGTGACTTGGGATAAATAAATAGAATTGACATATTTTTAAGAGTTCTGAGAAAGTTTCAGTGCTCGCATAACTATTGGAATTGATGAATTTGCACCTTTGTTTATCTAAACATAAACCTTTGCTCAAATTAACTTGATTGGCATATCTTTGTACATTGCAGAATAAAATTGATAAAATAGCTTAGAATCATGAATAGTGACATTTTTAGAGTGTAAGAATTCAATGCTTGTCAATAGGTCATCATATTTTATGTTGTCAACACCTGTGGAGTAACGGTTAGCGAGTCTGGCCGCGAAACCAGGTGGCCCGTGTTCGATTCCCGATCGGAGCAAGTTACCTGATTGAGGTTTTTGCCGGGTTTTTTCCTCAACCCAATAAGAGCAAATGCTGTGTAACTTTCGGTGCTGGACCTTGGACTCATTTCACCGGCATTATCACCATCTCATTCAGACGTTAAATAACCTAAGCTGTTGATAAAGCGTCGTAAAATAACATACTAAAATTTTAAAAAAATATATATATATTATGTTTTTTATGTTCTCCAGCTTCAACCATTGAAAGCAATTAAATTATTTCATAGGTTTTCACAATTTGTTTAGGTATTCTATGCATACTATATCGCACATTATTCAATATTCATATTAATTCTAGTTGAAATGCAAAATGCCGGAAATTTCAAATATATATTTTTTTTAATGCCTGCCGGACAGGATCAAATGATTAAAATAGAGGAAATGTTCCTCCTTTTGAGGGAACGGATGGTAACCCTAGCTTAATAGCACATTGAAATGATTTTTATACACACCTCAGTTTCTGAAATCACTGTCAATTACGTAACATTTTCTTTCAGTTGTGATGGATGTTATCAAGATGGAACCTGAGGTTGACCCATTGGGCTTACAACCACATAACACTTACAAAATAGAAGAGAATAACGCTTTATCAAAGGTAAACTGATTTATTTATTTATTTATTTATTTATTTATTTATTTATTTATTTATTTGTCTAACAATATACAGTGGCGTATACTGGTTTAAGGGTCTGGGCTACCGCTGACCCTATTATTACGCAAAATATATTTTAAAATCCCTATAATAAAATTCCTTACCTATTTATATCCGAATTCCAGACGTCTTGATTGGGACGAAAATACTTTGATGACTTCGTCATTGAAATTACAGTTGGGCCGGTAGCCCGCGAAATACGCCCCTGAACAATAACCAGAAACGCATAAATTTCCCAACTTGTTTTCACTAAACTACAGTCCTACACTGTAGCTATGTGGTGTAAGGCGTTATGATTTGGACTGGTGATACGAAATGAACGTTGTTTCGAGTATCTATTTAGGAAGGAATGTTTATAACAAGTATGGCTAGTCTGTTGGAACAATCCTATCATTGCACCATGATCGAGTGGGCTGACAAGAAACCCACATCAAGTTCACACAAGCTCTATATGACTTGAAATTGTGGTTTTCTGTTAACGTACCTTATATATTATGCAAATCTAGCTTTCAGGTAAAGCTCCCTGTGGAACAGACTTGAATAAATTCGAGAGAAAAATTGTTACGGGTGTGACAGAAAATACATGATAAAATGAATTTAAAATTTAATTGACATTACATTATTTTTGGGGATGAACAAGAATTCATTCTGTCAATTTCCGATGTTAATTCAATTGGACTTTTGGGCTGAACAGCCTTTCTGAGTAACTGAATGGACTGATACAAACCCAATGGCGACATTTTTTGCTAAGGTGGTCGCAACATGGATGCAATTTTTTTTTTTTTTCCTTTCCGGACATTTCTTC
Source organism: Periplaneta americana (assembly GCF_040183065.1). NCBI lineage: Eukaryota > Metazoa > Arthropoda > Insecta > Blattodea > Blattidae > Periplaneta > Periplaneta americana. The sequence goes on from NC_091132.1 coordinate 162,128,124, forward strand.
TGATGAACATTGTCTCTTGCCCGTTTATCTTTTACTTTTGTAGAATCTGGTAACAGTTAAAGTTTTTTTCTTGTTTCTTCAGCTCTTTTTCTTTCTTTCAATAAGTAATGTTTCTTTCAAGTCAGAATCAGTCATTATTTTCTTTCTCCAAGCAGCGACTCTCTTCCAGGATGTATCTACACACAAAGATATCCACGAGAATTTGCATTATAGTTGGGATTTTATTGAATAAATCTACTTTACCTACTCTGCAATTAGCCTATTATTATTAATAAAGAACCAACATTTTAGACTTATGCTTGGAGAAATAAACTTAATTCCTAGAATATCAGAGAATTCCATTTAAGACGTAACATTGATCAGACCGATAATTTATAATATAAAGAAAAAAAAATCACCCTGAACTGAGCGTTTTCTACATGTATAAAAAAAAATGTGAAGTCATTTCAAAGGTCTAGGTAGGTAAGCCAACCTATGGCTACTCGCATGAGGATAGTACCACAATGAAAACAACACTGCATTCCTCCAGGACTTATTTGTTACGGGTATGACAGAAAATATATGATAAAAAACATTTAAATGTTTAATTGACATTACATTGTTTCTGGGGATGAAGAACTCATTCCTAACCTTACGTCTGTCAGTTTTAACAAATTTATTAATTTTAGTTTAGTAATAAGCTTACACTTTGCGCCCGGCCATGGTAATATTACCATGCATATAAATTCACCAAGACGCCGGACATGGTACTATTACCATTACAAGTTTAAAAGTGTACTACGCTAAAACCGTTCGAGTTTTCAACATGAATGTTGCACTGTATTGTAGGTCCGTCTTTCTAGTTTTAGTTTTATATAACAAATACATCAATTTAATTAGACTTTAAGTTATGCCCTCTGGAACAATGTACTGCTGCGTCTTCAACCTCAGCGACTTATTCAATGCTCGCGCGCAAAGTTCGAACATTCGTTTTGAGAGTACCATATGAGGTATCATTATGAATCTTGTGCCGTATTATAGCCCTGTTCATATAGTATTGGTTTCATAAAGCAGAGGGCTCTAGCTATGGCATTTACATGCTATGCCATCTGGAGTTCAGTGCTGTACCTCTGGTACCTTGACATAAAAAGAAACATTTCTTGAAGTAATGTTTATGTCAGCATTCATAAGATAACATTCTCCAGCTGTAATTCTATGACCCCAGACTAAATATAGAATGCCTCATAAGGAAAAGTTTCATAATATCTCCAGTTGGTTCCTAGATATTACAGTGGAAGTGTGTTCGATGCGTAATGGATAAGCCAGGGACGAGTACAAATGTGCAACCTTCGCGGCCGCGATATGTAACGAGTGCCGAACTGTGTGAAATTTTGAATGATTCAGATTCAGATTATGAGGTTGAGGAATCTAATCGTTTTGCTACGGCGCAAGATTTTATTCTTCCAGAAACAGAAGAGCTAGAAACAGAATCTGTACCAGTAGACCCAGAAACAGAACCTATAGGCCTACCAGTAGAACCACAACCAGAGAAAGGTCGAAAAAGAAAACGAGCTGCTTCTAGAAATCCCACAGAAACAAATTCAAGGTGGAACAAAAATATTCAGCTAGTAAATAAACCTATATTTTCTGGAAATCCGGGACTGAACCCAGATTTGGAAATAAACGACGAAAGCTCTGCCATTGATGTATGCAATTTATTTGTTGACAATTCAGTATTTTCGGAAATTCAATCAGAAACAACAAATCAATATCAGAAAAAATGAAGGCCCTATCAAACCAAAATCTATATATGCTCAATGGAAAGACGTGTCTATAAATGAAATAAAAATATTTTTTGCAATAGTCATTCATATGTGCTTAGTAAAGAAGCCGTCTCTAAGGGATTACTGGAATTCAGAGCCAATTCTACGCACTACTTACACAAAAACAGTTGGGATGTCTCGGGATCGATTCCTGGCAATTTTCACAATGCTGCACCTAAATGACAATGAGAGACGTGTCGCCAGAGACCAGCCAGGCTACGATCCTCTCTACAAAATAAAGCCATTCTTGAATATCCTCACAACGAGATTTCGAGACGTGTACACTCCAGATGAAAATCTTACAATAGATGAGGCTATCTGTCCATTTCGGGGTCGAATATTTTTTCGAGTTTATATAAAAGGAAAGCCTCATAAATATAGAATAAAAATCTATGAACTGTGCGAGGCTATCAGTGGATATGTGTACAGTCTCGAAGTTTATGCTGGTGCACACGAAACAGAGGTAGATTATAATACTGCTTTCAGTTTTGTCAATATTATGTGAACCAGTAACAAACAAATGGCACACAGTCTATATGGACAGATATTTTACAAGTCCGAAACTTTTCGATTACCTGTGGACTGTTGAAACAAAAGTAGTAGGAACCGTTATGGCAAATCGCAAAGGAATGCCAAAAGATATATTTTCAGGAAAACTAAAAAAAGGGGAAAAACTGACTGCACAAAGAGATCATCTCCTAGCTATAAAATGGCGTGATATACGAGATGTATATTTACTAAACATCGCAAAAAAGTGTAAAGAAATTGACACTTCACAAGTTCATCGCAAAAGTTGCAGAGAGTCTTGTCACGAGTGTAGGGATGGAAATGACGATACAATCACGTCTAAGTACTGGTGGTAGGCTTGTTGGAAGAGATCATTTTCCTCACAGGATTCCTGGTACAGGATCGAAACAAAAAGGTCATACACAGCGTACGTGCAAAGTTTGCGCAGATAGAGGCAAGCATCACACTGGCAAGGCCACACAGAAGTACACGACCATCTACTGTGCGAGATGCGATGTGGGACTTTGCATCGGGAATTGCTTCGAAATCTACCATACAAGAGCGAACTATTGGGAGTAGCAGTGAAAAGAAACTAATGCTAAGATAACTGAATGTGAAAGAGTGTAATATTTAGTGTCAAAAGTGTGTTTTATATGTATATAATTAGTGTGAATTATCTATGGAATCTTGGAATAATGTGCCAAAATCTGCAACAACAAGACGCTCTCAGGATGAAATGTAAGTACCAATACAACTATCATACACAAAAGTATATATCTTTATTTAAATCCTGTTAAAATTTTATATTTTTATCTCTAAGTTTATTGATTTTATTAATTTTTTTTTCGAACCCTTAAAACTTTCCAGCACACGGTAACGAGGGTATTTAAATGGCTCCGGGCTCAAAGTGTTAACTTAATCACTTTTTTCGTGAAGGTTATCACACCAATACATACTAACTTATTAAATGCTATAATAGCAAAGAAACTTACCTCAACAATTTTTTATTGCTTGACTGATGAGTTCAAACTATGAACAACAGCATAAGTAGGCCTATATAAAATTTACAATTTTCACGTTGTACTGGAAATTTGATAAGTGTTACAATTTGACTTTTCCTAATACAAATCTATTATGCACAGACTATTAACTTCAACTACGTATAAAGTAAAGAAAAGTAAAAATGTCATAATTTTGTTTCAGTTCTTGTAATATAACCTCTTTTTATTACAGAATCAATTAGTAGAAATTATGTAATAAGATCCCAGAGACAAATAACGCCATGTATATCTTTAACGCCACTGTATTAATGCTTGTTAAAGACACCAGATTTCGGTAGTGCACTACTGTAGCCTGCATTCGCTTGTCATGTAGTGATGAAATGAGTTACTAGCTGTCCACTGACATTTACGAGTGACATGATATTCCCTCATTTTCCTATTGTGTGATGATAATGAAAGGCTGTTCTTATATCAATGTAAGAGGTAATATTTTATTTTGTGTGTTGAAGAAATAACAACTATATTAAACTATATATTTTCGTGATCCTTAAACATTCTTTTATGCAAAGAAAATATTTGATATTTATAACATTTGAAAATGTTAGAGAAACAGGCGTGTATTGTTATCAAGTACTCAGTAGCGCTTTAACACCTTGTGGCGTTACAGGTCTGCAGATAAATTTTAGGTTATGTTAGTACGGTACTCATTTGTTTAACGATAGTCCTCAGTTTTTAATAGCATTTTCATTACTGTTATATTCATTTTGCGTAAGGTATTTACATGATTAGTGTGGAAACATCAGGAAAAACACTAACCTTTCAACTTACAAATGTCCAGAATGTACATAGTGATACTGTTTCAGTAGCTTATCAAACTCTTCATTTTTTCTTTTACTTTTGGGAAAACATTGATATTTAACTAAGGTTAATGCTTTTGTTTGTATAACTTTCTACTGTGTCTCGTCTCTTTTTTGAAAGTAACAAGTTACTGGAAAATATATTTTCATAATCCACCTGGTGTTTTAGCTTCAGATTAAGAATATTTCATTAGTACTGAGTGATTTTGTATCTTTTATTAACAGAAACTCGGATTTAGTTGCTTAGTTCCATTTGTGTTGCTTAGGAAAAATAATTCATTAATAATTATAAGCATATAGGTTACTAGAAAATAGGTAGCGTTAATTGGACCAGCTGTTCCTAATAACGCCAGTATACAGAGTTTTCGTATTTGAGTTGTAATTCTTCTCCAGTATGAAATATCACCATTTTCATTGTGCTGTTTTCCAAAGATAAAATTGAAGTTTCCTTGTCATAATTTTTGTGTTTGTACATAACTTATTTCCAGAACAACAATTATTTAAGTGTTAAGGTGGCGTTATTTGGTACGTGTACCTTAGTATACTATTATTTTTTTAAGATTCTGTCCACTTTTTCATGGAATGACCCATTGGCATTGTCCTGAGCAATAAAATGTAAAAATTCCCTTCCAGTACTTCATGTCTTACAAATGAAAATATTTTGGACTTACACAGTTTTGAAAATAAACTCTGAACAAACTAATTTTTGAATAAAAAAAGCAATGGACAAACAAAATGTTCAATAAAATAACATTTGACAAACTCAATGCTGTGAATAATTAAAACATGTTACAAGATTATAAGCATCTATGAAAAACTGTGTGCAAGAAATATTAACATTTGCAATTTAAATATGTTTGTATTTTAACGCATTAAATTAATAACCACATTTTTACAGATTGAGTGCAATATCATCCTCCTCACAATCACAATTCCTTTTAATGCCCTTTACCGTTTTTCTTTACAACATTATCATCTCTAGTAGCAAGCAGTAGTAGTTTGTACTATTCCAAACTCAATGCTTTATTTTCTTGCCAATTTTCTCCTACAAAACTTTGCAGAAACTTCGGTATAACATTCTTATTTTCCTGAGACATAGGATGCTGGAGTGGTAGCTCTTGTAGTCTTTTCTTCTTAGGAACATCCTCGTTTCATAATATTTCTCCACAATTCGAATGGATCACGGGCTCTGTAATAAGGCTCCATTTTTACCTCAATCACTGTATGACCTCTCGATTTGTCCTTAATAAATATTCTTTTAATTTCTCTTATGTCTGTTTCTTTTGTGGGATATGTAACAGCTCCACAATTGCCAAACATCTCCAATGATTTTCACCTCTCCGAATTCCTTGCACACAGTTTCCTGTATGTCTTAAGAGTGAGAATAGTAGGCTACGTTCTTTTCTTAATAGTTCCTAAATTTTCCCAATGACACAGTCCACTGCAGCAATCTTCATTGAATTTGATGAAACCAGTGTGTTGTGACCGAAATTGGGCTAACAATACAAATACAAAATACTTTAAAAAAATTAACCAAAATGCATTTGTATTTCAAATACTCAAAATACATTTATATTTCAAATACTCGATAAAATATTTAGGTCTAAAGAAATAAGAATATTACTGAAAATCTAAAATATTATATTAACATTAAAAGTATTTTTACCTCGAAGTTTTATATAAACACCGTGACTGAAATTATGCTACATATGAATAATTACTGCTCCCTTTGAAAACAACCAGTTCCTCAAATGTTCATAAGATAAGGATCCCCTTGCTTGTGAATAAATAAATCCTGCAAAGCAGAACAGTATTTCTACAGGCAGAAGAACACGAACTTGTATTATATTTATAAAAGCTTGTTTCACTGTTGGTAATTCTCTAGAGTGCACAGGGTTGTCTGCCATTGAAGAATTGTATGAGCTCATACTCCACAGCAGACAAGTTCTTTTCTTTTTGCTTTTCAAAGTCTGTTGTACTTCAGCTGAAAACATAAAAATTGCTTTCATCGTCTTCATCGTCTGAACTGACCAAAGATGTAGCAGACAACTGCTCAGCTGATTTCACAACACATATTCTGTATCCTCTTCTTATCACTTAGTGAGGAAATGTCAGGCAGCCATCTCATCTTCAATGTTGGGTGGGGCAAGCTGCCAAAATAGCTCAATTTTCTTCTGGGATCAGATCAAACATCGCTTTAAATCTTGATAAAAGTGAACTTATTAGGATTGGAGTTACTTGGAATAGATGGCGTAGATTACTAGGTAACAGAATATGTAATTTGTTTTTAAGGGAAATTAATGTGACAAAATTTGGCCGTAATAGCACGTCTCCTCATTTGCATTAAATTAAGGGCTACGGCAATGGGTTTCAGAACTGCACAATATTCTTCAAGGTACTGAATCTCAACATCTTTGAAGGTTGGTAATCCCAGTTTTTCACATATACTGTTTATATCATGTTTGAATTGCAATATTTGAGAGATTGAGTTGTGAAGAGAATTCCATCGAGTTGGGCAAGGAAACTTTAACGAATATTTCAAGACATCTGATATAATTTCTGAGTATTTGAGTCTCCTAGACGCATTCCATAAGGCAGAACATTTAGCAAGTGTTGGATGATGGATCCTTGATGCTGCTGGAGATTTCTTTATGGCATTAAGGAAATCAGTGGTGGCAAGAAAACTAAGTGTATGGCTGGCACAACTGAAATGGGTAGGCAAATAAGACAAAAATTCATTCTTCAAATCGAAATCCAAAACTTGAAGAACAAGAAGAAGAAAAAAGTATTTTAAGTTTTTGAAATACGAAATACATCAATTTTATGCATTTAAATACAAAATACCGGTACTTTTAAAAATCCTTACAAATTACAAAATACAAAATACAAATGTATTTCAAATACTGCCCAGCCCTGCCTACAGCTAACTCATTTTTGTGTCCGAGGGGCAAACGTGTTTTTAAATGCAAACTCCTCATATAAAATAGATTTTTATATGTAAAAATTTATTCTCAAACTGATAAGTAACCCAGTAAACTTATGTTGTTCAATTACAGAAGCTGATATATCTTACCTTACTATTTATTGCCTTTGATTGTCATAGCATGAGACATTTTTTAAATTAGGCGATCTTCTGTATTATTATCTGTAGAATAATGAATTTCTATCAAGGCGTACACATTTATATATGACTGTGTGATAGAAAGAAATAAAGAGAGAGTAAATGAAATGGAAACGACAACAAAAAGACAGATGCAGAAAAAGAAATGTCTAGTATAAATCTAATACATTTTTCTCAGTCATGATTTGCTTCTGTTAACGTCTGTTATCTATTCTAACACTATTACATAAATTTTTGTATAATATGCTACAAGTAGGGTTGGAACACAGGTATAAATTATTAATTTACGTTGTCACTTTGTTTTCCAGGAACTCAATTTGTTGAATGTGCCCTCACCTGAGATAAGCGATGACTACAGCAGTGCTGTCTCAGAGATCAAATTTGAAGAAAACCCAGTTCCAATTAATTTTCCCGTTGTGAAGTGTGAAGGTCAGGTAAGTGTAACACACAGGGTGCCCGAGCTCTTCTCTTTCCCCTGGGTTTTAACTTGTATTGTGTTCGTCACAGACTCCATCTTCATATAGGTAACCACAGTATTGTTTGAATCATGAGAGGGCTACTATCTTTCTCAGTCTGCTGCTAATAAGATTGATCATTTCTTTGTCTCTTTCATTATAAAAAATCTCCTCATCGAGTTCCATTTGCCACATTTTTTAGCTTTCCTTTCTCGATGTTCGTTTGGAATTATTTTTTGTTAGTGGTATGTTCATTACAACAATATTTTTCTATTTGCACTTTTCTTACAGCATATTTACAAGTTAAATCAGGGAAAATAGCTGCTATTTTACCGCCTTTCTAGAGTTATATATAAATTTGAAGCTTTAGTTCACTGCGTATAATCATAATTTATATCAGCACACGCAGGTGTGCAATAAAATGTCATGTTCGAAAATACATTTGTCCACATTGTGTGCAATATAAATCTACTTCTTTTACATTAATTACTGTACACATTTTACATATGTGAATTATTTCCAGAGTAATACGTAGCCAATTATTAGTCAATTACTTTGTGCCTTAAGGTCTGAGTTCTATTCTGCCTTAATTTTCTTCTCTAATTTGTCGCCTAAGTTGAGGGACATAGGCAGTGACTGCCGTGCAGAATCACATTGATAGCTATTGCACATAAAGTGAACTGTAATATAGCTAAATAAATGTATTCACGATGTGTTTATGTTCTGTAGGAAGGAAATTTATCGCATCTGGAAGTGAGTGACATGAAGACAGAATGCGCGGACCACAGTTGTGATATAAAAACAGAGATAAAAGTTGAAGAAACCACTCCAGTGGCTATTAGCTTTCCTATGGTGAAATCGGAAGTTGATGTAAGTATTCACTATAAATATACATATATACCAGTACAGCATTTTACATATATCAGAAGCAATAATAATCTGGAATAGTGTCAGTTTTTGTCTCTTTTTTTATATAGAGATTCCATTGTCACAGGTATGACATATACAGTTTGAAATATTTGTAAAGTGTATCAGATTCAATATTCCTGTTTCAAATTATACCTCTTTGAATGTAATTGATTCTGTTGTGGTATCTCCAAATTATTTTTAAAATAACTATGTAAAAATAAGTTATTATGAACTGAAAACTGTGTATTACCGAAGTGACCAAATTCGGACACATACACACGTGCATACATCTTTCAAGGAAAGAAACTGTGAATCAACTGATGGTAGGCGCACAATTTTTGTAATACACTATGTTGAATATTTTGGCAATTTGCATGTTTGGAAGCAAAACTTTATTTCCTGCTTCTTATTGGAAAAGAACAAGAAAATTCAGTTTACGAATTTTTGAGTGTCTGTATAGGTCTTGTGTACATATTTGCAAAGTTAAAAAATTATTCCAAATAATCGTCTATTAAATTTCTCTTCATTATTCACTCACTTTTCCAGGAAGATTTGTTCGATGTGGACAGAGTTCAGCAAGAACTCAAAGCCGAAATACCTGCAGAGGAGGATGAAGTGTTCCCTGAAAGGTGAGTGTACTGTGCAGGTTATGCTTCTTCCAGTCTTTCACAACTTCATTTAATGACGAACATAAATTGTATTGTGCATAAGGTTTTTTAATATTATCCAATTTAAAAACCCTATTTCACGCTGAGGTATATTAGGGTTATAGTTGGCATCAAAATACATACTTTATAACCAATAAACAGTAGTAAAATTATAACATAAAATAGTAGTCACAGTTACAATTTACATGAATTGTGTAGAAGCATGCACATTAGTGAAAGAATGGCTTCTGTTAAAGATTCATGAGATGTTTGAGGAATAATCAATATAAAAGGTATACAAGAATATCTAACCGTTTCAGAGTAAATCACGATCTTAAAAAGATAATCAATAGTAGATTAATAAAACAAAGTTTCACTTTCACTTCCAAATTAATACTTAATTCATGAACAATGAAACAGTTAAGAGTAGTAAAGAGATATTACAAGCAATGATTTACGGTTACATACATAAGTTATGAATAAGTTAATACTATTTTATATGTACTTTATTTATGTGGTTAAATATAATATTGTCTCCTTAATATGTTGTGGTACTTACGCGACATAAGATTCACTAAAGTTATCATTACCAAGATAATTAACATACTACAGTCTCAACTAGATCTGCTGCATTACTATCCTGCTGTCCTATGGGAACCATGATTTCGTAATGTGTGCGATAGTATAAAAGAAAAATTTACATATTATTATATTGATTTTCATAAATTTGGAGGTATCCCTTTATAGCGAACAGAGTCAGGTTCCGGAGATTCGTTGAAAATGTTTCGTTTATGAAACTTATTCAAGTGTTTCCATTTTGTTTCACTAGCTCCAGCTAACATGGCGTAGTTATGGATTGTTTTGAGCTGCTTTTTTGCAAGATAATACGTCATTGTACTACATTATGCTTATTATAGTCTAACTTCTCCGCATTGAGTATTGTGGACACTAATATATTTCTATTTTCATATCAGGATTGTGAATAATGTTGAGAAGCGTGTGTCACAAGATTGCGCCGGCGTTAATCGTGAAGTTGATCAGTTAACACAGTGTGGTAGCGACAATGGTGACTATTCAAATATTAGCGACATAAACCATAGTCCTATCAAATGTAATTTATGTAACGAAGTTTTTGTAACACCTCAATCACTGAAAGTTCATTTTGATATACATACAGACAAAAAGTCATTCCAATGTAATGTCTGTGGGAAGTATATCTTTAAAATATGTGACTTAAAGAAGCATGCAATCCTGCACACTGGGGTGAAAGCATATCATTGCAATGTTTGTGGAATGTCATTTAGGAAATCATGGAATTTCAAGATACATTCACGTATGCATACAGGGGAGAGACCATTCAAATGCGAGGCGTGTGGAAAATGTTTCTTACAAATGGGAATTTTAAACAAACATGTACGGATACACAGGGGCGAAAAGCCTTTCAGATGCGAAGTATGTGGGAAGTGTTTCACGGAGAAGGTAAATTTGAAGAAACATACACGGAAACACTCGGGCGATAGGCCATTCAAATGCGATGAATGCGGAAAGTGTTTCTTAGAAAAGCAAGTTTTAAAGAATCATGGACGCGTACATACAAGGGAAAGGCCTTTTATATGCGAGGTGTGTGGATATAATTTTCCTAACTTGACTGTTTTAAAGAAACATGCATGCACACACACAGGAGACAGACAATTCAAATGCGAGGTGTGCGAAAAATGTTTCATAACGTCATGGGAATTAAAGAGTCATTCACGTATCCATACAGGCGAAAGGTCCTTCAAATGCGAGGTGTGTGGCAAGGGTTTTATGGAAAAGCGGCATTTAAGCAACCATACTCGAATACATACAGGCGAAAGGCCATTTAAGTGCGAAGAGTGTGGCAGGTGTTTTTCGGAAAAGGGACATTTAAGTAGGCATGCTAGGACACACACTGGCGAGAGGCCATTCAAATGCAATGTGTGCTGCAAGTGTTTCTCGCAATCGGGACAATTACGAATACATGAACGCATACACACCGGCGAAAGGCCATTCAAATGCATTACGTGTGGTAAGTGTTTCTCTGATACGGGACAATTACACAGACATGCACGCATACACACAGGCGAAAAACCATTCAAGTGCGATACGTGTGGCAAGTGTTTTTTGCAAAAGGGAAACTTAAGAAGTCATTTACGGATGCACACTTAGGAGAGACCATTCAACTGTCACGTGTGGGTTTTGGTTTTTGTTATATGGGCAATTAGAGAAACATGTATACTCAGATAACGCCATTCGAATGGGATGTTTCTGAAGACTCTACACAGCCGAGACCTAATTTAAATGCGACTATTTGGAAATCTACATAAGATTAAAGTTCCTCACACAGTTGAAAAAATTTTTAGATATAATATATGTGTACCATATTTCACGTTTAAGGCAACCTAGAAAAGCGTATTCGCTGACAGGATAACGTAGTTTTACAGTGAGGATTTTTGTGTTGTGGCACCTCTGAATACGGCTTATTGGGTGGAGGTGCATCCACGAGAGAATGACTGTCATCCTGCGCTCTCTTCAGTGCGTATGCGCTAATCGTCTGAGTGCCGATATTGGCATAAAATCCAGGTGTAGTCTGTAGTGGTCTAATTCAGATGTTGAATTGAGAGGTTTTTTTTTTGCAAAAGTCGATAAATGCAGAAATCAAGAGTTTACGGAAATTACATTTTTTTTTAATTTAAAGATAGAAATTTTTATTTTACACCAACAATTTTCACAGGAAGCATTATTTGTTCTGAGGGAATGAAAGCGGGTTTGAAAAATATACGCACTTTTTTTATTACTTGTCAGTTTTAGGCGCAGAAAAATACACACCCATAAAAAACTACATAATTACATAATTATTTCATTGGTGTTGTGAAGATGAAAAGAATTGCCATTGTATTATATTAATTATGTAATATATTGTCTTGTATTGTAGTATTGTATTGCTTTGAATTTTATTGTATTAATTATGTTATATTCATAGAATTGTAGTAATTTTCTATCATACTGGTTCAGTGGAAGAGAAGGCCGAATGGTCTAAACTCTGCCAGTTAAAATAAACCATTATTATTATTATTAGCGTTATTATAATTATTATTATTATTATTATTATTATTATTATTATTATTATAAAACAATTCCCAAATACAGAACACATTACAAATGCTAACACACCTACAGAGATATATACACAGACATGGAAATTATAAAGTCGATATATTCAACCAAAGAGCTAGAATCTAAACACAATAGAACAATACAAAATATATATACACACAAAAAACAAGTCCAAATGAACTTCTCAACACACAACTCAGTTTCAGAACACACATTCTCTTTGACTCCACGTTACACTACACAAAAAGTCCCTCGCAGGGGACACAATCAAAAGGCGTCAAGACCAGCACCAACCAGTCCTGAAGATGGTCAATAACAGGCTGAAATTATTAACCAGGAACTGTAATATTTAACACACGAAGGCTATGTAATACACATTCCGAAGTGATATAGATGTGTAATGAAAATGTTTAATAGATGTTATTTTAAATGTGTGTTAGTTTGGGGATATGCAAACAAATGAAACACTATTTCACTTCCGTATTTAAGTTAAATTACAATTAGTCAATTGTGGTTTAGAGCTTGTTGGTAAGAAGAGTCTAAATATAACAAATAAAGTGTCAAATATGCGACAATAGAAAAAAATTTCTGGACGTTATAGCAAAAAAGAAATACTTAAATATTATTACATTGATTGTTATCAATTATGAGCGATCCCTTTATTGGTAACATAGGTCTTTTGAATAAATTTCATTTGTGTAACTTATCAAAGTGTTTCCATTTTGTACCACAAGCGCCAGCTAACATGCCGTAGTTTTGAATTGTTTTGAGGTGCGTTTTTCAAGATGATACGGAAATGTACTACATTATGCTTAATATACTTTGTCTTTACCGCATTGAGTATTGTTGAATCTAATGAATTTCTCTTTTCATATCAGGATTGTGAATTTTGTTGAGAAGCGTGTGTCACAAGAATGCGTCGGCGTTGATCGTGAAGAAGACCAGTTGTCACAGTGTGGCAGCCACAATGGTGACAATTCAAATAGCGACATAAACCATAGTTCTATCAAATGCAATTTATGCAATGAGGTTTTCGTAACAGCTCAATCACTCAAAGTTCATTCTGATTTACATACAGACAATAAGTCGTTCCAATGTGATGTCTGTGACAAGTATTTTTTTAAATTGTGTGACGTAAATAAGCATGCAGTCGTTCACACTGGCTGGAAGCCGTATCACTGCAATGTGTGTGGGAAGTCATTTAGAAACTCATGGAATTTGAAAATGCATTCACGTTTGCATACAGGGGTGAGACCATTCAAATGCGAGGCGTGTGGAAAATGTTTCATACATTTGGGACTTTTAAACAAACATTTACGGATACACAGAGACGAAAGGCCTTTCACATGCGAAGTGTGCGGAAAATGTTTCCTAGCATTTAGGGATTTAAAGAGACATTCACGGATACACACTGGCGACAGGCTATTCAAATGCGAAGTGTGTGGCAAAAGTTTGTTAGAAAAGTTTAAATTAAAGATCCATGCTCTCATACATACAGGCCAAAGTCCATTCAAGTGCGAGGTGTGTGACAAGAGTTTCGTGGAAATGTCTCGCTTGAAGACGCATGTTCGCATACATACCGGCGAAAGGCCATTCAAATGCGAGGTGTGTGACAAGAGTTTCGTCGAAAAGTATCGTTTAAAGATCCATGTTCGCAAACATACCGGTGAAAGGCCATTCAAATGCGAGTCATGTGGCAAGAGTTTCATTTTGAAGTCTCATTTAAAGACCCATGTTCACATACATACCGGCGGAGGGCCATTCAAATGCGAGACCTGTGACAAGAGTTTCCTGGTGAAGTCTCATTTAAAGACCCATGTTCGCATACATACCGGCGAAAGACCATTCAAATGCGAGACCTGTGACAAGAGTTTCCTGGTGAAGTCTCATTTAAAGACCCATGTTCGCATACATACTGGCGATAGGCCATTCAAATGCGAGGCGTGTGGCAAGAGTTTCGTGGAAAATTCCAATTTGACCTCCCATGGACGCATACATACCGGCCAAAGGCCATTTAAGTGCGAAATGTGTGGAAAGTGTTTCTCGGAAAAGGGACATTTAATCAGGCATGGTCGGATACATACTGGCGAAAGGCCTTTTCAATGCAATGTGTGTTGGAAAGGTTTCTCGCAATCTGGATTATTACGGAAACATGTTCGCATACACACTGGCGAAATTCCATTCAAATGCGATGCGTGTGGGAAATGCTTTTCAGAAAAGGGACAGTTAAGTAGTCATACACGGGTGCACACTTAGGAGAGGCCATTCTGTTGTTATGAGTGTAGAAAATATTCTTGTTTATATTGGCACATTTAAAGAAACATGCATACACAGATAAAGCCATTGGTATGCGATGTGTGTGAAGATCTGTTTACACAGACCCCTCTAATTGCGTCTGCATGTTGGGGGGAAGCAGCAGCCACGAGTGGATGAATCTCATCCTCCGGTCTCTTCAGTGCGCATGCGCTAATATTCTGAGCGCCGATGTTATCATAAAATCCTGGTATAGTCTGAAGTGGTATAATTCAGATGTTGAATTGTTTGCGCCTTTTCTGCAGGACAGTTTTATTTTATGTTGATAACATTAACAAATATATAATACTAATGATAATAGTAATAATCCTGTACAGTGCAAACATCGTAGTACCATATACCCTAAACACTCATATTTACAAATGTGAACATGTCCATTTCATTATCATCATTAGCTGTACAACTCATTGTTGAGCCATGTCTTCCTCAAGGACTCATCATCCGCCATCGCGAAACACGTATATTAATAGTATATAAAATAGAGCATGTAAAAACAATATCTTAGCATTCAATTCTTTCAACAACACAAATAATAATAATAATAATAATAATAATAATAATAATAATAATAATAATAATAATAATAATGAAAAGCATCAAGGATCTAGCAAAAGCTTTTTATTGCATAGATTACACATTTCTTAAACTATATATTTATGATGATATGTACATACTTTTCTTTATGGATTAATCAGAAACGTTTGATTGTATAGAATATAGTTCACACTTTTCCTAGACGACAAAGTACATATGTTGATGTTCGGTTACACCACTGCTTTTTAACCATTAATTATAAATGGTACATATGGACGGATTTGAAAATGGTGATACAATCTAGACAGATTAGAAGAATATAAAATTTGGTGCAGGTACCCGAGGACTCCATCTTGGAATCTCTCTTCTTTATAAAATAAAAGTAAATCTAAATAAGACAGAATACATGACTGGATATAATGATGGAATGGAAGTTGAAGGACAGAATGTAAAACGGAGTAAGTTGAAATTTTTAAATAATTGGGTGCAGTGTTACAACAAGTTAAATAATCAAAATTAGAAGCAGATATACCGAAATATCCAAGGAAACAAGCTTTTGTGACGTTAAATGCCTTACTCTGGAGCAACAGTGTATTGACCAAAAGTAACAAAATTATTTATAAAGATATATTGTTTGATATATGGAGCAGACTCTAGGACAATAAATAGGGTACAAGAAGGAAAATTAAGAGCCATAGAAATGGACATTTGGAGACGAGTACCTAGAAAAGTCTAAGTCGGAAAAGCTAAGGAATATAATAAAAAGCGAAACAATGAATATAGGAAGAAGTTTTATTACCAGCAGTAGTTACAAATGAAAAAAGGGGATGGAAGATAGAAGAATAAAAAGAATTAATATGATGATGGGAACTAGAAGGAAGGCATACGGATGGAAGATGAACTGAGAAATAGATGGAAGGAGTTGGTCTGTGTAGGGGCTGAAAATATTTCAAAATAAATATATATTGGATAGGGAACAGTTGCGAAAAAATGAACAAATTTATTTCATGGCTTATAAGTTTGTTTGGTTGAGAAAAACTTCAGTATTGTATAAAATCCTAATAAATAATAATAATTTTAGAGTATATTAGATGTTGTCTTTGTCTATACTGATGTACAGCGGCCATGGTCACAGGAAGGGAACCATACAGGGCGAATGCATATCTGCCACTATCCACACGAGCCGTGGTGTGTCTTACTGAGATGCTCTCATGGATTCGGTCTCGCAGTGGTGGAATATGTTAACAGTGGAGCTCTGTACAAAAGAGCATGAACATTGCAAAAACAATAGGAAGGATGTGCTATCTCATATGAAATAGCATAGCTTGCATGTAATGCAAGATTGAAATTTTATTTCTCTTCCAATTCCATATTAGAATCTTTTACCAGCTCGATATAGGCTACTTTCTTTTCCTGCATTCGTCTGAAGTATAACATAAGCCTGCGACCAATTTTCGAATTTGGTCTAAGTATAACGTAACACAGTATAGAGTTGATGGATGAGAAATTAACCTATAAATTATAACACAACTTTGAAAACAAACAATTCTGCATCAATTTTGCACTGCCCTTGTGTGTTATACGCTTTTGTAATAAAATTGTATTTTCAGTACACACAATGCATTTTATCATCTTTAAATATCAAGAACTAAGCATTTTCTTATATCTTTCGAAACCTTCGAAAGCTTTTCGAAGAACGTCCATATCGAACTCGTGCAGTCGCACTGTAAATGTTTGTATGGAACATTTTTATGTTGGCAATAATGTTATTAAATTTGGACATTTTTGTTATGTACTTGTTATTTTAACCTCTTTTTTATAGGCTATTTAATGGCGGACCTGATTGCTTTGAAATTCGGTATGTAACAATAAGTTACTTCTCACCTATCTTAATTTGGACCACATTGATTCGGACAATTTTAATTTGGCAATTTACATTTTGAGAGTTTATGCTTTGTAATTTTTTACGTTGGACATTTTTCTATTGGACATTTTACATTTTTGACACGCTTGGTTTGTACATATTTGTAGTGGACATTTCTGCTTCGGACTTTTTAATTCGGATAGATTTGTATTGGACATTTTTGTGTTTAGATATTTTACATTTTGGACATTTTCCTTTCTACATCATAATTGTGCCTCAGTCGCAGCGCCACCATACAAGTCACGGCTACCTTGATCATAGAGGAACGCCTTGGAATTTTGAGTTTCACTTTCTTAACTGCGAAAAAAGGCTAACTGTTCTTTATTTTCATTTTAATAGTTCTTAAAGGGACGTCTGCATCCGCCAGTGTTGCAAGTTGTTCTCTGCGATGTATTTATCACTCGAGTCTGATTTTACATTTCATTTTACATTTTAAGGGTCTCCTGTAAGCCTGTTTGCAGTGTAATGCAGGTAAGTATGAATTTTAGAACATGGATTGCACCTACTGAATTATGTCTTAAAATACTAAAAAGAGCAGTTTGTGGAATGCGCATCATTATATTTACGAAAAGGCACTTTTCAGTGCCAATAATTTATTTTGTGTGCACAAGGTTGGAATTTTGAAGTAAGAGGGAAAGGGTGCAATCCATGTTCTGGAGTTTATCCTTACCTACGCTTCCTTATTTATTATTTACCGGTACCATTTCACTATGACCGTGTATAAAAGTAGTACATGGTCTTCATTGATATTGCAGCGACATTTTGTCTCATTCTTTATATGTTTGCAAGCTTGCCACAGGTGCAATAGAATCTAGTATAAAGGGACTTTTTAGTGTAGCTAGAGACAAATTAAATGAGAATTAGCGTTGTGGTAACGCGATTTTGGAAGTGAAAATGGTTGAATTTTGTAAACGTTATCTTGATCAAATTCAGAAGTTAAGGATCTTAGAGGGAAATATTTCAAGGAAACAAAATTGTTCGCAAATGTAATTCATGTACCGGTATGTAATGAGGCCGTGTCTCAAAGGTATACATTCAGCTGAAGTGAACTAGATTGTTGACTAAATTGCCGGATGTGACATCAGAAATTACGATCCAAAGTTACGTAGTGAATAGCAATGAAGTCCGTAGTAGCTAGTAATGGAAAATGCTTGCTTGATTGTTGATTTGTATACTAAGGCCGTGTCTCAAAGCTACATTTTCAGCTGAAGTGAACTGGATTGTTGACTAAATAGCCGGATGTGACGTCAGAAGTTATGATCCAAAGCTACATAGTGCATAGCAATGAAGTCCGTTGTAGCTAGTAAACGAAAATGCTTGCTTGATTGTTGACTTGTTCACTAATCAAACATGGATACCTCATCAGTAATTGGGGTTATGAAATCTGAAAATGCTTTGGAAGTGAAATAATGTAAATATAATGTAGAATAACACGTTAACTTTGAACACTGTCATTGTTAGTACCGTACCTTCTGTACAATGTTTTAAACATTATTGTAATATATTAAGCCCTTATCTTTTCCACATAACTGGTAATGAAACTGCATTAGGACACTGCCTTCTTAATTCAGTTCCGCACCGTGATGTCATGGTTTTTGGAAAATAATCTATGAAGAAGGATATGTTTCAAGCATACATTTCGAAAGCTCCCTAGTGTTTACTTTATAAGTCACCTAGTTGCTAGTCACTAGTGTGTAGTATGGACTTGAGCTTTGAGACACAGCCTAAACAAACATGGATACTTCATTAACAATTGGGGGTTATAAAATTTGATGGTGGTTTGGAAAAAAATGTGAGTTCAATGTAGAATAACAGGTTAACTTGGAATACTGACATTCTTGGTATCTGCGTTACATATTTTTAATATTCTAATATTTCAGGCTCTTGTCTTTCCCACATTTATTTCGATTGTTGACAGCCAAACGTAATTACCGTAGATATCTTTTGAACATCTTTTACAATTCTACATCTTTATGTTTCTTTTGTAGGTTCTCAGGAAATTACCATTGTGTTCATAAACCTGAGACTTAAGTTTCATGAAATGTTTATTGGAAAACTCTTTATAAACAATGAATTCGAATTTCCAAAAAATAACAGCTGATAACTCGTAATTAAACTGCATTAGGACACTGCCTTCTTAATTGTTGCTATACCGTAATTTCATGGCTTTGAGAAAAAATAGTCTATGAAGAAGGCCATGATTCCAGCATACATGTTCAAAGCTCTCTAGTGTGTAGTTTACACGTTAGCTAGGTGCTAGTTATTAGCATGTAGTATAGACTTGAGCTTTGTGACACGGCCTGAGAGGTGCGTGCAGCGAATAGGTATTATAAAGAATGGACACTGAGCGAATTTTCATGTGTTTTGTTTCTCTGTGCGCCAGCGGTTAGTTCCACTTTCAAGCGCTAGAGGTAGTGTAATCGAGCATACGCTAAGATAATAATTGAGAATAGAGTTGAGGCACAGGATCCAAACATCGCCTACCTTATTGCATAATCCAGTAACGCTTTGCTTCAAACAAATTCAAGTTAACAGCTTTTCCTTATTTCTCAGTGACAAACTAGTTCTAATAATAATAATTTATATTTCAGATATAATACATTATATTATAAAATAATATACATTATAAAATTAAGTATCGAATTCGTTTAATACTTGCATAATAATATAATATAGGTATATGGTTTTACTTCTCGTAAGAGTTTTGTTTTACCATATTCAGCGCTATTAAATCATTACATATTTTAATTGTTGTTGGGGTCAACGTCTCAACTCTCATTATAAAGGAACTCTAGAGTCTAGACATTACAGTTAATGAAGGATTTATTATTTTATGGATCAAATTTATTTTATTTGAGTACATAATGTACCTAGATGTATTAATTGTATGTGTTATATTTCCGCTGTGTCGACTGCTAGCTGGTATGATGTCAGCGCCAACTCTAGGGAGAAAGCAGAATCTGATGCGTTAGCTGACTTGAAGGTCATTGGAATCAGTCCGGCTACATCAAAGGTACCGACACAAAGTGTCCATTGTTTATAATCCCTATTCGCTGGTGCGTGGTAATGGAAGTGCGGACGTTATGGCTTCTAGTGAAGAAATGAAACGAAGGGACATTAAACAGACGTTACGATGTAATGTGAAAAACACGAAACTTGTATTAATTCAATAACCACTGGAATGTAGTGAAGCACAACAAATAATTAATTGTAAAGTTACTGTATTGTATCTTCCTTTCCACGTCAGTCATTACATTAACTATCCAGTACTGACAACATCACTAAAGAAAATTCACCAGGTTTTGAATGTGCTGTCCAGATACATATATGCCAGGCATAATAAAACGCTAAACTAATCTGTCTTAGATTCGTATATACAAAACCATAACAAAACCCAAAACTAGCCTAACCTAACCTGTCACAGATTCGTATGTGCAAGGCAAAGTGTGAGTGTACACTCGCGTGAAACATTTGTAATATCATGAATGTTATGTTGGTATGAGAGATACGATGATTGAAGGTGCATAAGCGAAATGGAAAGGGAACTAATTCAGTGCTCGTTTAACCGTAATGGCAAACGAGTGAGGGCTCGCTCATAGGAAAAACTCCTCGGTATGGGGGAAAGCATAACTGATCGCACTGTATTTTTACGTCACTTATGTCTCCGTATGAACAAATTTGCCATGTTCACTGGAGAACTGAACTATTCTTTAGTTTAAACCAGGGTTTAAAACGCTCGTTCACAGCGTCACTAACGATCCACTAATGACGCTGCTAAGTACTTTCGTCTGAAGGAGTCCATAAAGGTGAAAAACATATTACATAAATTTTTATACTTCTTTTTGTTCCTGTCATCCGCTGCGACGCCATTTTTAAATTCGTTGTGCGAAGACTTTCTGAATGCCAACTTTGATTGCAGTTTCCTGTAACTGTTTCTAAAGAAACTCTTGATAGAAGATTTTTAAATGAGAGTACACTTTGATTTCAGTTTTCTGTGAAGTGAATTACTTTTATTCTGTATAAAAAGTTGTATCACTTCTGAAACTATTAACACTACATTCGTGATATTTGTCACACATATTTCTTAGGCTTTTAATAAACACTTCTCTGGAATAGAAATTTGCTATTTTGTTGAATGTAAAAAAATATGCCTCCGTAATTCTATAAAACTATCTCTAAAATTTATTCTTAAGGTGTAGTAATTGTTGATATTAAAATTCTGGCGACGAATAGCAAAAGTGTGCTCAAGATATTTTAAAGAACGTGCATTTAGGAGCAAAATGGCATAGAAGTATTGTATTTATCGTTAAAAATAGCTACGATAAATCCACTTTAGTAGACGACTGTTCTTTCTTTCTTTCTTTCTTTCTTTCTTTCTCTTTTTTAACTAGGGCGTTCTTTTTTTTCTGTTGAACTGTTCTCGAATTTAAGTTACTACAGCAATCATATTTCCACATTAAAAAATACTAAATAAAGTTGGTGCCTTAATAATAGTATACAAAATGTCAAAATCCACTGTCTTCTGCACTTACCGCTTGTAGAGGAGTTAGTACTGCCAGTGTATTCTGTTGGTTTGTATGACTTTATTCTGTAACCTGTATACACATGCCGTATATCCATAATGTACCTAGATACTCTCTTGTGTTTCTCTGTTTGAAACATTTTTACTATGTATAGAAAATTATTAAGTATTTTCTTCACCATTTACAATATTACATAACCAGTAGCATATAACGGCAACTTGCAGTTAGAATTATGCTTTACTTTTTAAACATCGCAATTAATGTATTTCCAACATCCTGAATTTAATACTTTGAAAATTGTCAGTACAATGCGAGTTTAGTAGAAAAAAAAACCTAATTTTTAAACGAGTATATACCGTAATTTCCCTTAACTATGCTCCAGAATGCCTCTCCGAAGCTAATGGAGTTAAGAGTCGTACAACACCGGTTGGAACCCCTACTTCAGACAGTGGTCAACAGATGTCAGATCATTATTTGGAATATAATAAGTACTACCACACCAGTGAAGAAATGGTGTACTCCACGATTCTAGCAGCATTAACGTCGGAGAGAGATTTTGTAGCATAGTTAAGGGTAATTACGGTATTTACTCGTTTAAAATTTAGGTTTTTTTTTACAAATCTTGCATTGTACTGTCAATTTTCGAAGTATTAAAATCAGGATTGGATATTGAAAATACATTGCATATCGCGCAACACCATGGAGTTTATCGCGAAATTTTGAATTTGAAAAACAAATTTAATGCCATCCAGAAAGTCCCTTTAAAGCACATTTTTTATTTACAACGAAGTGTTTGATATGGCATATTTTATTTTGAGACAGACTTTACCAATGAAACGTCAAACACCTGCACCAATGCTCAGTTTAATTTTTGTGCTTGGAGATTATTCGAATGAAATTGAACATCTGCAACAATGCTTAGTAATTTGTTTACTCTTCCCACTTAGTAATAAACAGAGTTTAGAATCGTCAGAACATGCTAGTGTTGGTCAGTTTCAGTATATACGTGTGAACGGGTGATAGTGCAACTATTTTATCAAAAGCGCTTTATATAGATTATCGTGGACAAATTTGTAATTCAAAAACACAATCTGAATAAAGTTCTGGGTTAGATGACAGCAGTCCCAATTCAAATAATGTGAGCGAAAATTCCCTTCAGAATTCACAAAAACGTAATGCGTTTCGTAAATACAGAGTGTTCCGCTTATAAGTATAACAAAAGAAATAGCTATAACTTCTGAATTAATACAAGTATATAGTTGAAACCAACTGCTACAAAGAATGAAAACTGGGAATTTTTGTTACCTTATGTTCCATAAACCTCAACATGGCTTCCATTGGTGGCACGGGAAATATCCAACCGGTATTCAACCTCGACCCAAGTGTTATGAAGCATCTGTGGTGTAACATTGTTGACAGCAGCATAAATTCTTTCTTGTAAGTCTGCCAAATCACGTACTGGCGTCCTGTAGACCTGGTCCTTAACAAACCCCCACAGGAAAAAATCAGGTGGTGTTAGATCTGGTGATCTGGCAGGCCATGTGATGTACGGTGATCCTCTTCCGATCCATCTTGCAGGGAATTGTTCGTCTAAGAATGTGCGAACCATGTTGGCAAAGTGTGGTGGAGCCCCATCTTGCTGGAAAATTGCTCCATCTGGGAGTTGTGGCACAGCATACAGTTGCAACATATCCAGGTACGTGTTTGCAGTGACTGTCTTTTCAGCAAAGAAATAGGGACCAATGATTCTGTCACGCATGATCCCACACCAAACATTCCATTTAGGGGAATCCCGTTGGTGTTCAATTACGACACTTGGATTTTCCGACCCCCAGATGCGACAATTGTGTCGGTTTACTTTTCCACTGACGTGGAAGGTTGCCTCATCTGAGAAACAGACTCGAGTTAGAAATGTGTCGTCATCGTCCACTTTATCCAACATTGTTTCTGCAAAGCGTTTTCGTTCCAGTTTATCATTCGGCGTAATCATCTGATGAAGTTGCAGCTTGTACGCTCGCAAACGCAATCTTTTATGGAGCACTGTATGCACTGTTGTTGGTGGGATGTTCAACTGCACACTAGCCTGTCGAATGGATTTCCGCGGGCTTCTCTGAAATGCCTCGCGAATGCGTTCGACATTTTCGTCAGACACTTTACGCTTGGAATGTTTACCTGCATTAGACAACAAACTTCCTGTTTCTCTGAGCTGCCTATCCCATTTCATTATTGAGACGTACGTCGGTACAGCTTCCCTCGGTTAAGATTGTACTGACGGCGAAACAAGCGCTGTACACGAATTATGGATCTATGTTCTGCTAATGACAGCACACAAAAGGCTTTCTGCTGTGGCGTCCACATGCTGACTGACTAAAGATACGATACGAATTCTCTTATTTAATGATCTGCGCATGCGTGAGTCTTCTAAAAATAAGTAACAACAATGGATTAAAACTTCCCAATTTCCTCTTTACAATGGTACCAATCTTAACCCATTTGCATGCATTGTTATGAAATTATAACTATTTCTTTTATTATACTTATAAGCGGAACACGGTGTATAGTGATGAATACTTGCAGTATGTTTTACGTGACGTTGGGATTAAAATAATCAAAATCCCGAGTCTCTTATGTGCGGAAATGTTTTGTTAAACCAGTCGATGGTACCAGATAAACTGAAAGGACGTTCAGAATATAATCATTATCATGTAGCTCCATAACCAAGAGAATATTTTGAACGTCTTTTGAGGTCAGAAGAAAAATCCTTTAGTGGGACAGTAATGCACATTTTTATGTTTCTGAGGAATTGTTGCATGATTAACATGCAGTTTCTTAATTAATAGCCCAACAGAAAAAAAAACTCATAATACTGTCAAGGAAGTAAAGTTATGAGCAGAAAAAAAAAATGTGAAAATTATGTTTAGTGATGCTGCGGAAGAAGTATTCAAAATTCCGTTGTCTGATAACACTGTTCGTCGTAAAATAAAAGAAATGTCTCATCACATTGAAATTAATGTGAACAGTAAATTAGTGGGGATATTGTGTTTGCTCTGCAGTTGGATGAAAACCATGACACAAATAGTAAATGCCAATTAATTAGGTTTATAGGATGAAATGTAATTCAGATATTACTGAGGAGTTTTTGTTTTGCCAAGAACTCAAAACCAATACAGTTGACCTGTCAACCACATATAAAGGAACTTTGTGCAACCCACATTAATTTAAATAATTCGGTTAAAGAAAATGATATTAAAAATCTTTTTTCCGACATCCAGCATAGATAGGTTGGGATTTTTGACGCATACTGTTGTGTTTTCGCAATGCTACTCAAATTGCTGCTTGTTTTCTGGAACTTTCTATTGCGTGTTAATATCGACCTATTTAGAACATTGGATGACCGACACTAAATAGAAGTTGATATTGGTGCTTTTTTTCTGACACAATGCGCTGGAACGGCGTTCCGGATCTTTTTGCTGCATTTTTCATAATGGAACCACAATCTACTATATACAGTCGCGAAGCTTGAGGTGTTTTTTTTTTTTTTTTTTGCAAATCTCGTGATAAAGCGCTCCAAGCGGTTAGCAACTAGAAACAATAGACTGTCCATGGTCGACTTTGGACTGTGTCGTATTTCTATCGAGTGCTAGCTCGTTGCGTATTTCACATTGATGCTTGTGAAATGTTCGTTATTGGTTGTAATGAAAATCTTAATGGCTAAAATATAAAAATTGGAATAATAATATGGGACAAGAAGGAGACGTTTGTAGTGATATAAATTGTAGCAACAGTAAGAGAAAGAGACCAGAGTTATCCTTTTTCCGATATCCGAAAGATTCAGAAAGGTTCCTGGGTTTCCACAAGAATGCTGTGCAGAAACAAAACTGTTAATTTGAAGTTCTTTGTGACTGTTAGAATACATTATATCCTTAAATTTCACAATGAAATGTTTCAGTCTAACCGAAAGGACATTAGATACCGGTTAAAGTTCTGTCACTTAGGCTGCTAAATTTCCAGAGAAATAAAGGTTAGGTCTACTTTTTTTTTTCAGAGGATATATTTTTAATTGTAGCTATTAATTTTGTTATTATTTTTATGTGTTATTTTACTAAAGACGTAGAAAAATTAAGTTTGATTTAATGAAATTTATTGATCACGTTTTATTTTCAATTCTGGTGGGATTATTATTGCTTAGGCCTACTTTTTTCTTCAAAGGATATGTTTTTAATTATAGCTGTTAATTTTGTTGTTATTTTTATTTGTTGCTTTACTAGAGACGTAGAAAAAGTCTGTTACAATAAAATTTATTGATCACGTTTTATTTCCAATTCTGGTGTGATTATTATTGCTTAACCTCATCCCACTTTGTTAACTACGTAAGCCTACACTACAAGTACCGGTACACGTAAGTTACTCCATTAATACATATTTCCATTATTATTGTTGTAAAGAGAAATGCAAATTAATATTTATTGGTTTCATAGTTAATTATCGCTATAATCTTGAATGAGTGAAGCTATTATAGTGAATTTCAGTTCGTTTTGCACAAACAAAAAGTATATTAGCTTATTTCTTGCAGGTATCTTCGAGTTTATGATGGAATTTAATATACTTCATTAAAATAATACATTAACTTTATGCATTTAAAATTTCAATAATGGAAGGTAGGTGTTAATTTTTCCAAAAGAACACGACAACGAAAGTGTAACATATTTTGTCGGCTGCTAGGAGAGAGAGATCTGCGATGATGAGGCGATAGTAGCGATCCTAGTGGTGGGCAACTACCCATGTTTGCATTTTTACTACATATTGAGCTTCGCGACTGTATATAGTAGACTGTGATGGAACCTTGTGTGCATAATTATGTCTTTAATATTATTTCTCTTTGAATTCCGCTTAGAGTTTGAAAGTATTAGTTGGACGAAAGTAAGGTTAAAAACGACATAGTTTTCGTGCTGTGAACAGAGTTCATCTCTCCCATCGCTATAAAATATTGTACACACAGTTCTATTAACCTTTTCCCTAGAATTAAAGCACTGGTTGTTATTATATTATTAATAACAAAGACAAAATATGTGTGTCGCGATATCGTGGGCGTCCAGTAAAGTGTGTCGTCAGTCAAACAAGACTGGGAATCACTGCCTGAAGTATTACAAATAGCTGAATTCAGTTATAATTTGCAGTTCATGCCTTTGTGTGTAGCAGAGAAAATCTGCGTGTTTAAATTAAAAATTACTAATGGCTCTTCTGTCATAACACACATTTAACAGAAAATTTCCGTAATCTATTTCATTTCACATGTTTTGGTTATGTGTACTTTATGTAAGAACCTGCCTACAAAAACACACACAAACACAGACACACATATGTCAAGGAAGTGTAAACATAGTACACAGTTAATTCTTAATAAAAAACTATATAAATTTTCCCTTGTACCTCACATTGTACAGTTGATTGTTTCTATTTCGATTACACCAGCGAATAGAGATTATAAAGAATGGACACTCCGCGTCGGTACCTTTGATGTAGACGGACTGATTTCAATACCTTCAAGCCAGCTAAAGCGTGAGATTCTGCTTTCTCCCTAGAGTTGGCGCTGACATCACACCAGCTAGCAGTCGACACAGCGGAAATACAACACATATAATTAATACATCTAGGTACATTATGTACTCAAATAAAATAAATTGGATCCATAAAATAATAAATCCTTTATTTACTTTATAATGGGAGTTGAGACGTTGACCCCAACAACAATTAAAATATGTAATGATTTCATAGCACTGAAAAAAAAAAAAAAAAAAAAACTCTTACGAGAAGTAAAACAATATACCTATATTATATTATATACAAATATTAAACGAATTCGATACTTAATTTTATAATGTATTATATCTGAAATATAAAATATGATTATTACAACTAGTTTGTCACTGAGAAATAAGGAAAAGCTGTTAACTTGAATTTATTTGAAGCAAAGCGTTACTGGATTATGCAATAAAGTAGGCGATGTTTGGATCCTGTGTCTCAATTCTCTTCTCAATGATTATCTTAGCGTATGCTCGATTACATTACCTCTAGCGCTTGAAAGTGGAACTAACCGCTGGCGCACAGAGAAACAAAACACAGGAAAATTCGCCCAGTGTCCATTCTTTATAATCTCTATTCGCTGATTACACCTTTCAGTTGCGATGGATGTGATCAAGACGGAACCCACAGTCGACCCGTTGGCTATACAGACAAATGACAACACAGATGTGGAACAGGAAAAGAAGAAGCCTGTATCACAGGTAAAGTGAAAATCATTGCTATATCATGTATGCGACGCAAGAGTATTCTCGCGTCATATGACGGAAGTATTCCCAAATAATATTCATCTCGGAATATGTATGGTAAGGCTTTCCTGTGTTAATTTCAGCGTACCTCGTTTACATGTTTCGACCTATTTATGGGTCATCTTCAGAACTGATCGTTGTTGGTCTTGGCGTCACTTGTTCTGTTTCCTGTGAGGGTGTGTTCCTGTGTTATAGTGTAGAGTTAAAGAGTGTGTGCGTTTTGAAGTTGAGTTGCGTGTTGAGAATTTCGTTGGGGTGTGTTTTTGTGTGTCTGTATATTTCATATTGTTCTAGTGTGTTTAGTTTCTGGCTTTTTGGTTGGATGTGTAGTATTTCCATGTCTGTGTTGATGTCTCTGTGGGTGTGGTTAGCATTTGTGATGTGTTCTGCATATGTGGAGGTGTTTTGTAATTTTGTTATGGTTGTGATGTGTTCTTTGTAACGTGTTTTAATGATCTGCCTGTCTGTTCTATGTAGAAGTTGTTGCAGCTGTTACATTTGAGTTTGTATACGCATGCGTGGTTGTATTTGTTTGTTTGTGTTGTTTGTGTGTGTTGCATTCCGAACAATGGTACACAGACTACTCAACATACCAATGAACCAACAAGATTAAATTAAGAGCTAAACACAATCAAATATATAGCACAAGAAAACGGATACAACCCTAACATAATAGACAACATAATACGTAAGATAAAACATGATCACAAAAAACATAAGAATACAACACAAACACAAGAACACAAAAAATACATCACACTAACATACGAAAACAAAAAAACACACAAAATTGCAACCTCATTCATGAAATTAAATTACAACATCGCATACAGAACAAATAACACTCTACAAAAACATCTCAACACACAAACAAACAAATACAACCACACAGGTGTATACGAACTCAAATGTAACACCTGCAACAACTTGTACATAGGACAAACAGACAAATCATTTCAAACACGTTACAAAGGACACATCACAGCCGTAACAAAATTACAAAACACCTCCACATATGTAGGACACATCACAAATGCTAACCACACCCACAGAGACATCAACACAGACATGGAAATACTACACATCCAACCAAAAAGCCAGAAACTAAACACACTAGAACAATATGAAATATACAGACACACAAAAACACACCCCAACGAAATTCTCAACACGCAACTCAACTTCAAAACGCACACACTCTTTGACTCTACACTATAACACAGGAACACACCCTCACAGGAAACAGAACAAGTGACGCCAAGACCAACAACGATCAGTTCTGAAGATGACCCATAAATAGGTCGAAACATGTAAACAAGGTACGATGAAATTTAACATAGGAAAGTCTTACCGTACATATTCCGAAGTGATGCATTGTTAAAAGTTGTGTAATCAAGATGAATATTCATCTGACCAAAGAAAGTAAAGCATGGTGTTTTTCGTCTTATTTGCCATCATATCCAATGTTATTGATATATTTTGCTTTTCTGACACTTTACTTGTACCTTCCAAAATTGTTTTTATGCCAGAGCAATGGAGTATGAGAGACTAAGATGGAGAACGTTGTGCGTGGGTAAAAGAACACTCTTTGTACTCTATCCCTTTTCCAGAATCATAAAAATTTAAGCAAATATATACATATATATATATAGGCTATTTTTAAGTACTTTTGTTCTTCATGGCTACACATAACTATATACCGATAGCTTCGAACCGATTGAGATGTGCAGAAGCTGGTATCCGTTGCAAACTGTTCTCATAATAGTGGGTCATCCAATTATATTCTGACCAGAACTTCGACTGGTATTGCGCCAGCCAATAACCTTTTCCTTCCCACTGGCCACGCAATACATGACTCCGTGTTTCAGCAGTTACTTGTCATGCTAGAGTGACTGCCAAATAAATTCCAATGCATTTTGTAAGTTATGTACTCACCCATGTGACGCAAGGAGATGCTGGAACTGCCTGCCTTCATTTTTCATACATTATGGCACCTGCTTAGGAGGTTTCTTAGTGGAATTTTCTAGGCATGCAATGTCATCAAAAGTTTCTTCTCTATCTCGTAGATTTCGCTTCTTAACCCAGATAAGACTGACGTCCTATATATAGGACACCGGACGTTTCACACAAATATGTTAATAACAATGACTATGACAGACTAAATATAAGAAAAAAAAATTGGAGGCAATTTATAACACATAAGGATTATGGTATCATGATTGCCGACTATGAAAATCTTACACAGCAATGTTAAAAAAATAAAACGTTCCGTCCTATCTTATCTGGGTTAAATTGAACACTTTCCGTATCCCTAAATTTATTTATTAATTAATTAATCGTATCACAACTTGAAACTCGATCACCAGGGACATTTTCGTGACATAATATCCTGACGACATGAGAGATTTTGTGCTGATATACCAATATAAACACCCGATGTACAGTAAAATATTTAGGCCTATTATTTGGTATTTGTTCCTAATTTCAAAGGCATGTTGGTTCCAATAAGTATCCCTACGGCATATCCAGTGAGGGCAGTAATCGAAGAATCGACATAATTGCATTTAAACCTCCCTCTCTTGAAGGTTACATCATAGACCCTACTGTGAGATTCGAATCGCACGAAGACCAGCCAGAAGAAGTACACGAGGAAAAAAGGAATATATATGAACCTTCCATGAGTTTTTATAAGGACAAATACCATCTGGAATCCATCGTCATTATGGGACTAATGATAGGAGCCCGTGGGACCATACCCCTGTTCCTAGTCGACTTCTGCAAATCTTTCGGCCTGCATAAAAATATTTTAAGAGATCTAACAATTGCAGCAGTCAAAGGCGCAATAGATGTTTTCAGGCATCATACATATGGACCATGACTAATTCGCATCTCCTTGACGTTACTTCGTTTAATATCATGTGTTTCAATATAATTAAAATTGTTATTTTTCACTCTAACAACAATGTATCACTAAGCCTCAAGGCATTTACTCTATTGTATCATGGTACTCTTTGTCGATGGCAACCTGTAGTGGTTACAGGAAGAAATTAAAATAATAATACAATTTAAAAATATATGGGTCAAAGTTACTTAGCAAGACAATCATTCACGTCATAAAATTATGACACATGGCCAATTATTAGTCATTTCCTTTGTGCGTTAAGGTTTGAGTTCTATTCTGCTAGAAATTTTCATCTCTAATTTGTCGCCTAAGTTGAGGGAGTAAGCCAATGACTGCCATGCAGAATCAAGTTAATAGCTATTACACATAACGTGCACTTTAATATAGCTAAACAAATGTATTCACTATGTGTTTATGTTCTGTAGGAAGGATATTTATCGCATCTGGAAGTGAGTGACATGAAGACAGAATGCGCGGACCTCAATTATGATATAAAAACAGAGATAGAATTTGAAGACACCACTACAGTGACTATTAGCTTTCCTATGGTGAAATCGGAAGTTGATGTAAGTATTCACTCTAAGTGTACATATATGCTAGCACTGCATTTTACATATGTTAGAACAGTTATGAGTAATATTGTCGAATAGTGTCAATTTTTTTCAAATTAATTTTAAAATAACTGTGTAAAAATAAGTTATTATTAATTGAAAACTGTGTGGTACGGGTGTGACCAAATTAGGACACATACATACGCGTGCATACATCTTTCCACAAACAAAAAAAAATTGTGAATCAGCTGATGGTTCGTGAACAATTTGTGTAATACAGTATGTTGAATATTTTAATTCATTATACTTGAGAAAAGTTCCAAAAAGTTACTGAATTTAAATACTTATGAAGTATAGTTGATGAACCAGGCTTATTTGGGACACAAATTGAACATAGACTCGTTTTGGCAAATAAGTGTTACTACTCCCTTCATAAATTCCTTAGTTCCAAACTACGAGGGGGATCCAGGAAATAACGACCGCTTTGTTGTAATAATTAAAAAAATATGTATTTGTTTGAAAAAACAAAGTCTGTTACATAACTGAAGCTTCCTTTACTTCTCTACATAATCACCACCTACATTTAAACATTTGTCGTATCTGTTCACTAGCTTTAGAATTCCCGTGTTATACTCCTCTGCCGCCAGTTCATTAAGCCAGGTGTTCACTGTCTTCTTCAACTCTTCATCACTTCCAAAACGCGTACCACCCAGAAAGTCTTTCAGCTTAGTGAAAAGGTGAAAATCGCTAGGAGCAAGGTCTGGACAATAGGGCGGATGATCAAAGATTTCCCAACCGAATTGATCCAGCAATTCTCGAGTTGAAGCAGCAGTGTGCGGGCGGGCGTTGTCGTGAAGAAGCACAACTCCTCGCCTCTTGTTTTGGATGGCTTGCCGTAGTTTTCGTAAAGTCTCACAATAACGATTTGCATTGATCGTAGTGCCTTTTGGCGTGAAATCCAGCAAAAGAACACCTTTGCGATCCCAAAAGACAGTAGCCATGACTTTTTGTGTTGAGAGAGTCTGTTTGAATTTTCTCGGTTTCTTGGGTGATGAGGGATGATGCCACTGACGTGATTGGCGCTTGGTCTCTGGGGTGTTGTGAGACACCCAGGTCTCATCACCAGTCACAATTTGATATGTGTGTGATATCGCATCAAGAATGTCAATGCTGAGGCCATTCTCTGAATTTTTGTGTTGGTCACTCAGTTGCCGTGGAACCCATCATGCACAGATTTTGTGGTAGCCAAGATGTTGCGACACAATTTCACCAAGCAAAGAACGAGAAATGTCAGGAAATGCAATATGCAATTCGTCGAGTGATGTGCGCCTGTCTTGCAAGATTCTGTTGTTCACTTTAGTCTTCAGGTCTTCTGTGATGAGTGATGGGCGTCCGGGTCGAGTTTCATCGTGGACATTTGTTCGCCCATTGTTGAACATTTCGCACCATTTTCTCACATTTCTTTCATTCATTACAGTATCACCATACACTTCTTTCAATTGCCGGTAAATTTCTGCAGGTTTCAAATGTCCGGCATTCAAAAATCGAATCACACTCCTCACCTCACAGTCGGCGGGATTATCAATCACGTCGTTCATTTTGAAGTAACACAAAATGCACAATGGCGACTTGTTGCAACCAGTACTCACAGCATTATAAGAACACATGTTAAGGAAGCCAGTTGACCTTCAAACAAGGAAGGGGAGTCAGCTGCGCGGCGGGTATGCGCGAACGGTCGTTATTTCCTGGATCCCCCTCGTACTTTCTAGATTATCAAAATTAAGATGCTATAAAACTATAAGCCTACCAACTCTCCTCTATTGCTGTGAAACTTGGATATTAAAAAAAATCCATTTTTACTTTTGAGAACAAAATCTTGAGGAAGATTTTTGGTCCCATTCAAGAGAGAATTTTGAACAACAGGGAACTAAGCGATATTTATAAAGATCCAGACATAATTGCCTTAATACTACGTTGGCTTGGACAGATTCTACAGCGTGATGAAGTCTCTCTTCTACGAAAAGCTTTCGACTATTCTCCAAGATGTAAGAGACCTCTTGGTAGACCTCGTCTCCGTTGACAGGACCAAGTATATGAAAATCTTTCTACAGGGGAGAACGACAAGAAGATGCAGAGAACAGAGACGAATGGCGATATATCGTGAATGAGGCTAAAAACCTCTTATGATTTGAAATACCCTAAATTGGTTGATTGATTCATTGATTGATACTTGAAAATATTAAACAAAAGTGTTCAAAATCATAACATAACTTCCACTGTCATGGGTCACTTATGTGACAATGTAATGTCACGGGTGTGACGAGTATGTACCTATTGAAATAAATAGTGGAAGAATGTTGGAAAAGCAATTAAAATACAGGAGAATCCTTTTTGACTGGCACCTAAACGACAAGGCAAGTTCTGGATACGTGAGTTTGCTGGATGATTGATTAGGCCTATAACCCTCGTACATAGAAAAAACAAATCGTATTTCATTATAGCAAATATTGAAACTGCAGCCATATGAAGCTTATTTCTCTATCACTTGCTCACAACTGAATAAACATAAAAAAAACTGTGGATTTTCCTTATTAAAGCACATCACACAACAATATGATACACTAAACCGTTGGTTCGAATATTCACTGAAAATGAAAGTTCGTGCCAACTTCTAATGTGGCAACACTGACGGCCCGAACACAACTAACTAAACATAAAAACTGTGTGGATTTACTTTATTACAACACATTACCCAACACACATAATACACAATTTTATCCATTTTGAATCTTGCGTACACTACTTTCAACACTTGAATATATGTAATTGATTAATTAGCGGACTTACTCGTGTTATTTATGTAAGTTTGTGCGGCTTACAGCTGTTTCGGTGCTTCATCACACCATCCTCAGAGCCTACTAGATCTCGGCGTTATCTCGAAATTCTCTGCCTGTTATGTGGGTGCGTTTGATTGTTGAAAGGTGTTGAAAAGTGGAGGCAAATAGTGTGTGTGTACTGAAATTGATCTGTGTGTTGAGAATTTGATCGGGGTGTGTTTTAGTGTGTTTGTATATTTCGTATTGTTCTAGTGTGTTGAGTTTTTGGTTCTTGGGTTGTATGTGTAGGATTTCCATGTCCGCATTTATGTTATTGGATGTATGGCTGGCATTGGTTATGTGATCGGCGTAAGTAGATGTATTGTGTCCTCTGGTTATTGCTTTAATATGTTCTTTGTAGCGTGTTTGGAATGATCTGCCTGTCTGTCCTATGTAGAACTTGTTCAACTATTACATGTGAGTATGTATACACCTGTGTGGTCGTATTTATTTGTTTGTGTTTTTTGTGTGTAGAGATGTCTTTGTAGTGTGTTTTCTCTTCTGTATGCTATGTTGTATTTCTGCTTTCTGAATGAAGATGCGATCTTATGTGTGCTTTTGTTTTCATATGTTAGTTTGATGTATTTCTTGTGTTGTTGTGTTTGTGTTGTGTTTTGCATGTTTTTTGATTTTGTTAAGTTTTTGTTTTGTCTTTCTTATGATGTTGTCTATTATGTTTGGATTGTAACCGTTTTCTTGTGCTATGTATTTGATTGTGTTCACTTCTTCATTGTAATGTTGTTGGTTCATGGGTATGTTGAGTAATCTGTGTACCATTGTCCTGAATGCAGCATGTTTGTGTTGTATGGGGTAGTTAGATGTGTTGTGTATGTGTGGTGGTGGTTGGTTTTATGTATGTTTTGAAAGTGTGTTTGTTGTCAATTTTTGTTATGGTGATGTCTAGGAAATTTATGGAGTTATTGTTTTCAAGTTCTAATGTGTATTGAAGTTTTGGGTGTAATTTGTTTATGTATTGGTGTAGTTTGTGTATTTGTCTTTTGTTTCCTTTGCATAGTATGAGTATGTCGTCTACGTATCTGTGCCAGTATATTATGTTGTCTACATATTGTTGTGTTCATTGTTGAGTATATGTTTGTTCTATGTTGTGTAAAAATATCTCTGCTACTATGCTAGATATGGGTGATCCCATTGGCAATCCTTCTGTTTGGGTGTAGTATTTGTTGTTGTGTGTGAAATAGTTTTGCTTTGTTATGATGGCTGTGATTTGGATGATTTCTTGGATGTGTTC
Source organism: Periplaneta americana (assembly GCF_040183065.1). NCBI lineage: Eukaryota > Metazoa > Arthropoda > Insecta > Blattodea > Blattidae > Periplaneta > Periplaneta americana. The sequence goes on from NC_091132.1 coordinate 162,163,759, forward strand.
TTGTGGTGTGTTGTTGTCTATGAGCATTTGTTTTGGTATCTGGAATGTGTCTTGTATTGGTATTTTAGTGTATAAGTTAGTGATATCGAAAGATGCTAGTGTTGCACTGTGTGGTATGTGTTGTTGTTTTGTTTTGTTGACTAGGTCTATAGACTTTTCTAATGTTGCAACACTAAATAAACATAAAAACTTCGTGAATTTTCTTTGTTAAAACACATCACAGAGTACAAATAATACAACAATTTTAGGTTCCAATATTCACTGAAAATTAAAGTCCGTGCGAACTTTCTAATGTGGCAAAACTGACGGCCCACACTGTGGCAATTTGGCAGATTTAAACTTTTTTTCTTTTTTGCCCCGCCAAAAGTGCCGTTGTTTTGCTATCGGTTGTTATATGTGTCCTTGTTACGAGGCATTTTGCTGTATATGTTAGGAGTAAAAAAAAAATCAAGTCTTACGCAGTTTGTGTTCACTTATTGAAAAACCACAGCTTGCTAACACAAGGAAAGTAATAGCTAGCTTGAAATTTCTTTGATAAATGAAAATAATAAGGATAAAAAATACTGATGTCGGAACTAAAATCAAAGAAATATATTTGGATATTCTGAATATGATGAATCTCGCTATTTCAAGTCGCAATAAAGTGAAATCTTTTTCGTATTTCATGTTGTATGTATGGTACATAGATTCTCTCTAAATGACTCCAACCATTCTGAATAACCAATAAATAATTATTATATTATGTTTATGTGGCCAACATTGATGTAAGTATATTCAGAAATATCTTGGTTATTACCAATTGAAATTTCCTGTCTTACCTTCAACACAATAAATGTCATTTCCTAACATAAAACTAAATAATTGAAAGAAAGATATTGATTTCACCTGATCTGAACAATTACTTGATTTTGTCACAAAACTGGTAAAAAATACGGTTTCCTTTCATTTGAATTTCACGAGGATCCAAAATTTTAATAAAATTGTTATGTGTATTAACAAATAGTGCCATCTTCCATCGTTCGATAAAGTTTATTGTCTTTTCATTAGATGATGCTTTCTGATCATGCCACACACTACATGTAAATAAGGTTACCTGTTTATGTCTTCAATGAGCTGCCTGAATTTCATCTTTCGTTATTAGGGAAAAGTTCTTCGCAAAATCAACCTGCATAACGACCTCATTTTCTTTAACCTTCTTTTCTCAGGAATGAAAATATTCATATTGTTTCTTCTTTATCCAACGTATCTTTTAAATGCTGATAACAGTGACAACTGATTCTCTGGTTCTTCGACAATTTGAGGGAAATTTTTGTCCCTCCACTATCTCCACTCCATTGCCTCCGTGGCAAGATTTCATCTTGATTGACATCAGTTAACAAATGCTACAGGTCTTGTATAAACAGACCGAATTTTCCATTCATGCATTTGTCGTTACTGTATGCTGTATGGTCCATATTCCGGATCTTTTTATAACCTCCTGGATTTACAGTTATAATATCAGCATTTATAGTATTTACTAGATTTTTTTCTGCCGTATCTTTTTATCTGCCATGGATTCAGTATCTTCAAATATCTTACAATTCTTCACAAAGACGAAAAAATTCCAGGTTCCATGCTTCAATCTATTTCAAGTTAAGAATCTTTTCAAGCAGCTGGATCGATCTGTGTTACTTATTATGTTATAGTAAAATTGAATAAGTGCAATTTGCATGTTTGGAAGCAAAGCCTTTATTTTACACTTCTTATGTGAAAAGAACAAGCAATTTGTGTCTACGTATTTTTGTGGACCTGTACAGATCTCATGCACAAATTTGCAAGTTTGAAAATTTGGTTCAAATAATTATCTAAATTTCTCGTCATTATTTACTTACTTTTCCAGGAAGATTTGTTCGATGTTGACAGAGTTCAGCAAGAACTCAAAGCTGAAATCTCTTCAAAGGAGGATGAAGTGTTCCCTGAGAGGTGAGTGAATTGTGCTGGTTATGCTTCTTTCAGTCTTTGACAACTTCATTTAATGAAGTCTGACATAAATTTTATAAGGCTTAAATTAATAATACAGTAAAACCTCCATAAGACACGCCCGCTTATTTCGCTATCCCGTGTAATACGCTTTTTTGTCCGGTCCCTGCACATTTCATATTTAACGCCTTTATAAAATACCCCGTTTGTTGCGCTCAAGTCCTGCATAATACGCTGTTTTTGTGGAATATTTTTTATGTAATTTTCAGCAATGTACTGTAACAGCAATGAAACATCTTGGTCACTGAACTCACAGGTGCCATTAACCTGAAAAGTTTTGGTATTCGACCCTTTACCTGCACATTTAAACCTTCAAACTTCTTGTTACGCTCTCTTATTCGACTCTTTACCTGCGTGCTTAAAGCCTACACACAGTTACAATACCTCACCCTCTTGCTAACCATCTCTCTCAAACAGCATTCCTCACTCGGCCGTAATAAAATTCTGGAAATTTCTGATGGGCAGTTTGTTGTCCTTTAGTGTATTGAAGTGTCTGGGAATGTGATTACAATGAGTGTTAAACGAAAAGCGCTTTCTCTGTCGGAAAAATTGGAAATCTTACGAAAGTACGATGAGAACAGTACTCTTCCTCAGAAACAACTCTCTGATTCATTAGGAATCCCATCATCGATATTAAGAATGGTAATAAAAAATCGCGACTCTATCACTACAGTTACGACGTTGTCGGGAGGATATAACCGCAGGAAACTGAAGTGTGGTAAATGTGAGGACTTGGAGAACACGCACACGGCAAACAACTATAAATTACTTTTTTTCCGAAAGAATTAAGTACAATATATATCGTAAATGTCTTTGACGTACAGTACAGTAATTACATAATGGAGTAATACTATATTACCTTTCATTAATCATGTATTTCAATAAAGAAAAATGCTAATAGATACTGTATATAAGTCATAATTATTATACCCGCCAATACTCCGTCCCGGTTAATACTTGGTTTACACCCGGTCCCTTGAACAGCATCTTATCGGGGTTGTACTGTATCTGCTGCCTTATTATTCTGCTGTCCTGTGGGAACCATGATTTCTCAACGTGTAGGATCATATGGCATTACTTTGATTGGTAACATTTCTACTGCAGCTGCAATCCCTATGAGTCGAGCTAGTTGACTATTTTTTGTTCTGTGCAATTCGAGTGCGTAAAAGTTCCGACGACTTTTTATTCACCTGGTACATATATTTTTACAACCATTGCTTGGTTGCATCTGTTCATCTCCCCCTTCGTACTTCGCTGCAGTGTAGCATTGTGTCCGCTTCAGGTTATCATATTATGAATGCAAGCATCTTCATCTTAAATAGCTATTTGTTATTGATATTGTTCCATGATCTTTGAAGCATATCCTTGGATGTGCTGTGGAAGTAAATGCTTCTACTCCATACCTATTAATTAATATATCTAGGTAGTGAAGATGGCGTTTAACACGGCACACCATTTAGACAAAATCTTCGTGCAACTTAATTGAACATGGGTTTTCAATTCGATTTTTTTAGTATTCTCACCAGATTGCATGCATACACGCATTGAAAATTGAACAGTATAGGTATGGATTTAATCTAGCGTAATGTAGGCGACTGTATATGGAATGCCTGCAGTTCACTCATGATGAGTACATTTCCATTTATAAAGCCAGAGATGTAGGAAATACATAACAGATTCAAATTCTTTTCCACATTGGAGAGAAATGAAACCTAAACATTATTATTATTATTATTATTATTATTATTATTATTATTATTATTGTTATTATAAATAAAACAATAAGTTCTAGCTGTCTTTTATTTGCGGATGATCTCAAAATCTTTCGTAAAATTAATAGTTTGGCTGATTGTCAAATTCTACAAAATGACATTAATTCAATTTCGCGATGGTCTGTTGAAAGTGGAATGAAAATTAATCTATCCAAAACTTTTGTGATTTCCTTCTCACGGAAAACTACTTCCTTAAATTTTAACTATTCTCTTAGTAATGTCATAATTACTAAGAAAAATAGTATTAGAGATCTTGGTGTCATACTTGATTCAAAATTATATTTCCATCATCATGTGCAATATATTTATACCATTCATTAAGAATGCTTGGTCTAATTAGATGTATAACTTATTCTTTTTCTATTCCGATGTGTCTCTTAATTTTATACTATACAATGGTTAGATCCAAGCTTGAATATGCATCTGTTGTATGGAACTCCATTACTTCCACTGAGTTGGAGAGTAGTCAAAGAAAATTTATTTCCTTGTGTTCATATATATTTTTACCAAATTCCGATGACTATAAATGTGAGATTAACTGTAAATATTTTAACTGCTGCAGTTTATTTGCCAGACGTCAAGATCTTGATTATTTATTTTTTTGTAAAGTCATTAAGGGTGATATTGATTGTGAATCCTTCATAAGCAATATCAGTCTTCGTATTCCTGCTAAGGGTTTAAGATTTCATAACATTTTTATAATAGAAATTCAAAATCTCTCTCTCCGGTCTGCAGATGTATAAAATATGCTAATTTGCATGGATTAAGCTTGGATCCATTTAATGTGTATTATACACCTTTTGAGTTTATCATGATATATCCTTACTTGTTATTTATTGTTAGATATTGCTATTTATTTTGTTGCATTTGGTCAAAGATTATTGATGACTATTATATTGATTGTATTCCATCTCACTGCCATTTCTGTCATTCTCATCATCATTTCCTCTGTTTTGTTTTGTATCTTTTTTTAAACTGTAATTGGCCTTGTGCTGTTGTTGTGCACGTTAAAATGCTAAATAAATAATTAAATAAATAAATAAATAAATTATAATTGTTATTATTATTATTATTATTATTATTATTATTATTATTATTATTAGTGCTCCAGCTTGGTGGTTGGGTGAAGGGCTAACAACCCATCACCATAAAAAAACAACTTTTTACGAATCCCTACAATAAGGTTTTGAGATTTGGCACTTGGAACGTAACTAGTGGCATGTAGCACGTATGGGCAAATCCAGAAACGCATATAGAGTGTTAGCTGGGAGACCGGAGGGAAAAAGACCTTTGGGGAGGCCGAGACGTAGATTTTTATTTTTATTTTATTGGGTTATTTTACGACGCTGTATCAACATCTAGGTTATTTAGCGTATGAATGAAATGAAGGTGATAATGCCGGTGAAATGAGTCCGGGGTCCAGCACCGAAAGTTACCCAGCATTTGCTCGTATTAGGTTGAGGGAAAACCCCGGAAAAAACCTCAACCAGGTCACTTGCCCCGACAGGGATTCGAACCCGGGCCACCTGGTTTCGCGGCCAGACGCGCTGACCGTTACTCCACAGGTGTGGACTCGAGACGTAGGTGGGAGGATAATATTAAAATGGAATTGAGGGAGGTGGGATATGATGATAGAGACTGGATTAATCTTGCACAGGATAGGGACGGATGGCGGGCTTATGTGAGGGCGGCAATGAACCTTCGGGTTCCTTAAAAGCCATTTGTAAGTAAGTATTATTATTATTATTATTATTACTATTACCATTACCATTATTATTATTATTATTATTATTATTATTATTATTATTAGCATTATTATTATTATTATTATTATTATTATTATTATTATTATTGTTATTATTCGATGTTGCCATGTGGTTGTTTTGATACAAATGTAACTGTTAGTTCTGTGAAGAAATTTTACAATTCTAAATTTCAATTTCTTGGATCAAATTTCTGCACATTTTGAGGACAAAAATAAAATTCTTGTTGTATTTTATTTACATAATACACTGTTCTCCTAAATAGAATGAGCATTTTCGGAATTAAATCAATGGCTTTCCCAAAAACATACTTTGAAATATTTCGTCTATTTGTAGTCTCCTAAGGAGGCAAAAACGAGCAAAATTGTGTTAAACTTTGTTTGAAATATCTCAATAAGTCTAAATTAATGCCATTACTTATAGTTCAGCCTGTAAATATATACGTGTATATAATCAATTCCTCTTGTAAATACTAAACTATGAGCCGATTTGGCCAGGCTTATTTAACTTTGTCACTTCAAGTCTTTCTAATCGACACTTAAACAGAAATTGAAATTCACCAACACAAATTGAGATTTAAGCTATCATTAAACTACATCTAAGTTAATTGGTCAATATTTGGTCATTTAAATAACTAATCCTGTATTAACGACAGGAATTTTCATCATTGTGATTAGAAAGATGGGCTTTATTTATTTGAAAACAAAGATTTCTGACGATGGCCGAGGATAATTTCCAAAGGAGAAGATTATTTTAATGCATTGTACGGAAAATATTTTCAAAGGCTGTTTAGTCTAAGCAACACATAAGCATTCTATATTTTGAATACTGCAGAACATGATTTAGAATTTATAACTGATAGTTAAGCACGGCACTTCATAATTTTATTTAAATTATACAATTATTGAAACTTAATCCATCTTTGGTTGTCTAAAACAGTGGCTCCCAACTTTTTTGACTGACGACACACCCTACTGAATGTTCACTGTATCGCAACACACTTATTTGTTTTTAATAACAATAATAATAATAATAATAATAATAATAATAATAATAATAATAATAATAAAAGACAGGAAGCAAATCGTACACTTAGGAATAAAAAGAGAGATTACTTGAAGGAAGAACTGAATGAGTTAGAAACAAATAGTAAAAATAAATACATTAGAGATTTATATAAGGGCATAAAGGAATTCAAGAATGGATATCAGGCGAAGATAAACATGATCAAGGATGAGAATTGTGACTTGCTTGCAGACTCTCATTCATTACTGAACAGATGGAAAATCCATTTTGGGCAACTTCTAAATATACATAGGCCAAATAGAAATGATCGGAACGAAATTGAAATAAAAACTGCTGAGCCATTTATACCCGAACCCACACCTTCTGAAGTCGAAATTGCGATAGAAAAATCTAAAAATTATGTCTCCAGCAGAATTAAAACAAGAGGGTGGAAGCGCATTATCTAACAAAATGTATAAGCTTGTACTTGCTATATGGGAAAAGGAAATTGTACCAGAGCAGTGGAAGGTGTCCATAATCGTACCTATCTTTAAGAAGGGGGACAAGACTAACTATAGTAACTTTCGAGGAATATCACTTTTGTTGACGTCATACAAAATTTTGTCCAATATTATTTTGAGAAGATATTTTGTATTCGACAGATATTGGAGAAAAAATTGGGAGTATAAGGATACAGTGCATCAGTTATTCATAAATCTCAAAAAAGGCATACGACTCGGTTAAGAGAAAAGTTTTATATGATATTGTTATTGAATTATTTTGTTATTCTCATGACGAGAATATTGTACGAAATGCAAATAAAAAAATTGGAAATTTATCCTTTGAAGAGGTGGAAAAATTCAAATACCTGGGAGCAACAGTAGCAAATATAATTGATACTCGGGAGCAAATTAAACACTGATTAATATGAGAAATGCCTGTTATTATTCGGTTGAGAAGCTTTTGTCATTCAGTCTGCTGTCAAAAAATCTGAAAGTTAAAATTTATAAAACAATTATATTACCGATTGTTCTGTATGGTTGTGAAACTTGGAATCTCACTTTGAGAGAGGAACATAGGTTGCGGATGTTTGAGAATAAGTTGCTTAGGGAAATATTTGGGCCTAAGAGGGTTGAAGTTACAGGAGAATTGAGAAAGTTATACAATACAGAACTCCACGCATATTATTATTCACTTAACATAATTAGGAACATTAAATCCAGGCGTTTGAGATGGGCAGGGCATGTAGCACGTATGGGCGAATCCAGAAATGCATATAGAGTGTTAGTTGTGAGGCCGAAGCGAAAAAGACCTTTGCGGAGGCCGAGACGTAGATGGGAATATAATATTAAAATAGATTTGAGGGAGGTGAGATATATTGATAGATATTGGATTGATCTTGCTCAGGATAGGGACCTATGTCGGGCTTATATGCTGGTGGCAATGAATCTCCGGGTTCCTTAAATGCCAGTAAGTATGTAAATAATAATAATAATAATAATAATAATAACAATAATAACAGCCATTGCTTTTATTCTGGAGAAAAAAGATGGTGAAATACTATATAGAATATTTTGTAGCGATCAGAGAGATGATTACTGTTCACTGCACTGGAATTTTGTTTTTTGAAACTCCTTTTCGTCCAACTAAGACTTTCAAAATCTAAGCGGAATTCAAAGAAAAATTACATTAATAACATAGTTATTCACGCATATTTCGGTTTCAGGATGATAAATGCTAGAAAAAGGTGCCAGAAGGCCGTTCAAACGCGTTCCGCCAGAAGGAAAACGCTACTAATAACTTCTTTGTAATGTCAGACATCCAGTTTTGTAGATAGGTCGATGTTAACAAGTAGTCGAATATTACACAAAAAAAAGCAGCAACTGGAACGGCATTTGTCATTAGAAAAATAATATAATTATGTGTCAAGAATCCCAAGCTACTTATACTGAATGTTCGATAAATGATTTTTAATATTTTTATTGAAAACTCACTAATTTAAATTAATGTGAAGTCTGCGCTTGGTGCATTGCATAGAGTTTTCCCTATATGTGGCTTTATGGTTGACAGAGCTACAAGTAAATCATCCTCAAGGTACAACACTCTGTTCCTTTGTTTAGACTTCACTATTTTCGTGGTACAAAATGCTAATTAACACAATTATGACTTTCAAAACGGCAGTTATAAATTTTTTTAAATTTATTCGGCACCATCGACTGATTTGACAAAACATGTCCTCATATAATACACTCGAGATTTTGTTTATATTCATCGCCACGCCATGTAAAACCAAATTGCAAATATTCATCAATATATTTACGAAACGTAGTTGTTTTTTGTGAACCCTGAAGGGAATTTTCGTTCACATTATTTGAATGAGCGCTACTGTCATCTAACCCAGAACTTGATTGAGATTGTGTTTTTCGAAATAAAAATTGGTCCATGATGAATTGTGAAAAAAGCACTTTTGATAAAATAATCCCACTATGACCCGCTCACACGTATATACTGACACTGTTGAAAATATTCTTACGATTCTGATATCTGTTTATTACTAAGTGGGAAGAGTAAAGGAATTACTAAGCATTTTTGCACTGTTCACTTACATTGAATTATCGCCAGGCAGAAAAATTAAACTGAGCATTGTTGTAAGTGTTCAGTTTCATTGGTAAAATCTGTCTCAAAATAAAATGTACCATATCAAAGGTTTCCTTATAAATAAAAAAATGCGTTATGAAGAGACTTTCTGGATGGAATTAAATTTATTTTTCAATTTCAAAATTTCGCGATATACTTCATGGGGCTGCGCACCACACCGGTTGGGAACCCCTGGTCTAAAATACTGCAACTGTAGTAATATGAATAACATATTTATCATGAAGGCCTACACTAAAAGCCAGGTTATGAACCGACTAAACAGGAAGTAGTTGGCAGGGAGAGAGGAAAGTGCGGATAACTTCTGCAGCGATGACACGTTGAGTGTGGGGTGTTAGAGGGGGGAAAGGAGTACGGAACTTTTCATTGGACCTCACATGCAAATGTCGTCTGCAAACGAAAATCTGGCAACGGAATCACGTAGACAGTGTAGCCAAACTTCCCAGCCCATTTGCAGTACCACGTGCATTACGAGTCGCATTTCGTACCAGCGTCATTAGCTCGTGCTTTCTTAAGAACAGTAATTTTAATTACTAATATTGTTGATAGTGTTATCGAGAACTATATACAGTAATTATTTTAAAGATATCAGTGACAAATGCTGAATACGCTTTGAATCTCGCGCCACTCTGTGGTAACAGAGCTTATAAGGAAGCAACAGAACGTTGCTTCCGGTTTAGTTCATAACCAGGCTTTTAATATAGTTTTACCACAGTCTAGTATATGCAGTCCCGAAGCTCAATACGTTGTAAATATGCAAACATTAGATAGTTGCTCACCACTAGGATCGCTAATATCGCCTCATTACAGGCAATGCAAAATAGAACCGTCACAGTCTATTGTTTCTAGCACCCTCAAATCTCAAGCTTCGTGACTGTATATAGTAGACTGTGGTATTACGTTTGAAGGCGTTGGAATAGCGCAAATCGATCAAGTATTCCAATTTTGCTTGTTGCATGATATTTCATTCCTTCTATTTTGATATTATTCCGATTTTGCCTTAAATATTGCTGAAGACTTTGGAATGAGGTTTTCTTGCATTGCAATACCCTTGTACTTATTTCTAACCTTTCTTCTTTTCTTGTGAAGTGCACCCATCCGTGTTTTTCTTTTCGATTATTTTATTATGTTTTGAGGTTAGCTCTGTTCATGACGAATATATATATATATATATATATATATATATATATATATATATATATATAGGTCACTGCTTTCAATAACAGGGCGCATGGCCTTCGGAATTATGATATTGCTATAATTCCGAAGGCCATGATGACTTAATTGAGAATTGAATTAATTACTAATCACAAAAACTTAGGAATAAACCACAAACACAAGACCACAAAAAATACACCACACTAACATACGAAAACAAAAACACAACATTGGAGGCTCATTCCAGAAATTAAAGTACAACATCGCATACAGATCAAATAACACTACATAAACATCTCAACACACAAACAAACAAATACAACTACACAGGCTTACACAAACGCAAATGTAACACCTGCAACAACTTGTACATAGGACAGACAGGCTGATAATTTCAAACACGTTACAAGGAACACATCACAGCCATAACAAAACTGCAAAACACTTCCACATATGCAGAACACATCCCAAATGCTAACCACACACACAGAGACATAATCACAGACATGGAAATTCTACCATTTCAACCAAATGCCAGAAACTAAACACAATAGAAGAAAATTCAAATATACAGACAAACAAAAACACAGCCAAATGAAATTATCAACACACAACTCAATTTCAGAACACACACTCTTTGACTCTACATTACATTATACAAACACACCCTCACAGAAAACAATCACCAAAGGCGCCAAGTCCAGCAGGAAACAGTTCTGAAGATGGGCAATAACAGGTTGAAACTAGTTTACCAGGTACTGTAATATTTAACACGCAAAATATAGGATAATACAAATTTCGGAGTGATACTGTGTTAAAAGGTGTATAATTAATTTTATTTAAAATGTGTATTAGTTTGGGGAAATGCAAACAAATGAAACACCATTTAATATCTGTATTTAAGTTAAATTACAAATAGTTAATTTTGGATTAGTATCATTTTGGTAAAAAAGGCTCTAATTCCCAGTTTCTGAAAAGACAGTTACCTGTACATACAGAGTTATGTATGATTTAACGTGCTTAATTGTTTAAAATGAAACAACAGTTATTGTCATCTTTACAGTTATCTGTGCTTCAACTGGTAACTGTGCTTCGGCGTGTAGTTACCTGGCTGTTAGTACTGATTCGAACAAATATCGACATGCGACGTTACTGCATTATTGTTTTGTAAACTATAATAACCGATATTAAATAATATAGATCACAATAAATTGTTTTATTATATTATCTGTATAGTTTTTAAAATTTGGCGTTGTATTTACTTAACTTAAGGTTAATGTCTTACTTTCTATGACATATTAGGATAATAATGTGTGTTTGTAAACACAATTTCGAACATCCCAAGTTAAATTTTCGTCATCAACTAAAGATTCTATGTCGTCAGTCGAGAAGTATTTTATTCTTGGATGTTCTACCAATGCCAATCGTGTTTCGGACTCTGAAAAGTCGATTAGAATTCATCCAAGCATTCATATGGACGAATGTAAAATATTTTGACATGTTTATCAGAATGGCTGCCATAGCCACAAAGCTGAAAATAGTTGCAGTTTGGAAGCAGAAGTTACATCTAGCCCTCTTTTCAATAGTATTATTTACATCGAACATCACGCCAAATACCAACAATTATTGCTTTTTTAATCATATTATGATTGAGATGGAAGTGTACAAGTACACTATCGTTTATCACATGGTTCTTTGTTTAAAAAGCCTTGCACCTACTTGTACAGAGCTCACTGTGTACCTATCAGCCATATTAATGGTGAAAACTTCTGCAAACAAATTTAATTATAAATAACTAAAAAAATCACAAAGAAATACTAGTGGACAAGTCTATGGACGACAACAGATATTGAACTTTAAGTTACCTTTACTGTTAGTTACAAGCACTGATAAAACTAAATTCTACTTTCCGGAAACTCATGAAAGTTATCACTGCAGTTAAATTTATAAGACCAGTTAAGTAATTGAGAGTTAACTGAGGTGTACCAGACACTGGGCGTATTACAAATAAAGTAAGTTAAAATATGCGCCAATGGAAAAAAGTCCTCAAAAGTATAATAAAAGAAAAAATTTTACTATTATTATAATGATTTTTATTAATTTGCAGGATCCCTTTATAGCCAACAGAGCCAAGTTCCGGCATTTTCTAAATAATATTTCCTTTATGAAACTTATGCAGGTGTTTCCATTTTGTGCCACTATCTCCAAATAACATGCCGTAGTTACGAATTGTTTTGAGCTGCTTTTTTCAAGATAATACCACAGTCTACTTTATACAGTTGCAACGCTCAATACGTAGTAAGTATTCAAACATTAGATAGTTGCTCACCACTAGGATCGCTAATATCGCCTCATTACAGGCCATGCAAAATAATACCGTCACAGTTTATTGTTTCTAGTACCCTCAAAACTCAAGCTTCGTGACTGTATATAGTAGAATGTCATTGTACTACATTATGCTTAATATAGTCGAACTCCACTGCATTGATTATTGTGCACTCTAATTTATTTCTCTTTTCATATCAGGATTGTGAATAATATTGAGAAGCGTGTGTCACAAGATTGCGCCACAGTTGATCGTGACGAAGACCACAATGGTGACAATTCAAATATCAGTAACATAAATCATAGTTCTATCAAATGTAATTTATGGAATGAAGTTTTTGTAACAGCTCAAACAGTGAATGTTCATTTTGACATACATACAGACAAAAAGTCGTTCCAGTGTGATGTCTGTGGGAAGAATTTTTTAAAATCATGTGACGTAAAGAAGCATGCAGTCCTTCACACTGGAGGGAAGCCGTATCATTGCAATGTGTGTGAGAAATCATTTAGTAGGTCATGGAATTTTAAGATTCATGCACGTATGCATTCCGGGGAGAGACTATTCAATTGCGAGGTGTGTGGAAAATCTTTCTTACAATTGGCAGTATTAAAGAAACATTTACGGATACACAGTGGCGAAAGGCCTTTCAGATGCGAAGTATGTGGGAAGTGTTTCTCTCAGAAGGGACATTTGAAGATTCATGCATGGATACACACAGACGAAAGGCCATTCAATTGCAAGGTGTGTGGCAAGCGTTTCACTGAAAAATGCCATTTAAATACCCATGCACGCATACATACAGGCGAAAGGCCATTTAAGTGCGGAATGTGTGGGAAGTGTTTTTCGGAAAATGGATGGTTACGCAGACATGCTCGGGTACATTCTGGCGAGAGGCCATTCAAATGCAATGTGTGTGGGAAGTGTTTCACTGAAAAATGCAATTTAAGTACCCATTCACGCATACATACAGGCGATAGGCCATTTAAGTGCGAAATATGTGGGAAGTGTTTTTCTGAAAATGGATTGTTACGGAGGCATGCTCGGGTACATTCTGGCGAGAGGCCATTCAAATGCAATGTGTGTGGGAAGTGTTTCAATCAATCTGGACACTTACGTAAACATGCACGCGTGCACACGGGCGAAAGGCCATTCAAGTGCGAGGTGTGTGGCAAGTGTTTCATGGAAAAGGGCAATTTAAGGACCCATGCTCGCATACATACACGCCAATGACCACTTAAGTGGGAAATTTGAAGGAAGTGGTTTTAGGGAAAATGGAAAGTTATGCAAGCATGCTCGGGTACGTACTGGCGAGAGGCCATTCAAATGCGATGTGTGTTGGAAGTGTTTTTCGCAATAGGGACAATTGCGCAGACATGCACGCGTGCACACAGGCGAAAGGCCATTCAAATGCGATGTGTGTGTGTGTGTGTGTCGTAAGTTTTTTTTTTTTTTTTTTTTTTGCTACCGGGTCATTTAAATAAAGATGGATAAGTAAGGAAATACAGATGCGATGTGTGTAGAGACTGTATATACAGACGATACACAATATAATACGACTATTCCGAAATCTACATAACACTAAACTTCCCCACACAGTCGAAAGAATTTTTAAAACATATCTGTGGAATATGTGTTACGTTTAGGGAGAAGCTAGAAAGCCATATTCTCTTACATACTATGGTACATTTACAGTGAGGATTTTTGTGTTGCGGCCACTTTGAATGCGTCTGCTTACTAGGGGTAAGCTCTATTCACCAGAGTATGAATGTCATCCTCTGCTCTGTTCAGTGCGCATTCCCAAGTCGTGTGAATGCCGATACTAGCATAAAATCAAGGTAAAGTCTGAAGCGGTGGAATTCAGATGTTGAATTGTGCAGAAGAGTTTTATCACAGTCTACTGTATATAGTCTTGAAGCTTGAGTTTTGAGGGTGCTAGACACAATAGACTGTGACCGTACTATTTTGCATTGCTTGTAATGAGGCGATATTAGCTATCCTAGTGGTGAGCAACTGTCTGATGTTTGCATATTTACTACGTACTGAGCTTCGCGACTGTATATTCTAGACTGTTGTTTTATTTTATGTTAATAGTGCACCGCACTCGGCCTCTCTCTCTTTTTATCTAATCGTCTAAACTTGTTAGTTGGAAAACAAGACAAATAATAAAATAACCCTGCCATGAATCGTTATGATCAGGATGGTAATCTGCGCGTCGAGGTAGTCAAGTGATAACACACACTCACTATATATAACACAACTATTTATTAGAACAAGCAAATAAATTCGTAGCACAGAACATATCTTGTGAACAATGTAGCGTAGACCAAATCCCGCTAATTACATAGGTAGTTGCTTCCCCACGCTGGCATCCATCTTGTCAAACAACCTTGACATAACCATCACTCAGCACACACATAGCCGTTACATACAGATTGGTCACCCCTCAAACGTCACACAACAACGGGTGCCTTCGTCGTGGATTCCAAACCTTTTAAATTCGTTCTACTGCAATAATTAGATTAAACATACACCAAAACCAACTCACTGAACTGATAGTATGTAGAGGTAGACTTTTAATTATATCACAGCTAGAAAAACGATCCACCAAAAATACAAAAACCGACCAGTATTTCACCAGAGTTGACTGAGCGCAAATCAGTCAGGAAAATGATAGCAACTCAAACTAATAAGTACAGCCCAAAACTCCCCGCTAGATTCCACCCGAATACCTTCTGCAATTCTCTGGTAGACTTATCGAACCCGGCCTACGTAGGAGCTTGTACCCTGTCAAGCGTCCGACCTCCGTGAGCCCCCCCACTGGACTGACGCTACAATCGAGATGAAACTCGCTTCACAGACCAAATATAAATCACGCCATCGTCTTGACCAATCAGCAAGCTATTATAAAATAATCATCGCTCCCCAGATCAAAAAATGACTGGCCCCTCGGACTGAACTCATCATAGGTTATAGGAACAGAAACAGAGCAAAAAAAAAGGGAAGTTGAGAGGAAAGCCATCTACGAGAAGTAAGAAGAACCAGATCAGAAAGAAAAAACTACGAGCCATCTATGAAAAGTTAGAATAATTAAAACTAACGGAGAAAAATATGAAGATAGAAATATCTAAAAGAAATAGAAAGGAAAAGAAAGATGTGCCGAAATATAAACGGCACAATAGCATCCCAAAAATTTATAATAATAATAATAATAATAATAATAATAATAATAATAATAATAATAATAATAACAATAATGCGGTACTGTGCCAACATTGTAGTACTATATTCTGTAAACATTCAAAGTTGCAATTTAAACATGTACATTTACTCGAATATGAAATAGATAATATCTTATCATGATATTTTCAACCACGTAATAATAATAATAATGATAATGATAATAATAGTAATAATAATAATAATAATAATAATAATTTGAAGGATTTAGCAAAAGGTTTGTATTCCTTAGACCTTACATTTACTAAGCTACATATTTATAAAGATTGGGACATACCATTCTTTATGGATTTATCATAAGTTTTTGATTATAGTTCATACTTTTGCTAGACCACAAACTACATATTTTGATGTTCGGGTACACCATTGCTATGTAACCAATTATGATAAAAGGTACAAATGGACGAATAAAATTAAGTACTGATACAATCTAATCAGATTCGAGGAACACAAAATTTGGTGTAGGTTCCCCAGGGCTCCATTTTGGAACCTCTCTTGTTTATGAAATAAAAGTAAATGTAAATAAGACGGAATACATGACTGCAAATAATGACGGAATCGAAGTTGGAGGGCATAATGCAAAGCTAAGTAAGTTGAAAGTTTAAAATATTTGGGTGCAGTATTGCAACAAGATAGATAATCACAATTAGAAGTAGACGTGCGGAAATATCAAAGAAAGTGAGCTTTTGGGATGTTAAAATCTTTACTCTGGAGCAACAACATATTGACCAAAAGGAACATAATTATTTATAAAGATATATTGATTGCTGTAGAGAGCAGAGACTAGGGCAATAAGTAGGGACAAGAAGGAAAATTAAGAGCCTCTGAAATGGTCTTTAGAGAAGAGGAACTAGAAAATTGCAAGACGGAAAAGATTATATATATGATACAAAGGGAAAGAATTAATGTAGAAAAAAGATGTATTACTGGTAGAAGTTACAAATGAAAAAAGGGATGGAAGCTGGAAGAATACCAAAAAATTAATATGATGATTGGAACTTGAAGGAATCATAGGAAAGGAAGATCAACTGAAAAACAAATGGAAGGAGTTTGACGGTGTAGAGACTGAAAAGATTAGAGGATGAATATAAGTTGGATAGGAAACAGTTGCGACAAAAGAATTAAATTTTCCATCTTTTTTCTTATGGCTGACAAGTTTGTTTGCTTGAGGAAAACAGCATTGTATAAAATCCTAATAAATAGTAATGTATTAATTTTATAGTATAATAATATGTGTTGACTTGATCTATATTGGTGTACAGCAGCCATGGACATAGGTAAATATAGAGGGCGAATGAAAATCTCCTACTCTCCTCACGAGCCGTGGTGTGTCTTAGTGAGACGCTCTCATGGATTTGATCTTGCAGTGGTATAATATATTAACAGAGAAGCTGTGTACAAAGGAGCGTGAATATTAGAAAAACATAAGGAAGAATGTGCTATCTCATATGAAATGTATAGTTTGCATCTAATGCAGGATTGAAATTTTATTTTTCTTCGAATTCAATATTAAAATCTTTTACCAATCCATATAGACCACTTTGCTTTCC
This sequence comes from Periplaneta americana, assembly GCF_040183065.1. NCBI lineage: Eukaryota > Metazoa > Arthropoda > Insecta > Blattodea > Blattidae > Periplaneta > Periplaneta americana. The sequence goes on from NC_091132.1 coordinate 162,181,244, forward strand.
TGCAGTCATCTGAAGTATAATATAATCCCGCAATCAATAATTGAATCAGGTATAAGTATAACGTAACACAGGAAAGATGGAATGCCTGAGAAATAAGTCTATAAAATATAACATCACTTTCAAGACCAACAATTCTGCATGAATTCTGCAGTGCCTTTGTGCGTTATACGCTTTTATGTTTTGTAATTGTTTTTACATTACACACAATGCATTTTATCATCTTTGAATATCATGAAATGAGCATTTTCTCATTCCTTTCGAAACATTGAAGCCTTCTTTTACGACAAACGTCCACTTCGAACTTCGAACCCGTGCAGTCCTAGATTAGACCACTGATTATTGCAGGTGATGATCAGCGTACACCAAGAAGTGGGCCCTAAGTGCCACGAATGTCCTTGGCTGATGTATATCAATCTACTATCATCATCACTACCATCACTTCCACTACTACTACTAAGTGGTCTGCGGAAATAAAATACCTTTTTTACTCCTCATGGCACAGATATTCTTTTAAAAAAATTAAGTCATTATATGGAACAAAAATATTCTAAGAACGCCAGAGGAACGGCACTACATTACAAACTACTAGGAAGGGGGCATTTAGGAAGACCGTATTCCAGATTGAAAAATAGTGAAACCCCAGGAATACACGCACGTTTGTTACGCTATCCCGCATTATAAGAACTTTTCATCCGATCCCTTGATATCCCTCTATAAAATCATCCAACAACCATCACTCAATATGCACTTCATTCCCTTCAATACATTCTTTCATCTGTTGAAAATTCTAAAATATCGTTCTGTAAAGGACACTGATAAAATTTTCTTGGACTTCTACATTTATAACTAGCGCTCGCATGATCAAGAGTTTGTAAGAGACTTTATTTGGTAAATACAATAGAATGGAATGCGACCTTTGAGTACCTGGAAGAATACTGTTTTCAGAGCCTGTGCTTCTTGCTGCCTGTTTTAATTCACATTGTCAGTGATGACTAGACCAAGTGGAAATGGAAGCGATAGACAATACAAATCCTTCTCACAACGAAAGCCCTTGCCGCAGTGTCTGTGATTCGTAGATTCATTAATGTTGTAGCAGTCAAATTATTGATGTCACTTCCGATTTAAATCGTGTGGAAAATGCAGTTTATTCACAGTACTGGATTATGTGCAAGACAGAAAACAATTTTTGAATTTTGAAATAAAGGGACACTTTAATTGATAAGACAGTGTATTTGTTCTGACATTTTCTGAAAGGAAAGAAAATAAAATAACCTTTTATCCTGCGTAAAAATTACATGATTTGATCCTTAAATTTCATCAACAAATGTTTATGCTCATTCGTAATGTACCATTGTGTTAAAATTTAAAAAATCCAAAAATGATCCACTCTTGCTAAGATGCTGTGCCGTATAATACGTTATTTTTATGCGATGCCTTGAAGAGCATCTTACAGAGGTTTCACTGTATTTCTGTAGTCACGGAATGGGCAAATTACGTCACCCGAAACTGCAAAAGGGAACAGCAGTCAACCTTTTTACAGAAGAACTACAATTTATTACTGTAATATTATGACTTTAATTGCATTTGACGATATTCATTGATAGGCTATTCCATGAGACATAATTTGCTTTACCAGTACTGCTAGAACATTTAACAAGGCAAGTTTAATTGGACACTTTCAAAAATCAACTCTGGAGGAAGTGAATTGACATAATTCAAAGATTTTGCAATCCAATATACACAGTGACTCATTTAAAATTTTCACCGTAAATATTTCTGAAATAAAAGTGATATTGATGTGCTGTTTTCACAGAATTGAAGTCTAAGTCAGGGCTCATAATTGTACTCCATACATAGATTTTAATAATTTATAGGATGTATTTTTTTTTAGAAAGTTTCATTTCTTTCATTTGGAACAATAGCTATCGACATGAACAAAATAATACCAATGCATCGACCAGGTAGGTGTTGACATAGGTGCATGCGGATCTTCGTATGACAATATAGAGGGGCTCCATATTGTTGTAAAATGAACCTCTGCTCCTCGTCTGTGATTTGTGGCAGTAGCTGAAATGAGGTCGATGGTCTGGACTGGCCGTGCAGACAGCAAATTCTATACTTGGTCATCCCGTTCACCCAATGTCACAGTGTGCAATTTCTTTTTATGGGGTTTCGTCAAGGACATTGTTTACTTACCTCCACTTCCAGTGATATTCGCCAAATTGAGAAGGCACATTAACATAGCAATCAGGAACATCACACAAGACATGTTTGAGAGAGTTTAGCAAAAAATGGAATCACCACCTGAACATCTGGCGTATAATTACTGGGTCTCAAATCGAGTGCATGTAAGGTTAGTATGAAACTTTTACCTTCCCTGTGTGGTAAGATCATGTATTTATATTCAATATTGGTGAAAATATAGCCTTCTGAAATCGTCCAGAAATTTGTAAACATGGTGTATAATCCTACTTCTGCAAAGAATTTTAAATGTTTCCCGTTGCAATGAAGATAAAATTTCTGGTAGGATTACATACAATCAAATAAAAAATTAGGAATTACTCAATTCTGGTAGTATGGGTAACTGAAACGGATGTTGCAAAAATCCTGCAGCAAGTGTATATTGTCTACCTGGTCTGTGCCAATTATGAGCTCTATTAACAATTCTTCACAGTTTATTGCGGTTCGTTAAACTATATTAAATTTCTTCACCCTTGATTTCGTTCAAAACTGTACGCACAACACTGTCTGGTTACCTTCATGCAAACGTGCCTTAGTCTCCTTGCATACATCATTAAATTTTGTTGGTATAATGACAATAGGCTACTTGGGATACAAATATCTATGTAATGATTGATCTTTTTGAGACAACCTTTTGAGTCATAGGTTATGATTGAAAGGGACTGTCTATGCTTATCTATTAATATTGTATTGATATATTACAATTTATTGATCATGAATGTTTTCGGCACATATATATGCCATCTTCAGATGTTAAAAGATACAAGATAACGATCATGATCAATAAATTGTAATATATCAATACAATATTAATAGATAAGCATAGACGTTCCCATTCAATCATAACCTATTGTACTTTGCTTATCGGTTAAAACTTCAACAAAATGAAATTACTTTTTAGTCATGTTCCACTGCTTATCTGACTCTGTTAAGGGTCAACATTCAACTAATAGGTACTGTTAAAAATTAAAAATATTGTTGAGGAATTACAATTCACAGCTGGTGTTGAATTTTTGTTGTTAGTATTTTAGAAGTGCACTGTAAATTTTTCTTTTGAATACTTTTGTATTAGAAATCGCTTTATTATATTTGCACCTTCTTGCTATGTACTTGCTATTATAACCCCATTTCTTGATAGGTCATTTGTATTGTATTGTATTGTATTGTATTTATTAACATTCCATAGTATTCATACATGCTTACAGCTAGAATATGGAACAAGTCAAAAGACTTAATACTATTATAAAATCTTAATTTATAGTCACAGTCTAGATGAAATATATATAGACGAGATTTACAATATAGTCTACTAGTACAACACAAAGTTTTAGTGTCAATTTCATGTAGTGTTATTGAATGTCATGAATTCACCTACAGAATAGATGGCGTGAGAAATTAGGTACTTCTTTAATTTGGCCCTAAATAATTTGATGTTTTGAGTTTCATTTTTTATATCGATAGGGAGCCTATTAAAAATTTTTACTGCCATATAACGCACTCCTTTTGATAGCACGATAGACTTGCTGATGGAGTGTGAAAGTCATTTTTTGACGCGTATTTATGCTATGAACTGTTGAATTAGTTACAAAGTTTTCACGATTACATACAAGGAAGATTATTAATGACAAGATATACTGACAAGCCATGGGCATTATTTGTAGTTTTTTTAGAATAGCCCTACACGATTCCCTAGATTTGGCACCTACTATTATTCTAATTACTCTTTTTTGTAATTATTACTATCTGTGGAATTTTCCCAGAATATTATTCCAAAACTCATTACCGAGTGGAAGTATGCAAAGTATATTGTTTTTAAAGTATTGATATTTACTATCTTTTGCATAGATCTAATAGGAAAAGAAGCTGAATTTAGTTTGGGGGTAATTTCTTTAATATGATTTTCCAATTTAACACATTATCGATTTTTAAGTCAAGAAATTTGGTTGTTGTTGTTTCTAATAGGGATCTGTTATTAATTATTGCGCTAGAAATTTGCGACGTTGAATTTGGACAGGATTTAAATTGAATTATGTTAGTTTTGTTACAATTTAATACTAATTTATTGATTGAGAACCAGTCACATATTTTTAAGAGAATTTTCTCTGTTGAAGATTGGAATGTGTTGGAGTTATTGGCTGTAATCACTATACTTGTGTCATCTGCAAATAATTTGGGATGACCTACATCTTTTATTAGGGGGGCAAGATCATTTATAAACACTAGAAAAAGTAGGGGACCGGATTGCTAACAAAGTTCGTATGTAACATACTGTAAGTTACTCCTCGCGGTTCTTTATTTGGATCATTTTGGTTTGGACATTTTAGAATGGAAATGTTACGTTTTTTAATTTCATGCTTCGGAATTTATTTTTCAGTTCGGACTTTTTTTCGTTTGGACATGTTTTTACTGGTCATTTTACATTTTTGAAATTTTTGCTTTGGACAAATTTGTGTTGGATATTCTTGTGTTTAGACATTTTTGATTTGGACATTTTAAGTGGATATTTTTGGTTGGGACATATTTGTATTGGACATTTTTGCGTCTAGACATTTGACATTTTGAACATTTTTCCTTTCGACATTTTCATTTGGACATTCTGATTGTGGCTCATTTGCAACGCCACTATCCGTGGTCACGGGTCACTTGATCATACTGGAATTGAAATTTTGTCTCTTGCATTTTCAATTGGGGATTCGTTTTAATAATTTTTCAAGGTAAGGGTCTACATCCGTCAATAGTGCCAGTTGTTATTCGCGGTGTATTTATTACTTGAGTGTGACTTTATATTTCCTTTTCGATTTTAAGGATCCTCCGTAAGCCTGTTTTGCCGTGCAATGCCGCTAGTATGTATATTGATATACACTTAGTTATGATTACCAAACATGGATGATTGATTTCGCATCCATGGAAAGTGGATAATTATATAGAAGGGGAAGTGCAAATTCTAGAGACACGTTTTCATTTTGATTCCTACTATCTGTGTGGTAAGTGAAAGAAATTGAACCTACGGTTTCCTATTTATTATTTGCCTTTTCACGATGACCATGTATAAAAGCATTCATATTTCAGTCAAATTTTGTCTGCAAGCTCGCCACAGGTGAAATAGAATAATGGGTTGAATGTTGCATATTGGGACACTTTTAGTGTAGCTAGAAATAGAGTAAATGGGAAACGAACGTTGAGGTAGTTAAGATGGTTTCGGAAGTGAAAATGGTTTTATTTTGTGAAGGATATCTTGCGGGGATTGATTTCAAATGTTAAGGATTTTATAGGGAAATATTTCAAGAAAAGAAAATTGTTCGCAAATGCAAATTACGTGTGAAATGAAGGTGTGTGGTAATGAAAGTGCAGACGTTGTTTCTAGTGAAGAAATGGAACGTAGGGACATTAAACAGACGATACGATGTAATGTGAAAAGCACGAATCTTGTATTAATTCAATAACCACTGGAATGTAGTGAAGCACAACAAATAATAATGAAATAGAACGTTTGTAACATTGTTTCAACATCAGTCATTAGTTACAGTAGTCACCCAGCAATGACAACTTCACGTAACAAAAATCACCAGGTTTAGAAATTCTGCAGAGATTTATATATACAAGGCATAACAAAAACTGAAACTAATCTGTCATACATACAAAGCATAACAAAAGCCTAAACTAGGCCAACCGAATCTGGCACAGATTCTTATATATACGACAAAGTGTGAGTGTACACTAGCGTAAAACATTGTAATGGCACCATAGGTATGTTGGCTAATTCATAATAAGAAGCTACTAAATTTTCGCTCGGAGCCCACATTCTCCAGTTGATTATGACTATTTTCATTACTTGTTTCAGTTGCGATGAATGTGATCAAGATGGAACCCAAAGTCGACCCCCTGGCTCTACAGACGAATGATAACACAGATGTGGAACAGGAAGGGAAGAAAGTATCAGAGGTAACGTGAAGGTCATTTCTACTTCATATAATTATGCGAGGTAGGGATATAATAAGTTTTTTAATCAGGAAGAGCTAAGGCCAGTTGGCCTTCTCTTCCACCTGGCCAGATTCTAATTCTGACTGGATAGAATAGGCTTACCGTAGTGATTACATTAATATGTAGGTCATAAAACAACATGAAAGTGAATAATGGAAGGAAAAGTAAATAATGAAAGTTAGATAAGTAATGTTCATGAGACAATATTAAACGTTGATAAAAATAGTAAATAGTAATAATCTTAGTAATAATAGGAATACTAATGAGATAATTTCAATTTTTATCCGGTAGTAACCATTAAACATTGAGAAACTTGAAACAACTATTATTCTTAACGAGAATTGTTTGAAAAATATTTCCTAGTCTATTTTTAAATTAGTTTGATGTCTGACAGTCCCTGACATTACTCGGTAGGGAATTCCAAAGTCGAGAAACAGCCATAGTGAAAGAAGATGAGTATGAGGATGTTCGGTGGGAGGGAATGCATACTATTGATGCGTGTTGTGATCGTGTATCTAGATTATGGTGGGTGGATAAATTCTGAAAACGAGACATGAGATAGAGAGGAGTGGAGAAATGCAATATATGAAAGAGGAGGGAAAGTCAGTGGATTTTCCTACGATCTTCTAGAAGGAAACAGAACATTAATTGTTGTGTATTATGCTACAAGTAGGGGTGAAACACTGGTTTATGTTGGCAGTTGGTTATCCAGGAACTGAATTGGTTCAATCTCCCCTCGACTGAGATAAGCAACGACTACAGCTGTGCTGTCTCAGAGATGAGACTTGAAGAAATCCCAGTTACAATTAATTTTCCCGGGTGTAATGTGACCATCACGTAAGCGTAACACACGGGGTGTCGTAGCTCTTCTCCTTCCCCTTGGTTTTAACTTGTATTGTGTTCGTCACAAACTCCGTCTTCATATAGGTAACCACAGTATTGTTTGAATTATGACAGAGTTGCTATCTTTTTCAGTGTGCTATTAATAAGATTGATCATTTCTTTGTATCATTCTTTATAAAACATCTCCTCATCGAGTTCCGTTTCCCACATCTTTCAGCCTTCCTTTCTTGAAGTTCGTTTGGAATTATTTTTTGTACGTGATATGTTCATTACAACAATATTCTTCTATTTGCACTTTGCTTACAGAATCTTTACCAGTTAAATCAGGTGGCATAGCTGCTATTTTTTCTGACTTCTAGAGTTATTTATGAATTTGAAACTTTAGTTGACTCCGTATACTCATAATTTATATCAGCGTATGTAGGTGAGCAATAAAATGTCATGTTCGAAAATACATTTGCCCACATGGTGTGCAATATATTCTGCTTCTTTTACATTTATTACACATTTTACATATACAGTACTATAATATGTAAATTATTTCCAGAGTAATACATGGCCTATTATTAGTCATTTCCTTTGTGCCTTAATGTCTGCGTTCTATTCTGCCATAATTTTCTTCTCTAATTTGACACCTAAGTTGAGGGTATTTGCCATGCAGAATCAGACTGATAGCTATTACACATAAAGTGAACTTTAATATAGCTAAATAAATGTATTCACGATGTGTTTATGTTCTGTAGGAACGAAATTTATCGCATCTGGAAGTGTCTGACATGAAGACAGAATGCGGAGACCACAATTATGATATAAAAACAGAGATAAAAGTTGAAGACACCACTCCAGTGACTATTAGCTCTCCTATGATGAAATCGGAAGTTGATGTAAGTGATTCACTATCAATATACATATATACCTGCACTGCATTTTGCATGTATCAGAAGCATTAATATTCTCGAATAGTGTGAATTTTTTTTCTCTTTTTTTGAGGATGACATTGTCTCGTGTGACATGTTCAGATTCAAATAATTGTAAAATATATCAGATTCAATATTCGTGTTTCAAATTATACCTCTTTAATTAATGTAATTGATTCTGTTATGGTATCTCCAAATTATTTTTGAAATAACTGTATAAAAATAAGTTATTATTAACTGATAACTGTTGGTAAGGTTGTGACCAAATTCGGACATATACACACCTACAGCCACCGGCGTGGCTCAGTCGGTTAAGGCGCTTGCCTGCCGGTCTGAAGTTGCGCTCGGGCGCGGGTTCGATCCCCGCTTGGGCTGATTACCTGGTTGGGTTTTTTCCGAGGTTTTCCCCAACCGTAAGGTGAATGCCAGGTAATTTATGGCGAATCCTCGGCCTCATCTCGCCAAATACCATCTCGCTATCACCAATCTCATCGACGCTAAATAACCTCGTAGTTGATACAGCGTCGTTAAATAACCAACTAAAATAAAAATACACACCTACATACGTCTTTCCAGGAAGAAAACTGTGTATCAACTGACTGTGCGGGAAAAATTTTTGTACTACAGTATGTGAAATTTTATAATTCATTATACTTGAAAATATTAAGCAAAAGGGTTCCTATTTTTTTAAAATTATAACATAATTTCCACTGTAATGGGTCACTTGTATATGACATTGTAATGTCACGGGTGTGACGGGTATGTACCTATTGAAATAATAGTTGGGAGCATGCCTGCAAAAGCAATTGAAATACTGTAGAATCCTTCTTAACTGGCACCAAAGGGATCAGGTTAGTTTCAGGTACGGGATTTTGTTGGATAATTGTATAGATATCCGTATATACAAAAAAAAGTTCGTATTTCATGGTACCAAATACTGAAACTGTAACCATGTGAAGTTTTTTCGCTATCACTTGCTGACAATTGAAGGAAGATAAAAACTGTGGATTTTCCTTATGAAAGCACATCACACAACACAAATAATACACTAATACTTGGTTCGTATATTGCCCTAGCAATATCTATTGCAATTCTCTTTATTATACTCATATATAATTCAAATTTCCGAATTATACAATTCTACCCTATCAATCATATTATATTCTGATTAATAACAAATATTGTGCTGATAATAGCGAAAACTCATTCTCAGGATCTCTCACAGCTAGAGGGAAATTTTTGTCCCTCCACTGTCATCAATTTATTGCTTCCATGGCAAGATTTCATCGTGATTAGCATCATTTAACAAATGCGACAGGTCTTGTTTCAGAAGACTACATTTTTCATTCTTGCTTTTGGGTGTACTGCATGCTGTGTGTTCCAAATTACGGATCATTTTTTATTATTTCCAGGACTTATGGCCAATTTGTCCATGTAATGTTTAATTTTGCTTAACGAATGTTAAATTAACAGTCTTTTTATTTTTAACGCTTTGTAAATATATGTTCCATTTGTTCAACATAATTTTGTTTAAGATAACCAACACTTAACCATAACTTAACCATAACGTCTGTTAGCACTCTTTTAGCTACTCAACAGCAGTTGTTAATGATTCTACACATGTAACACAATTTTTGATTGGCTAAAATTAATCTTTAAATTCTATATTATAGAGGGAGTCATGAAACTTGCATAAAATGACAACCTTTTTATAGTAGGCCACGGTCCATAAACAAAGAGTTGACAAATTAAAGTTGTAGGTGACGTGCTGAATAATAATTACAAAGTAAGGTTATATTTCCTCATTGCTAATATGGATACGAAATACGAAAGAAATAACAGTCATGTATTTAAACAGTCCAAAGTATTTTTTAAATGTTATATTACCAGTCATATGCTAAACTTTACCTACAGAGAGACACAAATTATTAATTTCGCAACTTCTGTTCGAACAGCTATGGAGACATCGGCCATATTTAACTAACTGTTAATCGAGTTAACTGCCCGAAAAACTACATTTAAAATTAACAAACCGTTAATAATCTGTTAAACCAAACTGGTGTTGATAAAACATACAATTTTATTAATTAACAAATTGTTTAGAGTTTAACAGTCGTTAAATTTTCTAACAATACTTGGAAAAACCGGCCATTAGAGTTATAAAAATCAGCATTTATACTGTTTACTAGACTTTTACTTGCCGTATGTTTTTAATTTGACATCGAATCGGTATCTTCAAATATTGTGCAAATTTTCACAAAAACAACAAATTGCAGCTTTCATACTTCAATCCATTTCAAGTTATGAATCTTCTCAAACAGCTGGAACAGTATGTGTTACTTATTGTGTTGTAGTTAAATTGAATAAGTGCAATTTGCATGTTTGGAAGCAAAACCTTTATTTTCTGCTTCTCTTCTGAAAAGAACGAGCGAAATTGTGTTTACATAATTTTGAGGACCTGTATAGATCTAATGCACATATATGGAAGGTTGAAAATTTATTCCAAAAAATCGTCCCTTAAATTTCTTACTCACTTTTCCAGGAAGCTTTGTTGGATGTGGACAGAGTTCAGCAGGAACACAAGGCTGAAATATCTTCAGAGGAGGATAAAATGTTCCCTGAGAGGTGAGTGTACTGTGCAGGTTATGCTTCTTACAGTCTTTCACAGCTTCATCTAATGACGAAGGAGATATAAATTTTACATTACTTATATTAATACTATATCAGCTGCCTTATTATTCTGCTGTCCTTTGGGAACCATGATTTCCCAAAGTGTAGGATCATATGGCATTACTTTTGATTGGTAACATTTTACTGTGGCCGCAATTGAGGGGCGTTTTCACAAAACTCGTTATCTACAAATCTTGTTTTTTTCAAGACAACTCTTTTCTAAAATATACAACTGTAGATACCTAGTTTTGAAAACTCTCTTTTATTTCAAGATCAATTTACAGATATATTTACCAACTTTAGCTTAATTCTGATAGCACCATTGGATTCTCCTGACCCAATAACATAAGAATACGCTAAAACCTCAAACTCGAAAAAAATATAGATGAGTTTCGTGAAAAAGCCCCTCAATTGCTACGTATCGCGCTAGTAGATTGCTTTTTGTGCTTTGCAACTCGAGTGCGTAAAAGTTCCGACAAGTTTTTATGGACCTGGTACATATATTTTTACTTATATTTGGCTACATTTGTTCATCTCCCTGTTCATACTTTGCTGCATTTTAACGTTGTGTCTTTATCAGATTATCATATCATAAATGCAAGCATCTTCATCTTCAATAGCTATTTGTTATTGATACTGTTCTATGACCGGGCGGCCGGGTAGCTCAGTTGGTAGAGCAGCTGGCTACGGACTGGAAGGTCCGGGGTTCGATCCCAGGTGGTGACAGGATTTTTTCTCGTTGCCAAACTTTCAGAACGGCCCCAAGGTTCACTCAGCCTTCTATAAAAGGGTAAAAGGCGGTCAGAGCGTGGTGCCGACCACACCACCTCATTCTAGTGCCGAGGTGATGGAAAGCATGGGGCTCTACCTCCATGCCCCCCAAGTGCCTTCATGGCAAGCATAACCTTGGATGAGCTGTGGAGGAAAATGCTTCTACTCCATACGTATTAATTAATATATCTAGGTAGTAAACATGACGTTCAACATGGCACATCATTTCCTCAAAATCTGCGTGCATCTTAATTGAACGTTCGTTTTCTATTTGATTCTTACAGTATTCTCACCAGATTGCACGCATGGAGAATTGAACACTGTAGATATAACTTTAATCTAGCATAATGTGGGCAACTGCGTATGGAATGCATGCAGTTCACCTAAACGTTACAAAGAACACATCACAGCCATAACAAAACTACAAAATCACTTCCACATATCCCGAACACATCACAAATGCTGTCCACGCCTGTGGAGTAACGATCAGCGCGTCTGGCCGCGAAACCAGGTGGCCCGGGTTCGATTCCCGGTCGGGGCAAGTTACCTGGTTGAGGTTTTTTCCGGGGTTTTCCCTCAACCCAAAATGAGCAAATGCTGGGTAACTTTCGGTGCTGGATCTCGGACTCATTACACTGGCATAATCACATTGATTTCATTCAGACGCTAAATAACCTAAGATGTTGATACAGCGTCAAAAATAACCCAATAAAATAAAAAAAATATCAAATGCTAACCATAGTACAGAGACATAAACGCAAACATGTAAATTCTACATATTCAACCAAAAAGGCAGAAACAAACACAATAGAACAATACGAAATATATAGACACACAAAAACACCTCCAAATCAACTTCTCCACACAGATCTCAATTTCAGAACACACTCTCGACTCCACATTACACTAAACGAACACACACTCAGAGGGAACAAACAGAAGGTGCCAAGACCAGCACCAACCAGTTCTGAAGATGACGAGTACCAGGGTGAAACTAGTTAACCTGATACTGTAATATTTAACACGCGAAAGATATATAATACATATTCCGAAGTGATACAGTGTTAAAAGTTGCGTAATCAAGATGTATAATTGATTTTTTTTTAAATGTGTATTAGTTTGGGGAAAACCAAACAAATGAAACACTATTTAACTTCCGTGTTTAAATTAAATTGCAATTTGTTAATTGTGTATTAGTACAATATAGGAAAAAAAGGCTCTAAATATTACAAATAAAGTAAGTCAAAATATGCGACAATTGAAAAAAAATCCCCAAGACTATTGTAGAAGAAAAAAAAAGTATTATTTCCTAGATTTCTATAAATTTGGATGGATCCCTTTATAGACAACAGAGCCACTTTCCGGAGATTTGTTGAAAAATATTCGTTTATAAATTTTTCCAAGTGTTTTCATAATATGCCACTAGCTCCTGCCAACATTCCGTAGTTATGAATAATTGTTTAGAGGTCCTTTTTTTCAAGATGATACGAAACTGTACTACATTATGCTTAAAATACTTTGACTTGACTGCATTGAATATTGTGGACTCTAATATATTTCCATTTTTATAGCAGGATTGTGAATAATTCTGAGAAGCGTGTGTCAGAAGACTGCACCAGCGTTGATCGTGAAGAAGATCAATTGACACAGTGTGGCAGCCACAATGGTGACAGTTCAAATATTAGCTGCATAAACCATAGTCCTATCAAATGTAATTTATGCAACGAGGTTTTTGTAACACATCAATCACTGATAGTTCATTTTGATATACATACAGACAAAAAGTCTTTCCAATATAATGGCTGTGGGAAGTATATTTTTGAAACAAGTGATGTAAGGAAGAGTGCAATCCTGCACACAGGCGAGAAAGCATATTATTGCAATGTTTGTGGGAAGATATTTAGAAAATCTTGGGATTTCAAGATTCATACACGTTTGCATACAGGGGAGAGACCATTCAAATGCGAGACGTGTGGAAAGTGTTTCCTATTATTGGGAGATTTAAAAAGACACGTACGAATACACGGAGGCGAAAAGCCTTTCAGATGCGAAGTATGTGAGAAGTGTTTCACGGAGAAGGGAAATTTGAAGAAACATGCACGGACACACACAGGCGATAGGCCATGCAAATGCGATGTATGCGGAAAGTGTTTCAAAGATAAGCAAGTTCTAAAGAAACATGGACGCATGCATACAAGGGAAAGGCCATTCTTATGCGAGGTGTGTGGAAATACTTTTCCTAACTCTTCAGTGTTTAATAAACATTTACGCACACACACCGGAGACAGTCGAGTCAAATGCGATGTGTGCGGAATGTTTTTCGTAGCACTGGGGGATTTAAAGAGACATTCACGCATACACACCGGCGAAAGGCCATTCAAATGCGAGGTGTGTGGCAAGAGTTTTGTGGATAAGCCACATTTAAACATCCATGCTCGCATTCATACGGGCGAAAGGCCATTTAAGTGCGAAGTGTGTGGGAAGTGTTTTTCCGAAAAGATAGCTTTAACTAGGCACACTCACACACATACTGGCGAGAAACCATACAAATGCAAAGTGTGTTGGAAGGGTTTATCATGTTCCTCTCAATTGCGCATACATTCACGATTACACACGGGCGAAAGGCCATTCAAATGCGATGTGTGTGGGGAATGTTTTGTGGGAAAGAAACTGTTAAGCAATCATGTACGGATGCACACATAGGAGAGGCAATTCAATTGTGATGTTTGTGGAAAGTGTTTTTTTTTTTATCGGGACATTTAAAGAAACGAGCATACATTGGTTAAGCCATTCGGTTGTTATGTGTGTGAAGACTGTCTACACAGAGGAGAGACAATCTAAATGCGACTATTCGGAAGTCTACAAAAGACTGAAACTTCCCTACACAGTTGAAACAATTTTTTTAAATTTTATTTGTGGAATATGTTTCACTTTTAAGGGAAGCTAGAAAGCCATATTCACTTACACTTTATTGTACATTTACAGTGAGGATTTTTGCGTTGCGGCCGATACTTGCATAAAATCAAGGTATAATCTGAAGTGGTGTAATTCAGATGTTTAATTGTTTGCGCCTTTTTGTGCAGATGAGTTTTATTTTATGTTGACTGCATTCAAAAGTTCATAATAACAATAGTGCTGTACTGTGCCAACATTGCATTGCCATATTCTGCAAACTTACAAAGTTACTAATTTAAACATTTACATGTCGTATACAAAATACAGCATATAAAGATAATACATTATCATTACAAAAATTTTAAACCACTCAATAATATAATAATAACGAAAAGTAACAAATTGTGTCTTGTGGGATTTATCACAACTTTTTATTGCATAGCCTACACATTTATTAAGCTACATATTTATGATGACTGGGACATACCATTATTTATGAATTTACCAAAAGGTTTTGCTAGACCACAAACTACATATTTTGATGTCCGGGTACAAAACTTATATGTAACGAATAATTATAAATGGTATGATTGGACGAATTTTGAAATGGTGAATAAATTAAATATTGATATAATATAATCAGATAAGTGGGAAATATAATTTGGTTTAGCTACCTCACTTTTTTATAAAATAAGAGTAAATCTAAATAAGAGAGCGTACATGACTGCAAATAATGGTGGAATCAAAACCACCACCTTCACTACTACTACTAAGTATTCTGCAGGAATGAAATATCTTTTTTACCACTCTCCTCATGAAATAGATAAATATTAAACAAAATAAACAACCAAATTAAAAAAATAATATATATATATATATATATATATATATATATATATATATATATATATATATATATATAAACTGTATAGTGTCTTCTCGTCCTAGGAATAAATTTTTATGCTTTTTAACTTAAAAATTAAATTCAACAAAAATAATAAGAAACAGTATATTCCAAACAAAATTATGTATTGAAAAGAAGCTGAAATATCCCAAGAACACCAGAGGAATGGCACTACATTATAAGCACAAGGAAAGAGGGCTTTAGGAAGACTATCCCAGATTGATCTACAGTGAACCTCCAGTAGTACACGCCCGTTTTTTACGCCATTCCGCGTTATATGCTCTTTTCGTCCGATCCCTTGACATCCCTATATAAAATCATGCAAAATCCAACACTTAATATGCTCATCATCCCGTTTAATACACTCTTTCACCTGGTCAAAATTCTACAATATCGTTCTTTAAAGAATACTGAGAAATTTTTCTTGGACTTCTACATCTACTATTAGCATCCGATGATCAAAATTTTGCAAGAGTCTTAATTTGGTGACTAGTGTAGAATATAATGTAGAAAGTTACACAACACAGAACTGCACGCATTGTATTCTTCACCTAACATAATTAGGAACTTGAAATCCAGACGTTTGAGATGGGCAGGGCATGTAGCACGTATGGGCGAATCCAGAAATGCATATAGAGTGTTAGTTGGGAGACTGGAGGGAAAAAGACCTTTAGGGAGGCCGAGACGTAGATGGGTGGATAATATTCAAATGGATTTGAGGGAGGTGGGGTGTGATGATAGAGACTGGATTAATCTTGCACAAGATAGGGACCGATGGCAGGTTTATGTGAGGGCGGCAATGAACCTTCGGGTTCCTTAAAAGCCATTTGTAAGTAAGTAAGTATAGAATGTAATGCCGCCCTTGAATATCTACAAGACTACTACTTTCAGGGCCTGTCCTTGCTTACTGTTTTAAAACATATTGTCAATGATGACTAGATGACTTGGAATTGGAAGCGGTAGACAATCAAAATCCTTCTCGTGACAAAGCCCTTGCCCTCGCGTCTGTAATTCGTAGATTCATTAATGTTCGTAGTAGTCAAATTACTTCTGTCACTTCCGATTTAAATCGTGTGGAAAATGCATTTTAATCATAGTACTGCATTAAGTGCAAGACAGAAAACAATTTCTAAATACAAGGAGACTTTAATTGATAAAACACTGTATTTGTTGTGCCATTTTCTGAAAGGACGGAAAATAAAATAACCTCTTATGTTGCGTAATAATTACTTTATTTGATTCTTAAATTTCTTATTGAGTTCAATTCATTTTCTAATTATCTGAAATTGGATCTTTTCCGAGTAATAATGGATAAAGTCTTAATTCCAAGCATTCGCCGGTAGATGACACCAATCACTCTTGGCTCAGATTATTTGTTCACGATTTTCTGAGCCATAGTGGATCATGTCACCAAAGCGTTGCGTCAACTAACATCACAGTTGTTTATATTTTATAAATGTAGAATTTGAGATTGTAGCAATAAAATTATTGCTAGTGAAATTAGATAATCCGCTAGAGCAATTTAACTCTAAGTCCTATTATCTCAAATCTACATGTCATGGACTTGATCCACTTTAGCTCTGAACTCCTCAAATGTTTATTCTACTGTAATTCATACGTTTGTGTTAAAGTTTAGAAAATCCAAAAATGACCCACTCTTGCTAGTACGTGGTTCCGTTCAGTTCTCTATTTTATGCAGTCCCTTCAAGAGGGTCTTACAGAAGTTTCAATGCATTTCTGTAGACACAGAATGGGAAAGTCACGTCATCAAAACTACGAAAGGGAAGAAGAACAGAAGTTAACCTTCTTATAAAAGAACTAAAATTATTACTGTATCATTATGAGTTTAGTTACATTTGACGATATTTATTGATGGGTTATTCCATGAGACATAATTAGCATTACAAGTACTGCTAGAATATTGAAAAATCCAAGTTTAATGTGGATACTATCAAAATTCAACTCTGGATGAAGTGAATTAACATAATGCAAAGATTTTGCAATCCAATATACACAGTGACGCATTTAAAATTTTCACCCCAAATATTTCTGAAATGAAACGTGATATTGACATGCTTTTTTCACAGAATTCATGTCTAACTAAGAGCTCAGAATTATAGCCCCTACATAGATTTTAATAATTATTAGGATGTGTATTTTTTTAGAAAGCTACATTATTTTCGAATGGAACAGTAATTACTGACATGGACGAAATAATACCAAGCCATCGACCTGGGAGGAGTTATCGTAGGTACATTCGCATCTCCGTAGGCCGATATGAAGTGACTCCGTATTGTTAGAAAATGAACCCTTATTTCTCCTCATCCGTGAGTTATGGCATTAGCCGAAATCAGATCGATGGAGTGGATTGGTTGTGCAACAAATGCAGACAGCATCAACTATATATGGCCACCCCGTTCACCGAATTTCACGGTGTGTAATTTTTTTCTGTGCGGTTTTTGTCAAGGATAATGTTTACATAACTATACTTCCAGCGATGTTGGCCGAATTGAGAAGGCACATTAACACAGCAGTCAGAAACAACACACAAGACATGCTAGAGTGGGTTTGGCAAAAAATGGAATCACCACCTGCAATCTGCCATATTATACATGGGTTTCAAATCGAGTGTATCTGAGGTTAGTATAGAACTTCAACTTTGTCCTTTGCAAATCGTGGTACGTATATATGTTCAATAATGTTAAAAATATGGCCTTTTGAAATGGTCAAGTAATTTTTAATCATTGTGTATAATTCTACTTCTACAAAGAAATTTCAATGTTTCTCGCTGCAGCAAAGATAGAAATTCTTGTAGGAATACACACATTCCAATAAAAAATTAGGAACTGCTTACTTCTGGTAGTATTGGTAACATATATGGATGTTGCAAAATGCTGCAGCAAGTGCACGTTAAGTTTACCTGGTCTGTGCCCTATTGACTGTACACACTGCATGCTCTGAATGTTCATTTGAGTGCTCGTTAGCTTTCCTCATTGGCATCACAGTTTCGGTTCTAGCTGCATCTACAGGGTTTAGTATTCCTTTCATGCAAATGTACCATAGTTCCAGTATGTAGAGTAAAATACATATTGCATCAATTTTTATCAATTTTGCAGTGGGCATTGCATTCATTCCGTTGTATAATTCAGTAAATTTTGTTGTTACAATGATAATACGCAATATCTACGGTAATATTTTACCTTTTTGAGACAATTATTTGAGATATGTTTTACAGCTAACCTGACTCTGTTAGGAATCAAGAGTGAAGTAAAATAATGTTGAGGAATTACATTTCACAGCTGGTGTTCAATTTCTGTTATTAACATTTTAGAAGTACATTTTAAATTTTCGTTTGAAACATTTTTGTATTCGAATGGTTTTGTCAATATTTTGTTACGTACTTGTTATTATAACCTCATTTCCTGGCTATTTAATTTCCATTGCTATGGCACTCGGTATGCAACAGGTTACTTCTCTCGTTTCTTCATTTGGACCATTTTGGTTTGGATATTTTGGAAGTTTACTCTTTGGAACTTTTTCAGTTTGGACATTCTTGTGTTTGAATACTTTAGCTTTGGTCGTCTTTGATTTAGACATACTTGTATTGGTCATTTCCTTGTTTAGACATTTCATATTTTGGACATGTTTCCAGTGGCGGCTCGTGGGTATTGAATTAAGGGGGGGCTGCATACAAAAATAAACCAAGCAACTTAGATACTTTATTTAAAGATTAGTTCCATGCGCCTTGTCTTGTAGTTTGCAAACTTTTGAATCATCATCTTATTAAAATTCGATATGTCGTTTAACATGATCTTTACAATGGAAAACATAGCTAATGCGGTCAGTCTCTCTTCTCTCATCGTATTTCTAAGATAGGATTTTACTCTCTTCACACACGAAAAGCAACGTTCTGGTTGGGAAGTTGTCATTGGTATGGTGATAGCTATGTGTAGTAGTTTCACAACTTCTGAAAATGAGGCCTGCAAGTTCTCAGATAGAAGAAACTGCAAGAGCTTGACTGCATCACTGATATTTCTGAATTCTTGTTTCTGATACAACACAGTGAGTTCCGTTTTCGGTTTGTCTTTATCGAGCACTGGGAAAAGCTTCACACATACATTTAGGTCCTTTTCAGGAAATGAGCTTTTGTAGTATTCAATTTTTTTTTTTTTGACACAGAAGAGAAGATAATATCAGATGATCTACGAACTGGAATCGGGTGTTAGCTTGTGTGATAATGAGGTCACACACTTCCTTGGCTGCCGCAACCCTTGTCTGAATCCCTTCGACCTTACGACGCTTTTTAGTGTTTTCATTTTCACAGATCTCGCTGCTCAACTGTGCCCTGTTCCGTATTGTCTGTATGGCATTAACAAAACTTGATATGCAGAGTCGGCCTCGGTAGCATAGTCGGTTGCGTGTTCGATCCCGGCCCAAGTCGATGGCATTTAAGTGTGTTTAAATGAGACAGGCTCATGTCAGTAGATATACTGGCATTTAAAAGAATCCTGCGGGACAAAATTCCGCCACACCGGCGACGCTGATATAACCTCTGCAGTTGCGAGTGTCTTAAAATAAACCATAATTTAATTTTTTTATAAGCAGATTTGAACCTTAGAAATATCTAACTGGCGATGTTGTAGTTGGTTGTATAATATATCTACATGATACATTAATAAATGAAAAAAAAAAAAACAGCCAGAAATTGAATTCAGGATCTTCAAGAGCACGCACCTGGGCGCTTGCCTCATTTATTGTGATGTTAGATGTTTCAGATTCCATTATGGTTTGAAAACATTCTAGCAATGGCTCCTTCTTCTCATGAACAACATTTTACTGTTTTTATTTAAAACTCCATCTTGTTGCCCCAGCTGATGGAATTATCTTTCGAACACATTAATTTAATATGGACTGTGTGGAGATCGAGAGAAGAAAGCAGGGATACTGGATACATTAGCAAAAAATATGCGAGCTTTGTAGGCTATTTTGTTTAGCGACTCTTTCCATTATGAGATTCAACTGATGGGCACTTAATTTCACATTTCCCCTGAATTGTTAAAGTACTGAACTGAATAGACTGCAAATATTGTACAGAATTAAACATTGTCGCACTTGTTATGCTAGCAACGTTAAAGAAAATGTATTTAAAGCTGCGCGCTACTGACAAACTGCTGCAAATTCTGCAGCGCCTGGAAAGTCTGGATTCTTGGCAAGGGGCTAGCAGGGGAAGGGGTAAAACTAACGCGCAAAGCTTCCGAGACGAGCCTGGCAGCTCCGGGGGAGGAAGTGGCTTCACCCTATAGTCCTTGTCTCTGGTTTCGCTCAGGCAGCACCAGGGGAGGAAGTGACTTCACTAACGATTGCGTGCATGTCAATGAGAGCGAAATAAAAAAAAAATCGAGCCGCTAAATAGAGACTGTATAATAAATATATTTCACAACATAAAAGGAGACAAGAGCCACAAATGTCTGGGGTCCTCCAGCTCCGCAGCACCTTCGAAAGCCGCCCCTGCATGTTTCCTTCGGACATTACGATCGTGGCTCGGTCGCTGCGCCACCATCCAAGGTCACGGCTTATTTGATCATACAAGAATCTGATAATTCATTGAATTTTGTCTCAGGGGTATATACTGAAACTGAACAATACTCGCATATTCTGACGATTCTAAACTCGGTTTATTACTAAGTTGGAAGAGTAAACAAATTACTAAGCTGACTTCCACTATCTTTTTCCCCAGAAGTAAAGCACTGGTTGTTGTTATATTATTAATAATAAAAACAAATAAGTGTGTCGCGATATCGTGGGCCTTCAGTGAAGTGTGTCGTCACTCAAAGAAGGTTGGGAACCACTGCCTGAAGTATTAAAAACAGCTTAATTCAGTTATAATTTCCAGTTAATGACTTTGTGTTTACGGTTTCATATTCAACTTTTCAGATGTGTGTATATGTATGTAAGCACGTGCATACAAAAACACACACACCCCCCAGGAAATGTAAACATAGCACATAGCTAGTTAATTCATAATAAGAAGCTAATCAATATTCTCTCGGTGCTCATATTCTGCAGTTGACTGCTATTATTTTGATTACTTCTTTCAGTTGCGATGGATGTGATTAAGACGGAACCCACAGTCGACCCGTTGGCTATACAGACAAATGATAACACAGATGTGGAACAGGAAGAGAAGAAGGTAAATTGAAAGTCATTGCTGTTTCATATATGCGACGTAGGAATATAATAATAACTTTTTTAATCAGGCAAAGCTAGGCTGGTTGGCCCTCTCTTCCACCATGCGAGACTCTAATAATTCTGACAATACAATAGGCTTACATTATTGATTACATTAATATCTAGATTGTAAAACAAGATGAAAGTGAATAACTGGGATATGTTTCTGAGGGAATAATAAACATTGGTAAGGAATAGGAACAGTAATAATAATAATAATGGTGGTAATAATAGTAATAATAATGAGATAATTTAAATGTCTATACAGTAATAACCATTAAACATTGACAAACTTGAAACAACTATTATTCTTAGCGAGAATTGTTTGAAAAATATTTCCTTAACCTACCGTATTCTTAAATTAGTGTGATGTCTGACAGTCCCTGACATTACTCGGTAGGGAATTCCAAAGTCGAGAACACCCATAGTGAATGTTCGGTGGGAGGAAATAGATACTATTTATCCGTGTTGTGGTCGTGTATCTAGATTATGGCGGATGGATAAATTTTGGAAACGGGACGCGAGATAGGAGTAGAGAAATGCAATATATGAAAGACGAAGAAAAGACAGTGGATTTTCCTACTATCTTCTAGAAGGAAACAGAACATATATCGTTGTATATTATGCTACAAGTAGGGGTGGAACACTACTATAAATTGTAAGTTTACATTGTCAGTTGGTTATTCAGGAAATTAATTTGTAGAATGTGCCCTCGACTGAGATAAGCAACGACTACAGCAGGGCTGCCTCAGAAATCAAATTTGAAGAAACCCCAGTTCCAATTAATTTTCCCGGTGTGAAGTGTGAAAATCAGGTAAGTGTAGCACATGGGGTGTCCAAGCTCTTCTTCCTCTGGGTTTCAACTTGTATTGTGTTCGTCACAGACTCGGTGTTCATATAGGTAACCAAAGTATTGTTTGAATCATGAGAGAGCTACCATCTTTTTCATTGTGCTATTAATAAGATTGTTCATTACTTTGTATCATTCATCATAAAACATCTGCTCTTAGAGCTCCTTTTGTCACATTTTTTAGCCTTCCTTCCTTGAAGTTCGTTTGGAATTATTTTTTGTCAGTGATATGTTCATTACAACAATATTTTTCTATTTGCACTTTGCCTACAGCATCTTTACCGGTTAAATCACCTGAAATAGCTGCTATTTTTCCGTCATTCTTGAGTTATGTATGAATTTGAAGCTTTAGTTCACTGCGTATAATCATAATTTATATCAGCACATGCAGATGAGCAATAAAATGTCATGTTGGAAAATACATTTGTCCACATGGTGTGCAATATAAATGTACTTCTTTTGCATTTATTACACATTTTACATATTCAGTATAAATTATTTCCAGAGTAATATATGGCCTATTATTAGTCATTTCCTTTGTGCCTTAATGTCTGCGTTCTATTCTGCCATAATTTTTTTCTCTAATTTGTCGCCTAAGTTGAGGTAGTTAGCGAGTGACTGCCATGCAGAATCAGATTGATAGCTATTGCGCATAAAGTGAACTTTAATATAGCTAAGTAAATGTATTCACGATGTGTTTTGTGTTCTGTAGGAAGGAAATTTATCGCATCTGGAAGTGACTGACATGAAGACAGAATGCGGGGACGATAACTATGATATGATTTCAGAGATAAAAGTTGAAGACACCACTCCAGTGCCTATTAGCTTTCCTATAGTGAAATCGGAAGTCGATGTAAGTATTCACTATCCGTATATATATATATATATATATATATATATATATATATATATATATATATACCAGCACTGCATTTTACATATATCAGAACCATTAATATTCTCGAATAGTGTCAATTTTTTTTTGGAGGGATTCCATTGTCATGGTTGTGACATGCACAGTTTCAAAATATTGTAAAATATATCAGATTCAATATTCCTGTTTCAAATTATTCCTCTTTAATTAATGTAATTGATTCTGTTATGGTATCTCCGAATTAGTTTGGAAATAACTGTGTTAGAATAAGTTATTATTAACTGAAAACTGTGTTACCAGTGTGACGAAATTTACACACGTACAGACGAATTTCCCTTCATTATCTCTTACATTTCCAGGAATTTGTGTTCGATATGGACAGAGTTCAGCAGGAACACAAAGCTGAAATATCTTCACAGGAGGATGAAGTGTTCCCTGAGAGGTGAGTGTACTGAACTGGTTATGCTTCTTCCAGTCTTTCATACATTCATTTGATGACGAAGGACATAAATTTTATAATGCATAAGTTAATACTATTTTGTATCTACTATATTTATGTGGTTATATATATTTAGTCCTGAATATATTTTGATTCTTACATGGCATAAGATTCACTAAAGTTATCATTACCAAGACAATAACAAACTACAGATTCTACTTTATCCGCTGTCCTTTGGCAACCATGATTTCATAAGCTCCAATGCCTATGTGTCGTGCTAGTTGACTGCATTTGTGCTGTTTAATTCGTGTGCAGTGAAAGTTGCGACAAGTTTTTTAGGGCGTGGCACATATATTTTTGCGCAAGCATTGGTTGGCTGCAACTCTTCATCTCCCTGTTCATACTTCGCTGCATTTTAGCATTGTGTCCCCTATCATATTACCATGATATGAATGCAAACATCTTCGTCTTACATAACTATTTGTTATTGATACCGTTCCATGATCTTTGAAGCGTAAACTTGATGCGCTGTAGAGGAAAATGCGTCTACTCCATAAGATTTCCAGGTGCTGCTGCCCACATAACCTGTGCGAGAAGTCTAGGCTATGCTTTCAGCTTTGGTGGAATGGCTTCTAAAAATAGAACCATGATTTTAACTATAAAGAAAACTAGGGGTCTGTCAAAAACTGAAGAAAACTCGAGAACAGTGCGAAATTCCTATCGCCTTGAGGATTATTATGGAGATACAAACAGATCTGTGTGAAGTGTTTCATTTTGTTAACAAGATGTATTCTTACAGCCCTTTATTCGATTGAATCGGAAGAGTATGAAATGCTTTTTATTTGTTATTATGTCATTCACCTTTACTTTGTCCACTTCAGAAGACCTCTTTTGGTTTAGGTAGGTTTATTAGTTATCTTTCTGTCCCTAGTATTAGTTCAAATTTACATTATCATTATAAGACCAAGTTTAATAATTACCAATAGCGCTATATATATATATATATATATATATATATATATATATATATAACTAATTTGCATATTTGTTTTTGAAACCTTGCTAGGGAAAGTCTAAAAGTTAATTTTGTCGACATCACACACAGATATATACATATACACAGGTTGTAACTTTAATAATGGCAACTATTTATTCATTACGAATATACAAATGATACATCTGTGAAACTTTTACAGTCGTTTAATGTAGTAACGAGAATTGTCTACAACTCGTTGCCAACGATGTGGAAGTCGCAGTATCCCTGTAGCAGCTCCAGTTCTGTTGATGTTTCTGATGGAGTGCCCTACTACCTGCAGAATATCGGGAACAGTCCAGAATCGAACGTCACGAAGTGGTTCCTTCATCTATGGAATTTAAGTCATAATCACAGAGGCTTAAGTCAGGTGAATGTAGTGGATCAAAAAGCACTTCTCACTCCCAGCGACGGTACAAATCAGCTGCAGAGCGTTCCATGTGCACCCTTGCGTTTTCCTGCAAAATGATAGGAGGATTCTGCAAAACATGTGGGCGCTTTCCTCGCAATGCTGGTCTCAGATTATGGTCCAGAAATGACGGAATTACTGTGCATTTACATTCTGTCTTTGAAGGAGATTCGTCCGAGCCATGTTTTCCACGCGGTGACGCCCCTCGTTGAAGGCTCGAACCCACCTCGCCAGAGTCCTGTATGGAAACGCCATCACTCCACATGCCTCAACAAGACCATCATGACATTGTCGTGCTGAATGACCATGGGCAGATTGAATTTTCAGCCAAGATCGCTGTTCCTGCTTTCTGAACATGGCGAAACAACCGCTTAGAGCTGCAACTAACAGGAAACTAAGTTAAACTCTCCACAGCGCATGCTCTGTGAGTCGGACGGAAGACTCCGTTTAGGGGGGAGGACAGCAGATATAGACTAACATGTGGTAGAACTGACAACAATTAACTCCGCCTCGTTTCGCTTTTACCGCAGTGTTACCCACGTATATACATGCTTCTAGACATGCATGCACTCGTCGAATCATGGACTGTCGCACCCTTTCAAATACTCCGGGATGATGTCGAATGGTTTCGCAGGCTTCCATGACACGTCGATGAATAGTTTCTTGATCCGGGATGTCTGCTCCATAAACCAATTGTTTAAGGTGCCCCCAAAGATAAAAATTCAAAGGATTGAGGTCGGGAGAACGTGCTGGCCATTGAACTGGTCCTTCTCTGCCTATCCATCTGTCATGGTAGACACCAGTCAGTGTATCTCGAACAAGGCGACTAAAATGTGCTGGAGCCCCATCATGCATGAGCCACATGTTTTGTCTTATGTTCAGTAATTCTGGAAGAGTGTTTTGGATAAAGTCCCTGTAGATAGCACCTGTAAGACGTGCTGGTAGAACGTATGGACCTACCAGACAGACACCTACAATTCCAGCCCACACATTAATCCTAAATTGTTGATGATGTCTAGCCTGAAGTACAGCACGAGGATTACGATCTGCCCATACGTGTTCATTGTGGAAATTGGTAATTCCATCTCTCCCAAACGTTGCCTCGTCTGTAAACAAAACTGATGAGACAAACAATGGATTGGCTATTTGTGCTAGAAACCATCGGCAAAAGTTCTCCCGTGGTGGACAATCTGCAGGCGAAAGGCCCTGCACACGTTGCATATGATACGGATACAAGAGCTGCTCGTGAAGTACCCTCCATGCTGTACTGTGTGATGTACCAGTTGCCACAGCCAATTGTCTTGTACTGATATCTGGATTGTCTTCGACACAGTGTAAAATGTCTTCTTCGAGGTTCGGCATACGCACAACTCTTGGTCTTCCTCGATCACCAGTCTGTGGTGCAACGGTTCCTGTCTCAGCAACGCGACGATACACAGCAACAAATGTTTGATGATTCGGTTGTCTTCGGTCTGGAAATGCCATCTGATACAGCCGTACAGCCTCGCGTCCATTACCATTCGCGCGACCATATATAAAAATGATGTCAGCCTGCCCACGAAATGAATATCGTCCTGCCATGGTTGAACGAAACACGTTAATTCACTCCACGTTCACAATTGCAACGTTGAAGACAGACTAATGACAAATGACACATGTAAACAAGTCTCCATGGCAACACTTCGCCATCTGCAGTCCATTTCTGATAAAACGAGTCACAGCCTTCTATGAATGAGTGCATAAAGAAATGAAGTTCTTTTGGTGTAAGGAACCCATGCCTGAAGTTTGTACACGTATTTTTGATATACCCTGTATATATATACATACAATCAGCCCAGAGGACATCGACGGTTAGAGGCCCTTTGGAAGACTGGAGCTGAAGCAGGTCTACACTCGCCTAATTCGTGACGGTTGATGATGATGATGATGATGATGATGATGATGATGATGATTAAGACATATACATACACGTTCTTTGTTGTATATTTAGTAACTGACAATAATTCATGACATCACACATTAAAATGTAAATGAACAATATCAGATATTGTTTTCATATTTATGTGTACCACATAAAAATATCAACCAGCAGGATTTTAGAACAATATTTAAAAAATGCACTGTTGTCCACAAGTAGTTTGTTCCGAAACGTCGCAAAACTAACAACATGTGTTCGTACCTGTGGAATGCGAACTCCGTCTCGTATTTTGTTACATATCAGCCTCAGTTTCTCTGTCCTTTTTCGTTATGAAGAATGTTTTTGTTTTCTAACCATCTGACTTGACCTTTCCATTAGTTGCTTTCCAAATCACATGTCGCCCATCCCTAACACATTACTGGCCCTTCACAGTGGTCTCTCTTTTTGTTACAGTAACAGACGCTCTGTATAGCCTGTACAGTACATCATTTGCTTTTTATTAATTCATTACTTTATTTTCATTAATATTTCGATTTACATTTATTTTAATTGTTTGAAATTTACCCCTTTGTTCATTCCTCACTTATTTTTATAATTTTGTTATGCTTTCTATATACTTTATTTACACTTGCTTATCTAGAATGATAGATGTTTAATATTTTAGCCCTAACCCAGAATCCTCCAATATATCTCACTCTAGAGGAGCAGGCACTAACACATCATGAAAAAATGCTACGGTTAACAACAACAATATGGGAAAATAGACTGTTACAACCAACCAAGTTGAAAACACAAACAAGTTTCCTGTCCAAAGTCACGGAAATAAAAACAGAATTGAATCTCCCTAAATCTAAAGAAAACATTTTAAGCAGAGAAAACCCTCTAACCTTCGAACCAATTAACACTCAACTAGATTTAAAAGAACCAGTTACAAAATCTGAAACTTTCAAACCTGTACTAAAAGCGCTGGCATTAGAAGCTGTGAACAATAGATACCCACCAGAAGAATGGTAACATATCTACACAGATTGGTCTACTATCGATAACAACTCAGGATCAGGAACTACGTGTGCGTTATTCTCATTTTATCAACCAGCAGGACATCATACAACAAATTTTGATGCGGAAATAATGGCTATTCATATCTCACTCCAACACCTACTATACAGAATAGATAAATTTCAAAATGCTGTCATTCTCTCTGATTCTAAAGCAGCATTATATGCAATAAATTCATATAAAATGATGTCAATCCAAATTAAAGAATGTCACAAAATGATCCAACTTAAACTACAGAAAACAATTCAATTGCAATGGATACCTGCACATTGCGGAATTGCTGGAAATGAAACTGCTGACTTTCTTGCCAAAAAAGGATCCAATTTAATTCAGAATACAAATACAAGCCTACCTTTTACATCCATCAAAAGACTAATTAAAAATAAATATAAAATCAAGCAAAACCAAGCACTATGTACCAAAGCCAAAGATAAAAAATGGAGCATTTTAATAAAAAAAAAAAAACAGAAATTATTCCAGAAATCCCACGTAAATCTGCAGTAGCAAAATTCAGACTGCTTACAGAACACGATTATTTGGCCAAACACTTGAATAAAATAGGAATTTACACAAATCCAAATTGCCCTCTATGCAACAAAGAAGAAGAAATGACTGAAGATCATCTCATAACCTGTGAAGTTCTACCTGATGGATCCACCACAGAGAAATATTGGAGAGAAAGAATGCTAATGGCTTCGTTGCCAAAGCCCGGCATTAGATAACAACAACAACAACAACATATTTTAATCAAATACTGTAAGGATGCATTCGCTTGTATCCTCATTACATTAGTGACATGAATTTTATTATTTGAAGTCCTTTTTTTCTGCCCTCACTAACAGTCTTTGATAATTGTTTAACTCCTTTTGGCATTGGTGGGACCATCGCCACATATTTCACGAGTACAAATATTCCTCTTGGTGTATAAACGTATTTCTTTTGGATTATTCACTTTACTTGTCATGATGTCCTAATATTCTTTAACATTATGCAGATTGTGTCACGTGAATGTTACAAAACTGTGACGTGGATGTAGGGCACGTGCAGGAATTCATTCATAGTGCATTAGATTTTTGCCCAAGGGAAGGTCTTTGAGTCTATATTAAGCAGTCCTTAATATTTACCTTTTTCTATCTTCCTCTTAGTTTCCGCATACAATTTATATCATGTTAATGTCGTCTATTATGTAATACCTTATTCTGCCCCAAACTTTTCTTCTGTTTACTAGAGTTGGGTCGATTCGTGAACGAATCGTTCATTCGAACGACTAATAATAAAGAATCGTAAGAATCGATTCGTTGTATCAACGAATCGTCGTTCAAAAGAATCGTAACGAATCGTCGTTCAAACGAATCGTAACGAATCGTCATTCAAAAGAATATGAAGGAATCGGCATGGTATCGTAACCCACGATTCTATTCGTTGTTTGATGTAACCTGTCAACGGACATTTCCGAACCGTGTCGAATGCTCCCGAGCGAGAGTGAAATCAAAATATGTACTGCATTTGTTAAGTATGGAAAATAATGAACACAAACCTGAAATTTGCATAGTTAAATAGAGATGTAGTGCAAAAAATGTACTTCATAATAAGGTTCAGTTGATAAATTATAATTTAGAAACATTATCTTGGGTAATTTTGTAGACTAATGGAGTTCATACTGAATGGTTCCAGCCAATGAGAAAGAGACAATCCAATGTCTCGCCTCTTATGCCATCTATGAGATAGATGTAGAACGTTTTTGTTCTACGCGTGATTTGCAAAGGAAAGTGTCTTGCGACGATTCAAAAGAATAGTTGGAATCGCAGACTGGGAAGAATCGTGAACTCCTTGACGATTCAAAAGAATAGTTGGAATCGCAGACTGAGAAGAATCGTGAACGAATCGTTAGAATCGATTCGTAATGTGTGATTGAATCGTTGGAATCGACTTCTGAAAAAGAATCGTGTTGCCCAACTCTGCTGTTTACCAGTGCTTCCTTCAGAAGTCAGTTTTTTCTCAAACTGTCACCCAACCAATTCCTTTCTCTCATACTGAGCAGTACCAGAATTATATTTTCTCCACCCTTACTTTTTAACACATCTTCATTTCTTATACTGTCTGTCAATTTTCCACGCTGCGTTCTTGTCTACATCCATATTTCAAATGCATATTGCCGTTTCTCTTCACGTCTACGTAATATCCATGCTCCGGCCCCATATAGTGACACACTCCACACACAGCACACCACTAATCTCTTCCTTAGTCTTTTTTTTTTCCAGAGATCCGCAGAAGAAGCATTTTTTTCTCGGTTATATGCCTCCTTTGCCTTTTCTATACCCCTTCTTCGACTTCCATGGAGCTGGTCATGTTACTTCTTATAGTACGCCCCAAGTGTTTTAAGCTGTCCATTTGTTTTACTGCCTCATTTTGAATTAGCATGTTTACCTTCATTATTTTTCTTGGACTAGTAGTTATTGTTCGTTTTGTTTGCGTTTATCTTCATCCTGTACTGTTCACAGTTGTCATTTAGCTTCACTAGTACTTCCCTTCGTTTCGTTTCCTCTTCTACTAACACCATATCATCAGAAAATCATTTGCACTTCATTCTTCTTCCTAAAGTGTACAAATTCTTTTTTTCAAATCTTCGATGGACACCCTGAGAATATTTCAAATAGTTGAAGTTCTTTAGGCTGTTACTAAATTTTAAATTTATTGCTGTGTACGAAGTACGTAATAATATGGAAATATTTCTTCTTTGAACTCTTATAATTGTTTTTGATATTGACACTCGTTCATTTCGACATCATTTGAGCAGTGCCATCGATTAACCTTCAGTCGTGATCAACTGTACTTTTGAGAGATAAACTTTAATGTTTCATGTTATTGTGGGCAAATATCCATGAATAATACACCTTTGTGTTCCCAGGCAGCTGTGATAATATGCTCTGTGGTGCCGATAATCTCTGCTTTCTGTTCGATCTTTGATAAACTTGTCATGGAATTACTATAGGGACTTAAGTTGCATCTACATTGTTTCACCTTTCTTTCTAATTATGGTCACATTCAATAGTGAATGCCTTTTTCAACTAAAAGTGGGAGTGCATGTATCAATTGAAAGCTACACCTCAACAGTGAGTATGTTGTGCGTTATTTCGTTCAACAGTACCATGTTACAAGCTGTGATATATAACGACAGTCTAGTATATGCAGTCACGAAGCTCGAGTTGTTGAGGGTACTAAGAAGAATTGACTATTTCGCTACATTTTCGCATTGTCTGTGACGAGGCAATAGTAACGATCCTAGTGGTTAGTAACTATCTATGGATGCATACGTATTGAGCTTCGTGACTGTGTATACTAGACTGTGATATAACTATAACGTATTTGAGAGGAACTGATTGTTATAGGTTGCCATGAATAAACTTAAAATTGTTTTCTTTGGTGATGATGGACTTTTTCTTCTGAAAATGTCGACAAGTACGATTAGTTTTATTGACAAATATCACAGATGTGAGCGCCTATGGAGATTTTAATCACAGTTTTTAGAATCAATCAGGCCTAAGTTTTGAAATTGATATTTAATATGTACTAATTAATATATCTACTTAGTGAAAATGGAGTTCATCACGGTACACAATGTAGACATAAAATCTGCGTGTATCTTAATTCAATGTGCGTTTTCAGTTCGATTCTTTCAATATCCTCGCCAGATTATATGCGTACTCACATGGAAAATGGAGTGTAGATATAGCATTAATCTAGCGTAATGTAACCGACTGTATATGAAATTCATGCAGTTCACTCATGATGAGTACCTTTCCATTTATTAAGCCAGAGATGTAGGAAATGCATAACAGATTCAAATTATTTTCCACATTGCAGAGAATGTTGTTGTTATTATTATTATTATTATTATTATTATTATTATTATTATTATCAGATGTTCCAACGTCGTTTTTTCGATACTAATGTAACTTTTTGTTCTGCAGAGGAACTTTACAATGCTAAATTTCTTGGATCAAATTTCTGCACATTTAACGGACAAAAATAAAATTCTTTCAATAATTTATTTTTTTAATACACTATTCTCCTAAACAGACTGATCATATTCTGAATTGGTAATCTATGGCGAATTCTCAGCCTCATCTCGCTATCACCAATCTCATCGACGCTAAATAACCTAGTAGATGATACAGTGTCGTTAAATTACCAACTCAAATAAAAATATTAGGAATTAAATCAATGGCTTTCCCAAAACGTGCTGTGAAATATTTCGTATAACATGTAATCTCCTAAAGAAGCAAGCACGAACAAAATTGTATTAAACTTTGTTTGAAATATCTCAATAAGTCTAAATTAATGCCATTACTTGTAGTTCAGCCTGTAAATAATATATACGTGTATATAATCAAATCTTTTAATATTAAACTAAGAGCCGATTTCACGAGGCTTATGTAACTTTAATTGTCACTTAAAGTCTTTCTAATTGACACTTATACAGAAATTGAATTTCACCATCACAGTATTGGTTTTAATATCTCATTAAAGTACATCTAAGTTAATTGGTCAAAATTTGTTCATTTTAATAATTAATCCTACATTAACGACAGTAATTATCATCATGGTAATAAAAATGATAGGCTTGATTTATTTGAAAATGATGATTACTGAGGAAGATGGACAATGATAATTTCCGCAAGAGGAGATTACTTCAATGCAATGGAAGAAAAATATTTACAAATGCGGTATAGGCTAAGCAACACGTAAGCATTGTATATTCTGGATAGTACAGAACGTGATTTAGAATTTATAACTGATAAATCAGCACGGTACTTCATAATATTATTTAAATGATACAGTTATTGAAGAAACGTTAATTCATCTTCGGTTGCCTGAAATACGGCAACCAAAGTAATATGAATAACATATTTATCATGTAGGCCTAGTATTACGTTTGATGGCTCAAATCGATCAAGTGTTTCAATTTTGCTTGTAGCAGGATATTTCATTGCATCTACTTTCATATTATTCCGATTTTGTCTTAAATATTACTGAAGACAATGGAATGTGGTTTTCTTGCATTTCTTTCTGTTTGTACTTATTTCCAACGTTTCTTCTTTTCTTCTAAAGTCTACCCATCCGTCCTTTTCTTTTCGATTATTTTATTATGTTTTGAGGTTAGCTCTGCATGTGACGTAATTTTTTTAACGTAATATAACAAATGAACTCAATATGTAAGTCTCTGCGTACATTAACAAGGTACATGGCCTTCGAAATTACGATTTTACTATAACTACGAAGGCCATGATAACGTAATTGAGAACTAAACTAATTACACATCACAAGAAACATAAGAATACAACAGAAACACAGGCACAAGAAATACATCACAATAACATACGAAATCAAAAACACACACAAGAATGCAACGTCATTCAAGATATTAAATTACAACATACAGAACAAATAATGCTGTACAAAAACCTCTCAACACAAGCAAACAAATACAACTACACAGGCGTATACAAACTCAAATCTAACACCTGCCTCAACTTCTACATAGGACAGACAGGCAGATCATTTCAAACATGTTACAATTAACACATCACACCCATAACAAAAATACAAAACACTTCCACATTTGCAGAACACATCACAAATGCTAACCAAACCTACAGAGACATAGACACAGACATGGAAATCCTACATATTCAACCAACAGCCAGAAACTAAACACAGTAGAAAAATACGGAATATATAGAAACATAAAAACACGTCCAAATGAACTTATCAACACACAACTCAATTTCAAAACACACACACACCTTGACTCCACATTGCACTACACAAACGCACTCTCAAAGGAAACACAAAATTAGGGCACCAAGACCAGCACCAATCACTTCTAAAGATAGCCAATAACTCGCTGTAATTAGGTAACCAGGCACTGTTATATTTAACACGGGAAATATATAATAATATATATTCCGAAGTGATACAGTGTGAAAAGTTGTGTAATCAAGATGTATAATTGATTTTGTTTTAAATGCGTTTTAGTTTGGGGAAATGGAAGCGAAGCACAATTACTTACTAATTCCTGGCTTTTAAGGACCCCGGAGGTTCATTGCCTCCCTCACATAAACCCGTCATTGGTCCCTATCCTGAGCAAGAATGCAACACAATTAGTTAATTTTATTGTGGATTAGTTTCATGTTGGTAAAAAAGGGTCTAAATGTTACTAATAAAGTAAGTCAAATATGTGACAATTGAAAAAAGTCCTCGAAACTATAGTAAAAGAGAATAGTTTAAGTAATTTTACTTTGATTGTTATAAATTTGGAGGGATCCCTTTATAGCCAACAGACCCAGTTTCTGGAGGTTTGTTGAAAAATGTTCGTTTATGAAACTTACCCAAGTGTTTCCATTTTGAGTCACTAGCGTAGTTATGAATTGTTTTGAGGTGTTTTTTCAAGATATTACGGAATTGTATAACATTATGCTTAATATACTATGACTCTCCGCATTGAGTATCGTGGACTCTAATAAATATCTCTTTTCATGTCAGGATTGTGAATATTGTTGAGAAGAGTGTGCCAAAAGAAATTGCCGGTGTTGATCGTGAAGCAGACCAGTTAACACAGTGTGGCAGCCACAATTGTGACAATTCAAATATTAGCGACATAAACCATAGTTCTATCAAATGTAATTTATGCAACGTGGTTTTTGTAACTCCTCAATCAATGAACGTACATTTTCATATACATAGAGTCAAAAAGTCATTCCAATGTCATGTCTGTGGAAAGTATTTTTTTAAATTAAGTGACGTGAAGAAGCATGTAATCCTGCACAGTGGCGGGAAGCCATATCATTGCAAAGTGTGTGGGAAGTCATTTAGAAAATCATGGAATTTCAAGATACATTCACGTATGCATACAGGGGAGAGACCATTCAAATGCGAAGCGTGTGGAAAAGGTTTCTTACAATTAGGAGGTTTAAGAAAACATTTACGGATACACAGACGCGAAACGCCTTTCAAATGCGAAGTGTGCGGGAAGTGTTTCTGGGAGAAGGAATATTTGAAAAAACATGAACGGTTACATACAGGCGATAGTTTATTCAAATGCGATGTATGCGGGAAGTGTTTCTTAGAAAAGCGTGGTCTAATCGACCATGGTCGCATACATACAAGGGAAATGCCTTTCATATGCAATGTGTGTGGAATAAGTTTTTCAACCTTGGCAGTTTTAAAGAGACATGAACGCATACACACAGGAGACAGACCATTCAAATGTGAGGTGTGCGGAAAGTGTTTCTTAGAATTGGGCACTTTAAAGAAACATTCACGCATACACACAGGTGAAAGGCCATTCAAATGCGAAGTGTGTGGCAAGAGTTTCGTGGATAAGTCGCATTTAAGCATACATGCTCGCATACACACCGGCGAAAAAACATTTAAGTGCGAAATGTGTGGGAGGTGTTTTTCGGTAAAGGGACATTTAATTAGACATGTTCGGACACATACTGGCGAGAAGCCATTCAAATGCAATGTGTGTTGCAAGTGTTTCTCGCAATCAGGACAATTGCTCATACATGCACGCAAACACACGGGCGAAAGACCATTCAAATGTGATGTTTGTGGGAAGTGTTTCTCTGATTCGGTGCGATTACGCAGACATGAACACATACACACAAGCGAAAAGCCATTCAAATGTGATGTGTGTGGGAAGTGTTTTTTGGAAAACAGACGGTTGCGCAGTCATGCACGGATACACATCTAGGAGAAACCATGTAATTGTGATTGTGAGCTTAATTTTCTTCGTTACCGGGACATTTAAAGAAATACTCATGCAGAGGTAAGGCCATTCGAATTTGATGTGTGTGAAAACTGTCTACACAGACGATAGTCAATTTAAATGCGACTATTTGGAAATCTACAGAAGACTAAACTTCCCACACAGTCGAAAGAATTTTTAAAAATGATATGTAAGGAATATGTTTCACGTTTAAGGGAAGCTAGAAAGTCATATTCACTTACACGATAATGTACATTTTCAGTGAGGATTTTTGTGTTGCGTCGCCTCTGAGTGCGTCTGCTCATTGGGGGCAGAAAGAGCTGCACTACGAGAGGATGAATATGACTTCCCCCTCCATTCAGTGCGCATGCGCTAATCGTCTGCGCCCCGATTTTGGCATAAAATCCAGGTGTAGTCTGAAGTGGTGTAAGTGAGGTATTGAATTCTTTGCGTCTTTTAGTGCAGAAGAGTTTTATTGTATGTTGATTGCATTCAAAAGTTTATAATATAGGATGCGTCAGAAACAACGGATGGATTTCCCAGGGCAAGAAATTGTAAGGAGTCATCAAATGAAAAATGTATTGTTATCAACGGACTCACCAATATATGCAGTTTATTTATGAAATACATCATTCATCATTCATACAACATTCTGAAGTTCGCCATCTCTTTCATAGTCATAGTTGGTGGCATTGACGCGATTTGTTTGTTTGTTTGTTTTGTTTTGTTTGTTTGTTTTGTTTGTTTGTTTGTTTATTTATCCTGGTAGAGATAAGGCCTCAGGCCTTCTCTTCCCCTCTACCAGGCGATTACAACTACAATATTAAGATTGCAATTATAATTACAATTAATATTAAATTTACAGATACAATAAAAGTCAAAGTACTAAAAGATTAAGAGATTAATAAAAGCTAGACAGTTTATTGTAAAAGTTAAGAAGAGAGAAGCATTTCTCTTATTGATTAAGTACAAATTAAACTTACTTTACACAGTAAGAAAATGCTTAATAAGCTTGCTTTTGAACGCTACTACATTCCGACAGTCTCTGATGTCACTGGGTAGGGTATTCCACAAGCACGAGAACGAGATTGTGTATGATGATGAATACGATATCTCATGTGTTGGTATGGCTAGTATACGGCTATTTTGGGTGCGTGTGAA
Source organism: Periplaneta americana (assembly GCF_040183065.1). Classification (NCBI taxonomy): domain Eukaryota; kingdom Metazoa; phylum Arthropoda; class Insecta; order Blattodea; family Blattidae; genus Periplaneta; species Periplaneta americana. Next base: position 162,218,211 of record NC_091132.1, read on the forward strand.
GAGATTATCGTATGATGACAGGTAACTGAAACGGGAGGCAAGGTAGGTAGATGTAGAAGTGTTTAAAAACTTTCGCCTTCAAATGGCCCCAAAGAAAGAAGTCGCAGGGCGCGATATCTGGCGAACGTGCAGGCCAAGGAATGTCGCTACGATGCGATGATGTTTCCCCGGAAAGAGCTCTTGTAGGAGATTTATTGCTTGACGCGCGGTGTTAGGAGTAGCCCCATCTTGTTGAAAACAAACGTCCTCAGCATCAACAGTAAGCTTGTTCAAACTTGGTTGTAGGAAAATTTTTAACGTAACAAGCACCTGTAATGCTTACTGTACTCCCGCCGTCATCCTAAAAAAAGTAAGACCCCCATTCACCAAATTTGCTACAGCACACCAAACCGTAACTCTTTCACTGTGAAGAGATTTCTCGTGCAATTCATTAGGATTGGTTAGTGCCCTATAACGGAAATTCTGTTTATTGATACAGCCGTAGAGGTGAAAATAGGCTTCGTCACTGGTCAAAACAACGGTGGTAAGTGTCACGTTCGTGATAATACGCCGACAATATCAACACGGTCCTTCCAATCTTCTGCATTAAGTTGTTGCTCAATTGTCATCTTTAAAAATTGCGAAACTTAAGGTCTGAATGCAAATTGCGTCTTTCTGTAGCTCGGACAATCTCAGTGCAATAGCATGTTTGCGGGCTGATCGTTGATATGACCGGACAACCGACTGTTCTATTGTCTCCACATTTGCAGGTGTACGCGGGCTCCGTGGTCGTCCAGGTGATTTCTTGTTTACTGTTGAACCTGTAGTACGAAATGAAGCCACCCACTGCAAAATTCTATTCCGAGTTGGAATCCTAGCGTGATGTCCGATGTCGAAATGAGTCCTGAGTGGCGATTACAGACTCTTATTTTTTTAAATGTCTTTGCGATGAACGCACGTCGTACGGCAGACCACTCCATGGTCTCAACTCAAACTGCATTCTCTCGCTGACTCAACAGTTGCGGTCCCGTCCACTCTATCCCTCCCCTCACTGGGTATCGATAGTTATTATTATTCCCTTTCGACATCTGCTGAGTAGAAGCTGTTTCTATTTCTGTGCGACATTTCCTAGGTGGGCCAGCCGAATTGACGCGACAGGACCCGAACATGGTTCGGAAAAGTAGTAGCAGACAACTTTTAATCAGCTGTTTCTCTCTTTCCGCGCGCTTTGTAGCATCATGTCAGAGTGGAACAAAAACCAAGTAATGAAATTAATCAAGCTTTACGAGGAATTTCCATACTTTTATGACATCACAAATAAGGACTATCACACTAGGATTTGGAGGGAAAATGCACTGGAGTTTATTTGTAAAAATTTGGAGTCTGTTCGTCCTAATACTATTCCCTCCGACATCAAAACAAAAATAAAGAACATCAGAAGTCAATATGCAAGGAAAAAAAATGAAACTTTCAATTCATTTTAATATAATAAATATCTATTGGACAATTTTGTTCCAGTTTGAAATCTTTACTGAGAACATGGAATAACCCTTTCTCCTGCCTTCTGGACCTCCATCTCCTTTCCCAGTCTCTCTCTCTCTCTTTTTTTTTTTTTTTTTTGCTTCTCATTAGTGCAAGCTAACAAAACACTTGAAGCTGCAGAAGATAAAACAGCTACTTTTAATTGTTAAAATCCATTCTGTTCATTTAAAAGGCTCACCGCATCATTCACACGTTGCTCGAGCTCAACAACTAGCCTCGAGTAGCAGACGAGAAATCTGCCAAGAGTGAACGGTGATACTACATTTAGCCGACAGAAAGCGCAACAACTTGCGTCGACTTGTGGACGAAAAATCTGCCAAGTGTAAACGGTGATGCTACATATAGCCGACAGAAAGCGCTTGATGTTCCGCGACAAATAGCAAGTGTAAATAGGTGCTTTTGCACTGCTTGTTGGAGACTCTCTATAGCTAATTATGATTTCCGGGATTTCGTGGATAACTTAATAGGAAAAAATTGCCCTTTTGTCATTCACTACAGCCAAAGCCAAAATAAATCACGAATTACATCACCATTATCAGTGCGGAAGATATAAGAGACTTGAGTGTAATGAATGACATTGTCACTGTGAAAGAAGTAGCTTACAATCTGCCACTTGTCCAGTTTGACAAACTATCGGCAAATCTATGAAATAATGGGAGAGGTTCCAGTTTGTGCTATCCTTTTTGAGAAATCATCGCATCGATGGAGCTATTTTGAAGATCAAGAGTTATTATTTATTATTATTATTATTATTATTATTATTATTATTATTATTTTGTTCGCGATCCCCCATTAATAGCTGTGCGGATACTCAGGTGGCCGCGGACCTCTGGTTTAAAATCGCTGATCTACGCTATATGCCTATTTTTTATAACAAATAAATTCATAATGGACATAATAGGCCCATTTGAGGTATAATATGATACATGATTGTGTTTGTTAAATAACAGTCGATTCTGTGGCGTATTTGTGATGATGATGATTCTGATTATTATTATTATTATTATTATTATTATTATTATTATTATTATTATTATTATTATTATTATTATTATTATTATTATTATTTTGTTCGCGATCCCGCATTAATAGCTGTGCGGATACTCAGGTGGCCGCGGACTTCTGGTTGAAAATCACTGATCTACGCTATATGCGTATTTATTATAATAAATAAATTCATAATGTACATAATATTTGAGGTATAATATGATTCATGATTGTGTTTGTTAAATAACAGTCGTTTCTGTGGCGTATTGATGATGATGATGAAGATTATTATTATTATTATTATTATTATTATTATTATTATTATTATTATTATTATTATTATTATTATTATTTTGTTCGCGATCCCGCATTAATAGCTGTGCGGATACTCAGGTGGCCGCGGACCTCTGATTGAAAATCACTTATTTACGCTATATGCGTATTTATTATAATAAATAAATTCATAATATACATAATATTTCAGGTATAATATGATTCATCATTGTGTTTGTTAAATAACAGTCGGTTCTGTGGCGTGTTGATGATGATGATGATGATGATTATTATTATTATTATTATTATTATTATTATTATTATTATTATTATTATTATGTGTTTGTTACGAGTGTTGAAAGTTCAATCAAACCAATATTTTATGGTACAGTATTTATGCTACAAATGTACTTGTCAACGTTTTCAATCATATTTACAATATAACTTATTTAACATTCAAATATAACTTGTTCGTGGGAAACTAACTGCTTTTATGCCTCTGCTAGTTATTTAACCGTTAAATATTAACTTCTTTTTATGTGACTGCTATTTTGTCTCCGGCAGGAAATTGTAACCGTTACTTATAACCGTTATTTATAACTACTGAACAAAAGTAACGGAGACTGTTATAACAGTTACAAGAAAATAACCGTTTGTCACATCCCTACTGGAAGATATTAATCCATTGCAATTTTGACTTTTACATTGCCTGCGTTTAGCCGGGACAGCGCTGGAGTAGCGATTCATTTTTGCTGAGTTACAGCAGCTGTTAGTGGCTGAACGACCAGACTGCAAAATGTCCGCTTTGTTTACAAAGAAACATGCCATTGTTCTGTCTACTCCGGCACCATTGGTTGATGTCAAAGACGTTATAATGGTTGATGTCTACCCCCTCCACTTTTGCTGGCTAGCAGCAGGCTTGCAGCGAAAAAAATTTTGCTACGAAAAATGGCGCCCGCTATTTCAGCGCTGTCGGCCAGCAAGGCGTTCAGTGCTGTCTCAATTTCAGCGCTACCGCAGCGCTGTCCCGGCTGAACGCAGCCATTCTCTAATGGGAAGTTTATTTTTATTCTAATAATCCTTAAAGGTAAGTGTCTACATCCATCAATATTGCCAGTCTTTATCTGCGTGTATTTATTATTCGAGTGTGATTTGATATTTCATTTTCGATTTTAAGGATCTTCTGTAAACGTGTTTTCCAATGTAATGCAGCTAATAAGTATATTGCCATACATTTATGATTAGCAAACTTAGGTTCTTGATTTCGCATTTATGGAAACCGAATAATAATAATAATATCGATTAGGAAGTGGCAATTCGAGCGACACGTTTTCATTCTGATTCCTACTATTTGTTTGGCAAGTGAAAGAGATTCTGGTTTCCTAGTTATTATTTACCGGTACGTTTTCACTATGACCATGTACTCGTTAATATTTTAGCGCAATTTTGTATTATTCTTTATATGTCTGCAAGCTTGCCACAAGTAGAATAGAACGTTGCATAATGGGACATGTTTAATGTAGCTAGAGACAAAGTAAATGAGAAACGAGCGTTGAGGTAGTTTGTTATGTTTTATTTAACGACGTTCGCAACTGCAGAGGTTATATCAGCGTCGCCAGATGTGCCGGAATTTTGTCCCGCGGGAGTTCTTTTACATGCCAGCAAATCTAATGACATGACCTGTCGCATTTAAGCACACTTAAATGCCATCAACCTGGCCCGGGATCGAACCCGCAACCTTGGGCATAGAAGGCCCAGCGCGGTAATTTGATAGAAGACGGGCACTTGGTTGCATGTAGTAAGCATTACCAACTTTTTTATTTCAGAGTTAAATGTTAGTGATTTTTAGTGTTTTTTTATGTTAGTTCTAGGTTTTTTTATACTAGGTGTCGCCGTGATTTTCTTTTAATTTGATTGGTTATAGTTGTCATTTGTTTTAGAATTTTCATTCATTTTGAATGCATAATGACGGTGTAAATTGTTCTTGGTTGTTTGACGTGAGTGGTGTTATGTCGTGTCTGGTGGCTAAAGCTACTGAAAGTTTATCATTTTATGATTTTCTTTCGATTTGATTGGTTATAGTTGTCACTTGTTCTAGAATTTTCATTAATTTTGAATGAATAATGACGTTGTCAGTTCTTGGTTGTTTGACGTGAATGGTTGTTATATTGTATCTGATGGCAAAAACTATTGAAAGTTTGTCATTTTATGATATTTGTGAAAGATGTGTGAACTTAGAACAAAGTATTAAATTTTGTGTTGATTTTGGTTTAGTTCTTTCGCTGGTGAATAAGAATTGTGTTCAGTGTTGAGGAGAAAACTGTTTTCTGTGGTTTAAAGGAATTATTTACTAAATTTTCTGTATAAGTTAATGTGTAATAAGTGTTCGAAGAGAATTTCATTTTGTGTTAATACATGGTTTATTTATGCGAAGTTTATTGTACGACAAAGTGTTGGTTCAGTGCTTTATTGCCTGCATAGTTTGTTTAGATTCCCTTAAAGCCTGTGTCATATACTGGAAGTGAAGTGGTTGTCGTTGAAGACTTCAATGAGAATTGAATTTTATTTGATAAAGTGTTAAATTATTATGTTTTGTTTTGTATTTTAGTGATTTTTGGGGGTAAAGTGCGGACGAAAACTGCCAGAAATATACTGCCAACTATGAAGTTCGAATGCCACCAAACGCCAAAAAAATCAAAGGTGAAAAATTAATTATATTTTAATTTTTTTCTGAGGGCTTGTTCCTCTTCAAAAACATGGATATATATTTGATTTTCCATCTTTGTTTTTGTGATGTTTGGTGACATTTGAACTTCGTAGTTGGCAGAACGTTTTTTGGTAGTTTTCGTCAGCAATGTTGGATTTTGCCCGTCTTCTAGCAAATTACCGCATTTTATAGGGAAAAATTTGAAGAAAAGAAAATTGTTCGGAAATGTAGTAAATTACGTGTGGAATGAGAGGTGCGTGGTAATGTAAGTGAAGACATTGTAGTCTCTAGTGAAGAAATGGAACGTAGGGACATTAAAGAGACGATACCATTGATATATAATGCATTTTTCACTACATTTACGAATTATTTCAATGAATGTTTTCCAGTCAAGGTGGTGAAAAAATGTAAAAGTAAAAATATGTGGATAACTCAGGGAATTAAAATATCATGTGCTAGAAAAAGGAATCTATATTTAATGAGTAGGAATAGTGATGATCCTCATGTTCTTAATTACTACAAGAATTGCTGTAAAACTTTGACAAAAGTTATAAAAGATGCAAAGAAAATGTATCTGAATGAAAAAATACAAAATTCAGATAATAAGATTAAAACTATTTGGGATATTATTAAAAATGAAACTAATCGATATTCAAAGAGTGAAAATGTTACTTGCATTAATATCAATGATAGTAAAATAGATAACCCAAAATCAATTGCAAATCATTTTAACGACTTCTATATAAATATTATTCAGAACTTAAACATTCAAGATTGTGCAGAAGATGCTGCACTTGGTTACCTAACTGATGCATTTAACACTGAGTTTTTAGGTCTCAAATTTATTCCCACTACCGCAGCAGAAATCATGCATGTGATAAAACAACTAAAAACAAAATATTCCTCTGGATATGATGAAATTCCAAGTAAAGTTCTGAAAGCTTGTTCTGAAATATTATCCCCTCCGTTAAGCTATCTATGCAATTTGTCAATGCAATGTGGTATTTTTCCAGAAAGACTCAAATATTCAATAGTAAAACCAATATACAAAAAGGGAGATAAATGTACTATTGCTAATTACAGACCCATATCATTATTAACAACATTTTCAAAAGTGTTTCAGAAAGTTATGTATAATAGATTATATCATTACCTGGAGTCCAACAATATATTAGTTTTAGAACAGTTTGGATTTAGAAAACAAAAATCGACAGAGAATGCTGCTTTTAGTTTGGTGGATGAAATACTAAATTCATTAAATTCGAAACTACATGTAGGTGGGATTTTTTGTGACTTGGCTAAAGCATTTGATTGTGTAGACCATAGTATATTAGTAAAAAAATTGAAGTTTTATGGTATTAAAGATGAGATGTTGGGTTGGTTTACATCGTACTTATCAAATAGAAAACAAAAAGTAGAAATAAATGTACCAAATAGTCATAAAGTTACTTATTCAGAATTTAGAAATATTAAACATGGTGTTCCACAGGGGTCAATTTTAGGTCCATTGTTGTTTCTAGTTTATATTAATAATTTAGCCGTGACCATAAACAATTCATCCCATGTAATTTTATTTGCAGATGATACAAGTGTAATTATTTCAAGCAAACAATACGATCATTTTATAAACACTTCTAATACAATGCTGAATCTAATGAATGAATGGTTCCATGCAAATAAACTAGCACTTAATGTTGATAAAACCAGTGCAGTCAAATTTAGTACACACAATAGTGCTCAGGTTTCCTACAGTATTCGATTAAATGGAACTCATCTCAAAGAATCTATAAGCACAAAGTTTCTTGGTTTAGAATTGGATAATCACTTGAACTGGAAAACGCATATAGAATGTATTACTCGTAAATTGAGCTCTGCCTGTTATGCATTAAGATCCTTATCTACTATTGGTGATATAAACTTACTTAAAATGTCATACTTTGCATATTTTCACTCTGTAATGAAATATGGATTAATATTCTGGGGTAACTCGTCTGAAGCTGAACACGTTTTTGTTTTACAAAAGAAAGCTATCAGAATAATGACCGGTGTGCATAAAAGGACCTCATGTAAAAATATTTTCCGAAACTTAGAAATCTTGACTTTACCTTGTGAATACATTCTTTCCCTAATGATGCTGTATATTAAGAACCAAGATAAATTCAGTACTAATCAAGACATTCATCATTTTAATACAAGACATAAATCAGATCTTCATCTACCCTCTGTTAGTCTAAGCTGTTTTAAAAAAGGAGTTCGCTATTCATGTATAACAGTCTTCAATGCACTGCCTAATTATCTTAAAGATTTGAAGAACAACGAGAAAAGGTTCAGAAAAGAATTAACCAAATTTCAACATACTCATACCTTCTACACAATTGATGAATTGTTTATGCTTGTGAATTGAATTATTCTACTTAAATGACATGTACAATTTTATATAGCTCAACTAAAATATGTTTTTATATTGACTTAATCTGTTTACTATGTATTGTATTTTTTGTTTAGCATAACTGATGAATTGTATGTACTGTAAATTGAATAGTATACTGTATAGGTCAACTGATGAATTGTTTAAGCTTATAAATTGAATTAATCTACTTCATATGAATTGTATAGCTTAACGAAAATAAGTTTGTAAATTGAACTAATTTGATTGTATATGTTTGTATAGTTTGGCTGATGAATTGTATATGTTCTTAAAATGATTACTAGTCTGTGTAGCTCTACTGATGAATTGTATATAGACCTACTGTAAATTGAATGGTAATATGTATAGCTCAACTGATGAATTGTTTATGATTATAAATTGAATTAATCTACTTGATATTAATTGCACAAATTTGTATAGCTTAATGAAAGTATGCTACTTTGTATTGTATATATTTGTATAGTTTTGGCCGATGAATTGTATATGCTTTAAATTGAATAGTAATCTATATAGCTCTACTGATAAATTGTTTGTGTTTGTAATTTGAAGTAGTTTGCATGATATGTATTATCAATTTCTGTATATCACAACTGGTTGAATTGTTTATGCCTTAAATTTAATTAAATTGTTTTGTATTATAATATAGCTCAACTTATGAATGATCGTTTGCGTTTGTAAATTTAATAATCTGATTGGCTATGTATTGTATACTTTTAGTAGAGCCCATCGATGTAGCTCAGTCGACAGACTCGCTGGGCTGCTGATCCGGAGCTGCGTTCGGGCTTGGGTTGGATCCCCCTTTGGACTTTGGTTTCTTCGGAGGTTTTCCCCAGCCATGGGACTGAGGCCGGATGGTCTATGGCGAGTCCTTGGCATCAACCCCTTTGATTTTATTACCTGGTTGGGTTTTTCCGAGGTTTCCCCCACCGAAAAGGCAAATGCCGGGTAATATTTTGGCGAATCCTCGGACCTCATCTCATCTCACTACATCTCGCCAAAATGTAAAAAAAAAATGTAAAAAAATTGTACAAAATTGTAAAAATTGTAGAAAATTACTAAATTGTAAAACTATAAAAATTTGTAAAAATTGTAATTGTAATATTGTAAAATGTTGACATGTTCCACATCTTAAAGCTTCATTGCTCATGTAAGATCTATGGAATAAAATAAATGAATGAATGAATGAATGAATGACATTACTTATAGTTGAGCCTGTAAATGTGTACGTGTATATAATCAATTTATCTTTTAAATATTCAAATAAGAGCCGATTTCGTCAGGCTTATTTAACTTTGTCACTTATAGTCTTTCTGATTGGCACTTACATAGAAATTGAATTTCACCATCACAAATTGGGATTTATGCTCTCCTTAAACTACATTTAAGTTAATTGGTCAATATTTGGTCAATTAAATAATTAATTCTGCATTAACGTCAATTTTTTTTATTATCGTGAGAAGAATGGTGAGTTTGATTTATTTGAAAATGATGATTTCTGACGAACATGGACGAGTATAATTTCCGAAAGAAAAGATTATTTAGTGCAATGGACTAAAAATATTTAGAAGTTCTGTTTAGGTTAAGCAATAATTAAACATTGTATAATCTGAATAGTACAGATTCTGATTTATAACTTGTAACTTGAAAGTAAGAACGATACTTCATAATATTATTTAAATGATACAATTATTAAAGAAACGTTATTCCATCTGCGGTTGCCTAAAATAAGGCTACTAAAGTTATATGAATAACATATTTACCATGTAGGCCAAGAATTACGTTTGATGGCGTTAGAATAGCTCAAAACTATCAAGTGTTTCAATTTTGCTTGTAGCAGGATATTTCATTGCATCTACTTTCATATTATTCCTATTTTGTCTTAAATATTGCTGAAGACATTGGAATGAGGTTTTCTTGTATTTGCTTTCTCTTTGTACTTATTTGCAACCCTTCTTCTTTTCTTATAAAATTTACACATCCGTCTTTTTGTTTTCGGTTATTTTATTATGTTTTGCGGTTAGCTCTGTATATACGAAATTTTCTTGTCGTAATATAACAAATGAGCTCAATATGTAAGTCACTGCTTACAATAGCAAGGTACATGGCCTCGGAATTACGATTTCACTATAATTCCGAAGGCCATGATGAGTTAATTGAGAATTAAATGAATTGCACATCACAAAAAACACAAGAATACAACAGAAACACAAGAACAGAAAAAATACATCACACTAACATACAACACAGAGAAGAATGGAACCTCATTCAAGAAATTAACTAACAACATTACATACAGATCGAATAATACTCTACAAAAATCTCTCAGCACACAAACAACACAAGCAAACAAATACAACCACACAGATATACAAACTCAAATGCATCACCTGCATGAACTTCTACATAGGACAGACAGGCAGATCATTTCAAAGACGTTACAGAGAACACATCACAGCCATCACTACAAAACAATTCCACATATGCAGAACACATCACAAATGTTAACCATCCCTACAGAGACATGAACACAGACATGGAAATTTTATATATTCAACTAAAAAGCGAGAAACTATACACAATATAATAATACAAAATATATAAACACACAAAAACACATCCAAATAAACTTCTCAACACACAACTCAATTTCAAAACACATACACACTCTTTGACTGCACATTACACTTCACAAAAACACCCTCACGGAGAACACAAACAAAAGGCACCAAGACCAGCACCAACCAGTTCTGAAGTTGTCCATTACAGGCTGAAACTAGTTAACCAGAAACTGTAATATTTAACACGCGAAAGCTATGTAATACACATCAAACGTGATACAGTGTAAAAAGTTATGTAATCACGATGTTTAATAGATGTTATTTTAAACGTCTATTAGTATGGGGAAATGCAAACATATGAAACACGATTTCACTTCCGTATTTAAGTTAAATTACAATTAGTTAATTGTGGCTTAGAGCTTCTTGGTAAAAAGGGTCTCAATATTACAAATAAAAGCGATAATTATAAAAAGTGCTGGAAGCTATAGTAAAAAAGAAATACTTAAATATTATTACATTGATTGTTATAAATTTTGAGCGATCCCTTTATAGCCAACATAGGTTTTTTGAAGAAATTTCGTTTGAGAAGCTTATCCAAGTGTTTCCATTTTATACCACTAGTTCCAGCTACCATGCCGTAGTTGTGAATTGTTTTGATGTGCGTTTTTTTTTAAGATAATACGGAATTGTAGTACATTATGCTTAACATACTATGACCTCGCCGCATTCAGTATAGTGGAATCTAATAAATTTCTCTTTTCATATCAGGATTGTGAATTTTGTTGGGAAGCGTGTGTCAGATGAATGCGTCGGCGTTGATCGTGAAGAGACCAGTTGTCACAGTGTGGCAGCCACAATGGTGACAATTCAAATTTAGCGAAAACCATAGTTCTATCAAATGCAATTTATGCAATGAGGTTTTCGTAACAGCTCAATCACTCAAAGTTCATTCTGATTTACATACAAACAAGAAGTCGTTCCAATGTGATGTCTGTGACAAGTATTTTTTTAAATTGTGTGACGTAAATAAGCATGCAGTCCTTCACACTGGCTGGAAGCCGTATCATTGCAATGTGTGTGGGAAGTCATTAAGAAACTCATGGAATTTGAAAATGCATTCACGTTTGCATACATGGGAGAGACCATTCAAATGCGAAACGTGTGGAAAATGTTTCTTAGAATTGGGAGTTTTAAACACATTTACGGATACACAGAAGCGAAAGGCCTTTCACATGCGAGGTGTGCGGAAAATGTTTCCTAGCATTGAGGGATTTAAAGACACATTCACGGAAACACACGGACGACGGGCCATTCAAATGCGAGGCGTGTGACAAGAGTTTCCTGCAAAAGTCTTATTTAAAGAGTCATGTTCTAATTCATACCGTCGAAAGGCCATTCAAATGCGAGGCATGTGGCAAGAGATTCGTGGAAAAAGTCTCGTTTAAAAGACTCATGTTCGCGTACATACTGGCGAAAGGCAATTCAAATGCGATGCATGTGACAAGAGTTTCGTGGAGAAGTCTCAATTAAAGACCCATGTTCGCATACATAGGGGCGAAAGGCCATTCAAATGCGAGGTGTGTGCCAAGAGTTTCGTGGCGAAGTCTCATTTAAAGACTCATGTTCGCATTCATACCGGCGAAAGGCCATTTAAGTGCGAAATGTGTGGGTAGTGTTTTTCTCAAAAGGGACTTTTAGTCAAGCATGCTCGGATACATACTGGCGAAAGACCATTTAAATGCAATGTGTTTTGGAAAGGTTTCTCGCAATCGGGATCATTACGCATACATGGAAGCAAACACACTGGCGAAAGGCCATTCAAATGCGATGTGTGTGGGAAATGTTTTGCAGAAAAGAGACGGTTATGTATTCATACACGGGTGCACACTTAAGAGAGGCCATTCTATTGTGATGAGTATAGGAAGTGTTCTTGTTTATATTGGCACATTTAAAGTAACATGCATACACAGACAAAGCCATTGGAATGCGAGGTGTGTGAAGATTTGTTTACACATACGAGACACAATTTAAATGCGACTATTTGGAAATCTACAAAAGACTAAACTTCCCCACATATTCGAAAGATTTTAAGGAACATGTTCCAAGTTTAAAGGAAGGTCATATTAGTTTACACGGCAATATACATTTATAGTGAACATTTTTTGTGTTGCGACCCCTCTAAATGCGTGTGCATATTCGGGGGAAGCTGCAGCCACAAGAGGATAAATGTCATCCTCAGGTCTCTTCCGTGTGCATGCGCTATCTTCTGATCGCCGATGTTAGCATAAAATGCAGATATAGTCTGATGTGGTGTAATTCAGATGTTGAATTTTTTGCGCCTTTTGTGCAGGACAGTTTTATTTTATGGTGATAGCATTAACAAATCTATAATAATATAAGTAATAACAATAATAATAATAATAATAATAATAATAATAATAATAATAATAATAATGAAAAGCATCAAGGATCTAGCAAAAGCTTTTTATTGCATAGATTACACATCTCCTAAACAATTTATTTATGATGATTGGGACATGCATTTCTTTATGGATTTATCAGAAACATTTTATTGTATAGAATACAGTTCACACATTTCCTAGACGACAAAGTACATATATTGATGTTCGGGTACACCACTGCTATGTAACCAATAATTATAAATGGTACAAATTGACGACTTTGAAAATGGTGATACAATCTAATCAGATAAGAAGGTAATAACATTTGGTGTAGGTACCCGAGGACTCCATCTTGGAACCACTGTTCTTTATAAAATAAAAGTAAATCTAAATAAGACAGAATACATGATTGCAAATAATGATGTAATCGAAGTTGAAGGACATAATGGAAAACAGAGTAAGTTGAAAAATTTAAATAATTGGGTATAGTGTTACAACAAGTAAGATCATCAAAATTAGAAGTAGATATGCGGAAATATCCAAGGAAATGAGCTTTTGGGATGTTGAATTCCTTACTCTGGAGCAACAATGTATGGACTAAAAGAAACAAAATTATTTATAAAGATATATTGTTTCATATATGCAGCACAGACTAGGGCAATAAATAGGGTACAAGAAGGATAATTAAGAGCCATATAAATGGACTTTTGGAGAAGAGTACCTAGAAAAGTCTAAGACGGAATATTTAAGGCATATAATATAAAGGGAAACAATGAATGTAGAAAATATGTATTACAGGTAGTAGTTACAAATGAAAATAGGGAATTGAAGATAGAAAAATAAAAAGAATTTGATGATGGGAACTAGAAGGAAGGCATAGGAATGGAAGACGGACTGAGAAATAAATGGAAGGAGTTGGTCTGTGTAGGGGCTGAAAAGATTACAAAATGAATATATGTTGGATAAGGAACAGTTGTACCAAAATGAACAAATTTATTTCATGGCTTATAAGTTTGTTTGGTTGAGGAAAACTTCAGCATTGTATAAAATCCTAATAAAAAATAATGTATTTTAGGTGTTGACTTCTCTATATTGATGTACAGCAGCCATGCACACAGGAAGGGATAATAATTACACAATTTGATCCTTAAGTTTCTTCAACAAATATTTATGCTGATTCATACTGTACCTTTGTGTTAAAATTTAAAAAATCTAAAAAAGACCCCACTCTTGTTAATATGCGGTTCCTTTTAATACGAGGAATTACAATTCACAGCTGGTATTGAATTCTTTTGTTAGTATTTTTGAAGCACACTGTAAATGTTTGTATGGAACATTTTTGTATTGGCAATAGTATTATTAAATTGGGACATTTTTCTTATGTACTTGTTATTTTAACCCCTTTTTTCATAGGCTATTTAATGGCTGATCTGATTGCCATGAAACTCGCTATGTAACATAAGTTACTTCTCACCTTTCTTCATTTGGACCATTTTGGTTCGGACAATTTTAATTTGGGAATTTACATTTTGGAAGTTTATGTTTTGTAATTTTTTTCACGTTGGACATTTTATACGTTTGACATGTTTGGTTTGCACATATTTGTATTGGACATTTCTGCTTCGGACTTTTTATTTTGTATAGATTTGTATTGGACATTTTTGTGTTTAGATATTTTACATTTTGGACATTTTCCTTTTGACACTATAATTGTGGCTCAGTCGCACCACCACCATATAAGTCACGGCTCCCTTAATCATAGAGGAACGCCTTGGAATTTTATGTTTCATTTTCTTAACTGCGAAGAAGGGCTAACTGTTCTTTATTTTCATTTTAATAGTTCTTAAAGGGAAGTCTGCATCCGTCAGTGTTGCAAGTTGTTCTCTGCGATGTATTTATCACTCGAGTCTGATTTTATATTTCATTTTAGATTTTAATGGTCTCCTGTAAGCCTCTATGCAATGTAATGCAGGTAAGTATGAATATTGACATACCAGTAGCCTACACATATTTATGATTATCAAACTTAGGTTTGGAAACTGAATTATTATATAGAAAGAGAAGTGGCAATTCTAGAGACACGTTTTCATTCTCATTCCTACTATTTGTTTGCGAAGTGAAAGAAATTTTACCTATGCTTCCCTATTTATTATTTACCATTTCACTATGACCGTGTATAAAAGTAGTACATGGTCTTCATTGATATTGCAGCGAAATTTTGTCTCATTCTTTATATATTTGCAAGCTTGCCTCAGGTGCAATAGAATTTAGCATAAAGGGACTTTTTAGTGTGGCTAGAGACAAATTAAATGACAATTAGCGTTGTGGAAACGCGATTTTTGGAGTGAAAATGGTTGAATTTCGTAAAGGTTATCTTGATAAAATTCAAAAGTTAAGGATCTTAGAGGGAAATATTTCAAGCAAGCAAAATTGTTCGGAAATGTAATTCACGTATGTAATGAGGCCGTGTCCTGAAGCTATATATTCAGCTGAAGTGAACTAGATTGTTGACAAAATTGCCGGATGTGACATCAGAAATTACGATCCAAAGTTACGTAGTGAATAGCAATCAACTCCGTAGTAGCTAGTAATTGAAAATCCTTGCTTGATTGTTGACTTGTATACTAAACAAACATGGATACTTCATTAACAATTGGGTGTTATAAAATCTGATGGTGCTTTGGAAATAAAATGTGAGTTCAATGTAGAATAACAGGTTAACTTGGAATATTGACATGGTTGGTATCTGCGTTACATTTTTTTAATATTGTAATATTTCATGCTTTTACCTTGTCCACATTTATTTCGATTGTTGACAGCCAAACGTAATTTTCATAGATACCTTTTGAACATCTTTTACAATTCTATATCTTTCTACGTTTCTTTTGTATCTTCTCAGGAAATTACCATTCTGTTCATAAACCTGAGACTTAAGTTTCATGAACTGTTTATTGGAAAATTGTTTATAAACAAATAATTCGAATTTCCAAAAAATATCAGCTGATAACTCATAATTAAACTGCATTAGAACACTGCCTTCTTAATTTAGAGCCATACCTTAATTTCATGGGTTTCAGAAAAATAGTCTATGAAGAAGGCCATGATTCCAGCTTACATGTTCAAAGCTCTCTAGTGTGTAGTTTACAAGTTAGCTGGGTGCTAGTTATTTGCATGCAGTTTAGACTTGATCTTTGAGACACGACCTGAGAGTTGTGTGGTAATGGAAGTGCGGACGTTATGGTTTGTAGTGAAGGAATGGAACGAAGGGACATTAAACAGACGATACGATGTAATGTGAAAAACACGAAACATGCATTAATTGATTAACCACTGGAATGTAGTGAAGCACAACAAATAATTAATTATAAAGTTTCTATATTGTAACTTCGTTTCCACGTCAGTCATTACATTAAGTAGCCAGTACTGACAACATTACTAAAGAAAATTTACCAGGTTTTGAATATCCTGTCGAGATACATATATGCCAGGCATAACAAAACGCTAAACTAATCTGTCATAGCTTAGTATATACAAAACCATACCAAAACCCGAAACTAACCTAACCTTATCTGTCACAGATTCGTATATGCAAGGCAAAGTGTGAGTATACACTAGCATGAAATATTTGTAATATCATGAAAGTTATATTGGTATGAGAGGTACGATGATTGAAGGTGCATAAGCGAAATGGACAGGGAACTAATTCAGTGCTCGTTTAACCAGCGAATAGGGATTATAAAGAATGGACACTGAGCGAATTTTTTCTGTGTTTTGTTTTTCTGTGTGCCGGCGTTTAGTTGCACTTTCAAGTGCTAGAGGTTAGTGTAATCGAGCATATGCAAAGATAATAATTGAGAATAGAGTTGAGACACAGGATCCAAGCATCACCTACCTTATTGCATAATCCAGTAACACTTTGCTTCAAATAAATTCAAGTTAACGGCTTTTCCTTATTTATCAGTGACAAACTAGTTGTAATAATAATTTTTTATATTTCAGATATAATATATCATTTTATAAAATTATGTATCTAATTCGTTTAATAGTTATGTATTGTATAATATAATATAAGGATATGATTTTACTTCTCATAAGAGTTTTGTTTTTCCATTTTCAGTGCTATCAAATCATTACATATTTCAATTGTTGTTGAGATCAACGTCTCAACTCTCATTATAAAGGAACTCTAGAGTCTAGACATTACAGTTAAGGACGGATTTATTATTTTATGGATCCAATTTATTTAATTTGAGTACATAATGTACCTAGATGTATTAATTATATGAAGGGTACACGGGAAAAACGAACAAGGTCCATCAAAAATCGAAATTGAGTTAATAATGCTATCTTATAGTGGAAAGAAAGTACTATCATGTGGTCTAGCTAGTAATAAGAAATCATCATTCTTGACATTCCACTACGTCGATTTATATTAAATACACACATAACTAAGTATTAAGTGCTTAAACTTTAAAATTCGTTTTCTCGAAACTTTATAAAATGGACCTTGATCGTTATTCCCGTGTACCCTTCATATGTGTTATATTTCCGCTGTGTCGACTGCTAGCTGGTGTAATGTCAGCGCCAACTCTAGGGAGAAAGCAGAATCTCACGCTGTAGTTGGCTTGAAGTTCATTGAAATCAGTCCGGCTACATCCAAGGTACCGACGCGAAGTGTCCATTCTTTATAATCCCTATTTGCGGGTTTAACCGTAACGAGTCAGGGCTCGCTCATAGGAAAAACTCCGCGGCGCGGGGGAAAGCGTAACTGATCGCACCGTATTTTTACAAATGTAATCTTCATCTTACGATGTTGGATGACGTATAAACGTCCGTTGATGTGACATATTAATGAATTTAAATACTATTATAGTCACCATGGCATGATTAATGAATTTAAATACTATTATATTCACCATGGCATGATTGTGACTATAATAGTATTAAAATTCATTAATACGTCACATCAACGGACGTTTATACGTCATCCAACATAGTAAGATGAAGATTACATTTGTAAAGTTTCTTCCCACCCATAAGCAGTGTTGACTAGATCAGACGCTATGGACAGTACTCTATAAAAGAGTCGCCAGTATGAAAGGATAATTCCAAGGCTTTGGCGTGAGATGATCTCGATAGCTCAGTGGTAGAGCGCCTGGCCGGAGTACAGGAAGTCGCAGGTTCGAATTCCGCTCGAGGTTGTGGAATTTTTCTTTCATACCATGGCATGATTGTGACTATAATAGTATTTAAATTCATCGTATTTTTACGTTTATTATGTCTCCGTATTTACAAATTTGCCATGTTCACTGCAAAACTGAAGTATATTATAGTTTAAACCAGGGTTTAAAACGCTCGTTCACAGCGTCACTACCGGTAACAATACACTAATTTTGCTGCTAAGTAGTTTTGTCTGAAGGAGTCCATAAAGATGAAAAACATATTACATAAATTTTTATACTTCCTTTTGTCCCTGTTATCCGCTGTGACGTCATTTTTAAATTCCTCGTGCAAA